>NC_133537.1:273526237-274151237 GCF_048544455.1 Silene latifolia | reverse complement strand
ACATCGGTGTGTATGAGTCCTAATAGCTCACTAGCTCGTGTCCCTTTACCACTAAAAGGATTACGAGTCATTTTGCCAAGTAGGCAATATTCTCATGTACCAAATGATTGATAATCAAATCGTGTAATCACATTAGTTGAAATTAATCTTTTGATGCGATTCTCGTTTATGTGACCTAATCGACAATGCCAAATGAACGCTTCACTTGGGTCACTTGTTTTGAGTTTCTTTGATTGAATGTTATAAATATCATTCGTCGGATTTGAGGTCTCTAAAATGTAAATGCCATTAATGGAAGAAGCTTGGCCAATAACCAAATCATTCCTAGAAATAGTACAACGATTGTTCTTAATGACAAAACAAAAACCGTCCATGTCTAGCATGGCGATTGAAATAATGTTTTTAGAGAGCGTAGGCACATAAAAACAATTATGCAAATACAACTCAAATCCATTAGGCAAAGCTAAAACATAAGTTCCCTTGGATTCGGCCGCTACCCGAGCTCCATTTCCAAGGCGTAGATCCACATCTCCCTTGCTAAGCCTCTCCACATCTCTTAAACCCTGTAAATGATTACAAAGGTGAGAACCACAACCGGTATCTAGTACCCATGTCGTAGTGGAAGTATAATTTATATCAATAACATAAATTTCTTTAGGAATTGTACCTTTTGGAGTAATGAGTCCTTCCCTTATATTTCGCAAATATACGGGACAATTCCTAAGCCAATGTCCCATGCCATAGCAATAATGGCACTCATCATTAACTTGCTTGAAGTTTTTGATTTTCTTTCCTTTCTTCTTGAACCTTTTGCCCTTTGAAGCAAGAGCTTGATTGCTTGAGCTCCCACTAGCTTTGGCATCTTTATCTTCCAGAGACAAAGACCCTATAGATTGTATGAGGTAGTCTTCCTGAGACGGACTCACACGAGGTCTAGTAGTAGTAGGTGGTTTAGAAGAAGTGATGAAGTTAAGGTTTCCATCCGAACCTATCCCGAAATGAAGTTCTCCAGTGGTGTCGAAATCATTGTTGGAGCAAATGTCGTTAAGAACATTGTGGTATGACTTAATAGTTATTGGTGCGGTAGCGTTTGATGGATTCATTATAATGCACTACAAATATGGAGGAAAGGAAATATTAACATTTTGTCTTTTTAAATCATACTTGTAATTAATTAACAAGATATGAACATTTATATAGTGACCTCTACCCAACTATAATAAATGATTCCAAGACCCAAATTCATATTAACTTGGGCACGGTGTGGCCGATGAAACCCTCATCAATATAACTCGGTGGATTAACGTTTTAATCGATTCTACTTTTAGAACTCTTGGTCGATAATATTACATTAAAATTTATCTATAGCCCAAAACACATTCAACAAGGGGACGGTGTGGCCGATAAAACCCTTATCAAAAACTTTTGTTGAGTTCAATCCAAATTTCGAATAAATGTGTCCATGATCCAAACCCACATTAACTTGGGCACGGTGTGGCCGATGAAACCCTCATCAACATGAATTCGGTGGATAGACATTTATCACCCACTTCCCCTACGTAACAAGGTTTGTACCCCGGTGTGGCCGAGTGCACTCCCTCACGAAATAGGTTTTCATGGTTTCTACTATTTGGTAAGGCTATGTCTCAATTGATTGTTTTAGCGAGAGGTCATGTCAATTTATTATCTATCACGTTTTAAGTGAACTAAAGCGGTGAACTACGATAATTTTAATTGACACGGTCGATAAACTCGATAAAATGACAATGCATGTTTAGTTATGGCGATTTAGCGATGCATGTGACATAAAATAAAATGCAAGCATAAAAATAAATAAATCCTAGTATGGCCTTTCCTAAAATAGAAAAACTATTTAACTATTACATATTCGGAAACCAACTCCATTGGTCCCTTGAACTTCGGTTGTGGCACGCATCTCGAGGTAACACCGTGTTTATGTATCAACATCTTGAAGAAATCCGTCTTTGGGAACTCCGAGATAAATAAAATTACATAATAAATTACATAATTTCCTATTATACATTTGTAACTAAAATAAAATAAATCTATTAAATTACAAAACGGTGATACGAGATCACAATAAATTACAACCGAATCGATATTCCCATACATTTCGGGAAATACCAATTAAAATCTAAGGCCATACTAAGTAAAATTACATATTTCAAAATTACATAAACTAAAATTATGACAATCATAAAGAAAATGCAGCATTATAATATGTATCATCATGCCCAATTTTATGCTAAATCGCCTTTAATAAGCCAATATCGTATATTACTCGGTTTTTACGGATTTGCGTGATTTCAACATTTTTATAATCACAAGAATACATAAACTCATATTTATGCATAAGTTAATTACCCTAACCTCTTAGGACTCAAAATTTAGTCTTCACTAATAATTTGACCATAATTAAACCATATTTTATAAAATTGTTCATAAATGGACCAAAAATTACAAAAATAAGCTATAAACTTCAAATAAATCACAAAATTTCAAATAAATTCAAAATTCAAAATTTAAACTTATGAACATTCTGGAAAAATACCATGACACTCATAATGTTCAAAATCTTAGGTTAAAAATTTCGAAATTTTTCCGGAAAAACAATGTTGCGGTTTATCGATTTTTTAATAAAATAATCATAAAAACATGGAAAAAATTATATTCATAAACTTTTCAATTTTAGATCTGAAAAAGATAATAAAATACAACATTAGACGTTTTTCCTAAGTCATAGATTATGTTTTATTAATTTTTCACTAATAATGTCACTATTTATGCTATTTTTCTTCAAAAATCCATAAATCATGCAAAAAGACTTCTTTATAGCCAATTATTTTACACACATCTTGTAAAATTGCATGTGACAACATATTAATTTTCCATGACCAGATTCGAAATTTAACTCATATTAACCTATTTTTCACTTAAATCCGAATTTAATAATGAAAAATCCATTTTTCGAGCATAACAAGTCCACAAATTATGAAAATTTACAGGTTATCTCAAAATAATATATGTGACAACATATCCAAAAATCAACTGAAAATTCGAAGTATAGCTTATTTTAGACCGAAAATGACATTTTTACTCATAAAATCATATTTAAATGCCATTATTGTAATATATGAACAATAAAAATCCGTAAAATTAACCAAAATACCCTAAAACATTTTAGGACCAGAAATATTAACATACATGGATTAATTTCGTGATATTTCATAATAACACAAATTTTACAAGTTTTATATGTTATTCTTATAACTCGGAAAAACTTTTAACCGATTTGCATGCAAACAACCGTGGCTCTTGATACCGATTGAAGGAAATGTAGATCTATATACATACTAACATACTCATATATGTTTAACTAATTTGTCATAAAATTAATAAGGTTTTATGCATGCAAACAAATTAACAAAATAAAGAAGAAATCACCCTTACATAGTAATTTCGGTTTAAATGGGCACAAAAGAAATCTCCTTTTCTTTTGTTCTTGAGCTTTCCTTTAATGGAAGAAACAAGATCCAAGTGTAGGATCTCTCCTTAGGAATTATACCCAAAGCTAACTCTTAATAAAATTAATATTATATGAACTAGTACAATATTAATTTTGAAGAAAAATTGAACCAAAAATGTTTGGTTTTGGCTCCTAAAACCGGGTAGGAGAAGAGGAGAGGAAGAATATTATTTTTGTCTCTCTAAAATAATTTTTATGAAGTGAATGAATAATAATTATCACCCACCCATTCATATGGTGAATGATAATAAAATAAAACAAAAGAACCCTTGTTCTTTCCAAGGGAAAACCGGGTAGGGTGGAGTGGGATGGCCAATGCATGGTCTTTGTGCTCTTACACAAAAGACACTAGGTATGCATGCCTAAATTAGAGTAATAATAATGAATTCCACTAATCTTAATTAACACAATACAATTTATTACTCACACCCATATTTCGGTCCATTTGGAGATAAAATGGAATCCATTTTATTTTTTTTTGTCAATTGTCAATATGTCACATGTCATATGTGACATAAATTTGTTATGTATTTTTAACATATTAAAAATCAACGTATTAATAAAAATACGTCATATACAAAAATCGACTTAGTAATTCGTAATTACTTGTACCAAAATATTTTACCGTTTATAAATCGCATTTATAATAATTCATTCAATTTCAATTGTTTCTTTAAACAATAATTTCATCCGAGTAATGATACGATTCAATTACTCAGACCGTATCTCATTTAATCACATTTTAATGTGATACGTAAATTTTACTTCCAAAATCGTCCGTCAATTTTCAAGTAATTTAATTAACTCGTAACATTATACGATTAATTAAATAATCAATTAAGAGTGTCGCCCTATAGGTATGACCTAGGGGGTCAACTGATCACCACCGTCGCACGACGGTAATGTCAAACTCTAGTCAGCCAATCATTACCGATATATGTTGACCAGTTGACAGTAAAAAATACTTCCCAATTGTATTCTTTAAAATGAGATTTAATAATGATATTTAAATCATGTGATCGCACTATTGTTGAGGACACATTTCCCAACAATATCAAGTATAAATGATGTCCCTAATCATTAGTAGAGGCCGCTATCGAGGCGGGCGGGATTAGGTGTTCGATCAAAAGAGCTTCCTAATACGTACCCTCACCCCTTACTCCAGATCTCCGTGAGCACCCGTGTTCATTGGCATCCACGAGAGTCATTCTAGACATAGAATGCTAAGGGTAACGATTGCTTAGTGTTTATGTCTCTACTTTGTGTCTTGACATGACACGAGGTATTCGAACGGTTCCAATTTCCCATAAAAATTGGTGGCGACTCCATACAAAAATGCAAACGCTTGTTTCTCTTTTCCAACCCAAGCGCCCCCGTGGGCGGCCCGCTGTCCACACTCATTTCTCCAATTGAAGATGAAATCCATGCAATCGAGAATGAAGGGTTCTAATCTATTATCTCTCCTACCATTTCCGACTTCATCACATGGGCAAGGAGTGTGGATAGACAAGTTTGAGAATTAGAAAATGTGGTGACAACTTTACGTGATCCCAACGCAACACCCAAGGAGCATGTGTCACTAATCTTCTCTCAAAACGCTACTATGCAAGAAATAGTCGCCGTGGTTGATAGACTAGTCGACCAAATCATACGACTAGAAGATGAAATCATGAGAATGAGGGAACTAGCTGCAATCAATGGAGTTTGGGCCGACGATGATGAGGACGAGTACCTCATCGAAAACTCCTTAGTCAAAGAAATAGCCCAAAATGGTGAAGACCAAGATGTGGACCACCTAACTCGTTCGGGACGTCCATATCAAAGCACTACTTAAAATGGTCCAACCAACGTTATCACACCAAATGACAACGAAGATGACTCCACCGACCATTTGCTCAAGCAATTACAGAAGACAAAGGCTGATCTTTCAGTCTGGCAATTGGTAGCGAGCTCATTCCCACATCGCCAAGCTTTACTGCAAGCTTTGGCCAAACTAAATGTAGCACATAACTCGACACCCGAAGATGTAGTCAACTTGGTCTTCCAAGAATCACCAAAGCTAAGTAATCCTATTACTTTCTCAGACGAAGATTTGCCACCTTTTGGCGCTAGTCACAATCTAGCTCTTTACATCACTGTCTTTTGTCTAAAGAAGAATGTGCCAATGACCTTGGTAGATGATGGCTCCGCGGTCAACATCATACCCCTCAAAACGGCATACAAATTAGGCATGAAAGAGTCGGATTGGACCCCTACCAATCAAGGTGTGCGTGCATATGATGGTACACGACGAAAGGTGGTAGGACTTGCTAACCTAACCATAGCCACATGGCCAATTGAGAGGAAGGTTAACTTCCAAATAGTGGACATTGAAGCTTCCTTCAACATACTTCTAGGAAGACCTTGGATTCACGCTTCCAAAGCGGACTACCCTTCATCAAAAGATCAAGATCCCACTAAATGGCAAAGTGGTGGCGATCACTTCGTCACCCATCAAGGAAATAATCGAAAAGAAGTCAAACAATCAAGTCCTTGCAGATCCAGTTTATGAAATTGGGGGCTTCCAAAGCATAAGTGTCATAGAAAGTGAATTGGCACCCTTATACTATGATCCCTACTCCAACTTGACCACATACTCAAATCCCAGGGATACTTCCCTGGAATGCCTTTAAACCCTACTTGAAGAAACACCTTCGCACCATACAAGGAAGGCAACTCAAAGAGAATACCACTTGGACTAGGGTACAAACCCACTAAAGAAGAGGTTCTCGAAATGCTCGCTCAAGTCCAAAACCGTAAGCATGTAGGAGTCCAAATGCGACCCTATCTCCCCACCCTAAATGGGTACTTTGTTAAAGAAGGAAGTCTAGAACACTTTCACGGTTTTCCCGAGCCTTGGCATTATCTCGAGAGGAAGCTAGCTGGAATCGAGATCTTTCACGATTGCTACTTCATCCCTCCAGAAACGGTTCCTACCGTCAAAACTCGTCAAGCACCTTGCTTAGACGAACAAGCTGTTAGTCTATTGTTCGGAGAGGATCGATTTGTTAGAGCCGCGCAGGATGAGATCATTACCATGATACTTCAAGACGACCGCTTTAACCCCACCGCGTTAATCACAGAAACTAACGCGAGTCAGCAGAAAGGATGGAGAAAGTCAATCAAGTGGACCAACAATCAAGGAAGACGCTTCAAACTCACCACTGGAGAAGGAGAGATGTTCAAAGGAGAACCAGAAGACGATGAATTCGAGTCAGAGTCGGAGTCTAGAGAAGTCATTAGGGAGTCTCCTCCTGTCGTCATTCCCATTCCCTCTGTTTCTCCTAACTTAGCTTCGAGTAGTCACAGTAGTTCGGGAAATGTCCTACCCACTGTCCCTTTGCCGCCACTGATAATGGATCAGATGGCTTCTTTGTTTCAAATTTACTCAAACCTTAATATGAATAAATCAGGTTCTGCTTACTCTTTGCGTTATCTTGAGTGCAATTCTGTTTACGATGATACTGAGGATGACCAAGACCCAGACTCAATCGAAATACCTCCCTACGTAGCCAAAGAAATACTACAGGAAAGGGAAGAGGGACCAGTAATAGAGGACACCGAACCCATCAACGTAGGAACCGAACTAGAACCCCAAGAACTTAGGATAGGGACCACCTTGAGCTCTACCGAAAGGGCCGACTTCATAAACCTCCTAAACGAGTTCAAAGACGTTTTCGCTTGGTCCTACAAGGACATGCCAGGGATCGACAGGGATATCGCCGAACATAGAATCCCGATTAAGCCAGGTTTCAAGCCTGTAAAACAGAAGCTTCGACGAATGAGGATGGAATGGGCTCTCAAAATTAAGGAAAAAGTTGATAAGCAATTCAAAGCCGGGTTCATCAAAGTTTTCGAGTATTCTGACTGGGTAGCCAACATAGTACCTGTACCCAAAAAGGATGGAAGAATCCGTGTTTGTGTTAATTTTAGGGACTTAAACAAAGCCAGTCCTAAAGATGACTTTCCTCTACCACACATCGACATATTGGTGGACAATACTGCAGACCACGCATTACTATCATTCATGGATGGGTACGCGGGTTATAACCAAATCAAGATGGCCATAGAAGATATGTATAAGACCGCCTTTGTAACTCAATGAGGAACCTATTGCTATACGGTCATGCCGTTTGGATTGATCAACGCCGGAGCTACATATCAACGCACCGCAACTACACTCCTACATGACATGATGCACAAAGAAGTTGAGGTATAATTAGACGACATGATTGTCAAATCCAAGGATAGAGAGGGGCATATTGCGAACCTTCGTAATTTTTTTGCAAGGCTACGAAAGTACAACATGAGGCTCAATCCTCAGAAATGCACATTCGGAGTAACGTCTGGCAAACTCCTGGGATACGTCGTTAGCCAACGAGGTATAGAAATAGACCCTTCCAAGATCAAGGCTCTGATCAAAATGCCAAAAACTCAAACAGAAAAAGAAGTCAGAGGATTCCTGGGAAAAGTGCAATATATAAGTCGATTCATATCGAAACTCACCATGATTTATGAGCCTATCTTCAAGAAACTCAAGAAAACAGACCACACCATATGGGATGATGATTGTCAAAAGGCATTTGACCGAATCAAAGAAATATTGGCCAAACCACCAGTGCTCATGCCACCTCAACGAGATCAACCTCTTGGTTTATATCTCACGGTAACCGAAATAGCCATGGGTGCCATGCTAGCTCAAACTGTAGGAAATGAAGAAAGGGCTATCTACTACTTTAGTAAGAAGTTCCCGGAGTACGAGTGCAAATACTCACAACTCGAAAAGACATGCCTCGCTCTTGTGTGGGCCACGAAGAAGCTACGCCATTACATGCTTAGCTACTCCATCAAAATATACTCCAAAATGGATCCAGTCAAATACCTCTTCGAGAAACCCGTCCTCAACGGACGCCTAGCAAGGTGGACTTTGATGCTCTCAGAATTTGATCTCAAATACGTGCCTCTGAAAGTAATAAAAGGTCGTGCCGTTGCCGAATTCTTCGCAGAAAACCCCATCAATGATGCACAAACAATAGATACCTGGTCATTTCTAGACGAGGATATACTCCAAACTGATGTAGACTCCTGGGACCTTTACTTTGATGGAGCGTCAAACTTAAGAGGATTTGGAATAGGAGTGTTGCTCATTTCTCCTGAAGGCGAGCATACACCAATCTCTGTCAAACTCGACTTCGAGGTGACAAATAACGCTGCAGAATACGAAGCTTGTCTAATTGGACTACAAGCGGCAGTGAGCTTAGGCATTAAGAACCTCCGAGTACATGGGGATTCATCCCTGATCATCAATCAAGTTACGGGATCTTGGAAAATTCGAAGCGAAAGCTTAGCACCATACCAAGCTAGAATAGACCAAGTCGCCCAATTCTTTGATCACGTGACATATCTACACCTACCTCGGGAAGAAAATAAATTTGCAGATGCTCTTGCAAAACTTGCATATTTGATTAATATACCAGATGACATGGTAGAGATGCCTTTATGCATCGCACGACGGTCGGAGCCAGCTTATGTACACCAAATCACCGATGAAGAGGAAATCGCGGAGGAACCCTGGTTCTAAGCAATCTTAAATTTCAAGCTCAACGGTACCTATCCACCGGATATGGACAAGAGGGGACAACGTGCTATACGCCTACTAGCTTCCCAATACGTTCTCATGCAAGGAGAGTTATACAAAAGAACACCTCTTGGTGTAATTCTACGTTGCCTTGATCATTCACAGGCACGAAAGGTGATGGAAGAAGTCCACGATGGAGAATGCGGTCCTCACATGAGTAGGCCCATGATGGCAAAGAAAATCACACGTTTGGGGTATTATTGGACCACAATGGAATCCGATTGCATTAAATACGTAAGACATTGCCACAATTGCCAAATCTTCGGGAATGTACAACACGTCCCTCTTTCGTTGCTCTATACGATGACATCTCCTTGGCCATTTTCTGCCTGGGGAATTGATATAATCGGGAAGATAACCCCAGCCGGAACAGGAGGTCACTGTTTTATCCTAGTGGCGATCGACTATTTCACCAAATGGGTAGAATCGGCTTCATACACTAGTCTCACGGCTAAAAATGTGGCAAAGTTCATACAAAACAACATCATCTGTCGATACGGTTTCCCACATGAGATCATTAGTGATAATGGATCACATTTCCAAGCGGAGACTGAGCAATTGCTAGCCAAGTACAAAATTAGGCATCACCACTCTTCGCCCTATAGACCACAGACTAACGGCGCGGTAGAAGCAGCAAACAAAAACGTTGTCACAATTCTCAAGAAAATGATTGACAACTATTGAGATTGGCCAAGCAAGATACCCTTTGCTTTGTGGGGATATCGTACATCTGTTAGGACACCCACTGGGGCTACCCCTTTCTATTTGACTTACGGCATGGAAGCTGTACAACCAGTCGAGCTAGAGATACCATCCTTGCGTATTCTACTCGAAAGTCAAATCCCAGAAGCCGATTGGAAGAGGGATAGATATGAATAACTCATCCTCCTGGATGAACGTAGGCTACGTGCCTTGCATTATGTCCAAACATATCAAGCGCGTATCAAACGAGCTTTTAACAAAAGGGTTAAGCCAAGGAACATCAAGGAAGGAGACTTAGTACTCAAATCGGTTAGAGCTCTTTTACCTGTTGACCCACGGGGAAAATTCAAACCTAATTGGGCCGGATCATTTCTAGTCAAGTCCATACTTCCAGGGGGCGCGGTTAGAATCACAGACCTAGACGGGAATGAGTTTTCCAACCCAATAAACCTTGACCAACTAAAACGGTACTATGCCTAGAATAGGAACAAAAACGCGCCTCGCGTAACCTCACGTGTCGCTCTTGTGGCACTAAATAAACGGCCCCTGGCCAAGCTGAAATAAGCTAATGTCACTTTGCTCTTGCACTTTGACAATTTTTGTCGTCCTCATATCATCAAATAAACTAAATTCGCACCTTTAGAGTAAGCAAAAGCTCATGCTTATTTTCTAAGTTCATCACAAGCTCTTGCTTTGAACAATTATTCTTTTACATTTACTCGAACTACGCGCAAGGGTTTGATTTCATTTTTAATGAATACGTAGGCAATCCTTTATAGGATACAACCCATTATTTTAAAATGTAAATAGAAGGACATTTGCATTGTATTTGGAATTCGACAAGAATAATAAATAGAAAATCACAACGGTTTCATAACCATTTAACCTTTTTTTTATTTATTTCATTCATTTTCTAATAATAGTACGCTACATAATAAAAATAGGCTAGGATTCTAAAAAACCCACCTTTTTATTACAATAATAATAATAATAATAATAAATAATAAATAAGGACTCAGGCTATTCTTCCATCTTCCCTTTTCCCTTGTCATTTTTGTCATATTTCTTGTCACGACCTCGAGCCGGACGCTCTTGCGCCACTTCGGACCTAATCATCAACGGTCTTTCTCGAGGCCTAAACTTCCCATTCTTGCCAGTCACCATCTCTACGACAGGAGAGGTCTTCGGTTTCTTCGAAGGATGAACGACTCGAAACCCGGCTTCTTCCTCTCCCTCAGTCAAATGCTTTTCTTTCTCTTTTTCCACCTCGCGCACCTTGTAGTCAACGGGCTCGCGTTTCCTCAATCTCTCGCGCTCTTCCGGGGTAGTAGCTTTTCTCCATCGTAGATAAGAATCCGACACCCATAAGGCATTAGCAGAAGAGTTTAAGAACCGTAGATTTCGTTGGGCCCATTTAATGGCCCACTCCCTTCGGCTCTCTGTAGTAAGCGCCACGACAGTCTGCGGGACGGTATCAAGCTTCGGGATTGTCTGTTTTAGTCCAACTTGTCTCATCAGCCTTTCCGGGAAAATACACACCATAAATTCCAAGCCAATAATGCGCACAGATCGGGTAGGATCCAAAGAAGACACTCCAGTGACAGATTTGAGATGCCACCATGGTACAATCCACCTAACTAAAGTGCCCTCATCACTCTTCAGTTTGTTCTCCCAATAATTGCAGACTCGGGTGAAGTCCACCATGTAAAGCCTGGTCCTCATCGCAATTGAACGAGCATGCTAAGAAGGAACATGAACTGGGGGCTCGATCAATCGAAGTCGTTCCATAAGCCAGACATACCAAAAGCGGGTATTAGAAAAAAAAAAAAAAAACGAAAAAAAAAAAACGAAAAAAAAAAACGAAAAACAAAAAAAAAGAAAAAAAGAAAAAGAGAAGAAAAGTTCTTTTACCTGCAGAATGACGGGACTTCCCAAATGTGGTAGGTCACGGTTGGCTTTCCTATTATCCAAGCCCAAAAGGATCTCTCCTAGACATAAACAAGCTGGGCTCCTGCGCAGTTCCATCTGCTCAACAAGGCCCAGAAGACGGGGATCACCTCTCAAGTCTTCATCAACATGTCCTTGGAAGACATACACGTGCAACAAGCAAAACCCAAATGCCCTTCGCCTAGCAACATAAGAAACGGTGGGGTCGGCCTTGTTAATGAATCGGTCAATAAAGTCCAACATTCGCACTCCCTTCGAGGTCACTAGACGGTCCACCTCAAGTCTAGTCAACCCAAGCAAGTCTCTAAATTTGCGCTTGTACCCTTGCGAAGTAGAAGGAATGGCAGACAAGTGTTCAGGGTCCCACCCACCAATCGCAGCGATTTCTTCAGGAAACGGGCAAATATCGCCTCCAGGGAACGCAAAAACATGGTAATTCGGGTCCCAATAGTCAAGACAAGCATCCAAGAATGGTTTGATAACCTTGATAAGCTTCAAACTCAGCAATGACCCAAGATTATAGGCGCCCATATCATATTTCTCCATGTTGGAAAATTCGTTGGTCCATTCTTTTAAGCGAATCTCCAAAGTATTCATGATAAAGAGATTGTTTTGAGAATCTTATGTAATAAGACGAAGAAGAGACGGAAGAATTGTGTGAATAAAAGCTCCATCGACGTCTCTATTTATACTAATTTATGTTTCCAAAAATCCGCCAGAACGGAACCACCTGGGAACAGGCGCAGCACCTGCTGCGCCTCTTCAAAGTAACGCAGCTCATGCTGCGCCTCTTCCTCAGCTTGACTTCTGTGATTTTCCGCGTTGGATCTTTCCTAATTCCTCGACGAATAATTTCTTATTCCTACGGGTTATTATTTTGGTAAATACGTGGAGATTACCATATTTCGTGTTTCCTAATTCCGCGGGCACGCATTTCGAGACGACATCGACATTTTCGTCATTTTACCACACTTGTACATATTCATTTTAGGAAATAATTCTCATTTCGATTTAAATTTATTTCATTTCTTTTTTTAATCATCTCATTTCTAACTTATAGATTTCTATTTTTCCCTTTTTTTAGGGGGTAACCCTCCCTACCGTCCGGTCATTTCCGGCAAATTTTTTGCATTTTTGCGTGCTTTTGAGTCATTCGTTCTGCGCTAATTCAGGCCATGTATATATACAAATGTATGTTTTGCGTGATTTCTATGTAAATTTCGGCAGCATGACGGCGTAAACCGTCATCTACCAAACCTGTTCAAAGCTAACCTGCAGATACAAGCAACGCAACCCAGCAGCGAAGGCACTCAGGCCATCTTATATACAACCAAAAAGGGAAATGTACAACAAACTGGGGGCTCGAGCCCCAAACAAAGTCCCGAATGTTCAAAATAAAGGTACAAAATGTACAAATGTGCAAAATACGGCCAACAAACAAACAAAAACTACACAAAGCTACTGCTTGATCGCCCTTCAGCTCCGCAACTCTTGCCGCAAGAGCAGCAATTTCGGCATCTCGAACCTCGAGCTTCCTCAACAAGCGAGCTGTCTCCTCCCGAGACTGAGCCAACTCTCGCTCCAGCTCGCGGTCCCCCTGTAAACAACAAAATTGGCTCATGTCAATCATTCCAAGCAATTACAAGAAAAGTTGGAAAATCAAAATTCAAAAATAAAACAGGCACAAGGTTCATACCTGACGGCCTCGACCACCGACAAGTTCCTCGACGGCAGTAGCTCGCAGCCGGTTGGCCACCCTCCATAACGCCACAAACCGAGACGGCACAACCTGCATTTTCATAAAAAGAAGTTCTCAATAATTGGACAAACTCAATCAAATGTGTTCTTACACGAAAATTACACAAAATTAGAGGCTCACCCTCCGAATCAGATGCTGCTAGTCGTCCAGGCCAGCATCCGTCAAAGCCACGTCAAAGTCACGCAGCTCGGAGATCGTCGTCCTCCCGGTCGCGTCAGTATACTCGAGGGTCTCGGGGTACTTTAGGGGCTCGATGCCCGCCGCCTCAACCTCCTGCAAAACCAAATATTTCTCATTAATCGGTGATCTTTCATCGTAGTTTCAAAACCAAGTAAAGAAGAAGAGTAGAGATACTCACCACTACCGGCCAGTACGCCAACCTCCCGTAGAGGAACGCCGAGTAGTCCTCGCCAGGAAGAAGGAGGGCGTCACCACCGACGCCGCCAAGTCGCCTCCTCTCTCGCCTCGAAGGCTCCCCGAACATCGTCCCGGGAGGATCGACGGAACCGTCAACACGTCCCGACAAAGACCGACGAGCCAAGCGCTTGCCCAAGTACCACACAGGACCCATCGACGTCCTCAACAACAGCCGGCTCGAGCTCCTAGGTCGAAGGACCTCAGCCACAAAAGGAGGCGCTCCAGCGTACTCCGCCCAAGGCCTGGACACCCACTGGGACAAGATAAACAAAGGAATCATTCTTATGATCAATTTAAAAGCAATATAAAAGCAAATGAATATAAGTGAGATGCTTACGCAGTCTAGCTGAAGAGCGTTCACGTCCCGCCGGTAGACACCGTGAGAAGAACGCTTGCTTTTCGTCCTGCACATCACCCAATCCCTCACCACGGGATAGGCCTTCTCCAGCGGCTCTGTCCTCTTGGGCGCGAGGCCCGGGAAGTAGGAGTACACCCACGCCTGCGAAGCAAGATAGTTAATAACGATCTTTCGTGATTTGATAAAGAAAGGAATTGATTTTGGTCTAAATGAAGGTTCATACTTCCAACAGTAGTCCAGGTCCGACAGCGCCAGGAGAAGTCCCCTTCTCCATCAACTCCGGACGAACCATGGCTCTCATAAAGTGGATGAGGACCGCAAAGCCAGCTGTGACCCAGTCCCAACGCCCTAGGGCGCTCAGGTCAGAAAGGAAGGGAAGAAGCTTCATCGACAGCCTCTCGCCCTTGTCTCCGAGGTAAATCGAAGACAGAAACCACCAGAGCCACAAACGAGCCCTCTACTCAGCTGTACAGGGAGGAGGAGCCGTCTCCCTCCCGTCAATCGTCACCAGCGCCGGGATCATTCCCGCAAAGTAGTCTCGAACGTAGGAGCTGGGCACCAAACCCGATCGTGATGACAGCCTTCGGCGACAAGTTCCGGCCGATCAACCTCCTAGCCTCGCCAAGTCCACCCTCATGGCGCCTCTCCGCCACTCCACGCCTCGCACCCACCCGGACTGCAAATCATGCCGTAGTCCTCCAGAGTGACTCCCACCTCACCAAAAGGCATGTGAAAAGTGGAAGTCGTATCCTAGAATCGGTCCAAGAAAGCGCGGACTAGGCTAAGGTTAGCCCGCAACTTCCTCTTCGCGATATCCCTCAAGGCCTGCACCAAGGCACCAAACGCTCCACGCTCGATCATGGCGCGCTCCTCCGCCGACAGCCGCTCGTAGCACTCCATCGCTGTCGTGTAGCCCGAGAACGACCTGATGTTCCCGGCCTCCTATTGTGATTTGAAACAAAATCTATCTTTAGTTTTTTCGAATAAAAATTGGAGGAGATATGAACAAATAAACGAAAGAAGGTGGGTGATGAGTAGTGAATTCCTATTTACCAAGCTCTTCACCGTCCTGTAGGACAGGTGACCCTCTGCGGCCCACAGCAAGTGCCTACTCTCCTAGGTCTCAGCCCACGTAGGAGCCCCTCTCAGCTGACGACCTCCTCGTCCAACTTTGGCCCGTCTCGAGGCCTCCTCCTCCTCAACAGCCTCCTCCTCATGGACCTCGTCCCCAGCAGCCATCACCGCGGCGGTGAAGGCCTGCTCTAAAGCCTCCTCAACAGTAGCAACGTCTATCTCCATGGGAGTCCTCCCAGAAGTAGAAGAATCATCACCTGCAACATTAAAGCAAATTTAGGCCGCGTCACGTGACGACGAGCCTTGGTTAAGGGATTTTCGAGCCTTTGGAAGCCCTGAAACCGCTCTTTTCTCGCCATCTTTGGCCATATTCTCACAAACCCGATCACTCATGTGGTAATTTGGGTCAAGTCAAGCCTAATTTGAAGCCTAGTTCCGGGTTCAAGTCGAAATTTCGGCAGCATTTCGTTATAACGGCGATTATGCCCTAGAAAAGTGTCCTGAAAAAGTTGTCACAAACCAAAATTCCGAGATGATAGGAAGTTTACCCATCATCCAAGGATCCCAAATATCAAGTTTCATCGCAAATGGACAATCCTAAGGCTATTTTCGAAGCAATTTACGGTTTAGCTGTGAAACCGTCTCAAATTCACTCAAGGGCTCAAAACTCAACGAAAATTCGAAACAAATACATGGTTATGTTCCTTATATTACCAATTACCTGTTTCTAATGTCAATTTGACAAGGCAAAAGCATTTGGGGGAAAAGCCCCAAATTTTCGATCAATTGGGTCATAAACCCTAATTTTTTCGATCCAAAATTGAACAAATACGGAAGATTAATGCAAGAATGAGACGCATACCTCGATTAGTCATGATTAATGCAAGCTTTTGGATCAAACATTGCGGAAATGGTTAAGATTTGAGAGAGAAAGAGAGGATTTATGGTTCGAACAAATGAAGTAATCCCCCTGCTTATCGCGTTTTTACGCAGAAAAAACGCTTTGGGGAACAGACGCAGCAGGTGCTGCGCCTATTCCAAAAGACGCAGCTCTTGCTGCGCCTCTTCCTTGTGTTCCCTCCATACGAGTTTTCAAAAATTCGTTATGAGTTCGTTATTTGTGGGCCCATCTTTGGTGCGCCTCTTCCCCGATGCTATTTTATTCTTTTGGTCCGTGTGACGATTATCTTTCGTTCCGGCCCGCATTTCTAAGCCAGCAGCAGACTATTACACGTTATTTATTGCTTCCAAGACCTTTACTTGTCACAACGAGCAGATATTCCTTCACAAGTGTTTCGACACGCCTTCATTATTTTTTCCCCAACAAGAGTAAGCGGATAGACTTTCCCTCTCGAGACATGGAGATTAATTCCCGATTATGTTCCCCAACGAGAGTAAGCGGATAGACTTTCCCTCTCGAGACATGGAGATCAACATCAACCTCTATTTCTTCCGAAGTTTGTTCAACGCTGAACACGAACAGATTTCTCCCAGCAGTTCCCGCCTGTGTCCTGCTACTCACAGTATTTCTTGTTTCCCCTCGGAGTGCGATAAAGATGTCGTTCTCTACAAGTTCCCAGACCAGTAGAGTTCCTACACTCAAGCCTTATTTATCCTTTAGTTTAAAATTATATTTGGCCTCCTTTCCGTCGATGCCTTCCTTTAGGGTCTCACACCCTAGCACAATCCTTACATATCCTTTAGGTCTTAACCTTAGCTCCTACGCTTACCCTTACGCAACTCCGGAAACATCTCGAGAAGAAGTCTCAGGTATGGTCTCTTCTTATGGCTAGCGATCCTCCTTACGTAGTCTAATGGACTTTAAACGACCCTCTCCGATAGTCGACAGACTCTAAAATGTTCCCGACGACAGGTCCTTGGCTCAGACCCCTTGAGCCGCCTCGCGTCGCCATAGTCGTCAGGTTGTAATCTTCGATTGACCTGATGGCTATACTTTGACTTTCGCCTTGTCCAAGCCTCAGTCAAAGTGGGGGCTCTGTAGATAACTCATTTCTGCACCTCTCGCGGAACGATTTGTGATAGTTCGTAAGTTTATCATCAAGTGATTGCTCAAATACTAATGTCTACCTCTTAATTGTCATCTACGCGCCGATACGGTCGTTTTGACAGTAATTAGAGTACATTTGGAGTTCGGGCCTAAAACCGTCTTCATTTTATGATAACCATTAAATCCCGAGTCAGAATGTTCTGGAATGTTCCGGATATTTCTATTCCATATTTTATAATTATTTCACAATCTTTATCTTTGGTAAACAATTTCCCGTAATATTCACACAAGATATTAAGGAAAACCGAATTATTCCGTCCTTCTATAACTCAAACACGGAAATCTTTCTTCCGCAGGAGGAAACCACTTGGGAACAGACGCAGAGAGGGTGTGCGCCTCTTCCAAGAGACGCAGCCTGATCGGCTTCTACGCCTCTTCCCAGTCCTTTTCTGCGTAATTTTCGTATCTTTTTCATATCTTTCCGAGATTCACTTCCAAAGACTCTCCGAAACCCTAATTCCTCCACGTGATTAGTATAAATAGGAGCCTTCGCTCCTCATATTTCTCACGCGAGTGTCCGCCCTTCTCTTCTCCCTTTGCATTCTAGACCTTTGTTCTTACTTTTTGGCGTCTACGTGCTTGAACATTCGACCACGTAAGCTCGGATCCTTCTGAGTACCAGCCTCGTTTGCATGACAGACCAATTTGACCAACTCCACAATCAATTAACATAATTAATCTTAATCGTTTTCCTCTTACGAGGGCACTTTCATATTTGCATTATAGTTCGAGTCGAGCGTCGCTAATCGATAACTTAGTCCTTCTCGTTTCGTCAAACATGTAAGTCTGAGGGTGTATAATCTCTCTTTTATTATTGTTATTTACCTTTTGTATCATCATTAATGTAAGGTTTATGTCGAAAATACCCCCTTAAAACCGATTTCTAAAACCGTGCTTTAAAACCTCTTTTTACGGATTTCTAGAAGACAAACCGTCGAGAAAGGACGCAGCAACTACTGCGCCTCTTCGAAGGAGCGCAGTTCCTGCTGCGCCTCTTCGTGAGGCTGCCGCAGTTCCTGCTTCCTTTCTTCTTCCTTCGTCCTCTGTGATTCGTTCGTCTTTTGTTTGTTTTCGTTTGTTTCTTGTTAATTTCTTGACATAATATCATAATTATTTCACATGTATATTAATTATCATCATTAATATGTCTAATTCGTCATTTAAATCCGACTTAAATCCCTTATAATCTCATATTTGCGGGTTTTCGTCATTAAACTCAATCCGGGTTGTAGGAATTCAATTCGTTCATATTGAGTTTCTGGAATTCGACCTTTGATATATTTTCATCTGTCTTTCATCCATATTCGTCATTAATTTGTCATCAATTCATCATGTTTAGTTTATTTCATTCACCCATGTCACTAATCAATCATTCATTCATGTAAATAATTCGTTTGCATCCGTCTCATCCATGTTTTATTGCTTTTATGACCTTAATCATATGTAAATAACATATTAATCACTTTCATCCGAGTAAATATATTAATTATCCATTAAATTCACCAATTAACATTAACGATTTGCGCTTAAAACTTCACAAACTGAGACTCACCCTTGGAAAGAGACGCAACAACTCGCTGCGTCTCTTCCAAAGGGCGCATCTCGCTTCTTTGTTCCAGTGTTGATTTCTCCTCAACTCCGTTGTTGCTTGACCTAGTTTAATTAGCTTACGCATAATTAACTATTATCCGTATTATCGCCTAATGATCAGTTTGTTAATTCATTCTTTTATTCTTTTTCTCAATTTATCCGTTTTAAAGGTATTTTTGACATAAATCGCCAAACCCATTGTAATTATTGTATTTTTTATTATCGTAATTTTCTTATTGCATTTATCATTGAATTTTGTATCATTTGTATGTCTTCACATGTAATTGAACATTAAATCCTACTTCGACCGAATTGTTTGCTAATTACTTGTCAACCGACTTAGTTAGTTCTTCACATGCTAGGATTAAAACTTGGATGTTGCATTGCATGCATACAATCGACGATATATCGAGTATAGATGATGTCCCTAATCATTAGTAGAGGCCGCTATCGGGGCGGGCAGGATTAGGTGTTCGATCAAAAGAGCTTCCTAATACGTACCCTCACCCCTTACTCCAGATCTCTGTGAACATCCGTGTTCATTGGCATCCACGAGAGTCATTCTAGACATAGAATGCTAAGGGTAACGATTGTTTAATGTTCATGTCACTACTTTGTGTCTTGACATGACACGAGGTATTCGAACGGTTCCAATTTCCCATAAAAATTGGTGGCGACTCCAACAAAAATGCAAACGCTTGTTCTCTTCCTCCCAAGCGCCCCCGTGGGCCCCCCGCTGTCCACACTATAGTGGTCCACGACCAGCACTTAGCCGCAGCAACACAACAACCAACAATAACGACAACAACACAATACAACACACACACACACACACACACACACGACACACACACACACACACACACACACACACACGACACAAACACGCTAAAGGCCGCCACCACCGACCACCACGGCCGACACCAACCACCACCGTGGCCTCCCCTGACCACGGTGGCCCTGCCGCCATCCCACCACCACGGCACAATAGTAGCAGCCGACAACAACACCACCAACCAACAATAACAACAATAACAACAATAAACACAATACAACACACACAAACACCACCAAAGAGCCGCCTAATGCAGCCACCACCGTGGCCACCACCACCACGGTGGTCACGACACTACCCCACAACCAGCACCACCACTAACAGCCACCACCAACAATGATAACTGCAGAAAACAACAGCAACAACCACAATCATACACACGACCAAAACAGTCCTTACACCTCCCCCCCCTCCCCTTTTCACCCGTTTTTCCACCACCTACGGCAACCCAAACCACCACCGTGATCCCCACTCTACCCACAACGATAACCACCCAAAGTCTTCCCAAAACAGTCACGACAACCTAGGTAAAAATCTGTCTTAAGACGGTCACACAACAACAACAAAACCCATATAAAGGCTCGATCAAACCCGGTTTTTGGTGGTCATCGATGGTCAACGGGGTGGTCACAGATGGTCAGAGGTGAGTCGGGGTCAAGGCGGATCAATTAAAATAATATATAAACTAGTGTGTGACAGTTTTACCTTACAATCTCGTGGCGGAGGGACAAAAGACGATCTTCCCTTTTTCTCCCTTTTCTTCTCTTTTTCTCTCTTCTTTCTCTCTAAGATTTCTCTCTAATTTTGTATGGTGGGAAATGAAATAGGATAAAGTAGTATGGGTGGTTGGTGGGTTAAATATGTGTAGATAAGATGGTAAGTGGAAGTATATATGTATACGTATACGCGTATCGTATCATGTATTATTATTATCATTACAACTTATTATTATTATTATTATTATTATTATTATTATTATTATTATTATTATTATTATTATTATTATTTTCATGTATCTTATTATTATTATTATTATTATTATTATTATTATTTTTTTTTTTTTTATTTATTATTATAAGATGCGCGCAGCTTTCATTAAAATAAAAATAAAAGGTTTACATGAAATTGGTGGGGAGCCGAGAGACAATCTGGGCTCCCACACCCTTAGCAATAGTAAAGCTAAGACGAGTAAAAATGTAAGCGGCTACCCGAGCCCCAACATCCTGAGATACCGAGAATTTCAAGATCCGCTTGAGCAAGGCAACAGCATCCGAACTCAGCTCCCCCAGTGAAGAGAAAGAGAAAGGTAGGAAACCATAACCCGCTACCGCGCACAAATCCTCATACTTAGCACACTTTCGCCGAGCAAAGATCGGCACAACCCGACCCGCACAAAATCGCCAACCCACCCCGAGTCAAAGGTGAAGAACTCCGTCGGTCGACACACGCATCACGCCCCCTGTCCCAAGAATAAAGCAATAAATCCGCAAGACGAAGAGAGCCACCATGCCCATCAACCAAACCGATATCAACCTCCTTCCCGCAGAAATACCGGATCTATAGCAGATGTCAAAAAGAGTGTCCTGACAAGGTTATGCCGATGTTTAACGCCCACAAGTGCCAGTGAGACAAGAAACAACGTGGCCCCCAAAAACATCCCCAAAGAAACCCGAGAGCAAGCAGACAGGGCCTAGATACCGTGAATAACGGAACACCCGGACGATACCCCAAAGACACTACGGTAAGTCCTCCCGTTCATAGTCCGCCCAACCCCGAGATAGGAACCGTACGTAACCAATCGGAGGAGTGAGAACCCCGTTGAGATCGCCATAAAGCAAGCAAGGCGCGGTGTCAAAGAGAAAATGACTCGAGGCAAAGAAGAACCGTCGTGAAATAAATGTCTCGCCAATTTCTTCATAAGTTTGGGGGCGCAATTTCACTAGGGTGACCTAAAATATCGAACCCGTAGTCGCAGAAAACACTGCGCAAAGATCATCAAAAGCAGGGCCAAGCCTACAACACCCGAAGAGCCGAGGAGCTTAGCCGCAAACCAAATAGATCGCAAGCGGACGCAATAAAAGCATAAAATAAAACATCTCCCGCCGCATAGACACCAAGTCCACCAAGATGAAAAGGGAATGTAGCAAGGCGCGCCACCGCCAATCCCCAAATCCCGCCCGACGCGGTGACAATACGTTCCAAGCTAGAACGCAGCGTGGTATCAAAAGGAAGATGGACAGACCCAAAAACACTAGGGGAGCAAGTACGAAGGGAGAAGTAGAGCTTAGAAATACCAGTACAAGCTCGAAGAAGAAGCAACTCACATTGCGGGTCCTCAATCCTCGCAACCAAGTCCATTAGCTCAATGGTCTTAGTTACTCTCGTCGCCACAATCTCACTGCTAAACCCATGACAAGTACTGACAGTCCTCCCAATAACTGTAACACCGCGCAATGGCCGAGAGATAGAAGTGGGGAAGACCCCAGTAGCCGGCTCCGTGGGTCCTCAACGAGCAAAAGACCTCCGTCTTGGAGACATTAAGGTGTAAACCAAAACGAGGGCCATCCAACCTAATCAAGTCCAAAACCTTCCCCACCTCCAAAGTATCACCCACAATGGTGCCATCATCTAAGTACCATGCCTGCAAAGTGAGGTCAAAAGTGTCCCGAATCTTGCAAACCAAGGGATGCAAAACCAACGCGAAAAGCAAAGGCCCCAACGGATCACCCTGCTGAACACCCTGACAAGACCACAAGCAGTGCTCCCCATAAAAAAGGCGGGCGGGGCTGGAATAACAAAACTCCACCCAACGGGAGAGAACCGGGCAACGACGACGAACCTCCTGGAGCATGGTCGAACGGTCAACAAGGTTGAACGCATTCTGGAAATCAACCAAAGAAAGATAGAAAGCCCCACCCGAGCCCCCGAGCCTCAATGAGCTTCTGTTCAAGGCATGCAAAATAGCCTCTCCTCCACCGGACACACCCACCCCGAATCGTAACCCATCAAAATAAGAAGATAAAGACGGGCCAACCATAGAAGCACCAACCTTAGAGACAAGCCGTCTCCAGACCGTACTCAACAAAGAATAGACGAACACCACCACCCTCCGCTTAACAAGCGGCGTGAGAGGGGCACTGCAATGTACTCACCCGAGGAAGAGGACACCGGCCCTCAAGAAAAAGATTAACCACCCTAGTAATAGAAGCGATCAAATCATCCGAGATAGCCACAGCGGCCGCCACTCAAACATCCATAAGGTGTCTTTGGCACGAAACCCATCCCTCCCACAAGAAGTGCCACGTGGGAAACTCCGAATCATATCCAAAACCACCGCAAGACGCAACAAGAGGATGATGATCCACAGACAAAGGAGGCAATGAAGGAGGTGGGGCGACAGGGTGCTTCTCTTGCAAAGCCACAAGAGTGGCATCGAGTAAGGGCAATACACTGATGAAGAGAGCACCCGCACGCCAGCAGATAATGACCATCACAAATCTTCCTCCGACACTGCCGAAGGTTAAGCTCACTCAAATCAAGATCCTCCTCCACACGAAAGGAAGGGGGAACCTCATCCAAAGTTGCCCGTAAGAGCGCAAACCGCCACCAGGCACACCCCAAGCAAGAATAGCACTGCAATACTCTCCTCCTCGGCGCGCAAGGCGTCGACCGCGGTCCTACACTCAAGATTACTCCTCGGGGAAAAGGTCTTAAGTATACAAAGGGGCAACACAATCAAACGAATCCAGCAGAAAGGTCACCCGGAGAGCCACCCACATCATCCAAAGCCCCTTTTAAAACCCGAGCAAACCCAAGGCGACACTTAGGAGGGATAGATTTCACAAGTCGTAACCCCAAAGAAAGCAAGCGATCAAGCAAAGAGACGGTCCAACCAACTCGCTCAACCTCAAAGATCGATGAGATAACCGACGGAGACGGAACAAAAGAGGGTCGGGGAATACTAGAAATAAAAAAACGGACATGGCCATCATCACAAATCGGAGACGCGACAATGTCGTCCCGACTATGACGACACCTCTTAGGTAAGGTATGGGTTCTAAGGCACTCCCCACACAACCAAACCCCCATCCGCCGCAAAGCAATCTCAAAGATTAGAATAAACAAATCAAACTATCCGAAAGAGTTTGACGGTTAGAACCATAGCTTCACCACGACAAAGTTGTCGATCCCGCAAGTGTCGTAGCATGGCAGTTTTAACAAGACCCTTACCACCATTATCCAGACACCCATGAAGACCAACAAACGGACAATGAAACCGTACCAAGTCGGGCATAACACCAGAAATAGAAGTCAAAAACAAACACACCAAAAAAGAAGCACGTGCATGTAAATGTTGCACCAAGAACATACACAAACAGCACGGCGAAGGAAAAGAAAAGGAAAGGTGGAGGAAAGGTCAGGCCTGAACAGGACACCAGAGATGAAGCACCTGCCGCACCGACCTCAGTCAGGCCAACACGACCAAGCTTAACCAGCACCAAACCAGAAAAGAACAAAAACCACAACTCGAAACCGAAAGTAAAGAACGAAACACCACAACCCGAACCCGGAATCAAACACCGACGAACCAGACCCCGACGAACCAGACGATAATTAAACCACGAAGAGCCAGACCATCGACATGAAGGGTCACCGGCAATTAACGCCGACTAGAATCAACGGCGAAGAAACGAGGAACCGTAACTGAAAGAGAGACAGTAATGCATACCAAAACCAAAACCACCACCAACGGACACCTCTAATCGGCGACGTGATGTCTAAAGGTCGATGCGTGGTGGTGGCGGTGATGGGCAGCGGCGGTTGTGGCGGCAGTCGCAAGAGGCAGGCAACAATGCCCTAAACGCAAAAGAGACAGTAACGGAAAACGAAAAGCAAAACCACCACCAACGGACACCTCTGACCGACGACGTGAGGTCAAATGGTCAATATGTGGTGGTGGTGGTGATGTGCAACGGCGGTTGTGGCGGCAGCTCAAACGGGAAGCAACAATGCCCTAATCGCCCAAAATCGCACAAACCTCTCTCTCTCTCTCCTCACCAATTATTATTATTATTATTATTATTATTATTATTATTATTATTATTATTATTATTATTATTATTATTATTATTATTATTATTATATTATTATTATTATTATTATTATTATTATTATTAATATTATTATTATTATTATTATTATTATTATTATTATTATTATTATTATTATTATTGTTATTATTATTATTATTGTTATTGTTATTATTATTGTTATTGTTATTGTTATTGTTATTGTTATTGTTATTGTTATTGTTATTGTTATTGTTATTGTTATTGTTATTGTTATTGTTATTGTTATTGTTATTGTTATTGTTATTGTTATTGTTATTGTTATTGTTATTGTTATTGTTATTGTTATTGTTATTGTTATTGTTATTGTTATTGTTATTGTTATTGTTATTGTTATTGTTATTGTTATTGTTATTGTTATTGTTATTGTTATTGTTATTGTTATTGTTATTGTTATTGTTATTGTTATTGTTATTGTTATTGTTATTGTTATTGTTATTGTTATTGTTATTGTTATTGTTATTATTATTGTTATTGTTATTATTATTATTATTATTTGTTATTGTTATTGTTATTGTTATTGTTATTGTTATTGTTATTGTTATTGTTATTGTTATTGTTATTGTTATTGTTATTGTTATTGTTATTGTTATTGTTATTGTTATTGTTATTGTTATTGTTATTGTTATTGTTATTGTTATTGTTATTGTTATTGTTATTATTATTGTTATTATTATTATTATTATTATTATTATTATTATTATTATTATTATTATTATTATTATTATTATTATTATTATTATTATTATTATTATTAGGCCCAGTTTAGCCTGGTCTGACTCTAACCTGGCCTGACCTTACTAGGCTGATTGAGGCAACCAGAGACCGGACAAATCTAACTACTATTTGGCTATTGAAGAATATTATAGCAAGCAGGCTACTAAATCCTGGAAGAGAAGCCTGATGGTAAGTGCGAAATAGCCTTGGCAGGACATTCAAACAGTGGATTAAGAAGATAAACAAGAGAGGCAGTTGTATGAGCTAATAACCACGTCCTATTCTCAAGGAAGAACAAGTCTAACTATAAGACTATATCATCAATGAATCAAGACGCATAAAAGAAGAAGAGCTAAAGATTAGTTAAGAGTAGAATGAGTCAAACCGGATTAATAGGGAGTGTGCCCTATTAATCTGGCAACAACTCCGAGAAAAGAGAGGAATGTTGAAGATCAATATAACGTTAACATTTGTAGGACTATAAATATTGTAATCTGGCATTTGTAAATTCATTCATCATTCATTGATTTTTATTGAGCTACTCCACAATATACCTCTCGGATATTCAATTATATATATACAAATTTATATTCAGCTTATTGAAATAATACAAGCAATATTCTTTATACTCAGTCTTCCCTTGTTATTCACTCACAATATTCCAAACTTATAGAACTAGATACCCAAATTACTCTTTAATCAAGCCGGATCCATTCGGGGGAAATCCTGCTAAAACAATTGGCGCCCACCGTGGGGCATCTAGTTCTTTAATCAAAAAATTCCTTTTACCATTCTCCATTTAATATTCACATACAAAAATGGTGGAACTCACCCCAGAACAACAATTAGCGGCTGCCCTGGCTAAAATCAAAGAATTGGAGGCAATTCAAGAGAAGGCAGCCCAAGCAGAAGCAGAAATCAATAGTCTGAAGGAATCTGAGTCTAGCCTGAGGAAAAAGTTGGAAAATCAGGCTTCAAGCTCCAAGACCAGATTCGAACCAGGAACCCCATTCTCATCCATTATCAAAAACATTGACTTTTCCAATTTTGGAACTCCGGAGAAGGATACATTATCCTACCCAAATCATTCCCAATGATGAAACAAACAAAATCAAGCAACAATAATGATGGCTATGCTTCAGGAAATCCAAAAACTCCACAACAAAATAGAAAATATACCTGGAGTGCCAGACCCTGTGGCTGAAGTAGAAGTTGACAGCTTTGCAGATTCACCCTTTGCAGATGAAATTGCAAAGATTGATCTCCCCAAGAAATTTACCGTCCCATCCATGAGAACTTATGATGGGACCTCTGATTCACAAAATCACGTTGCCATATTCAAACAGATGATGTTAGCGCCTCAATACCCAAGAACTCAGGGCAGTCCGCATGTGTAAAGGCTTTGGTACAACTCGACCGGAGCAAGATTATTACAATGGTTCATTAATCTCCCAAATTGAGGTATCGAATTTTGCAGAACTGATCAATGCCTTCAATCAACAATTCGCAAGCAAAGCAGAGACATGGCCAAGAGACCCAAAGAACTGCTTCGTGGTAAAACAACTTCCCAAGAATCTCTCAAAGAATTCCTGGCAAGATTTGTCAAAGAGAAGGTGGCCATTCCCGTGTGACGAAGAGACAAGAGAGAAGCCTTCATGCAAGGAGTCTTGCTTGACAAAATGACATCTATGCAGATCTAACCAAGAAAGCCTGCCCAACCTTTGCCATTGTTCAATCCATCGCCTTAGAACATGTCAGATTGGAGGAAGATCTCAACTTCAGAACAAACTCGTCCGGAGGAAAGCAAGGCTATGGACACACTAACAGAAAAGCTCCTACCGAAAAGGAGGCAACCCCGGATCGGCGCCCTACTCCCTGGCCCGAACGATCCAAGTCAACATGGCACAAGAACATAAAGGTAACCTTTCTAGCCTACCAACTATTCCTGAATATAACTTCTCTATAAATACTGCAGGATTAATCAAACGCCTGAAAAGCTTGGGAGATACGGTCAGATGGCCCAAAAAATCCGACAACCCCAGGAAAGATCCAACAAGATGGTGTGACTTCCATCGACATCGGGCACACCACGAAGAATGCATTCAACTCGGAAACAAGTGGCATATCTTCTAAAGAAAGGCTATCTAAAGGACTTAATCCAGCAACCAAAGAACAAAGATGAAGGACAAAACAAGAGAGATTCAGGGAACGGCAGAGATCCTCCTCCTCCTCCCCCATCTATGAAGTCAAGTTCATAAATGGAGGATCGAAATCGTGGTCCGACCAGCTCGGCCGCCAAAAGAATATCCAGGGAGTCTAGACTTTAGCCCCTTCCAGTCCAAGTCATTGCCTGCCATTACTTTTGATGACTCGGACCTTCAGGGAATATCGATCTACACCATGACACTTGGTAATCACCATGCAAATTGGCACACTAACTAAGGTATCAAGAATCCGATAGACGGAGGCGCTTCAATCAAATTGGTGATGCTTGACGTCCTCAAAGCTATGAAGATAGATAAAGGAAAGATCATCAAGAAATCCAGCGTCTGGTTGGATTCAAATGGAGAAACAAAGAACACCCTAGGAGAAATTAGCCTGCCAACCTATGTGGAAGGCGTGGCTTCGTATGAAAGATTCGGGGTAATGGATTGTCTATCCTCATATAATGTAATCTTGGGCAGACCATGGATCCACAACGTCAAAGCAATCCCATCAACGTACCATCAATGTGTGAAAATACCAACCGAATGGGGGATAACCACCATTAGGGGAGAACAAAGGACGGCTCAGGAATGCTACACCCAGGCTTTGAAACCCTCAAAGTCAGGGTCAGTTGCACCAGACTCGGTCAGACCCAATCTGGTCAGCTTCCTCAAAACTAAAATGTCCTGTTTTGCTTGGTCACATTTTGATATGACTGGTATAGATGCTGATATTATAACTCATAAGTTGAATATTGACAAATCATTTAAGCCTGCATAAAGAAAAAGAGAAGAAAATTTGCCGCAGAGAGGCATGAAATCATCAACCAAGAAGTTGACAAGCTCATCGGACATGGGAATGATCGGGAAGTAATGTACCCTGACTGGCTTGCAAATGTAGTAGTCGTCCAAAAGAAAAACGACAAATGGAGAGTCTGTGTAGACTACACCGACCTAAACAAGGCCTGCCCAAAAGATCCATTTCCCTTGCCACACATCGATGCAATGGTGGATGCCACTGCAGGCCACGAGATGTTAACATTCATGGATGCCTCCAGCGGATTCAATCAAATAAAGATGCACCCTGCAGATCAGGAAAGTACAGCTTTCATCACTGAAAGAGGTATATACTGTTATACTACTATGCCCTTCGGATTAAAGAATGCAGGTGCAACCTATCAAAGGCTAGTCAACTTGATGTTCAAAGACCAAATAGGAGATACCATGGAAGTCTACATAGATGACATAGTAGTCAAGTCAAAAAAGGCAGAAGACCACATCAAAGACCTGGAAGAAGCCTTCCAAATACTGGAGAAATTCAATATGAAGCTCAATCCACAAAAATGCCATTTTGGAGTCTCAACAGGCAAATTCTTGGGCTATATGGTGACAAAAAGAGGAATAGAAGCCCGCCCTGAACAGATCAAAGCTATCCTGGAGCTAGAACCACCAAAGACGGTCAAAGACATACAAAAGCTGACTGGAAGAATAGCGGCCCCGAACGAGTTCATTTCAAGATCGTCGAAAAGGTGCAAATCATTCTATAGTCGCTAAGGAAGAACAAATACTTTCAATGGACTCGATCATCGGGCGCCTTTGAGGACTGAAAATATATCTATCCTCTCCTCCCTTGCTGGCAAAACCAGTCAAAGATGAACCCCGACAAGTATACCTCGATCCAACAGCTTCTTTGTCGATGCGAGTCTTGGTCAAAGAAGCAGACGGACAACAACACCCTGTCTATTACGTAAGTAAAAGTCTACTGGATGCAAAGATCAGGTATGGCCTGCTTGAAAAATATGTTTTTGCTTTAATTATGAGTTGCACAAAATTAAGACCATATTTTGAAAGCCACCCTATAATAGTCGAACCAATCTTCCTATCAAGTCTGTACTTAGGAAGCCGAATCTGTCCTGGACGAATGTGCAAATGGTCACCCAAATAAGCACATACAACATAACATTTGAACCGAGGACAACAATAAAGTCACAAGCACTAGCGAGTTTGTGGTGATTTTAGTCCAACCCTAGAACCCGACCTAATAAAAGAAGTAAATAAACTGACCAAATGACCAAACGGACCTAGAATGGACCCTATTTGTCTATGGTGCGCCAAACATGGGGCACGGGCCTGGGGGTAGTACTAAAATCGCCACGGGGGGATAAGATAGTACAAGCTATAAGTCAGTGCATTTGAGGCTACCAACAATGAGGCCGAATATGAAGCCCTAATAGCTGGATTAAAGGTATGTATTGACCTTGGTGTGCAAAACCTAAAGGTACGTATTGATTCCCTTCTTATTTCCAACCAAGTAAACGGAATATATACTTTAAAAGACTCAAAAATGATGCTTTATTTGGAAGTTGTTCAAATTTTAAAATCAAAATTCCGCAATTTTAATATTGACCAAATTCCCAGGGACTTGAATACCCAGGCCGATGCCTTAGCCGGCCTAGGAACCAACTTCCCCCTTGACTTGACAAAATACCCATCTTACATTTATTAGAACCTGCAATAAATAAACAAGACGAAAGTTTCCCAATTTATGTTGCCAATTCTTGGACAAAACCCTACTACGATCACAACACGGGAATCCTTCCCCTAAATAAGCAAGATGCCAGAGCACTAAAAATAAAAGCCGCTTCATATACTATTATTAACAACGTGCTTTTTAAGAAATCGCAGGTGGGCCGTACCTCGGATGCCTGGAACCACAAGAAGGCGAACAGATATTATCAGAAATCTATGAAGGATACTTTGTGGAAATCATAAAGGCGGAAGGAGCCTGGCAAGCAAGGTACTCGAACGAGGTTATTATTGGCCCACCTTGAGGGTCAATTGCCTAGAATTCACTCTAAATGCGAAGCTTGCGATTCACGGACCATATATCCATCGACCATCCGAGGAACTATATTCCATATCCGCACCCTGGCCATTTATGAAGTGGGGCATGGATATAGTAGGGAAACTACCTCAAGCACCCGGACAAAAGTTTTCATGCTAGCAATGACTGATTACTTCTCCAAGTGGATAGAAGGCCGATTCATACAGTAAGTCAAGGAAAAGGATGTCATATCATTCATCAAACACAACATCATATGTAGATATGGCATCCCCTCTGAAATAGTATGCGACAATGGCACGCACTTCGTGGGAAAAAGAACAAAGAAACCTTCATGCTCAATGGAACATCAACCTGGTAACCTCCACGCCAGGATATCCAAAAGCTAACGGTCGGCGAAATCCAAAGAAACAAAGTAGTAATCAGCTGCATAAAGAAGAAACTAGAAAGAAGGAAAGGCGGATGGGTCAAGAGCTCCCATCGGTCCTCCTGGGCAAATTTGTGACGAACCACGCCTAAAACATCCACAGGCCAAACCCCCTACTCCTTGGTCTATGGATGTGAAGCAGTAATCCCGGCTGAGGTCGACATTCCATCAGCCAGATGCAGCCTGAACACAATAACAAGCAATATACCTCTAATGGAGGACAACCTGGACTTAACGGAAGAGCTAAGAGATGCAAAAAGATTAGATTGGCGACATATCAAAGAAAGAGTTGCAAAAAGCTACAACAAGACCGTCAAAGCCGGGGTATTCAGGGTAGGAGACCTTGTCCTCGGAAAGTCTTCCAAAACACAAAAGAAAAGAATCTTTGGCAAATTGGCCCCAACCTGGGAAGGTCCCTACCTGATTGACTCAATAGTCGGCCAGGGAGATTATAGACTACAAACCCTGGACGGCGAAATGATCCCAAGAGCTTGGAATATTGCACACTTAAAACTATTTCACATATAAAATATATCTCCCAGTCCAGGTATAATTTTCACCTTAACATTTCTTGCCTGGCCTGATATGAAACTAAATGTATGATACTTGCCATTATATGAATAAATGCCGTATATGATTTCTTCAATTATGTGCCAAGTACTTGTCAATATTCTTATATTTACTTTTACCAAGTAGAATCTTCAATACTTGTTTTACATACTGCATTTTATTTAAAACAAATCTTAAAGATTGGGGGCCACCCCACCAATATCCAACGATACCCAATTTTCGATTTTCAAAAAAAAAGCCTTAAAATATTGAGCTCCATTTAATATACAAATCTGGAAAATCTTCTCCTGGATTGTATAACATAGATGGGTCATAAGCCCTCCAGACAGGCAGGGGACGTAAGCCCTCCAGACAGGCAACAACCCCACCCATAACTCAATGAATTGGCCAGATCTAACACAAAAACTGGCCCGATCCAGTCGAATAACTGGCCAGATCCAGTAAGACATCCAATACTACAAAAGTACCTTATCAAAACGGAAAAAGGAACCAACAAAGACCAAATATCGATTTATCCAAAATAACCGGCTTGCCACGTACCTAATAATTATCCATTCCAGGGACATCCCCCCTGGATGGGCCAAAAAATACCTAAATATTCATTCCAGGAACATCCCCCATAGATGGGCCAAAACAAAGAGGAAAAACATAAATCTAAGCAAGTTTTGAGCCAGTAACCGACTCACAACCATCCACCATTTCCTGATCACCAGATTTTTCCTTGGAAGGAGGAGAATCCACTTCTTCTTCTTGACCCATGTTAGCCAAATCAGGATACTGAGTGTCCAGTGCTGTCTCATCCCGGTCCGGATCCCAATTAGCCCGGTCAAATTCCCCATCCCTCATAGCATCAACCCGGCCTTTCCCAAAGAAGTACTGAGCGGCATCAGCAAGCCGCGCCTCCACTAATTCCTTTTCAGCACCAAGCTCTTCATTCTTCCTCACCGATCTGCATTGCCTGCTTCTCAAGACCAGCTCTCCCTTGATGACCTCCAACTCTTGCCCGACAACCTTCTCGATTTTTGCAGCCACCTCATAAACTATAGCAGCCCTGGATGCCTCTCTAGCTGTCGCCAGCTGAGATTGAAGTACTACTTCATTACCCCTGGATGTGTGCAGCTCACGGTTAACCTTATCCAGTTTTTCTTCCAGGCTAGAAATCCTGGCCTGGGCATCCCTGAGCTGACAAGCAGTAGCCAACCCGACATCCAATCCCTACAAGAAACAAAATTAATCAGCCCAATATAAAGCAATACAAAGAGCACATAAACAATTAAAACATCCCTTTATAACTAACCTCCTTAGCGTGAGAAGCAAGTTCAGCAGCTTTTGTCACAAGAGAAGTCGGGATAGAAACCACTTTAGTAGAAGACTCAAGGGTATTAGCAGACAAAAGCTGGCCGCCCATTTTTGCAGAAAATTCATTTATCCGTGCCCGGCAAAGATCCATATCGTCAATCCTAGCGACACTTGCCGATACTCTGATTGGTTGAGCCAAATAGGCTCTTTCTCTCCCCTTCCTCTTCAGAATAACATCTTCCCTTCTCCTTTTAGAAGCCTGAACAACCTCCGGTGATACTAGCCTGGATGGATCCTGAGGAGGCTGGACATCAGAAACCAAAATATCAAGTGTCTTATCACTCCCACTAGCCTCCTGGCTCTTGGACTGTTTCAAAGAATTCTAGCTACCCCACCTTTAAGTCTTTTTGCGAGTAAAGTGGCCAACCTAGCAGAAGACCTGAATACTGAATATATAAAGAATACACATAAATATCAGATGAGAAGCGATAAGAAGACAACAATTGACATAAAGACATATAGAAAACATACAGGAAAGAGCAGTGGAGCTAGGCTTGCCTTTGGGTACTTTGACCACACTCAGCTTGGTCTTCATATACCGGGGCAATAAATCCCTGCCCAGACTAGCAGGCCAGGCCCTCTCTTCCTCAGGAATAGCAAGGAAAGCCTCTATCCTGGAAATAGCTTCCTCGTCAAGAGGATCAGAGTTCCAATCAGGAGCTGCAAAAATCATCAAAAATACACAGGTGAAACTCAAAACACCCTAATTTCGTATAATATATATTGCAAACTAAGAGTACAGGAAACCTACCACTCTCCAAGGGAGGATATCTCAGATAATCAAAGCCTGATCCCAGACTCTCAGTCCGGATGAACAGGAAAGTCTTTGCCCAACTTTTATCATCTCCAGAGTCCAGGTTAGTAATTAATGGAGACATTTTCGACTTGATTCTCAAATTAAAACGACCATTAACAGGATTTTTCATATGATATATTGCCTTGATATCATTAATAGTAATTACAAGATTGTTTTTAGCACATAAATTTTCAATAGAATGAACGAGTTTCCAAACCATTGGCATAATCTGAAAAGGTGATACTTCCATAGCACGAATGGTATCAATCATTAAAGGAGTAAAAGGTAACTTACAACATGCTTTGAACGCCCATTCGAAAATACAAAACCAACCAGGTGACACCCATTAGCTCTCGACCGGACAAGACTCGAGAATCCATACCTCGGTCGAATCGGAATTAATTTCTTCTCCTTAAAACCCTATCATAGTTTGTTTTCAATAAGTTTTCTTCAGGAAAGTAAGGATCCAGAGATTGAAGAGCAGAAAAAATAGAATCCTGATATTTAAAAGCTATAGCACGGGCAGGAGGATCAACTTCAAACACCTCCTCCTCCTGGACGTCTTTAGGTTCAGGATCAGTAGCAGCTTTCTGGGGTGCAGGACGATTTTTGGCTCCCATATCGTTTATTATTTAGTTTATTGTAATGAATTTTATTTTATAAAGTTAGCAGAATGGAGCTCCTGGGAAATAGGGGAGAATTTTAGAGAAAATTTAGCAAAAAAAGTGGAAGAAATTTGGTGAAAAACAATCTCATCACAAATACCGTATTTATAGAAGGGGAATAACGTTGAAAAAACCCTAGAAAATGCAAAACTGTCAGCATGACATCATACAAATTAGCCGTTAGAGTGTTTAACGGTAACTAGGAGTCTAAGAGTCATTGAGCAAATATAACTCTCTTTATTGTTTAGCCCGGTAAAATTGACATCTCACCCCTGGCCCGATCCAAAGACGGGTAAAATGTCAAGGGGCAATTGTTAGGCCCGTTGCCTGGTCGACTCTAACTGGCTCGACCTTACTAGGCTGATTGAGGCAACCAGAGACCGGACAAATCTAACTACTATCTGGCTATTGAAGAATATTATAGCAAGCAGGCTACTAAATCCTGGAAGAGAAGCCGATGGTAAGTGCGAAATAGCCTGGCAGGACATTCAAACAGACTGGATTAAGAAGATAAACAAGAGAGGCAGTTGTATGAGCTAATAACCACGTCCTATTCTCAAGGAAGACCAAGTCTAACTATAAGACTATATCATCAATGAATCAAGACGCATAAAAGAAGAAGAGCTAAAGATTAGTTAAGAGTAGAACGAGTCAAACCGGATTAATAGGGAGTGTGCCCTATTAATCTGGCAACAACTCCGACAAAAGAGAGGAACGTTTTAGATCAATACAACGTTAACATTTGTAGGACTATAAATATTGTAATCTGGCATTTGTAAATTCATTCATCATTCATTGATTTTTATTGAGCTACTCCACAATTTACCTCTCGGATATTCAATTATATATATACAAATTTATATTCAGCTTATTGAAATAATACAAGCAATATTCTTTATACTCAGTCTTCCCTTGTTATTCACTCACAATATTCCAAACTTATAGAACTAGATACCCAAATTACTCTTTAATCAAGCCGAATCCATTCAGGGGAAATCCTGCTAAAACAATTATTATTATTATTATTATTATTATTATTATTATTATTATTATTATTATTATTATTATTATTATTATTATTATTATTATTATTATTATTATTATTATTATTATTATTATTATTATTATTATTATTATTATTATTATTATTATTATTATTATTATTATTATTATTATTATTATTATTATTATTATTATTATTATTATTAGTATTATTAGTATTATTATTATTATTATTATTATTATTATTATTATTATTATTATTAGTATTATTATTATTAGTATTAGTATTATTAGTATTATTATTATTATTATTATTATTATTATTATTATTATTATTATTATTATTATTATTATTATTATTATTATTATTATTATTATTATTATTATTATTATTATTATTATTATTATTATTATTATTATTATTATTATTATTATTATTATTATTATTATTATTATTATTATTATAAAAGGATGCGCGCAACTTTTATTAAAAGAAAAATAAAAGTTTACATGAAATTGGTGGGGAGCGAGACAATCTGGGCTCCCACACCCTTAGCAACAAAGAAAGCTAAGTCTAGTAAAAATGTAAGCGGCCACCCGAGCCCCCGCATCCCGAGATACTGAGAATTTCGGATCCGCTGAGCAAGGCAACAACATCCGAACCCAGGTCCCCAAGTGAAGAGAAAGAGAAAGGAAACCATAACCACCGCACGCACAAATCCCGTACTTAGCACACTTTCGGCGAGCAAGATCGGCGACAACCCGGCCAGGCACAAAATCCGTCATCCCAGTCTGATTCAAAGGAGAAGACCCTGTCAAGTCAACGCACACATCACGCCCTCTGTCCCAAGAATAAAACAACAAATCCGCAGGACGAAGAGAGCTACCATGCCCATCAACCAAACCGATATCAACCTCCTTTCCCGCAGTAATACCAGATCTATAACATATGTCGAAAAGAGTGTCTCGGATGAGGTTATGCCGATGTTTAACGCCCACAGTACCAGTACAAGAAACATCGTGGTCCCCAAAAACATTCTCAGCAAAAACCCGAGAGCAAGCAGGACAGGGCCTAGATACCGTGAATAACGGAACACCCAGACGATACCCAAGCACACTACGGTAAGTCCTCCCGTTCATAGTCTGACCCAACCCCGAGATAGGAACCGCACATAACCAATCAGAGGAGTGAGAACCCTGCTGAGACTGCCATAAAGCAAGCTGGTGTGGTGTCAAAGAGAAAACAGACTCTGAGGTAGCAGCAACCGTCGCGAAATAAATGTCTGCCAATTTCTTCATAAGTTTGGGGGCAACAATTTCACTAGGGTTACCTAAGATACCAGAGCCTGTAGTCGCAGTAAACACTAGGGGAGCAAGTATGAAGTGAGAAATAGAGCTTAGAAATACCAGTACAAGCTCGAAGTAGAAGCAACTCACATTGCGGGTCCTCAATCCTCGCAACCAAGTCCATTAGCTCAATGGTCTTAGTTACTCTCTTCGCCACAATCTCACTGCCAAAACCAGGACAAGTACTGACATGTCCACCCAAAACTGTAACACCACGCAATGGCCGAGAAATAGAAGGGGGGAACCCCCAGGAAGCCGACTCCGAGGATCCTCAACAGGCCAAAAGACCTCCGTCTTGGAGACATTACGATGCAGTCCAAAATGAGGGCCATCCACCATAATCAAATCCAAGACCTTCCCCACCTCCAAAGTATCACCCACGATGGTGCCATCATCTAAGTACCACGCCTGCATAGTGAGGTCAAAAGTGTCCCGGATCTTGCATACTAAGGGATGTAAAACCAAAGCGAAAAGCAAAGGGCCCAACGGATCACCCTGCTGGACACCCTGACAAGACCACAAGCAGTGCTCCCCATAAAAAAGACGGGCAGGGCTGAAATAACAAAACTCCACCCAACGGGAAAGAACCGGGTAACGACGGCGGACCTCCTGAAGCATGGTCGCACGATCAACAAGGTTGAACGCATTCTGGAAATCAACCAGCAACATAGAAAGCCCCGCCTCAGCACCCCGAGCCTCAATGAGCCGGTTCAAGGCATGCAAGATAGCCTCTCCTCCAGCGGACACACCCTACCCAAACTGAAGTCCATCAAAATAAGAAGATAAAGAATGACCAACCATAAAAGCACCAACCTTAGAGACAAGCCGTCTCCAGACCGTGCCAACAACAATAGGACGAACCCCACCACCCGGTTGTTACAAGTGGCGTGAGAGGGGCGCTAGCAATGTACTCACCCAGAGGAAGAGGACACCGGCCCTCAAGAAAAAGATTAACCATCCTAGTAATAGAAGTGATCAAATCATCAACGATAGCCACAGCAGCGCCACTCAAACAGTCCATAAGGTGCTGGGCACGAAAACCATCCCGCCCACAAGAAGTACCGCGTGGGAAGCTCCGAATCATATCAAAAACCACAGTCGAAGAAGCAACCAGAGGATGATGATCCCCAGACAAAGGAGGCAATGAAGGAGGCGGGGCGACAAGATGCTTCTCACGCAAGGCCATAAGAATGGCATCGGAGTAGGGGGCGACCCCAGAGGAAGAAAGCACCCGGACAGCAGCAGTATAGTGGCTATCACAAATCTTCCGTCGACATTGGCGGAGGTTAAGCTCACTCAAATCCAGATCCTCGTCCACATTAAACGAAGAAGGACCCTTATCAAAACACTCCTGCAACAACTGCAAACCCCCCTCCCCCCCAGGTACCCCTCAATCAAGGATAGCCCTAGCAATACTCTCCTCCTGATGCTGACGCCGAATAGCAGTCCGACACTCATGATTACTCCGAGGAGTGAAAGTCTTAAGCAAACAAAGTGGTAGAATAAGCAAACGAACCCCGCGGGAGAGATCACTAGGGGAATCAGCCACATCATCTATGGCCCCTTTCAAAGCCTGAGCAAACCTAAGACGGCACTTAGGAGGAATAGATTTCACGGTGCGAAGGCTTAACGACAACACACGATCAAGCGAAGATATAGACCATTGAACAAGCTCAACACTATCATCAGAAGAAACCGAAGTAGAAGGAGCCAAAGGTCTCGGAATACCATTAATATGAAAGGTGTAGAGGCCATTAACACACTCCGGATGCATCACAATATCACCCCGACTATGCCGACATCTAGCTCGAGTAGTACGAGTTTTAAAGCACACCCCACACAACCAGAGCCCCATCCGTCTCAAAGTACTCTCGGCATTGGAATAGACAGTCAAACTATCTGTAAGAGTCTGACACGTAAGTCCCAACGCACCCTCATGACAATGCCGGTCCTGAAAATGCTTCTGCCAAGCAGCCTTAGTAAGGCCCTTACCAAACCCATGCCGACATGCATGAAGACTCGAAAAAGGACAATGGTACCGCATAAGCTCGGACATGAAGGAAGAAACAAAACCCCACACCCTACCTGCACAAAAACCGATATAGCCACCAAAACAACCACCCGAACGAAAACCACCACACAGGAAACCGCACAAGTAGCTAGAGGCAAGACCTACTCCCGGCCAAGGTGACCACCAACACACCACCCACTCCGGTGGTGATCAACAACCACCCCAAGCAACCCAATCCCTACGGCACTAGCAACCCGCAACACCCACCACAAACCACAACCACAACAAGGCAGCAGCAGCTGACAGTGGCCGGACACAGCACCGACAAACAAAAGGGCCACAACCAGCAGCAAGCACGAGAAAGAAAGAAACCGGAACCGTAATGCGAAAAAAAGGAACAAAACGCAAAGAACCACAGAAACTCACCGGAGAGAAAATGTGGGTAGGGCCGTCAGCCACCACAGCTATGACCGGCGACTTGAGGTCAAATGGCCAAAGGGTGGTGGCGCTGTGAATCACCAACCACAGGCAGGCAGTAGGAACACACAGAAATGACGGCTGCCGCACTCGCAGAAAACCCACAAACGTAAACAACCGCAGAAAACCACCAACAAAGCCCACCCCTGACCGGCGACGTGAGGTCTAAAGGTCGTCGAGAATGGTGGTTGGCAGTCAACGGCCGTAGGACGTCGGAAAGGCAGGCGAAAAGTGTGCCCTAATATCACGCATAAACCACCGCAGAAACCCTATTAAACCAAAACCGACGAACCCACTACCGATGGTGTGAAGGGGCCGGCGTGAGAGGAAAGACGGTGATGGCAGAGGGAGATTGACGGAGGTAGCAGAAATGACGGCAGCAGCCACACAAAAATACGCAAAACCTAAACCGCAGAATCCACCCAACCTAACACCGACGAACCCACTATCGACGGCGTGAAAGGGCCAGCGTTAGAAGACGGTGATGGCAATGGTGTGAATGACGGCGACGGCAGACGTGTTGACGGTGACAGCAGACGTGATGATGGTAGTCGCACAAATCGCCCCTCTCCCTAACCTCTCTCTATATTATTACTACTACTACTACTACTACTACTACTACTACTACTACTACTACTACTACTACTACTACTACTACTACTACTACTACTACTACTACTACTACTACTACTACTACTACTACTACTACTACTACTACTACTACTATTATTATTATAAAAAATGCAAACTTTTATTAATCAAACAAAAGTTCACAAGAAGTGGGCAGCCGAGATACAATCTGGGCGCCCACTCCCTTAGCAATAGCAAAGCTAAGTCTAGTAAAAATAAAAGCAGCAGCGCGATCACCGACATCTTGGGACACATAAAATATATAATTATAAAATACGGGGTATTACAATCTTCCCTCCTTAAAATGAACTTTGTCCCCGAAGTTCGCCCCACTCTCTCCTTTCCTCAAGTCTCATCACTGATTCTTATGCACACTCTCTCGTCTAACATGCTCGTCTACCGTATACGTTCCTTTATAAATATCACACTCATCCCAAAGTTCTTTGTTCAACTCTCACACTTTCTTACATTCCGAACTTTATCTTTCCTAAATTTCCGAATGGTTACATCCACTTTCCCTAAAAGATAACTTCGTCCCGAAGTTGATGGAGAGTGATGTCGTCGGGTCACATCCAATCAAACACATTTATAATACTCAATAAACAACTAGTTAGCGGTAAGTCGAGGTCGATCCATGGGATAGTGTGCTTTGGGTTCTAAGTCCATCTATCTCAATTTATGCTAGTGTCACGATTGATTTGGGTTTATAGTTGTGTTCTAGACTAATAAAAGCAATAAAGTAAAACAAGCAATAAAAGGGAAGATGTAAACAAATGATAAAAAGTGCTAGGATATCATGGGGTCATAGGGGATTCATGGTGTTGATCATACAAACATATTTACAATCATAAGCAAGCAATTAATGTTGTGGAGGAATCGAGTTGGTTTATATCTTACGGTTCATAGGAAGGGTTGGGTCCCGGAGCCGAATCGATTAGATTGTACAACACCTACAAGTCGACTTACTTTCCTCCTATTCAACTTCTATGCATGGTCTAACAAGACTCGAGTTGGTTTATATCTTACAAGTCAAGTTGAGTAGATAAGAGATGGTTGTAAATGCAAGGATTCATAGGCTTGGCATTTCATCAAACATAACATGTGCATAAAGTTGACATCACAACAAGCAAGCAATTTAATCATGAAAACATATTAGATTAAGCAAGAATCAATCCCATGTTGACTTCCCTTAATTACCCACTAATCCTAGCTAAGTAACTACTCACTCATCATCATGGGAAACATGTCATTAATGGTGTCAATCATCACAACAAGTATAAACATGATAATAGAATGAAGAAATGAACAATAAAGATTAGAGTAAAGGAATTATACCAAACTTGAGGTGATCCAAATAATAATGCAAAGAATAATAGAAGAATTTGATGATTGATGGAAGGTTGTCAATCTCCCAATAATAAGCCAATAATCTTCAATTACCCAATAATAAACTTGAATAATAAACTTGAACAATAATTAAAGAGAGATTAATGTGTAATTTGTGGAAAGATTAAAGAGTAATCTATTCTAATCTACTCCTAATCTAATCTAAGGAAGGATTGAATTAACCTAATGAAAACTTGATAAAAGGTCCCCCCTTGATTATTTACAAGTGGGGTATTTATAGTGGAAATTAGGTGGATGCATTAGGGTTAACTAAGGGTTAAACTAGTAATTACACTTTTTAAATGGAGCAGGGAGGAGCAGGTATTTCTTGAAGGAAGGGCTTCTTTCTTTGAAGCTTGAAGAAGACGAAAATGTGCTGGGCTGGAATCCGAGCGGATTTATGTAAAGACGGGCGGATTGGTGAAGACGAAAACGGGCGGATTGGGGTGAAGACGCTCGGGTTCTGTATAATGGTGACGGCCAGATTCCAGAGAATTCGCACGGGTTGGTCTGCAGTTCTCGTTTTCTCTTCTATTCTCCCCTTTCCTTCACTTCCATTTTATTCTTGTAGGCTTGGTCTCTAGTTCTTGCTTCCTCCTCATACTAGTCTATCAAATATCGGCAAATAGCTTCCGAATACGCACGAAAGACGGGAATTTCCGCCTTATTCTCTTCTTTCCTACAAAACATATAGAATGCGATAGAAAACCAAATAGGAAGGTTTTGACGGATAAAATGGCCAAAGAATGTTATAATAGTATGCAAAATAGGCTCAATTAGGGGACTAAATGTGTGCAAATAATGGTCACATCAAATATCCCCAAACCGAACCTTTACTCGTCCCGAGTAAAGAGGTGACAAAAACTAGACCTTTATTTAAACTAACCTAATATCATAGCCGATATGAGACAATTAGCGGGTCTCACTCCGTCCCTTCAACTCACAACAAGACAACCATGAGGTAGGATGCCTTCTTGCAAGGCAAGGTGGGTCTTGCCAAAATGGCGACACATCCAAACATTAAGCACACAAAATCAAGTAATGGATGCATCTACAAAAGAATAGCCACTTTCCTCATCTAAGTGGCGGAAATTATCTACAAGGGAAGCAATTCAAGGGTACACACTCCTTCATAAATGCAATTTCTTCAAACTACTAAGCCTAGAAGGATACCAATAAATCACCTGCAAATTGTGTCAAGTTAGGGTACCTTTGTCCTCAATCGTTAAATGCTTTTGTCAAGAATAGACTCCCTATGGTGTTAAAAACACTAGAGGATCGCGGAATTCCCCCTCTTGGCTAGACAAGAAGAAGGGTCGTCCCCTCTCTACCATGCACAAAAATGGATATGATGGATAAAGGGATCAATAGATATTTGAGTTTCACTTTGGGAGTTTGCTTTTGTTTTTGTTTTTCCCCCCAATTTCTTGTGGCATTTGACATTTGAGAACACTTTTTTTGCCATTTCTTTTGATTTTTGGCTTTTCAACACTTGACAACTTTTAACTTTTTGCATTTTCTTTTTGAATATTTTCAAAGTCACCCCATATGTAGTGAGGGTGGCTTATATTTGAAACTTTAGGAGTTCTATTTTTACTCCTCTTTTCATTTGATGCATTTTTGCAAACTTTCTTTCACTTTTTATTTCATTGAACTCAAATTGATTTCTTTTTGTGCCCATTCCCTTTTGGTGACAAAAATGTGGTAGAACATGGATGATGGATGGATGGATGCATGGTTTCAAGGGTCACCTTGGAATAAACGGTAGCCAAGGAGTTATCACACCACAAGGTACTCTTGACTAGGCCTTAATCCATGGGTCAAAGGATACTAGCATGACACATCCTAGGGTGTTTTACAAGTATTCTAACAAGCAAAGTCTTAAGAAGAAAAAGCATCTACTAAGGCCTATATACACTTGTCAAGCTTCCCAAGTAGACGGTTTCGCAAAATTTTTCTAACCATGCAAACTACATGCCATGATGCAACTAGCATATATACAACCTAATGCAAATGATTCTACCAACTAATATGCCATATAAACTAAATGCAAGTCCTAAGTTCACATTGTTTATACCGCATCAATCAAAATAAAGCCACATAGTCATTAACATAAAGAGGAAAAGGAGATTGGAAAGATCATACCATGCGGTCTTCAATATCCTTATGTCTCGGATGTGGCGTAGTCAATCAATGTGAACAAGGATAAAACAAACACAATATATACAAGACAATAAAAACAAGACTACACTATAAAGGAAATGAACTTGTTTTTGGATTTTTCAATTTTTCAAATTTTTATGGTTTTTGTTTTTATGAACATAAAAGACATATTTTTGGGATTTTTTGAAAATTTTCAATTTTTATGCATTTTGGAATATAAATTCCCATCCCCCACTTTATTTTGGACATTGTCCTCAATGTACATGTAGGAGTAGGAATAAAAAAGAAAGTACATGTTTTTTGGATTTTTGAATTTTTGGAATAAAGTACAAATGCAATGATATGATATGAATGAATGCATGCTCTAACTAAATGCAATTCTATGTGACATATATAACAAATGAATGCAATCTAAATTATATTATGTGATGCATGATTTCTAGTAAACTATGGTCACCTATGGTCAAACCTCCTCAAACCGATTTAAACACTATCTCTAGTGTAGAAAAGAATAGGATTGGTCATTAGTGACTATGCATGAATTCTAGTCTATATGCAACTATCTACATGAATAATGTGAGATATATTACAATGTAACTATACTATATGAACTAACTAATGTAAATGCAATATGGAATATAATACAAATGCATGCGAAAACTACACTAAATGCAATGTATATACAAAAGAGAGAGGGAAAGATGGGTATCATACAAATGGAGGTGGTGAGGTAGGCCTCTTTCACTCGTCATCTTCATCTTGATCATAACCATAATGATGAGAGCTCCCGGCTTGATCATACCTTCTTGCTTGACCCCAATACCCTCCTTGGTCAAATTCTCCTCCTTGACACGAGTACCCTCCACCTTGGCTAGAATGCCCTCCGTCGCCGCGACTCCAAGCTTGGTTCTCTTGATTAGGGAACAAGAGCTCCGGTTGTGCCCAAGTGGGCAAAGGGCCATTAGGGTCAACATACCCTTGTTGAGCCATGTTATAGTATTGGGGATAAAGGGCCAAGTAGTTGTCGACCCTCCCTTCATGTACCCCAAGGTCCACTCTATTCATGAGTGCCATCAAGTCATTAATACCCGGGGTATTGGGGATTTCCGGTTCAAATTTGGTATAGGGAGTAGGGTATGGTGGGATAGGCACGTAGGAGGGTGGGCGAATAGGCCTTCCCGTTGTTCCACGAGGTATTTGGCGGTGCGGCTCTTCCCTTTGAGGGGGATTGTCAAGAATTTGGATATCAAGGAGGTAGCTTGGTGGAGGTGAGTATGGGTTCAATCTTGGGTCAATGCCCGGTATCTTCCAACCTTCAAGGATCATTGAAGTGCATACTTTGGTGTGCCACTCTACACTCCCATCTCGAGTGTAGTCAAACCATCGGTGACTGCTGAAGATGGTGTGCTCATCAATCAAAGTTCTCCCCTCAAGAGGAGTATAGGTCCCTCGGTCATTGAACCCGGGACAAAGGTGGTGGTCCAAAATAGTAATTAGACCTCCCATCACGAAGGTCTTGAGTTGGGTGGTTCCTTGAGCAAAATCATGGAACCTAGTAAGTATCTCAAGTGGCGTATTGAAGTTATAACGCCTCACCGCTCGAACATTCAAATAGGATTCAAGAAAGGTTAAGTCGATAAGAGTACACCTATCCTGTTCGTACCTCCCATTGATGGTACCGGCCACAAAGCGCTCGGTGAATCGAATCACCGGATGTTGGATGGCGAAGGTGTGGCAATGCTTTGGGTGGATAAAATCCCTCCCGGAGATAGCCTTCCAAAAAAGATCCACACCGAAATTATCGTGTTTTTCGGTATAGTTGGTGAGCACTTCAAGACCGAAAACATAGGCGAATTCCTCAAGCGAAAGACGATGGTCTAGGTTGCATAACCTAAACTCCATGCCCACATTGGTGTGGGTATTTGTCACAATGCGAAGGCTACTCAAGAATTCAAGGGTGAGACTAAGGTAAGTCTCCTCATGGGCATGGAAAAGTTTCCCAATGCCAAGGCCATTGAAGAACATCTCGGTAGGGTATCTTATCTTAAGGATTTCCAACACCCTAGTATCTACGAATTGAGTGGGTTCGTAGTTCTTACCTAGTAACTTGACAAAGTTTGTGCGGTGGTCATTGGATTCAAAGAGTACCTCTTGGAAGTAGTCGAGTTGTTCAACTCCTCCCCTCATTAGGGGTTGGGTTCTCCTTGGTAGTACTACTTCCCGTGGCATTGAAGAGGTTGATCCCTTGCGCTTCTTTCCGGTGGATTCCCCAATTTCTTGGCCTTTCCCTTGGTGTTCATCAATGGTGCCATTTTGATGTGGGTGATGGGAGTGTTTTTGAGAAGGGGTGTGTTTTTGAGGGTTTAGATGAGTGTTTTAGGGTTTGATAAGGTGAGGAAATGAGGGAGAAAGGGGGTGATTATATAGATGAAAGGGGGGATCCGAACGGATAAGGGTGGGTGATATCCGTTTTATCCGAAAGAACGGGGTAATCCGAGCGGATTTCCATCGGGACGGGCGGATTGTTAGAAAAGAAGACGGGCGTCTTTGTTTGAATCCGCACGGATTCTAATACAGCGATTTTTCTCGGTTGAAAGCAGGAAAAAGACGGGCGTCTTTGGACTGGGACGTGCGTTTTGATCAGGACGGGCGTCTTGGAATAAATCCGCACGTCTTCTGGCGCAGCACAAAATTTTGCTTATGGGTGACATACGGGACGGGCGTCCCGTGAAGAAAACGGACGTATTGTCCAAGACGGGCGGTTTTGCTCAAATCCGCACGTCTTCCTCTACAGCGTTAATCATTTTTCTGACGTGGGCCCTGAACGGGCGTCTTCCTCTAAATCCGGGCGTCTTCTGCTCCTTTCCTTCTTTTTCTTTCTTTTTCGTGTAATAACATACCCTTTTCACTGATTTTCTCTTTTTCCTTATCTTTTTCTGAAATTTGCTCATTAAACATGTAAGATGACTCTCTCTCTCTCCACTCTCATGCAAGAAATTAAATGCAAATGCAATAATGTACAATATTATACAAAGTAAAGGGTCCAAGAAATATCTTACAAATGGTGGTTTGAGATAGGACTCCACCAAACTAGTTCAAATTGTAAAAATTCTTATCCATAGAGCTCAAGGCTCTTAATAAATGAACAAAAGCTTGTGAACAAGCTCCAAATAAGCACAAGTATGGGTTGCTCATTTTGAATATGAAATTTGGCCAAGGAAGCTTGTAGAATGTTCTTTTCCTTGCTTTGTCCTTAGCATTAGAGCTTTCCCGATGCTTCAAATAAATAAGCCCATGATTCTTGTCAACACTAAGCATGAAGTGTGGTTCATTTTCATCCGTAGACTTCCACTTACCAACTTCTTTTTCAATTTCGGTGATGATGATAGCATTTTGATTTTTCAATCCTTCCAAGGTAGAAGGAGAACTTCCATGGCATTGATGATCGGATACCTTAGGAGTTGAGATTGTGGGTGCCGAATCTTCACAAGTAGCTTCGCGAGCAATTTTCTCTTTGAGCTTTTTCACCAAGTAGCTCTTGTAAGAAACTTTGGCCTTTTGAAGAAGGTCTATCATATCCTCTTCAATGATCATTGGCTCCATGATAGGTGTCAAGTGGTCTTCATGGGGAATAAAGGAAGGACGCTCTTCTTCATGATAGGATACCTCAAATGTCTCAAGGATAGGCTCCTCAAGCAAGGTGATATTATGAGTCCATCCGTTAGGTTCATCATCATTGTTGCTATCTTCATATGAATCATAGACGGGGGCTTCATGCAATTTTTTCTCCAACAACCCAATATTCACTTCAAAGGACACACCCTCATACTCACAAAGGTTAAGAGTGTTTGGCTTACTCAACCTCATGTCTTCCTCATCAAACACCACACTTTCATAGTCACAAGAGCTCAAGGAGATTGGCTCTTCCCATTTCTCATTTTCCATATCAAAGGTTACTACTTCAAATTCGCATTCGTGCTCAATGTCCAAAGAACGGTGGGGAGTGGTTGCTTGGGATTCTTTTAATTGGGCAATTTGAATTTCCAATTCCTCTCTTTGGGCAACAATGCCTTGAAGAACGTTATCCCTTCTTTGGCTCTCTTCTAGCATTTGTTTGAAGAAGTTTTGTTGATCTCCCATCATTTGGAGAATCACTTTTTGAATGGGTTCATTTTCTTGTTGTGGGTAGGTGTGAAAGTGGTTGCATTGTGGCAATTGAAAGTCATTATGAAGCGGGTATTGAGTGGGTGGTTGTTGTGGATATTGGATGTGGTGATTTTGGTTGGAAAATTTGGGGTTGTGGTTAGGATTTTCATTGCACAAATAGTAAGGTAGGTTTGTGTTGACTTGCTCCTCAAACTCCCCATACCCATAGTCATACTCAAAAGATCCACCACATACTCCATATGTAAAGTCTTGAGTCATCATAACTAAGACAAGGAAACAACTACAAGCATGGAAACTACACAAAAACGGTAAGAACAATCCTTGAGAAACAAGTTCCTCAAGGTGGAAGCAAAATCAAAATAGACAAACAAGTAAGAACTTAATCACATAGCACCGTCCCCGGCAACGGCGCCATTTTGATGGAGAGTGATGTCGTCGGGTCACATCCAATCAAACACATTTATAATACTCAACAAACAACTAGTTAGCGGTAAGTCGAGGTCGATCCATGGGACGGTGTGCTTTGGGTTCTAAGTCCATCTATCTCAATTTATGCTAGTGTCACGATTGATTTGGGTTTGTAGTTGTGTTATAGACTAATAAAAGCAATAAAGTAAAACAAGCAATAAAAGGGAAGATGTAAACAAATGATAAAAAGTGCTAGGATATCATGGGGTCATAGGGGATTCATGGTGTTGATCATACAAACATGTTTATAATCATAAGCAAGCAATTAATGTTGTGGAGGAACCGAGTTGGTTTATGTCTTACGGTTCATAGGAAGGGTTGGGTCCCGGAGCCGAATCGATTAGATTGTACAACACCTACAAGTCGACTTACTTTCCTCCTATTCAACTTCTATGCATGGTCTAACAAGACTCGAGTTGGTTTATATTTTACAAGTCAAGTTGAGTAGATAAGAGATGGTTGTAAATGCAAGGATTCATAGGCTTGGCATTTCATCAAACATAACATGTGCATAAAGTTGACATCACAACAAGCAAGCAATTTAATCATGAAAACATATTAGATTAAGCAAGAATCAATCCCATGTTGACTTCCCTTAATTACCCACTAATCCTAGCTAAGTAACTACTCACTCATCATCATGGGAAACATGTCATTAATGGTGTCAATCATCACAACAAGTATAAACATGATAATAGAATGAAGAAATGAACAATAAAGATTAAAGAGTAAAGGAATTATACCAAACTTGAGGTGATCCAAATAATAATGCAAAGAATAATAGAAGAATTTGATGATTGATGGAAGGTTGTCAATCTCCCAATAATAAGCCAATAATCTTCAATTACCCAATAATAAACTTGAATAATAAACTTGAACAATAATTAAAGAGAGATTAATGTGTAATTTGTGGAAAGATTAAAGAGTAATCTATTCTAATCTACTCCTAATCTAATCTAAGGAAGGATTGAATTAACCTAATGAAAACTTGATAAAAGGTCCCCCCTTGATTATTTACAAGTGGGGTATTTATAGTGGAAATTAGGTGGATGCATTAGGGTTAACTAAGGGTTAAACTAGTAATTACACTTTTTAAATGGAGCAGGGAGGAGCCGGTATTTCTTGAAGGAAGGGCTTCTTTCTTTGAAGCTTGAAGAAGACGAAAATGTGCTGGGCTGGAATCCGAGCGGATTGATGTGAAGACGGGCGGATTGGTGAAGAGGAAAACGGGCGGATTAGGGTGAAGACGCTCGGGTTCTGTATAATGGTGACGGCCGGATTCCAGAGAATCCGCACGGGTTGGTCTGCAGTTCTCGTTTTCTCTTATTTCTCCCCTTTCCTTCACTTCCATTTTATTCTTGTAGGCTTGGTCTCTAGTTCTTGCTTCCTCCTCATACTAGTCTATCAAATATCGTCAAATAGCTTCCGAATACGCACGAAAGACGGGAATTTCCGCCTTATTCTCTTCTTTCCTACAAAACATATAGAATGCGATAGAAAAGCAAATAGGAAGGTTTTGACGGATAAAATGGCCAAAGAATGTTACTCCCTCCAATTTCATTTATTGTTCCTCTTTCCCTTTCCATCCATTTTCCTTATTGTTATCTCTTTCCTTTTTTGGACAACTTTGTGTGGTCCAAAATCAATTTGATGTGGGGTCATGTGTATTGTGTGGTCCAAATTGATTCCCTTATTTCTTAAGCAAAAAAGAAAAGGGAACAATAAATGAAATTGGAGGGAGTATAATAGTATGCAAAATAGGCTCAATTAGGGGACTAAATGTGTGCATATAATGGTCACATCAGAAGTTCAACTATCAATCTTCATAGTGTGCTCTCATACGTTCATTACTAAATTCCACAAATGCTTATGTTCCAGGTTCAACACTCTCTCTCTTACCTATTGCAATTCCATTATCAAATCTCATATCGTCTTATGCCATTGTCATAATCCCACTCTAGAAGCCTCCCAAACGTCAAAGCGCAAGGTCCAACCCACGGTTCGAAACTCTAATCCCATAAATTACTCCCAACTCATGTTAGTTATATGTATACGTCTCTATCAAAGTGTATAACTCGATTATTATTACGTATTTATATCACGTTAAAGCTCATACATTCACATGTATACACATCAATCACGAATATGCAGACTCCATGTAACAATTAAACAATGCCAAAATTACTCGTAATGTGACTCAACTATGAACAACACTTCCATTCCACACAAAATGCATGCCACGCATGTACCGCGTCCTATCCACCACATGATCACACATGTGTTTTTCCATATCCGTTCTCATCCATCATCAACACTTCCGTTCATACGGAAGGCCACAATCACAATCATGCGAACGACCATTTACTTTACTTTTACACAACAAAATAAAATCACGTCAATTAACACACATCAAACAAGATTATCACATCATTTATGTCATTAATCCACTCATGTCGAATCAACAATTTCCATTTACTTGCAAAATACCACACCATGTAATCAAGCGTAAACAATTCACAAAATATCACCCATGTAAGGTCAACATGCTCATCCAAACACAAGTCAACTAATATAAACCGCGAAATAAGGGTACATGCTCAATATTCGGTCAAATATCAACAAAATAAGGGTTAAAGCATGCCACTTGGTCGAAAGTAGAAGGCACTCGATCGAGTGTAGAAGGCCACTCGGCCGAGTAGGCGACCACTCAGTCGAGTGCAGGTTGTACTCGGCCGAGTGTCACCTGCGCAGAATGTTTTTCATTCTCATCTTGGTTCCAACTTTCCTATTTCATTACACAAATGCTAATAGACTCCGATGGTAACTAATACACCATCAAATAACCAAATTAAGACAAACTCATGGCCTTATGGCCATCATTACAACCCAACGAAAACAAAACATGATATAACACGATATTTCAAAAACTTGTTTCATAAGCATTGCATTCCCCTATACCCGGTGACGGTATCACGCTACCGTCACCAACAAACACACAGTAGTGTAAAACACCATAATCACATTAACACTCATCGCATCTATGCAATCTCATGGACATGGTACTAATACCGCATATGACAATAATAACATTTCAACTCAACGGAATACTACAACAAGCTCACGATATATACCACAGACGCTTTACTTGATGATTGAGAGGCAATTCTACAAACAACATCTAAACCACCACTCATGGGGTCAAAGTCTTACATAACTATTTTTACACTTATACACACCTACTTAAATCAAACGGTCATACGATATAACACAAGTGATATCAAAATACCTTAACCACACAATTGGCCCACATGCTTCATATATCGCACTCTAAATTCATAACCATGGAGACCAATTTGGTAGTGCTACATCTACAACTCTATCTCGCAAAATAACATTCCCCGAAAACCGACTCTCAATGGACAACCTCGTCTTTTATTTCACAAAGTAATTCTCCCCGAAAAACCGACGCTGGTATAATAATATAACCATCAATTACCATATCACACATGTACAATAACTTCTTAATAATTTTACCATTCATTTCTTACTACGACTTTTACTAGACATCTCTCACCGTCCAATCTCATTGATCACCTCAAGTTCCACCTAGTACTCTCTTATATACTCATTTTATAAATTCTTGTTGCCATCTTTCAATTCTCATCAATCTTTGAATTCCATTTTTACATTCCTACAACTGTGAACAACCCAAGTTATCATCTTATTTCATCCTTAGGTACCTCAATTACATTCTCATTGTTCCACCAAAGTTTCTAAGTCATGTTCAACAATAATATTCCTTAATATGCAATTCAAATTTCGTTCACTATCCATAAGTTCAAATACTTAACAAATGTTCAACCTAGATTACACCTTACTCATTATCCACAAATTACTTGATACACTCATCGTACCCAATTCAAGACACCTTACGCAAGCTAAACTCACTTTCTTCTATTCCTAATTTCCAAATATGATTCATACACTACCTACTCACACGGTTCAAATCCACATCAAAAGACTAAGCTCATATTAACCCTACTAGAACACATGTCTCGTGTTCATGACCTTCAAGACACACATGGAAAGATGAACTTGAGGGAAATCACACAATTGATGGTCATAATTCGAGGCAATACACAACAAATTATTGAACACCAAGGCAATTAACATGGTTAAACCAACGACGAAGCATGAAATCAAACTTTGGCATGAAAGGTTTGGTATATATTAAAAAAAATCTTTGACAAAAATTTAAGATAAAATTCTCCAATTTAGGACAATATGTCGCATTATTAACAAAATTGTAAGCTTACGGCACAATAAAACCAAGTATTAAGCATATAAAATCAAAATTTGAGCATCAACACAATAATTTTCCACACATATCATCACTATTAACAAAAGTTGGGTAGTATGAGACAATTAAGCCATGTTTTCACACCTGAAAATCCAAAAAATTGAGCAAGATTTTAAGGCGAAATTCCCAACTTAAGATGTGACGACACCCGCGAATTTCCCATTTTGACATTTAAAATTTATTAAACCGTTTGATTACTTTATTTTATATTTTTGAATTGTTCAATTGAATTAATTTTATGTCAAACACGATTTTTATAAAAGTAATATATAAAAGCTCATTTATATAAAAATACGTATTATTATTAATTTATATTTGGGGCATAAATTATATAAGAATACACGTGTACATATTTTTGGTCGAACAATAGTAGTGACGGTAATAATATTAGTTTCCGTCTCAAGTTAAAATAAACTCGAGACATTTTTCCGTCTAGCTATAGACCGTCACATTTCACTTTGTACCTACTTTAATCCGGACCAACCAGAATTCGACAACACGCTCACCTAACCCCCCTTACACTCCACCCCTAAATATATCTTTATTATATATTATTATCATTATTATTATATATTATTAGTTTGTACTATTATTATTCTATTATTGTTGTTGTCCTATGCTGCGTTCCCAACCCCACACCCCTCACTCTTTCTTCTTCTTTTCCCTGCGAAACAACAACAACAACAGCCACAAGCAACAGCTACAACAACATAACACAACCATTTCCGTCTCCTTCTACCTCCATTTCCTCCCTTATTTCTCAACCAAACTTCACCATTTTTATACCATTAGCTTCCTCTCTCCGTCCTCATTCTTTTAAGGTAAGAAAGCTTTGATTTTGTTAAATTTTCGGATTGGGCATCTTATTACAAACTCGGTTTTGTGACCTATGTTACTCGTTTTTCCTCCTTTCTAGTTGAAGACTGAAGTAAAGCTCGTGCCTTGGACGTTTTCACCCGAGAATTCGAAGAGTTAAGGTAACGGTGATAGGTTACTCGACAATGTGTCGATCTTTCTTGTTTTATTAGGTCTTCAATCGTTTTCCATGTTGTAAAGTTTAGTTCTTTATCCCCTTTTCACATGTATGGTCTGATATGTGGTTAAATATGTTGGAGCTTGTGTCCTCCACAAATGAGTGTGATAACATTTGTAAATCTCTTACAGGTTCACAAGGGTATACTTCGTATTTTATCAGTTGATTAACGATTACCTAATAACGGTTGGCTTGCTAGAAAGTTTGACGTTATTATCATACAGATGACGGTGATCAACTGGTCCCTAAAGGTCACACCTATAGGATGTGTTTGAGAGATGTGGTTATGGAAATGTAATCACATTGATGCCATATATGACTAAATAGTTAGTCAATGTGTTGATGAGACGATTATTTAATGCCGATTAAATAATATTAGTTGAGACGAATTAATCAATTAATTAAATTGAATATAATAAGTTATATTTAATTAATGTATATAATGTTAACTTGGACGAATTAATATGTTAATTCGTAATTAAATGTAATCGGTTATATTTAATCAGCAAGATGAATGTGTCATAGTGGTAATAGTAAGGGTACTTAAACCAAGAGGTTATGGGATCGATCCTCACTAGATGACAATTTATAAATAATACATTTTATACATTTTGCATACTACCAAAATAAGTAGCTTTAATCTCCTTATTTTGGGTAAGTGCAAAAACCGAAAAATAAGAGAAATAACTCTCTTAATTTCGGAATATTGGGCCGAAATTTTGGAAAATAAAATCTACCCTATTTCTCCATATACTCGGTTTTATAAAGGGAGTAGAGGAGATTTTTTCTTAACCTAATTCTTTTTCCCATTCTTGCCTCTCATCTAAAAACACAAAAACATAAACCCTAATTAATTTACTGAAATTTGGGGATCAATTCTAGCAACAAGTTAAGGGCATTTCTCATATCGTCTTAGGTGCAACTAATAGGCGAATATCATTGCGATATTGTTCTTAGGCCGAATTTGCTAGGACCGAAGGTTGATTCTTCATCTCTTTACCCTTTTGTTTATGTAATTTAATTTTATGACTAGTATTCATCATCTTATAATTCGTTATAATCCTTAAAGTTAAAGGGATGCATACAGATAAATCCCACAATTGGTATCAGAGCTAAGGCCACGAATTTTAATTTTGATGATTTTCATAAAATTGTTTGTAAACAACATTAGGGTTTCGAAAAAAAAAAAAATTTAATCGGTTGAAAGTTTTTTTGTGCCGAGAACAATTTTTTGCAGCCGTGTTGTTGCATTTTTGTTGTTGTTTTATTTCCATTTGATTTTCATATTGTTGTTTTTAATTAGTTAAGATAATAATATGATAATTTGTAGATGTTTCGATTTTATAAATCGAGATGTAAATGGAAATCATTTTTTTTTGGTCGGATTGATGAATTGTTTTTGCTGTTTTTGGCATATAACTTAATTTAACAAAAGTTCAAATCAATTATGATAATCGGTTTTATCATGATTTTGATATTCTCTTAACAGGTTAAATTTGAATAATCTAGTTTGAATACTTATTTAAATTATAAGTTGAATATGCCAATCTTGTTAATAACAACTATAAACGATCTTGTTCATCGACATGTTTTTGCAATTTAGGGCATTTTTGCCGCAAAAGAAAAAAAAAGGGGCTGTTTTTCCTAGGGTTTGCCGAGCCAAAAAGAAAAAAAAATAATTTCTGTTTTTTTTGGCTATAACCGTGAAATAAAAAAAAAGTGTTTTCTTCTCGGTTTTTGCAGAATTGCCGAGGAGAAATTTTTTTAGGAGTTTCTGTTTTTTTATTTTTTTCAGCCGACATGATTAATAAAAAAAAAATTCTTTTTTTTTTTTACTGTTCAGCCAAGCTAGTAACTAAGGGAACCAAATTATAACAACATCCAACTTCTTGCTCAAGATTTCAATCGAAACGGTGCTATAAATATCAAGCACTAATCTCACAATTCCACAATATATTAATTCCCCAAATAATATTAATCGCAACATGGGAACAAAATCACCATCTAATAATAATAACAACCATGTGATTTTTTCGAATTTTTTTTCTCTGCTGTAGTACGTAGTCGATCGACCACTTGGTTCAGTCGATCGACTGACCTCTCTCTTTTTTTCGAATCATTTTTTTTCCTCTTTTTTTTTTCTTTTCTTGTCTTGTCCTTTTCATCTTCCCAACATCATCTCAAAATGAGCATTAGCCACCAAAAACGAAATAACAATCCCGAGAACATAAACTACTAGCTTGACAAGGGCAGGCTAAATGTAGGATGTAGTAACGGGACAAAAAGGCTATTTTTGGCAGTGTGGAGCTTATGGGCAAAATGAATAAGGGGGCGACCTCTTCCACATGTGTCAACTAACCACGAACCCGAATGCATACAGGTATTAAGCAGATAAAGTTCATATTTATGCATATTGATGTAACATGTCTCATAAGGAGTACTACTCACAATCTTAGATAAACTGGTCATGAATGACACCAGTTATAAGCTCTAAAACTCAGAAATATAAGTAGTTTGCCAAAAAGCTAAGTCAAGTCTCAAATTCAGCAAGAAATGTAACGAAAACTCGTAGACTATGCAAATGATTCTACTAATAACATGTCAATTAGCAAGGCTTAGGCATAAAACAGCTGAAAATGCAATGTCATCATTGAATACTACCGTTCCGACTCAACCTATATGCTAAAATAAACGTGCAATTTTTTCAATTTTTTTTTTCAATTTTTTTCGAATTTTTTGTATATATAAGAGAAATGAAATAAACAATGCAAACTGAAATGGAATAAACGTGAAACAGAAATGTAATAAAAACAATGCAAATGCAATGCAAAACCCTTCCCCAAACCAAATCACACAATGTCCCCATTGTGCAAAATCATGTAATGAAATAAAAGGGAAACGGGAATTTGCGAAAAATTAACTAAAAGGACATGAAATGGAACTCGGAAACTCACAAGACTTTAAGCGCAGCAAAAGGGAACCTCCCCAAACCAGCGTGAGCTAGGAGGTTTCAGTAGCCAGCAGTGCTACCAATAAGTACCTGAAAAGACAAACAAAACCACGCATAATTCTGAGAAAGCAATGTTGAAGCGGTAATTATGTGCAAAAATTAAAAACGGAAGAAAACAGAAATATGTCGGAGAATAAAGTGGAGAGAAGACTCCCTCAATTCCGCAAAACGACCAAACACAGCAGGGGAAAGGTCGTGAACAGGTACAACAGCGAAAGGTGGTCGATCGACCAGGCCACCCAGTCGATCGACCAGGATGACAGGAGCAGAAGCTCCTGGAACTGTGCTGTCAGTCGATCGACCATGCAGGTCAGTCGATCGACTGGATTACCTGTTGTAACTTTCTTATTTCTTCGAATTAGCTCAATAACTCGAGCTAATATGGTCTATAAACCTGTAAATGCACATAATAACGCGCCCAAAATTGCGCAAAACCTAAATGTAAAGTCTAGAGTCTATAAATCCTAAGCAAACTGAATTAAAGCGAAGTCTCGCGCACACAAAAGCAATAAAAAGAAAGTTTAACGAAACCAATAAAGTGTCTTTTTAGAAAAGTAAATCAACTAATAGTTGATCAAGAATGGCCACGGAATGGCCCACTTGCTCGGCTTCTGGCTACAAGAAGTAGCCTCTACAGAACTCATCTCCTCAGCAGGGCTCCTAGCCACTCCAATATCCGCAGAACTCAACGGATCAACACCTCTGATATCTTCCCAATCAATGACCTCGTCTGGCTCATCAAAATCCAAATTGGACTCCGTCACTTTGACTGGCTCCTCATCAGGCTCCTCATAGCAAAGACATCCTAAGCCGCCTCTTTGAACGATTGGCTCCTTCACAGCTGGAGCAACATGCGGCTCTTCCTTCCCCAAACCAGCTCCTGCAATATCCAAAACAGAAGAATCTTCCTCCAATTTGCTCCCAATCTGGGGCGGAGGTGTTACAACAGGAATAGGCATAGGGGCAGGTATATCGAAAAGCACAAAATAGGATTTCTTTTCGAAACCACATTACAAGTTACACGGCCACATGGGGTCTTTCTTCTTAGCTGTGCTGGCAAAGACAATGGAATGTTTCCCTACCTTAAAAGTCAATGTCCCCGAGCCAACATCTATAATCGCACCAAAGGTGTGCGAGAAATGGTCTACCCAGAATGATAGGTATGTGAGCATCTTCGGGCATATCAAGCACAACGAAGTTAACAGGGAAAAAGAACTTTCCTATTTGCACAGGAATGTCCTCTAAGACTCCTATAGGCTGGACTGCAGAACGATTAGCCATCTGTACAGTCATGTTTGTGATTGCAAACTTGGTCAAACCCAACTTCCTAGCTAGACCCAAAGGTATGACACTAATACTGGCTCCTAAGTCACACAATGCCTTCTCAATTGAGAAGGTGCCAATATTACATGGGACTGAAAAACTACCTGGGTCTTCTAGCTTATGAGGTGTAGTATGGGTCAAATAGGAACATGACTCGTCAGTTAGTGCGACAGATTGCACAGTACCAAGTGACTTATTTTTAGACAAAAGTTGCTTTATAAATTTCATGTAAGCAGGCACTTGATTAACTAATTCAAGGAAAGGAACTTGCACATTTAAACTACGAATAACATTTTCAAATTTGTTAAATGATACCTGTTCCTTTGTCGGCACTAATCTCTCTGTATAGGAGGTTGTAAGAAGCAACTTGGCCCTCTCCTCTAAATCTCTCATACCGGCATCAGTGGATTTAGGCTGAAAATCCACTACCTTGTCTTTATTGTAGCTTAAATCTTCTTCAGACCGTCTAAAAAATGAACCATTAATCGTCATCGGGTCATACTTTGGAACCGGGACTGACCCATCAGAATTTGGGTCTTGCCTCAATATTTTTGGAGTCGTCGCACCCCGAAATAAGTGGTCCCTCAAGTTATCTGGCATTGGAGGACGAAAAGGTTAAACTTCAGCAGCGTTTTCGGTCGATCGACCATGAGTGTCAGTCGATCGACTGACTTCCTCAGAACCAGAACCTGTACTGTTGCGCAGACTGGTCGATCGGCCAGGTGTATCAGTCGATCGACTGATATACCTGCTAGTCGTCTTTTTCTTGCCACTGTTAGTTACTGCCTTCTTCTTACTTGGTTCCGCCTCATCTTTTCCAGTAGCTTCCTTGACCATAGCGGGCCCATCAAGGGTAGACCCACTCCTCAAAGTAATTGCATTAAGAGTCTCTTTTTTATCAGGCTGCGACGGTAAAGGCCCCGGAGCTCGAGTTGCACTCTTGCTAGCCAATTGAGAAATTTGGCTATCCAACATTTTCATCCCGGCCTCTCTAGCTTAGGACTCCTTTAGCAACAAATTTTTCAACTCAGTAAAATCAGAACTTTGGGACTGCTGCTGCTGAGGGATATACGGAGGTTTTTGATATGGCTGCTGCTTATGAGGGGGCACATAATTCTGCTGCTGTTGCTGCTGCTGTGGACCCGGCTTAAGGACATTCTGGTTGGTCCACCTCAAATTAGGGTGGAAATTAGAGGGATCGGGATATATACCAGTCTGCCTATAATGTTGAAAAGCAGCACATACTTCAGTCGAACTAGGAAAAAAATCCGAAACATGTCCCTCAGCTCCACATCTTTTGCATAAAAAGGGACCGCCTGAAACAACATTAACCTTGTATATACCTCCTTTTTGGGATCCCCCGAAGTCTATCTTGTCGAATCTCGCAGTAAGGGCCTCTATTGCGACTACAAGAGTGATTCAAACGACCCCTCTCGATTTCCTCTAGAATTCCCATGCTCAGCTTTATGGATGGCTATGTCATCGATGATTTTCCACCCCTTTGTCTCACCACTATTTTCTTGAAATCTCCCATTAGCTGCAGTATCTAGGATAGCTCTCTGATCATCATAAAGACCATTGTAGAATTGGTTGCACAAAAACCACTTCTCAAACCCATGGTGCGGAATAGTTCGCACCAGTCTCTTGAAACGGACCCATGCTTTATGAAAATCTTCATCAGGACCCTGTTTAAAGCTCGTGATCTGAGCTCTAATCGCATTGGTCTTCAATGCAGAGAAGTATTTCTTATAAAACGCTAAGGCCAACGAATTCCAATCAGTAATCCCATTAGCAGCTCGATCCAGATCTCGGTACCACTCCCTAGCAACATCACAGAGCAAAAATAAGAACATTGTCTCCTTTACCTGATCCGGAGTCACACCTGCTGGTGGGGGTATGGAGCAACAGTAGTCAATGAATGTCTCCATATGCTTAGCTGCATCTTCATTTGCAGCTCCCCCAAATTGGTTTCTCTCAACCAAGTTAATGTAAGCCGGTTTCGGTTCGAATTTTCTTTCCGTCCCGGCTGGCAATGCGAATCCCTTGTAGAGATTCTCAGCTTTCGGCTCGGAGTGGCTGGCTATACTTGCTTCTTCGGCCATATCAGGAGATGTAACGGTTTCAGCTGAAGAAGTAGAAATAGATGAGAAAGGTGGATCCTCCTCAAATAGCTCGTTCTCGTAGTAACTGGACAGAGTACTCAGCTCTTCCTCTGTCGGCAATACTCTAGATGATCGTCTCAACTCGCACAAAGTCCTTTCGATCTCAGGATCTAATGGTCGCAATTCATCACCCTGTGACCTGCGCATAAGAGGAAACTACAAGAAGAATATGAGAATAGTTTAAGGAACAGATGTCCCTTAAACTAAGAGAAAGACTAAAAATAAAACAACTAATAATTTTAAACAATTGCCTCCCCGGCAACGGCGCCAAAATTTGATACCGTCGTAGCGTACCAAAGATAAATTTATAATTCCAAACTACTACTATAGCTAGTGGCAGTCAGGGTCGAACCACAAGGAGGCGTTGCAATTAATAGTTGCCTAATCTTAGTCTAAGGTAACACTAAAAGGGGGTGTTTGATTTGGATGAATCTATACCTAATGACAATGAAATTTAAAAGTAAACTAAGCAAATAAATGAGCAATGAATGAAAGTGTATAAAATCAAATATTAAAAGAATGCTAAGATGGTCGGTTCACCATAGTTTCGGCGGTGGTATCCTAAGTAAGTCTGAGTCAATCACGTGAGACGGGAAAATAAGAAGTCCTCTCGGTCCATTCTTAACAGGTAGCATCTTTCGATCTAGCTACGGGTCCCTAACATCACTAATGCTAACTTTCGTCCTGAAAAGTGACTTTAAAAGCCTAAAGTAACTTTCGTCAAATATAGCAAATAAATTAATTAAAACGAAACTAATTCTCACGTGGCCAGTCGATCGACCAGGGTGGGCGGTCGATCGACCATGGCGCGACTTAGGTCTACCAATTCTAATGCCGCCTATACTATAGATTCCCTACATCCTAGCACAAGGGGTTTAGCTACTCATACTGGAGATAATAACAAAAATAAAATTAGCTAATAAAGTAAACAAATTCATGATTAAAGTAACTGAACAAGTAAATATCATAAAACGATAATTTGGCTTCGGGAGATCTAACCTAGCAATTCTAAACTACGGATGAAAGCAATAAACCTGAAATTATGGAATAAAAGTTACCGTAAAGAATTGCAGAGAAAGGAAGAATCCGAAAAGCGCAAACGAAAGCAAATTGTATGATGAATGATTATGCCCTAAAAACAATGAAATATCAAACCCTAATTATTTCCTAAAATTCTTGATGATAAAAGACTTGATTCCTCTTCTGAAAAACCAGGTTACGTTATATATAAATATTACGCAACTCTTATTCCTAAACTTAATTACAATGGGCTTCGGCATTCTCGTTCTATTAATTCACGTCAGAATTAACGGTTTCGTCGATCGACCACTGGGACCGGTCGATCGATCGACTGGATCGCACTGCATGTACAGAGCTACGGAAGTCGTGCTCTGTCGATCGACCAGAGGCATCGGTCGATCGACCACTGTAGCTGGTAGTCCGCTTCTAAATTCATCATAAAGTTGTCTTTCAGGCCTCGAAATGCGCACCAAGTTCATTTCTTGAGTAAATACTTCACGTCAAATGCAATGCAAGGTACTTAGGGATGGATTCGGCTCGATTTCCGCTGGATTCTTCACATTTCTGCAATATTATACAAAAACACGAAAGTAGACGGAAATAGGGAAAATAGTAGCATAAACTACATAATTGAGCTCTGAAATGCGTGTAAAATAGGGTGTAAAACATCATATAAATGACACGCATCAGGTAGACTTAAGGACCTAAGGTGGTAGTCTGTAGTGTGTTTGCTCTTTGTTAGGTTCTAACATGTTTGTTGATTGTCATTTAATAATTGTTGTGCCCTTTGATCAATTACCGTGAGCTTACCTACATGAAGATCAAGATTTTGGTGCCTATTGCCGGAAATTGAAGATTTGTTCAACTTCGAAGAATGCTTCTACTTCCTCGAAGATGTTTCTCATTCTTTGTGTACCTTGCCTTAATCTTTATCTCTTGGTGCTTATCCCTCTTCTAAACTTTCTTCTATTTTGCTTAAAAGCTACTTTGGTACTCCTAACTTGTCCTTTGATCCTTGCTAATCTTTCTTAACGCCTTTTTTATAGTACTCCTTCTTTTGAGAAATGTTGACCTTGGTTGGGAATTTGACTTTTGAGGAGATTGTTTGTGGTTAACCCTTGACCCTGGTTTTGAGAGGTTGTGATGATAGAAATACTTAAGTAGTGTGATGAGACATATTTAATGATTCTTATACCTAGATCCTTGATAAAGTGAGTATATTTGTTTGGTGGATTTGAGGATGTAGGATTGACTAAGTAAGACGAGTTTGTGATTGGCTCTTGTAATCGGTCTGGATATGAGAGTTTGATAATGTATATGGGACCACATGAGAAATGCTAATTGAGGGAATTTTAGTTGGTCTAAGTGAGTGATCTTGATTACTACTTGAGGTATAGTATGAGAGTGAGACTAAACTACAATATTGGAAATTCTTAGCGCTTGTTTTAGTAACTAGAAAGGATAATGGTATGGTTGACGCCAAATGTTAAGTTAAAGGACATAGTTTCAATCTATGGTGTTAAAATAAAGAGAAAGTTTGAGGTGATAAAGCGTTGTTACAACTAAGACCTTGTATCTTAAGAACTCGATGGTGAGTAAAGCTCTAGGATATCGGATTTGAAAGAAAACTTTGGATTGACTTGTTACTACCTTGTATTGAAATGAGAACCTTGTGGAATATTTGAGGAACCTTTTCTTGGAGTTTAGAGCTTGGTATTGGGATTCTTGAGTGAGGGTTTACTTTTCTGAGGAACCCATGGTTGCCACTAGTTGGATATGAGTATAGCTTTGTTGGAAACCTTGACCTTGATCTTGTGGAAGTTGTTTATGGATGTTTGAAGATTTGGAGTGATGATATCACACTTATAGTGGAGTACCTTGTTTCATGGAATTGCTTAGGATGAAGTAACATGAGTGTTTTGAGGAAATCCTTGGGAGTGTTGTGATTATAGTTTTTGTTGTTAGGAAGTTTTCGGAACCGTTTAGGATGATGTTGTTGTTTGAGGTTTTAGTACCTAGCGTTTCCTTGTTGTCTAATTTCCCTTGTTCTTTGACCATAAGCGTTACCGTTCATGCCTCTTTTCCTCGCTTCATCTTGCTCCTCCCTTAAGTTTGATGCTAGTGACATATAAAAAACTCTACCTTTGACAGTCTTATTGACTTGACTTCAATTCTTACCCTAGGAAGTTCTTCCTAGCTCTTTTTGTTGGTTAAGTGTGGACTCTCTTAGCTTACTTTATATGTATGTTATCTAAATTGCTTTTCATTTTATACAATGTCTAAACTTTCAAGCTACCAGTTTCGATTCGTTGTTAAAAGTTGATGTTACTTTTGAAAAACCTTACCTATTTTAAGGATTTGAAAATGAAAATTTGATTTAATTCCATATTTGTTCCTTGAGTATGGACTTATTTATCAGGATTTTAATTGCTAAACCCGAGATTTCTTTAAGTTTTATCCGATTCCTGTTAACTTTGATCTATTTATGATTTCTTTGACAAAGTTTAATAACACATCTTGGGGAACTTGACTCCTTTTTGAGTTAAAAGTGAGATCTTCATTTCTATTTTGACTTTTGCAAAAGAAATTTGAGTAGATTATCTTTTTCTTTTGATTTTAACGTTGATCGGATGTTAGAACTCGTTATTGAAGATGTTTGATAACCTGTTCTACGCTTGTCGGTGAACGATTTTTGTTTTGAATCTGTCTTTGATTTGGAAAGTTAGCGTTCTTGTGTGCACGACAAGAGCAATTTCGTTCCATGAATGAGACTTATACTTTTGAAAACTCTTCATTAATGTTTTTGAAAGTATTTTGATTTTTGATTTATGAAAATGATTTAATTTTCGATCGGGTTCTGTCGGAAAATTTTATTTGAAACATTTGAAAGAATTTTGATTCTTATGATTAGTAACCTTTAAAATGTTTTGGTTACCGATTACAATTCCAGTTTTATTTTTATAACCTTTCATTTCTACTTTCAAGTTTCGAGGACGAAACTTTTTAAAAGATGGGGTGATTGTGACACCCGCGAATTTCCCATTTTGACATTTAAAATTTATTAAACCGTTTGATCACTTTATTTTATATTTTTGAATTGTTAAATTTAATTAATTTTATGTCAAACACGATTTTTATAAAACTTATATATAAAAGCTCATTTATATAAAAATACGTATTATTATTAATTTATATTTGGGGCATAAATTATATAAGAATACATGTGTACGTATTTTTGGTCGGACAATAGTAGTGACAGTAATAATATTAGTTTCCGTCTCAAGTTAAAATAAACTCGAGACATTTTTCCGTCTAGCTATAGACCGTCACATTTCACTTTGTACCTACTTTAATCCGGACCAACCAGAATTCGACAACACGCTCACCTACCCCCCCTTACACTCCACCCCTAAATATCTCTTTATTATATATTTATATATTATTATCATTATTATTATATATTATTAGTTTGTACTATTATTATTCTATTATTGTTGTTGTCCTATGCTGCGTCCCCAACCCCACACCCCACACCCCTCACCCCTCACTCTTTCTTCTTCTTTTCCCTGCGAAACAACAACAACAACAGCCACAAGCAACAGCTACAACAACACAACCATTTCCGTCTCCTTCTACCTCCATTTCCTCCCTTATTTCTCAACCAAACTTCACCATTTTTATACCATTAGCTTCCTCTCTCCGTCCTCATTCTTTTAAGGTAAGAAAGCTTTGATTTTGTTAAATTTTCGAAATGGCAATCTTATTACAAACTCGGTTTTGTGACCCATGTTACTCGTTTTTTCCTCCTTTCTAGTTGAAGACTGAAGTAAAGCTCGTGCCTTGGACGTTTTCACCCGAGAATTCGAAGAGTTAAGGTAACGATGATAGGTTACTCGACAATGTGTCGATCTTTCTTGTTTTATTTGGTCTTCAATCGTTTTCCATGTTGTAAAGTTTAGTTCTTTATCCCCTTTTCACATGTATGGTTTGATATGTGGTTAAATAGTCATCTTACATGGTTACTTGGATACTTCTTGGCTCGTCTTCATATTGATTTCGGTTATGGTGGCTATCCCGAGTGTTTGTCATCTGTTTTGGCAGACGTTTTGGCTGCTGTTTTTCCGGTTTCCTTGAGCATCCTTATGGTATAAGTTGTGGTGGTTATTTGCGTTCTAGTCAGGCTTGCTATATCTCGGCCTTGTCTCAAATTCTCGTCGAAAACCGAAATGAAACGGAGTGGTCGGGTTCAGTTAAAACCGTCCTGTCTTGGTCCCTGTTTTGGGATGGATAAATTAGTCCCTCGAAATTGTTTTCGTGCTTACTTTATGCGTTTAAATGTCGTCATCTGCACACTCGGTTTTGCCGCTGGAAAACTCGGGTTTTTGGACTGTCTGGTGCCCTGTTTTATACCATATTTAGAACCATTTTACTCCCTGAATTGAGGGCGGATTTATGCGGTTGAATGATGGCGTGTGGGGTTGTGTTTGGCCATGGCTACGGGGCTGGCTGTGGGTAGCAGTGGCTATCATGGCTCGGTTTTGTTGAGTTGTAGTCACGGTGGAAATGTGTCCTTCCCGTAGTTATTCTTTCTTTTGTTTTTTTTTATACTTGGGCAATTCTTTTATGATTAATCTATGTTGGGGTTGAATTATTGTATCTTTTGGACTCGGTTTCAAATTCAGGTTGGACTCAAATCCTTGGTTGTTTTGGGCTCAATTTCTTGGTTTGTTTGGGCTCACCTTGTCACATGTATTGATTTTGTTTGCATTCCGTAAATTTTCACATAACGTAAATTATTCATCACTACTTGTTATATTTTATTTATTTTATTTAATCGGCATGTTAAATTATAAAATGGAATATTTATTAATATAAGACAAGTGTGAGATATCTATTATTAAATAGTTATTTGTAAAGAGTCATATCCTTGTTAATGTCTTGTATGGTTCGGTTGTGAGAGTTTTGGTCCTATCGGACACTAGGGGTGAGCCATAGGCCCTCTAGTTGCGATATGATCGTCGGGATTGATGTTCCCATCCGTACTTATGGTGAGATGCAAGCCATAAGTATGAGTGTGACATTAATAATCCCGTCCCATGTTCATGAAAAGGTTATTATAAATAATTACTTGTCAGAGTCGTATTCTTGTAGAAATGCCATATTACCATCGTACGTGCTTGACATACATTTTTGCCCTGCTTGTGCTGTTCTGGCAAGCACGGGTTTGACCTACTTGTGCTGTTCTAGCAAGTACGGTTTTGGCCTACTTGTGCTGTTCTGGCAAGTAGGGCTTTTGGCCACTTGTGCTGTTCTGGCAAGCGAGTCTTATCTTAGTCTTTCCGCCACTTTCGTGCTGTTCTGGCGATTGGGGTACTCGGTCTCCTTAGTAGTCAAGTCTTGGGTGCGTGCTGTGCTGGCGCATGTCGAATCGGGATGTACACCCGAGAATCTGCAGATTTAGACTAGGACCGTATTATTATCGTAGTCCTACCCGGGGTAATTATAGTCTAAGAGTGATAAATGTCTTGCATTATTTGGATGGTTACTTTAGTCATATCTCCTTGAAATACGTGCTCGTGGCTAAGTGGTCGTGCCTGTTTCCTTGTCTTTCTTCTCCATTTGTTTATTGCTGCTTATGCCTTACTTACTTATTTATTCCATCATTTCTTTTATCCTTACTGGTTTAAGCACGTATGATATCATGTTTAGTTATAATTCGATTCACTCATATCTTACCTAATATGATCATTTGTTTATGATCTTTGCTATGTTTGTTTTGACATTTTGTGGCTGGGAGAACTTTGAGTTACTCCCCACTGACTGTGGCGTTCATGTTTATATGGATGACAGGTTGTGAAGATGCTTACGTGGGGAAGACGTGTGGGCTAGCGAGAACTAAATCCTTGGACCTTAGTTGGCTAGTTTAGAAACCTTTCATTTGTTTATTCGTGAGATATCTTTTTCCCGCTTTCTACATTTGGGTTGTAATAACCCAAGTTTGTCTATTGTAGTATTTGTTTCATTCCATTTTTTTGCACCCGCGTGTTAATTCTTTAACTAGTAATTTTAAAAGTTTTTAAAATATCACAAATTTCCGCTTTAATTTAGTAGTTGTATTTTCCGCTTTATCGCGGGGTGTCACATAAGACATTACATAACATTATTAACAAAATTGAAATCTTTTTTCACCAAAAAAAAAAACAAAATTGAAATCTTATTACTCAAATAATTCAAGAAAATTTTAAAAACAAAATTTTCAAATTTTGAGACAATGCCTAACATTATTAAATAACATTTAAATCTTTATGACATAATTATACGAAAATGGGGTATAAAAATCGGATTTGTCGGTATAACTAACAAAATGCCAAAACTTGAAACATTTTGTAAGGCAACACCACTAGCTTAATACAACACAATGCAACATCAACAGGTACTAAATACCAAGAAAGAATTGGATCAAGTCTTGAGTGCAAAGATTAAAATCATTCGTTTCAAAACGAGATTTCAAAAGATTTGGACAATAATTTAAGATAAAATTTTGATTCAAATTAATACATGACCTTACTAACCGAGAAAAATCAAAACTTAAGCACGACAGGATTCTTGAGCATCATTAGTCAACTAAACTAAGTCTTTAAACATGAAAAATCGAAATTTACGTATGAACATTAAGGTTTAAAATTCTCGGAACAAAATTTTCAAGACAATATTTCAAACATATGACAAGAGTAAGCAATAACAACCAAGGTTAAGTCCTTGTTGAACGATCAAACCAAGCAATAAACACCAAATCAATTATTAACTCGAGGATATATATTTTCGGATTCATAAAATTTTTGGGCAAGATTCAACATAAAATTTTACACTTGACATCATAAATGGTATAAAAGGTGATTAATATCATGAATTAAAAAAGCATGCAATTAATTGACGAAATTTGAAGGAATTAGCATAGATTTAAACAAAATCAAATTGGAACAAATTAAGAGCAATGAGAAAACTACTCACATTGTTTAATTAGCAAGAACTAAGAGAATAAAATGGAGTAGAAAATTTAAGTCTAAGCTACAAACATCAACAATGGAGCTTAGGAAAATTTTAAAGATATTTTGGTATTTTTGTTACAAGAAACGATGAAGAAATGCAAGAAATAAGGTAATAATGCAATGTTTGCAAATTTCACAACCTAGAAAATGGCGTTTGGTCGAGTGCTGAGTCCACTCGGTCGAGTGACCTATTTCCAGAAACTTTCAAGTTTCTGGAAAATGGTCCATTCGGTCGAGTGATAGGGTTCACTCGGTCGAGTGACCGATACTCGGTTGAGTACTAGCTCGCACTCGGTTCGGTGCTTCTCTATGGTTTGCAATTTCCGACTAAGGAATACTTTTCTTATACAAGCGACTATTTTACTAACAACTATCACAAATCACACTCCAACTATAGTATTGGTGAAATCCGAATATAGATGCGGTATTAAATGCTAAAAGACAGGGCTAGTGCCCCTCACACACCAACACGTAACAACCATTCTCAAAACATGACATACGTATCATTACTTTCATCCAACTTCTACATGTTATCACATACCATATGAACAATTATATCATGCTAGAAGCCTATCCACGGTTACAACACACATGCCAATTATAGAATTAAACTCATCCTATATTATCATACACCACATGAAGGGTTACGTCAAGCATGAAATCTAGCAACTTATGACAATACACGCCAAACCACGCCATGCTAGAATTTGCCAAGTTAACATAGCACACATGTAATCACACAACATTTCACATAATCTTCACACATCGACACATAACAATTGCTCCAAAACATGTTACGCTCATCGATTATTTCATCCAACTTCCATACATGGTCACATTTCATTTTAGTGAGTAAATCATACAAGATGTTCAACAAAACCATAACATACATACAATCATGCAATATTTCATTTCACGTTTACCGACTCATAATTACCCACGTAGTGACCAACCGAAACAATAAGATCTAGTTTTGAAATGAGGGATCCTCTTCACCCAAAACCGACCTCCTATTGTACTCATGTCGGGTTCATTTTATTAGACACTCCTAGAGTCATTTTGGTTCATTGGTTTAGGTTCCAAAATAGTCGCTCTGATACCACTTTGTAACACCTCCTTCTTACCCACTACTACAGATACAGGCTATAACAACGGTCAAAAACCGTTGTTATATAAAAAAGCGGACGTTGTTAAAGCGTCCGTTGTAGAAGGTTTTAACAACGGTTGGTTTACTTAAGGAAACCATTGTTAAAACTATTAACCACGGTTTTATGTATAAAAACCCGTTGTGGAAAGTGTGACTCAATTTTGGGGGGAAAGTTATAACAACGGGTTGTAATATACAAAACCGTTGTTATAACTAAAGACAACGGGTTGTTTTAAAATAACCGTTGTTGTTTGTTCTTAAAAAAAAAAAAAAAAAAAAAATTAAATATTACTAGATGCATGCATAATTACGGCCTGTTAGAATTCCAATGCATGCATTATTACTGACATTCACTGTACATATGAACGGATAATATGGAATGAGAAGGGTTAGTAATAGGATTTGAAGCAGCATTATTGAGAGAGATGATGATGATTATGGCACAACTTCCTAACATATATATTAATTAAAAAGCAATTAACTCAACCCACACATTGCTTAGTATAAATACATTGCATATCTCAACTAACATTTCCATTATCTCATATATTCATCTCCAAACTCTAACTGTTAAAACAAACTCTACTTAATCTTTCAAATCAAACTCAAAAAACTCTAAGAAAATGAATGATTTCATCCTAAAGACTCTTACCATGATCGAGAACAACAACAACTTCATCCGCCGGTTCCTCCATATTGAGGAAAGTTTCAGGAGCTACCTTGCGGAAGCTCGATCCGCATCAAGCACGCCAAAGAAGATGGCTTGACGGAGCGACGATTGCGGCTATATGACGATATAGCAACTGCTGAACGGAACCTCCAAATAGCCAAGGAGGAGAGGATGGATACGATAGAGCACAATAAGATCCTCCATGAAAATATAAGAATTGCATTTTTACATATGTAATTTTTTTTTTTAATTTATGTATTTATAAATATATATATATATATATATATATATATATTAATTATGTTTATCTTACTTCTTCATCTTGCTTCTTCATTGTTTTAGTAACTAATTATGCGAACAATACTTAAACAAATAACATAATGGTCGATAAAAACACATATATGCAAAAGAAATAAATAGAAAAAGAAAATAATGACGATGACAGTGACGGCGAGATTTACCTGATAAATACAGAACGTAATAGACGATGAAATCACAATGACGGCGAGAAGATAAAGCGACGATGAGAAAGAGAGAAATAGAGAAAGAGAGAAAGAGAGTGTGTATGTGTTTTGTGTTTGTTTGTCTGCTGTGTTTGTGTTTGTGTATTAAGGGTTGTGTTTTGTGGTCAGCAGCAGACTTGTTTGTGTGGTTTATAGTATGGAAGGTATTGACAACGGTTATTAAACAACAACCGTTGTGAAATATGTTTTAACAACGGTTGTAAAAAACACCCGTTGTCAAATATGTTTTAACAACGGGTTTCAAAAGTAACCGTTGTGATTACTTTTCACTAACTTTGCGCCAATTTTGCGCCAAATTATTAACAACGGTTCCGCATGTGTGACCCGTTGTTAAAAATAATAACAACGGTTTTTATAACTATACCCGTTGTAATTGATTTTAGTAAAATTCGCGCCATACATTCTACAACGTCTATTGTGATTTTCGTGAATAATCGTTGTTAAAGGGGCGTTGTAGTTGCCTAAATTTGTAGTAGTGACCCGGCCAAGGTAATTGGGAGATGTTACCATCTCGGTTTCCCGAGGCGGTAAATCGGTGATACATTCAAGAAACATTTATTATAAATAATTAAGTTTAGTGATTACAAACCATAAACGTAAACAAATGATAAATGTTAACTATACAAATTACAAGTTGACTACCATCTATGTCATGTACGCTATGCTACTCGACTCCGAGTCCACGACGCGACCCAAATCCCGATCACGTCAACAAGCAAACCTGTACTCAACCTGCTCCCCATATGATCGAAAATATCATATGGATCGACACAGGCCACCCCGGAAATAGGTGACAATTACACAGACACACAAATGTCAGTTTCAATAAATAAAGTATGACACGACACAAGTGTGTGAATATGCAACATGACTATGATACGAATGACATGCTATCAAACAACCAACACCACCGTACTGAGACACGCCCAGACATACCGACAACCACACTGGTACCAAGACACGCCCAGACATACCAACAACCACAAATAGGTACCGGGACACGCCCAGATGTACCGGGTCTGATCCGGAATCCCCAACTGGATCCCCTGCCAGAAGTCGTGTCTCAACCACACGAGTCCCTCCGTAACTCAAGCCATTAATGTGCACATCCCTCTTGGAGTGGGAAGCTCCAAGAAGCCACTCAAGCGTAAGACGGTCTCCCAACTGCCTTACGTCTCCATAACAACAAATAAGCCACCACGTCCTCCGACATACAAGATATTACAATAAATGCAAGATACCACACATTATGCCAATTACCGACTCATCCAATCGTGTTAACAAATATCATGTTATAATGCAATGACCACTAAAATACGATTCATATGACCATTCAAACATATATTAAAACTGAGTAGGATTAACCTACATTTTAGCATACACCGTAAGCAATCCAGCTAATAATAATCTTCCACAAAAACCGTCACCTAACTATAATAGTTAAATATATTTAATTACTAACTAATCTAATTAAATTAAATACGAATTAATTAATTAAATAAAACTCGCCTCAAGCTATTTAAAAACCCGACTCATCTCGTACTCGCGCCTAGCCTTGATAACCACCACACCCTGCTGCCACCGTGGACCACCACCACCGGCCATAGTGGTCCACGACCAGCACCTAGCCGCATCAACACAACAACCAACAATAACGATAACAACACAATACAACACACACACGACACAAACACGCTAAAGGCCGCCACCTCAACCACCATGGCCGACATCAACCACCACCGTGGCCTCTCCTGACCATGGTGGCCCTGCCGCCAGCCCACCACCATGACACAACAGTAGCAGCCGGCAACAACAACACCAACCAACAATAACAACACCAAACACAATACAACACACACAAACACCACCAAAGAGCCGCCTAATGTAGCCACCACTATGGCCACCACCACCATGGTGGTCACAACACTACCCCACACCCAGCACCGCCACTAGCAGCCACCACCAACAATGACAACCGCAGCAAACAATAATAACCACCACAATCATACACACGACCAAAACAGTCGGTATACCCCCTTTTCACCCGTTTTTTCACCACTTACGACCACCCTAACCACCACCTAAGATCACCACCGTGATCCCCACTCTACCCACAACGATAAATACCCAAAGTCTCCCCAAAACAGTCACGACAATCTAGGTAAAAATCCGTCTTAAGACGGTCGCACAACAACAAGAAAACCCATATAAAGGCTCGGTCAAACCGGGTTTTTGGTGGTCAACGGGGTGGTCAAAGACGGTCAGAGGTGAGTCGGGGTCAAGGTGGGTCAATTAAAATAATATATAAACTAGTGTGAGACAGTTTTACCTTACGATCTCGAGGCGGAGGGACAAAAGACGATCCGCCCTTTTTCTCCCTTTTCTTCTCTTTTTCTCTCTAATTTCTCTCTAAGATTTATCTCTAACTTTGTGTGGTGGGAAATGAAATAGGATAAGGTAGTATGGATGGTTGGTGGGTTAAATATGTGTAGATAAGATGGTAAGTGGAAGTATATAATATGTATACGTATACGTATACGCGTATCGTATTATGTATTTTTATTATCATTACAACTTCTTCTTCTTCTTCTTCTTCTTCTTCTTCTTCTTCTTCTTCTTCTTCTTCTTCTTCTTCTTCTTCTTCTTCTTCTTCTTCTTCTTCTTCTTCTTCTTCTTCTTCTTCTTCTTCTTCTTCTTCTTCTTCTTCTTCTTATTCTTCTTCTTCTTATTATTATTCTTATTCTTATTCTTATTCTTATTATTATTATTATTATTATTATTATTATTATTATTATTATTATTATTATTATTATTATTATTATTATTATTATTAGCATCTTATAATAATAATAATAATTATTATTATTTTATTATTCTTTATCATACATAATTCGTAGAAATAATATAAAATATATAATTATAAAATACGGGGTATTATAACGACGAATCTAATTATATTATTTTCATAGTTTTCTTTAAATAAACATGTTATAATATCACTAATATATAATCCCCTTTATAAATATTTACGTCCTTAATATATGTTTGTTATTGTTTGTATTATGACAATTTGTGTTGATACCTAAGTTTTAATGATAACTCTTTAGGTATTTTTTTACCGAATTGGTTGATTCGGGTCAATGCGGTCTTACTCGTCGGATACTTGATTGTTTGTTTGTATGATGATATTTAATTAAGGAAATAAAGTACGAAATATAAATTAACACGTAAGATTTGGTGACGCGGAAAACCCAATGTGGGAACAACCGCGGGAGGGACGGTACCCTGCCAAATATTGCACTAGCTTTGAATAGGAGGATGATTACAACCATCTGTATCGTAATTCTAATCTTGCTAACACGAGGTATCGTGTTTATAAGATCTTGGATGAATGTATGTGTGCGTATGTGAATGTCCTTCTTTGATTGCTTCCTTGGCTATTTATAGGGTAAGAACCCTAGACATATCCTACCTCGATTATGGAAAGGGAATATAACTTCCATAATAACTCTTTCCATGTTTGACCGTCTCCCTTAATTCTCCCTGATCTCCCTGACTTCTCCCTAACTTCTCCCTGAATCCTCTTTCCTAAATCCAGACGCTTCCTTCAGTGGGCTTCGATCTCCTCCTGCGCATATGCCGGCCCATTCCTTCTTCCCCATGCTTACTCCTACCGCAGGCTCGCCTTCTCCTTATATGATCCATTTATTTATTAAGTGGGCCTTTCCCTTTTGAGTGATTTTTAGCCCAAACAGTTTGCCCCAAATTTCTTGTGAAGTACGCTTCGAGGTGTCGAGCAAGAAATTTACGTAGTCGACTGCTAAAACCCTAAGCCGTCATTTGCACCCTTTTTCATGCAAATCCATCATTTCAGCCGCCCTCCTTCTCTTTTCTCGCACCCTACTCTCTCTCTCTTCCTTTATAACCTAAACCTTCACCCTCCACTTCCATTAATCCCAAATCATTTCCAATAAAATCTCTCTCTCTCTCTCTCTCTCTCTCTCTCTCTCTCTCTCTCTCTCTCTCTCTCTCTCTCTCCAAATCCTTAACCCTCTTCTCTTATTTCCTTGCCGGCTCCACTACTCCACTCTCCGTCGTTCTTTCCACCAGGTATTTATCCCTTCTTTTCTTCTTAATTCCCATTTTCTCTTTCTTCACCATGGGCAAAACCCGACACTCATCATCGACTTCCACTCCCACTGACCGCAATCCTGACCCGGTCTTTCCTTCCTGGGGACTCTTCACTTACCCTCATGACTGTGACTCCGTCTTGACTCCTGCTGACATCCCAATGATCAAGGGTTTGCTTGGTCTTGGTGACGGGGTGGATATTGCCATCCCTGAACCGGGTCAAAAAGCTGATGCCCTTCGTCCATGATGGGTTTGTTTTTATCTATACCCATTTAGATATGGTCTCCGCTTCCCTTTTCCCAAACTCATCCAAGACTTCATTTTCACAAACAACTTCGCCATGGCACAAATTTCCACCACTGTCTGGAGGGTTCTTCTTTACTCCTTGGCGCTTGTCAAAACACCGGTAATTCCATCTCCCTGGGCGATCTGGCCCATATGTATAATTTCAGGTCCCTGGGAAGGGGCCAATTCTTACTCCGGGGCTCTGGAGAGGCTCCCTTCAGGCATGTGTCCAAATCTCGAGATGAGAAATGGTTTGAGGACTTCTTCTTTGTGAGGAAAGACTCTATCCAGCCGCCTGCCGACTACATCTTCGAGAAATGGGTAATAACTTCGAGTAAGTAGCCTCCCTGTCACCTGATTCGTTTTATCTTGCTGCTTACTAGCTTACTTCATCGCCCTCATGCGGGTCCTCGCGCTCGACTCGTATTGGTGCCCAGATCCCTGCCCGCAGCAAGTTGTTCTGTATCCCTGAATCCGAGAGAAAGTTTCCTGACCTGCTTCCTGGTTGCTCACCTGCTTCCTCCTCCAACCCTCTTCAATCAGCTCACAACATATCTTCTGGTAAGCCTCTTACAGTTGTTTCAGTTTGCATGCAACTTCACTGACAGCTTTAGTTTTCCTGACGCCTGAGATGATGTCTGCTTGCAGGTTCAAAAATTGATCCTCTGAAAGCTATCCGTCAAAGCGCAAAAAGAAAGAGATCCGCTGCCAGTCCTGATGTGGCATCTGCCTCTAAGAGGAGTGCTCCTGCTACCTCTTTCCAGACTCCTCCTACTCATTCCAGTTCTGCTAGGCCTGAACCCTTGGAGGTTGATCCATTGTCTTGCCATCCCCTACTCCTCCTACCAGTCCCCATGCCTCAGCTACTGGAAGTCGTGCTCTGGTCGATCGACCAGAGGCATCGGTCGATCGACCACTGTAGCTGGTAGTCCGCTTCTAAATTCATCATAAAGTTGTCTTTCAGGCCTCGAAATGCGCACCAAGTTCATTTCTTGAGTAAATACTTCACGTCAAATGCAATGCAAGGTACTTAGGGATGGATTCGGCTCGATTTCCGCTGGATTCTTCACATTTCTGCAATATTATACAAAAACACGAAAGTAGACGGAAATAGGGAAAATAGTAGCATAAACTACATAATTGAGCTCTGAAATGCGTGTAAAATAGGGTGTAAAACATCATATAAATGACACGCATCAGGTAGACTTAAGGACCTAAGGTGGTAGTCTGTAGTGTGTTTGCTCTTTGTTAGGTTCTAACATGTTTGTTGATTGTCATTTAATAATTGTTGTGCCCTTTGATCAATTACCGTGAGCTTACCTACATGAAGATCAAGATTTGGTGCCTATTGCCGGAAATTGAAGATTTGTTCAACTTCGAAGAATGCTTCTACTTCCTCGAAGATGTTTCTCATTCTTTGTGTACCTTGCCTTAATCTTTATCTCTTGGTGCTTATCCCTCTTCTAAACTTTCTTCTATTTTGCTTAAAAGCTACTTTGGTACTCTTAACTTGTCCTTTGATCCTTGCTAATCTTTCTTAACGCCTTTTTATAGTACTCCTTCTTTTGAGAAATGTTGACCTTGGTTGGGAATTTGACTTTTGAGGAGATTGTTTGTGGTTAACCCTTGACCCTGGTTTTGAGAGGTTGTGATGATAGAAATACTTAAGTAGTGTGATGAGACATATTTAATGATTCTTATACCTAGATCCTTGATAAAGTGAGTATATTTGTTTGGTGGATTTGAGGATGTAGGATTGACTAAGTAAGACGAGTTTGTGATTGGCTCTTGTAGTCGGTCTGGATATGAGAGTTTGATAATGTATATGGGACCACATGAGAAATGCTAATTGAGGGAATTTTAGTTGGTCTAAGTGAGTGATCTTGATTACTACTTGAGGTATAGTATGAGAGTGAGACTAAACTACAATATTGGAAATTCTTAGCGCTTGTTTAAGTAACTAGAAAGGATAATGGTATGGTTGACGCCAAATGTTAAGTTAAAGGACATAGTTTCAATCTATGGTGTTAAAATAAAGAGAAAGTTTGAGGTGATAAAGCGTTGTTACAACTAAGACCTTGTATCTTAAGAACTCGATGGTGAGTAAAGCTCTAGGATATCGGATTTGAAAGAAAACTTTGGATTGACTTGTTACTACCTTGTATTGAAATGAGAACCTTGTGGAATATTTGAGGAACCTTTTCTTGGAGTTTAGAGCTTGGTATTGGGATTCTTGAGTGAGGGTTTACTTTTCTGAGGAACCCATGGTTGCCACTAGTTGGATATGAGTATAGCTTTGTTGGAAACCTTGACCTTGATCTTGTGGAAGTTGTTTATGGATGTTTGAAGATTTGGAGTGATGATATCACACTTATAGTGGAGTACCTTGTTTCATGGAATTGCTTAGGATGAAGTAACATGAGTGTTTTGAGGAAATCCTTGGGAGTGTTGTGATTATAGTTTTTGTTGTTAGGAAGTTTTCGGAACCGTTTAGGATGATGTTGTTGTTTGAGGTTTTAGTACCTAGCGTTTCCTTGTTGTCTAATTTCCCTTGTTCTTTGACCATAAGCGTTACCGTTCATGCCTCTTTTCCTCGCTTCATCTTGCTCCTCCCTTAAGTTTGATGCTAGTGACATATAAAAAACTCTACCTTTGACAGTCTTATTGACTTGACTTCAATTCTTACCCTAGGAAGTTCTTCCTAGCTCTTTTTGTTGGTTAAGTGTGGACTCTCTTAGCTTACTTTATATGTATGTTATCTAAATTGCTTTTCATTTTATACAATGTCTAAACTTTCAAGCTACCAGTTTCGATTCGTTGTTAAAAGTTGATGTTACTTTTGAAAAACCTTACCTATTTTAAGGATTTGAAAATGAAAATTGATTTAATTCCATATTTGTTCCTTGAGTATGGACTTATTTATGAGGATTTTAATTGCTAAACCCGAGATTTCTTTAAGTTTTATCCGATTCCTGTTAACTTTGATCTATTTATGATTTCTTTGACAAAGTTTAATAACACATCTTGGGGAACTTGACTCCTTTTTGAGTTAAAAGTGAGATCTTCATTTCTATTTTGACTTTTGCAAAAGAAATTTGAGTAGATTATCTTTTTCTTTTGATTTTAACGTTGATCGGATGTTAGAACTCGTTATTGAAGATGTTTGATAACCTGTTCTACGCTTGTCGGTGAATGATTTTTGTTTTGAATCTGTCTTTGATTTGGAAAGTTAGCGTTCTTGTGTGCACGACAAGAGCAATTTCGTTCCATGAATGAGACTTATACTTTTGAAAACTCTTCATTAATGTTTTTGAAAGTATTTTGATTTTTGATTTATGAAAATGATTTAATTTTCGATCGGGTTCTGTCGGAAAATTTTATATGAAACTTTTGAAAGAATTTTGATTCTTATGATTAGTAACCTTTAAAATGTTTTGGTTACCGATTACAATTCCAGTTTTATTTTTATAACCTTTCATTTCTACTTTCAAGTTTCGAGGACGAAACTTTTTAAAAGATGGGGTGATTGTGACACCCGCGAATTTCCCATTTTGACATTTAAAATTTATTAAACCGTTTGATCACTTTATTTTATATTTTTGAATTGTTAAATTTAATTAATTTTATGTCAAACACGATTTTTATAAAACTTATATACAAAAGCTCATTTATATAAAAATACGTATTATTAATAATTTATATTTGGGGCATAAATTATATAAGAATACATGTGTACGTATTTTTGGTCGGACAATAGTAGTGACAGTAATAATATTAGTTTCCGTCTCAAGTTAAAATAAACTCGAGATATTTTTCCGTCTAGCTATAGACCGTCACATTTCACTTTGTACCTACTTTAATCCGGACCAACCAGAATTCGACAACACGCTCACCTAACCCCCCTTACACTCCACCCCTAAATATCTCTTTATTATATATTTATATATTATTATCATTATTATTATATATTATTAGTTTGTACTATTATTATTCTATTATTGTTGTTGTCCTATGCTGCGTCCCCAACCCCACACCCCACACCCCTCACCCCTCACTCTTTCTTCTTCTTTTCCCTGCGAAACAACAACAACAACAGCCACAAGCAACAGCTACAACAACACAACCATTTCCGTCTCCTTCTACCTCCATTTCCTCCCTTATTTCTCAACCAAACTTCACCATTTTTATACCATTAGCTTCCTCTCTCCGTCCTCATTCTTTTAAGGTAAGAAAGCTTTGATTTTGTTAAATTTTCGAAATGGCAATCTTATTACAAACTCGGTTTTGTGACCCATGTTACTCGTTTTTCCTCCTTTCTAGTTGAAGACTGAAGTAAAGCTCGTGCCTTGGACGTTTTCACCCGAGAATTCGAAGAGTTAAGGTAACGATGATAGGTTACTCGACAATGTGTCGATCTTTCTTGTTTTATTTGGTCTTCAATCGTTTTCCATGTTGTAAAGTTTAGTTCTTTATCCCCTTTTCACATGTATGGTTTGATATGTGGTTAAATAGTCATCTTACATGGTTACTTGGATACTTCTTGGCTCGTCTTCATATTGATTTCGGTTATGGTGGCTATCCCGAGTGTTTGTCATCTGTTTTGGCGGACGTTTTGGCTGCTGTTTTTCCGGTTTCCTTGAGCATCCTTATGGTATAAGTTGTGGTGGTTATTTGCGTTCTAGTCAGGCTTGCTATATCTCGGCCTTGTCTCAAATTCTCGTCTGAAAACTGAGCTGAAACGGAGTGGTCGGGTTCAGTTAAAACCGTCCTGTCTTGGTCCCTGTTTTGGGATGGATAAATTAGTCCCTCGAAATTGTTTTCGTGCTTACTTTATGCGTTTAAATGTCGTCATCTGCACACTCGGTTTTGCCGCTGGAAAACTCGGGTTTTTGGACTGTCTGGTGCCCTGTTTTATACCATATTTAGAACCATTTTACTCCCTGAATTGAGGGCGGATTTATGCGGTTGAATGATGGCGTGTGGGGTTGTGTTTGGCCACGGCTACGGGGCTGGCTGTGGGTAGCAGTGGCTATCATGGCTCGGTTTTGTTGAGTTGTAGTCACGGTGGAAATGTGTCCTTCCCGTAGTTATTCTTTCTTTTGTTTTTTTTTTATACTTGGGCAATTCTTTTATGATTAATCTATGTTGGGGTTGAATTATTGTATCTTTTGGACTCGGTTTCAAATTCAGGTTGGACTCAAATCCTTGGTTGTTTTGGGCTCAATTTCTTGGTTTGTTTGGGCTCACCTTGTCACATGTATTGATTTTGTTTGCATTCCGTAAATTTTCACATAACGTAAATTATTCATCACTACTTGTTATATTTTATTTATTTTATTTAATCGGCATGTTAAATTATAAAATGGAATATTTATTAATATAAGACAAGTGTGAGATATCTATTATTAAATAGTTATTTGTAAAGAGTCATATCCTTGTTAATGTCTTGTATGGTTCGGTTGTGAGAGTCTTGGTCCTATCGGACACTAGGGGTGAGCCATAGGCCCTCTAGTTGCGATATGATCGTCGGGATTGATGTTCCCATCCGTACTTATGGTGAGATGCAAGCCATAAGTATGAGTGTGACATTAATAATCCCGTCCCATGTTCATGAAAAGGTTATTATAAATAATTACTTGTCAGAGTCGTATTCTTGTAGAAATGCCATATTACCATCGTACGTGCTTGACATACATTTTTGCCCTGCTTGTCTGTTCTGGCAAGCACGGGTTTGACCTACCCGTCTTTGTTCTAGCAAGTACGGTTTTGGCCTACTTGTCTTTGTTCGGCAAGTAGGGCTTTTGGCCACTTGTCTTTTTCGCAAGCGAGTCTTATCTTAGTCTTTCCGCCACTTTCGTCTTTGTTACGCGATTGGGGTACTCGGTCTCCTTAGTAGTCGAGTCTTGGGTGCGTGCTGTGCTGGCGCATGTCGAATCGGGATGTACACCCGAGAATCTGCAGATTTAGACTAGGACCGTATTATTATCGTAGTCCTACCCGGGGTAATTATAGTCTAAGAGTGATAAATGTCTTGCATTATTTGGATGGTTACTTTAGTCATATCTCCTTGAAATACGTGCTCGTGGCTAAGTGGTCGTGCCTGTTTCCTTGTCTTTCTTCTCCATTTGTTTATTGCTGCTTATGCCTTACTTACTTATTTATTCCATCATTTCTTTTATCCTTACTGGTTTAAGCACGTATGATATCATGTTTAGTTATAATTCGATTCACTCATATCTTACCTAATATGATCATTTGTTTATGTTCTTTGCTATGTTTGTTTTGACATTTTGTGGCTGGGAGAACTTTGAGTTACTCCCCACTGACTGTGGCGTTCATGTTTATATGGATGACAGGTTGTGAAGATGCTTACGTGGGGAAGACGTGTGGGCTAGCGAGAACTAAATCCTTGGACCTTAGTTGGCTAGTTTAGAAACCTTTCATTTGTTTATTCGTGAGATATCTTTTTCCCGCTTTCTACATTTGGGTTGTAATAACCCAAGTTTGTCTATTGTAGTATTTGTTTCATTCCATTTTTTTGCACCCGCGTGTTAATTCTTTAACTAGTAATTTTAAAAGTTTTTAAAATATCACAAATTTCCGCTTTAATTTAGTAGTTGTATTTTCCGCTTTATCGCGGGGTGTCACATAAGACATTACATAACATTATTAACAAAATTGAAATCTTTTTTCACCAAAAAAAAACAAAATTGAAATCTTATTACTCAAATAATTCAAGAAAATTTTAAAAACAAAATTTTCAAATTTTGAGACAATGCCTAACATTATTAAATAACATTTAAATCTTTATGACATAATTATACGAAAATGGGGTATAAAAATCGGATTTGTCGGTATAACTAACAAAATGCCAAAACTTGAAACATTTTGTAAGGCAACACCACTAGCTTAATACAACACAATGCAACATCAACAGGTACTAAATACCAAGAAAGAATTAGATCAAGTCTTGAGTGCAAAGATTAAAATCATTCGTTTCAAAACGAGATTTCAAAAGATTTGGACAATAATTTAAGATAAAATTTTGATTCAAATTAATACATGACCTTACTAACCGAGAAAAATCAAAACTTAAGCACGACAGGATTCTTGAGCATCATTAGTCAACTAAACTAAGTCTTTAAACATGAAAAATCGAAATTTACGTATGAACATTAAGGTTTAAAATTCTCGGAACAAAATTTTCAAGACAATATTTCAAACATATGACAAGAGTAAGCAATAACAACCAAGGTTAAGTCCTTGTTGAACGATCAAACCAAGCAATAAACACCAAATCAATTATTAACTCGAGGATATATATTTTCGGATTCATAAAATTTTCGGGCAAGATTCAACATAAAATTTTACACTTGACATCATAAATGGTATAAAAGGTGATTAATATCATGAATTAAAAAAGCATGCAATTAATTGACGAAATTTGAAGGAATTAGCATAGATTTAAACAAAATCAAATTGGAACAAATTAAGAGCAATGAGAAAACTACTCACATTGTTTAATTAGCAAGAACTAAGAGAATAAAATGGAGTAGAAAATTTAAGTCTAAGCTACAAACATCAACAATGGAGCTTAGGAAAATTTTAAATATATTTTGGTATTTTTGTTACAAGAAACGATGAAGAAATGCAAGAAATAAGGTAATAATGCAATGTTTGCAAATTTCACAACCTAGAAAATGGCGTTTGGTCGAGTGCTGAGTCCACTCGGTCGAGTGCCCTCCCCACTCGGTCGAGTGACCTATTTCCAGAAACTTTCAAGTTTCTGGAAAATGGTCCATTCGGTCGAGTGATAGGGTTCACTCGGTCGAGTGACCGATACTCGGTTGAGTACTAGCTCGCACTCGGTTGGGTGCTTCTCTATGGTTTGCAATTTCCGACTAAGGAATACTTTTCTTATACAAGCGACTATTTTACTAACAACTATCACAAATCACACTCAAACTATAGTATTGGTGAAATCCGAATATAGATGCGGTATTAAATGCTAAAAGACAGGGCTAGTGCCCCTCACACACCAACACGTAACAGCCATTCTCAAAACATGACATACGTATCATTACTTTCATCCAACTTCTACATGTTATCACATACCATATGAACAATTATATCATGCAAGAAGCCTATCCACGGTTACAACACACATGCCAATTATAGAATTAAACTCATCCTATATTATCATACACCACATGAAGGGTTACGTCAAGCATGAAATCTAGCAACTTATGACAATACACGCCAAACCACGCCATGCTAGAATTTGCCAAGTTAACATAGCACACATGTAATCACACAACATTTCACATAATCTTCACACATCGACACATAACAATTGCTCCAAAACATGTTACGCTCATCGATTATTTCATCCAACTTCCATACATGGTCACATTTCATTTTAGTGAGTAAGTCATACAAGATGTTCAACAAAACCATAACATACATACAATCATGCAATATTTCATTTCACGTTTACCGACTCATAATTACCCACGTAGTGACCAACCGAAACAATAAGATCTAGTTTTGAAATGAGGGATCCTCTTCACCCAAAACCGACCTCCTATTGTACTCATGTCGGGTTCATTTTATTAGACACTCCTAGAGTCATTTTGGTTCATTGGTTTAGGTTCCAAAATAGTCGCTCTGATACCACTTTGTAACACCTCCTTCTTACCCGGCCAAGGTAATTGGGAGATGTTACCATCTCGGTTTCCCGAGGCGGTAAATCGGTGATACATTCAAGAAACATTTATTATAAATAATTAAGTTTAGTGATTACAAACCATAAACGTAAACAAATGATAAATGTTAACTATACAAATTACAAGTTGACTACCATCTATGTCATGTACGCTATGCTACTCGACTCCGAGTCCACGACGCGACCCAAATCCCGATCACGTCAACAAGCAAACCTGTACTCAACCTGCTCCCCATATGATCGAAAATATCATATGGATCGACACAGGCCACCCCGGAAATAGGTGACAATTACACAGACACACAAATGTCAGTTTCAATAAATAAAGTATGACACGACACAAGTGTGTGAATATGCAACATGACTATGATACGAATGACATGCTATCAAACAACCAACACCACCGTACTGAGACACGCCCAGACATACCGACAACCACACTGGTACCAAGACACGCCCAGACATACCAACAACCACAAATAGGTACCGGGACACGCCCAGATGTACCGGGTCTGATCCGGAATCCCCAACTGGATCCCCTGCCAGAAGTCGTGTCTCAACCACACGAGTCCCTCCGTAACTCAAGCCATTAATGTGCACATCCCTCTTGGAGTGGGAAGCTCCAAGAAGCCACTCAAGCGTAAGACGGTCTCCCAACTGCCTTACGTCTCCATAACAACAAATAAGCCACCACGTCCTCCGACATACAAGATATTACAATAAATGCAAGATACCACACATTATGCCAATTACCGACTCATCCAATCGTGTTAACAAATATCATGTTATAATGCAATGACCACTAAAATACGATTCATATGACCATTCAAACATATATTAAAACTGAGTAGGATTAACCTACATTTTAGCATACACCGTAAGCAATCCAGCTAATAATAATCTTCCACAAAAACCGTCACCTAACTATAATAGTTAAATATATTTAATTACTAACTAATCTAATTAAATTAAATACGAATTAATTAATTAAATAAAACTCGCCTCAAGCTATTTAAAAACCCGACTCATCTCGTACTCGCGCCTAGCTCCGATAACCACCACACCCTGCTGCCACCGTGGACCACCACCACCGGCCATAGTGGTCCACGACCAGCACCTAGCCGCATCAACACAACAACCAACAATAACGACAACAACACAATACAACACACACACGACACAAACACGCTAAAGGCCGCCACCTCAACCACCATGGCCGACATCAACCACCACCGTGGCCTCTCCTGACCATGGTGGCCCTGCCGCCAGCCCACCACCATGACACAACAGTAGCAGCCGGCAACAACAACACCAACCAACAATAACAACACCAAACACAATACAACACACACAAACACCACCAAAGAGCCGCCTAATGTAGCCACCACTATGGCCACCACCACCATGGTGGTCACAACACTACCCCACACCCAGCACCGCCACTAGTAGCCACCACCAACAATGACAACCGCAGCAAACAATAATAACCACCACAATCATACACACGACCAAAACAGTCGGTATACCCCCTTTTCACCCGTTTTTTCACCACTTACGGCCACCCTAACCACCACCTAAGATCACCACCGTGATCCCCACTCTACCCACAACGATAAATACCCAAAGTCTCCCCAAAACAGTCACGACAATCTAGGTAAAAATCCGTCTTAAGACGGTCGCACAACAACAAGAAAACCCATATAAAGGCTCGGTCAAACCGGGTTTTTGGTGGTCAACGGGGTGGTCAAAGACGGTCAGAAGTGAGTCGGGGTCAAGGCGGGTCAATTAAAATAATATATAAACTAGTGTGAGACAGTTTTACCTTACGATCTCGAGGCGGAGGGACAAAAGACGATCCGCCCTTTTTCTCCCTTTTCTTCTCTTTTTCTCTCTAATTTCTCTCTAAGATTTATCTCTAACTTTGTGTGGTGGGAAATGAAATAGGATAAGGTAGTATGGATGGTTGGTGGGTTAAATATGTGTAGATAAGATGGTAAGTGGAAGTATATAATATGTATACGTATACGTATACGCGTATCGTATTATGTATTTTTATTATCATTACAACTTCTTCTTCTTCTTCTTCTTCTTCTTCTTCTTCTTCTTCTTCTTCTTCTTCTTCTTCTTCTTCTTCTTCTTCTTCTTCTTCTTCTTCTTCTTCTTCTTCTTCTTCTTCTTCTTCTTCTTCTTCTTCTTCTTATTATTATTATTATTATTATTATTATTATTATTATTATTATTATTATTATTATTATTATTATTATTATTATTATTATTATTATTATTATTATTATTATTATTATTATTATTATCATTATTATTATTAATAATAATATTAGCATCTTATAATAATAATAATTATTATTATTTTATTATTCTTTATCATACATAATTCGTAGAAATAATATAAAATATATAATTATAAAATACGGGGTATTATAACGACGAATCTAATTATATTATTTTCATAGTTTTCTTTAAATAAACATATTATAATATCACTAATATATAATCCCCTTTATAAATATTTACGTCCTTAATATATGTTTGTTATTGTTTGTATTATGACAATTTGTGTTGATACCTAAGTTTTAATGATAACTCTTTAGGTATTTTTTTACCGAATTGGTTGATTCGGGTCAATGCGGTCTTACTCGTCGGATACTTGATTGTTTGTTTGTATGATGATATTTAATTAAGGAAATAAAGTACGAAATATAAATTAACACGTAAGATTTGGTGACGCGGAAAACCCAATGTGGGAACAACCGCGGGAGGGACGGTACCCTGCCAAATATTGCACTAGCTTTGAATAGGAGGATGATTGCAACTGTATCGTAATTCTAATCTTGCTAACACGAGGTATCGTGTTTATAAGATCTTGGATGAATGTATGTGTGCGTATGTGAATGTCCTTCTTTGATTGCTTCCTTGGCTATTTATAGGGTAAGAACCCTAGACATATCCTACCTCGATTATGGAAAGGGAATATAACTTCCATAATAACTCTTTCCATGTTTGACCGTCTCCCTTAATTCTCCCTGATCTCCCTGACTTCTCCCTAACTTCTCCCTGAATCCTCTTTCCTAAATCCAGACGCTTCCTTCAGTGGGCTTCGATCTCCTCCTGCGCATATGCCGGCCCATTCCTTCTTCCCCATGCTTACTCCTACCGCAGCTCTCGCTTCTCCTTATATGATCCATTTATTTATGAAGTGGGCCTTTCCTTTTGAGTGATTTTTAGCCCAAACAGTTTGCCCCAAATTTCTTGTGAAGTACGCTTCGAGGTGTCGAGCAAGAAATTTACGTAGTCGACTGCTAAAACCCTAAGCCGTCATTTGCACCCCTTTTCATGCAAATCCATCATTTCACCCCCCTCCTTCTCTTTTCTCGCCCCTACTCTCTCTCTTCCTTTATAACCTCAACCTTCACCCTCCACTTCCATTAATCCCAAATCATTTCCAATAAAATCTCTCTCTCTCTCTCTCTCTCTCTCTCTCTCTCTCTCTCTCTCTCTCTCTCTCTCTCTCTCTCTCTCTCTCTCTCTCTCAAATCCTTAACCCTCTTCTCTTATTTCCTTGCTTACTCCACTACTCCACTCTCCGTCGTTCTTTCCACCAGGTATTTATCCCTTCTTTTCTTCTTAATTCCCATTTTCTCTTTCTTCACCATGGGCAAAACCCGACACTCATCATCGACTTCCACTCCCACCGACCGCAATCCCGACCCGGTCTTTCCTTCCTGGGACTCTTCACTTACCCTCATGACCGTGACTCCGTCTTGACTCTGCCGACATCCCCATGATCAAGGGTTTGCTTGGTCTTGGTGACGGGTGGATATTGCCATCCCCGAACCGGTCAAAAAGCGATGCCCTTCGTCCATGATGGGTTTGTTTTTATCTATACCCATTTAGATATGGTCTCCGCTTCCCTTTTCCCAAACTCATCCAAGACTTCATTTTCACAAACAACTTCGCCATGGCACAAATTTCCACCACTGTCTGGACGGTTCTTCTTTACTCCTTGGCGCTTGTCAAAACACCGGTAATTCCATCTCCCTGGGCGATCTGGCCCATATGTATAATTTCAGGTCCCTGGGAAGGGGCCAATTCTTACTCCGGGGCTCTGGAGAGGCTCCCTTCAGGCATGTGTCCAAATCTCGAGATGATAAATGGTTTGAGGACTTCTTCTTTGTGAGGAAAGACTCTATCCAACCGCCTGCCGACTACATCTTCGAGAAATGGGTAATAACTTCGAGTAAGTAGCCTCCCTGTCACCTGATTCATTTTATCTTGCTGCTTACTAGCTTACTTCATCGCCCTCATGCAGGTCCCTGCTACTGACTCGTATTGGTGCCCAGATCCCTGCCCGCAGCAAGTTGTTCTGTATCCCTGAATCCGAGAGAAAGTTTCCTGACCTGCTTCCTGGTTGCTCACCTGCTTCCTCCTCCAACCCTCTTCAATCAGCTCACAACATATCTTCTGGTAAGCCTCTTACAGTTGTTTCAGTTTGCATGCAACTTCACTGACAGCTTTAGTTTTCCTGACGCCTGAGATGATGTCTGCTTGCAGGTTCAAAAATTGATCCTCTGAAAGCTATCCGTCAAAGCGCAAAAAGAAAGAGATCCGCTGCCAGTCCTGACGTGGCATCTGCCTCTAAGAGGAGTGCTCCTGCTACCTTTTTCCAGACTCCTCCTACTCATTCCAGTTCTGCTAGGCCTGAACCCTTGGAGGTTGATCCATTGTCTTGCCATCCCCTACTCCTCCTACCAGTCCCCATGCCTCAGCTAGCGGAGGCACTATTGCTCACTTCCCAGAGGGTTTTGGGAATGTTGATAAGGTGCCCTACTGGCCAGAGATCGACCAGCTGCTCTTCTCTCCTCTAAAAGAGGCGTTCTCAGAATTTTCTCCAGAGGAGATGGCTGAGAATGATGTGCATAACGCCTTTATGGTAAGCGATCTTCGTCTTCTACCTGTTCTAAATTTTTTTTCTTTGAATTCTTCTTGCTGACTTTTAATTTTTCCTGCCCCAGACCCTCTAGTCTGCTCTTTACAATAGGAAGATGATCAACACAGTGCAGACCACCAGCCGTGCCACCAATGTCAAAAACCAAGAGCTGAAGGGGATAGTTGCCGACTTGGCGCATCAACGATCTGATCTGAAGGAACGCGTGGTGGGACTGAAGGCTGAGCTCGCTGGTGCCAAGACGAAGTTGAAGGAAGGGGCTGATCAGCTGGCACACACTTAAGAGGTGTGCAGCACCTTCTCTGATTCCCTCAAGCGCTCTGACGAGAAGATCAGCGAGCTGATCTCCCTGGCCACCAATGTCGTTGCCTATGCTACCTGGCGGGGAAAAATCAGCGGGATGCGTACTGCTCTTGAGGAGGCTCCATCCCAGCAAGCTATAGAAGAGGAGGAGAGGCAGCTGGAGATGCTCTACCCCACCCCACCTGATTTGAGTGCGCTGATGCCTGAAGTTGGGGAGGTGAATACTCCTGCACTGGCTGAGCAGGCTGCCGCTGGAGATGCTGGATTGCCCTAGGATGCTGCTGACGGAGTTCAGGAAGCTATGGCAGCTGAGGGTGTGCAAGCTGGTGTGGTACCTGAAACTGAAGGTAAGCAGGCAGAGGAGATGCCAGAAGTGGAGGTCATTAATGTGACCGATAATTAAGTTTTTTTTTTTTTATCAATGAACTTTTTGGTAGTCTGGCCCAGTGGTGGCAGACTTGTAAGTATTTAAACTCTTTCTGGTAGCTTCGCCAAGGTGGCGATTAAACTCTGGGGCCGTATTTTGGCCATGTTTTTGGAATGCCCCTTGCCTTAATTTTGGCAAGTTTAGCTTATATGCTGTGTGCTTGTTTCTTAGGTTTCCTTAGTTTAGGAGGTTGTTGTGTCAGCCTGCTGGCTGATTTAGGCGAGTCCTGTCACCCTGAAGAGGCTGAATCTCAGACTCAGCTAGCTGCTGTGTCAGTCTGTTGACTGACTTAGGCGTATGCCGCAATGTAAGGTGGGGTGGCCGTGTCAACCTAAGAGGTTGATTTAGACCAATCGTGTCAGCCTGAAGAGGCTGATCCAGACTCATCTAGCTGCCGTGCCAGTCTGACGACTGATTTAGGCGTATGTCGCAATTTTGGACTACTTAACCTTGTTCATGACGCAAGGTGTGTTCATCACGTTTAAACCCAACATGGGCGTAGCTTAGGCATGTTTATCGTCGTTCTAGGACCAATGGGACGCTGCAGGATTCTGGTAGCGCAGAGATCCCTACGTGCCATATATGTGTGCATGCATGCTGGGGCCCTGATTAATTGCGATTAGTGCGAGCTACGTCTAGGGGGTGGTATCAGGGGTAGCTGGGTAAGCGTGTTTAGCTGTCAACCAGGCTCCCTTTCGTATGTTCCACAGTCCCCCTGGTGAGGGTGCTCCTGATGGAGAAAGTAGGTTAGGCATGTTGGAGTGCCATGTGCCTTGTCACCCCGCGTTGGCAGTTGACAGTCCTGCTAGATACTCTTTTAACATACCATAGACATTAGGATTCAGGGTGATGTACTTAGAGAAGCCTGAAAATAGAAAAATCCTATTAGAACGGTGTGAGGTACCTGACGCTATCTCATGGGGTACCAGAGCAATTGTGGTCCCGACGCCGATCCCACACCATCCAATAGTAGTTTTAAAATTTGAAAAAGTCAGAGAAGCCAAGAATGAGAATGAAATTGGTAGTATGCCTACTACCGGACTTTCTTTTATTTTAAAATAATTTGACTCTTCATAGTACATTACCCTGCAAGCTAAAATCTACTTATTATTAAAAGTAATATCTCTTCAGGTGAAGTTTGTTCCATGGGCGTTGTATGATTTGACCGTCCATAGTCATCAGTCTGTATGCGTCATGGCCAACAACTCCTTCTACCTGGTATGGTCCTTCCTATTTGTAGGCGAATTTGCCTGCCTTTCGATTTTTAGTGTTTTGGAACACTTCTCGGAGAACCAGGTCTCCTACCTCCAGGAGCCTGACTTTCACATTCTTGTTGTAACTCCTGGCCACTGACTGCTTGTAGGCAGTGTTTTGTGTGGATTTTGCGCAAGGCGAAATCAGGTGAGTGTAGATTCTAATGGGGTTAACTAGCTTTGTATGGTCCGTTAGTCAGGTCATCAGGGTCAGATATAGAGCTATAAATATAATAAAAATAACAGTAACAAAACAAATAATTTTGTACGTGGAAAACCCTTGAATGGGAAAAAACCACGGGCACCAAGCCAGGAGATAAATTCACTATGTAATTGGGAGAATAATTATATGATAACGACAATGTTTATATTTCTCTAAGTACTGTGTATGTGGATATATGCTTCTTCTTGTGTAGACGATGTGTTGCAAATGTCTTCAAAGTATTCCTTATATAAGCTTCACTTGAACGGCTGCCTGATGCCAGAATTAATGCGGATTATTCTCCATAATTGTCCATAATAATTGTCAATATTTCTCCCTTAATTATTGCATTTACTGCGAGATCTTTTCATTCAATGCTGCGCATATATTCCGTTTATAATATGAGCTCTTGGTCTGATATCGTCCTGATATTTTGACCGTTGTCCTCTCCATGGCCTGGCGCCTATCTTCATGTGTCATGATGCCCTGACATCCTAATAGCCTGGAAGTCAGGTTTAGATGAGATACTGATCAGGGAGGTCTGCGGATTTCCAGGCCTAACAATTGCCCCTTATCTCCTTATTTTCAGTGTGTCAGGACGAAAATGAGGAGATAACCTTGATCTTGGAAAAATTACCCAACGGTTAAGTTATGCCTAGCCAGTTCCTGTAACGGCTACTTACTGCAGTTTATGACGCGTGTGACTCTACTGCAACTTCCTTAATGATTATCCATCTCTTTTGCGGTTGAAACCGTAATTTACTCTACTATAAATACCCGCTTACTTCATTGAGTTAAACTTCATCAAAGTAATCTTTCTTATTCTTCCCTTAATAATCTTTCTCTCTAGTTTCCTTAATTCCTAGTTCTTCAATCTTCAATCTTCAATCTTCAATCAATCTTCATAATTCTTTCAACAATGGCCGCAAAAAAGAAGTCCACCAGGGCAGCGACTCCTGCAACCCCTCCTTCCCAGAATCTAGAGGGAACTTCTTCTGAGAATTTGCTTACTTCTTCTGCTGCTCAACCTTCCATGATCAGCAAGCCGAGTGATTCTCCATTGGAGATGATCTCAAATTTTCATGGTGACTTCCAATTCAAGCCTACAAAGGCTTTAAAGGATGATCAGTCCCTGCTGATGCTGAAGTCTGGATCCCTGAGAATTCTCCTATCAGGGCCGACTGGGCTTCTCCTGGTTGGTTCTGCATTCATGACCGGGCTTTCAGGGCAGGTTGTAAGCTTCCTTTTTCTCCTCTTATGGTTGAGGTTATTAAAGAGATTGGCGTCCCATCTTATCAGCTCATGCCAATGGTGTGGAAGGTTGTGTGTTCCATTGATTATCTCTGTAAAAAGCATAATATCTTGTTTTCCCTTGATGATCTGAAGGCTTGTTATGCTGTCAAAACCAATAGTCCTGGCCGTATAAGTTTTAAGATCAGGGCTTCTACTACTCCTCTTTTGAGCAATCTGGATAGCGGCCATGATAAGAGCTGGGCTGCTGGGTACATGTTTGTCAGGACCAATTCTGTGGGTCCTGACGTAGCGTATTTAAATTATGAAGCTTGTGTTGCTGGTGAGTTTCTTTCTTTTGTCCTGCATGTTTTACTTGTTAGTAAAAAATAAAATGAAATTCATATTGAATTATACCTTTTATGCGCGATTGATGATGATTCTTTATCAAACCGAGTATCCTACTGCCAATATTTCTGCTTTCCTTGCTATTCCTCCTTTGGAGAGGTCTTGGCCTCTCTGTTGTGGGGTTAGCCATCTCCCTCGCTGTTTGAAGGCTGATGGTGCCACCAGGGCGGCTAAACCTTTTGGGGCGGTTAGTGCTACTACCTCAGGCAGTAAGTCTATCTTGATTTCTTTTTTTCTCCTTAATTTGGATTCCCGATGATGTTTAGTTTATATTGCTAATATAGTGTTTCGTATTGTACCCACTAGGTCATCTACTCACCTTGCCAGGTTTGGTATGGTTGACCTTTCAGCCAGGCTGGCTAAGATCAAGGAGGAAGGTTCCCAGGGAAGCGGAGATGCTGAACCTGTTATAGATTTGACTGAGCAGCCTGATGCTCCCAAGGTCACTGCTGTACCTACTACCCCTGCTAAAACAAGCAGCCCAAAAAAGGAAAATTGAAGATGTTGACATTTCTGCCCCAGTCAGGGAAGTGAAGGCTAGGGTGGACAATATGGAGGCTGCCAGGGTGAAAATCAGGGATTATGCTGCTTCCAGATTATATGTCATGCTCATCCTTGACTCTGTTGAAACTGCTACTCAGGCGGTTGCTTCAGTGGATCATTCGGTCAGCCTTTTGGCGGGTGCGCTGGCTACTGTAAGGGAGGTAGGCTGGAACAATTTTTATGTGTATTTTGTTTGAGTATTTTTTATTATTGGGGGGTATATTTCTCATGTTCTTCTTCCTATTTTTGGTCAGGGTGCTGCGACCTGTCTCCATAACGCCTATCAGGCTACTTCTTTGGTAGTCTGGATTGATCTGATGAGATCAGATTATGATAGGCTGAAGTCTGAGCTGGATTTTGCACGAGCTGACCTGGTTGCTAAAGCTGCTGACTTGGTGAGGGCACAGGCTGAGAGAGATGCTGCTAAGGTTGAGGCAGATTCAAGCAAGCGGCTTTTGCAGGAAGCTTTGGACAGAAATGAGGAGCTCACCCAGGAGAGGGATGACTTGGAGTTCAAGTTAGATGATGCTTCCCTCTATTTCTATATCAAGGGGAGGGTTGCTGCTATGTCGGAGCCTGTCGAGGCCAGGGCGAAATGGGACCCTGAAGCTGAGATGGCTTTTACTGCTTCAAAGTATCCCGACCTGCATAATATGGGAAATGAACAAGAAGTGGACTCTCCAGGGGAGTAGGATGTTGATGTTGATCTGGCCAAGGGTGGAAGTAGTGGTACTGTTTCTAAGGAGAAGCAGTAATTTGATTTTTTAGTTGGTGTTTGGCCCATCCAGGGGGGATGTCCCTGGACGAACAATTTTTCTTTTTTCTGTCTTTATCCAGGTCAGGGAGACTATCCCTGGCCTTTATGAATGTTTTGGTGCCTTTGCCCCAAGGGGTAAGGGCTTTATTAATGTAGGCACGGTGGCCTTTTTTGGCTGATTTTGCTTTTGACTTTGCTTGGGTCTGTGAGTTTCATCCTGTTGGGCCTGCTTAGACATCCTGCACATCATTTTTGTTTGAACTTGTTATTTCATGAGTAATTCAACCAAGTATAGTTTTTTGCTATAATGGTTGAAGGGGTGGGAAAACCGGCCTGTCAGGAGGGCTTATGTCCCCTGCCTAGCTGGAGGGCTTGGTATTCGGCCTGTCAGGAGGGCATTTAGACTAAGTGGTTGGGAGAGAACACCCTTGCACCTGTCTTGCTGCGTCCAGCCGGTTGTAATCCGTGGCAGTAAACCTAGTCAGGTCAGGCAATTATTTCATGCCTGATTGGTCCTGACATTAACTGTATCTGGTGGTGGTTACCAACTCATCAGGCACAGTCAAGTGCAAAATTTTTGTTTCAGAAATATATGGTAGAGTAGCCCTCAATCCTGAATATTTATGCATATAATCATTTATCATGTATAATTGTTCAGGATTCAAGAAGTAAAATGAATGGGTTAGTTGAATATATAGATATGAGTTGCATACAAAGCATGTAAAACACGTAGCATGTCAGGTGAGTAGTGATTGAATTTATACCTGATTGTGGCCTAATATAATCTATACATGTGGAATAATTTTAAATGGCTTACATTCCAGGATCTGGGGATCATCTCTCCTTCTAGTGTTTGAAGCCTGTACGCTCCTTGTCCAACAATTGAGTCAATTGGGTAAGGGCCTTCCCATGTAGGGGCCAGCTTGCCTGCTGATTTTTCTTTTTTATTTGGAAAAACTTTTCGTAACACGAGGTCTCCTTCTTTAAAGACTCTAATTTTGACGTTTTTGTTGTAAGTCCTGGCAACTGCTTGTTGGTATAATGCCATCCTGATCTTGGCAGCGTCTCTTAATTCTTCTGTTAGAACCAGGTTATCTTGCATTAGGTCTTTATTTGCCTCAACGTTATTCAGGCTGTATCTTGATGTTGGCACTCGTATTTCCGCAGAATGACGACTTCACGGCCGTACACCAAAGAATAAGGTGTTTGGCATGTTGATGTCTTTGGAGTTGTCCTGTCTGCCCATAGTACTAATGGAAGTTCTTCAGCCCATCTGCCTCGTCTTCTTTTTAGCTTCTTTTTTAGGCAGCTTATGACTACCTTATTGCTTGATTCAGCCTGGCCATTGGCTTTTGGATATCTAGGGGTTGACGTTACCAGGTTGATATTCCATTCTTGGCAAAATGCTTGAGTCTTTTTCCCCACAAATTGAGTTCCATTATCACATACTATTTCTGATGGGACTCCATATCTGCAAATGATGTTTGTCCTGATGAAGGATATTACTTCTTTTTCAGTTACTTGCCTGAAAGAGTCAGCCTCAATCCATTTGGAGAAGTAATCAGTCATAGCCAACATGAATACTTTTTGTCCTGGAGCTACATGCAGTTTTCCCACAATATCCATGCCCCACTTTATGATCTGCCAGGGTGTGGAAATTGAATGGAGGAGTTCATACGGCTGATGTATGATTGGTGCATGAATTTGGCAGGCTTCGCATTTTGAAGAGTATTCCAGTGATCACCCTCGGTGTAGGCCAGTGTGCCTTTGTCCTGAGAACTTTACTTGCCAGGCTCTTTCCTCCTTTGTGGTTGCCACATTGCCCATCGTGTATTTCTTGAAGTACTAGTTTGGCTTTGTCAGGCTCCAAGCATCTCAGGTAGGGTCCAGCATGCGATCTCTTGAACAAAGTGTTATTGATGATAGCATAAGTTGAAGCTTTAATTTTAAAGGCCTTTGCCTTATGTCTGCCCTGTGGCAATAGTCCTCGGAGAAACCAATCATAATAGGGTTTAGTCCAAGAGTTATTATCCTGATTGACATGATTGACTTGTTCAGGTTTGCTGATGGCTGGCTCTAATAAATGAACAATTGGTATTTTGTCGAAGACTGTAGGGGTAAAATTTGAACCTAGGCTGGCCAAAGCATTAGCCTGGGTGTTCAGGTCTCTTGATATTTGATCTATGTCAAATAAACCAAATTTAGCGGTAAGGTTTTTTTGCATATTCTAAATACGAAATAATTTTTGCATCCTTAGACATATAAATTCCCTTTATTTGATTAGCAATTAGAAGTGAATCAATTTTTACCTTTAGGTTTTGAACACCGAGGTCTAGACATACCTTTAAGCCTGCTATCAGGGCTTCATATTTTGCTTCATTGTTCGTAGCTTTGAACTCGCAGCTTACAGCCTGTGCTATCATATCTCCCTGTGGTGATTTGAGCACTAATCCTAACCCTGTCCTCCTAGCGTTTGATGCCTCATCTATGAATAGGATCCATTCTTGGTCCGGGGTTTTATTTTCTAGTTGGTTGACCTCTTTTATCAGGTCCGGTTCCAGGTTAGGGCTAAAGTCAGCCACAAAGTCTGCTAGGGCCTGCGATTTAATCGCTGCCCTGGGTTCATAGGAGATATCGTATGTGCTAAGCTGTACCGACCACTTGGCCATCATGCCTGATAGTTCAGGCTTACGTAGGACATACTTTATGGGTAAGTTGGTCCTGACTATAATGGGGTGACTTTCAAAATAAGGTCGTAGTTTAGTACATGACATAATCAAAGCTAAAACATATTTTTCAAGCAATCCATACCTCAACTCAGCATCTAGCAGGCTTTTACTTACATAGTAGACTGGATGTTGCTAACCATCCTGTTCTTTCACTAGGATCAACTGACCGCCGTGTCGTGGATGATGAAAGTATATCTTGACAGGTTCACCCTTCTCTGGCTTAGCCAGTAAGGGTGGAGATGATAAGTAGGATTTTAGATCCTGAAAGGCTGTCTCGTGTTCATCCGACCACTGAAACTGTTTATTCTTTCTGAGGAGGTTGTAAAATATTTTGCACCTCTAGGAGGATCTTGATATGAAACGGTTCAGGGCAGCTACTCGGCCTGTCAATTTTTGGATATCCTTGACTGATTTGGGTGACTGTAGTTCCAGGATAGCTTTTATCTGTTCAGGGCTGGCTTCTATGCCTCTCTTTGTGACCATGTATCCAAGGAATTTGCCTGCCGAGACTCCAAAGTGGCATTTTGCAGGATTGAGCTTCATGTTGTATTTCTCCAATATTTCGAACGCTATTTCCAAATGTTTCATATGATCTTATGTATTTTTGGATTTCACCACCATGTCGTCTATGTACAGCTCCGTGATATCACCTATTTGATCATTAGACATCATGTTGACCAGGCGCTGTTACGTTGCCCCTGCATTCTTCAGGCCGAAAGGCATTGCAGTGTAACAGTATATGCCTCGGTCTGTAATGAATGCAGTACTCTCCTGGTCAGCAGGGTGCATCTTTATTTGATTGAATCCACTGGAAGCGTCCATATATGTCAGCATTTCATGGCCTGCTGTGGCGTCTACCATGGAATCAATATGTGGTAAAGGAAATGGATCTTTAGGACAAGCTTTGTTCAGGTCAGTGTAGTCTACAGAGACTCTCCATTTTCCATTCTTTTTCTGCACAACAACTACGTTAGCTAGCCACTCAGGGTACATTACTTCCCTGATCATTCCTGATGTGACCATAATTAGAGCATATTTAGTCCCCGAATTAGCCTTGTTCCCATGCTTTTTAGTGCATATTTGGGTCATTTATTGTCTTTAGTTCTTTGTTTTGCATATTCTTTGAGGTTTTGATCCCTTGGTAGGAAAGGAGTGCAAACCTTGCATTTTCATGGCAAAATGAGGCTAAATTGATTTAATTCAATGACCAAGCATCAAGGAGAGACAAGATTAGAAGGCCTTTGTACATACTATAGTAGATGGGCAATGATGAGAAAAGATCCTTGCATCCCCGAGGAAATCCCCAAGGATTTTATGAAGAAAAAGGAAGAAAAGAAGAAGAAACAAGACTGCCCAGCAATCCGTGCGTCTTCCCCAGAAGACGCCCGTCTCCACCACCACAATCCGTGCGTCTTCTCCCCAAGACGCCCGGGCAAAAGACCTAGAAGACGCCCGTCTTCACTCCAAGACGCCCAGGCAAAAACCACCAAATCCGCCCGTACCGTGTTAAAGACGCCCGAATTCTCAGGCAGACCCATTTCGTCTTCGTCAAGCTTCAAGGAAGGATGCACATCTTTTTATAGAGACCGGAGTCTCCCTAGAGACCGGAGTCTTTCCAAAAAGACCGGCGTTTCCTTAAGTAGGGACTTAATCGTCATTTAAGCCCTTAGTTAACCCTAATTTATCCACCTAATCCCCACTATAAATACCCCATTAGTCTAATTAGAAGAGCATGTTCTTCTTAGCAATCTTTAGTGTAGTTAATATCAATCAAATCTCTCTTTAATCTTGTAATCAACAATTAATCAAGTTTAATACAAGTTTTATTTCCTTAATCTCTCTCTTGTTCATCCTTTGTTTTGGGTAATTGAAGATTATTTGGGTTATTATTGGGAGATTGACAACCTCTCAATCAAGCATCAAGTACTTCTTTTATTCTTTGCTTTATTATTGGAATCATTAGTAGGTATAATTCTCTTAATCCCTCTTTAATTATTGTTAATCACTTTCATTTATTCATCATGTTTCACTTTGTTGGTATGATTGACAACCTTTCTAGCATGTTCAACATGATAATGAGTGAGTAGTTACTTAGCTAGGGTTAATGGGTAATTAGGGGAAACCAACATGGGGAATGATTCATGCTTAAATTAATATGCTTTCATAGTTTATTTGCTTGCTTGTTGTGATCTCAACTCATGCACATGTTATGTTTGATGAAATGTGAGCCTATGAATCCTTGCATTTTTTACCCATCACCTATCTTTTCAATGAGACTTGTAAGACATAAACCAACTCGAGTCTCATTAGACCATGCATGTTGTTAAGTAGGGAAGACTAAGTCGACTTGTAGGTGTTGTACAATCTAATCGATTCGGCTCCGGGACCCAAACTTTCCTAGGATTGTAAGATATAAACCAACTCAATCCAACACAACAATAATTGCTTACTTATAACTTGAGGATATGTTTGTATGATCAATTCCCATGAATCCCCTATGACCCCATGACACCCTAGTGCCTTTTATCAATTGTTTACATCCCTTTTAATACATCTTGCTTGTTTACTTTCATTGCTATTTAGTTTATTGATCTTCTACATCAAACCACAATTGTGACACCCCTTAAGACACCACTAGTTGCAATAGAAATCTCATCTCAATTCCCGTCCCTTGGGATCCGACCTTTACTTGCCTCTTTACTAATTGTAGAGTTGTTTGTGAAGTTATAAATTGTGTTTTGGTCTAGGTGCTCCTAACGACAAGTAACCGAAAGATTTTAGTATCCCGACCAAAAAAATGGCGCCGTTGCCGGGGACGGTGTTAACTTGATTTAGATTTTCTTATATTGTTATTATTTGTGTCTTTCTTTGCCTTGGGGAAGTAAAACTCCTCAAGGTTTGTTCTAATTGTTTTCGAGTTGTTTGATATTTTGCATGTCTCTAAGGTCACAAGGTGACTTGTTACCCTTTGATCGTGAAATTGAAAGAACTTTGACAACCAATAGAAGACTTGTTAGGAGAACTTTGAGAGGTATTGGTGAGGTTGTAGATATTCAACCAAATACTATTGAGTTCATCAACCCTTTTGCAAGAGAAGGTGAGGAGAAACCAACACAAAATCCAACACAAAATCAACCCACAATGCCTAAGTTTTCATCACATTCCGTACCCACCGAGGAGAACCTACCCAATGGTACTCCCACACCACAACATCTAACCGGAAATTTTATTGCCAAATCCGCATTTATCCAATTAGTCGAAAGAAGCCAATTTGGGGGGATGCCTAGTGAAGACCCTCATTCTCATATGGAGACATTTTGTGACTATTGTGATGCGATTTCTCAAACCGGTGTAACTCAAGACCAAATTCGATGGGTCTTATTTCCTTTTTCTCTAATTGGCACCGCGAAACAATGGTTGAAAGGCCTTGATAAGGCTACTCTCGGAATTGATTCTTGGAAAAAGTTGGCTCTAGCTTTCTACAAAAAGTTCTATCCACCGGAAAAGACTAACATGCTAAGAGCTCAAATCACGGGCTTTAAGCAAAGGGATGAAGAATCTTTGTATGAAGCTTGGGAGTGGTTTAAAGGAATTTTTCGCTCATGTCCTCACCATGGACTTAGCGAGTGGTTCTTGGTACAACAATTTTGGAACGGTCTTTATGAAGATTCAAAGAACATTCTCAACATGGGATCAAATGGAATGTTAACCGAAGTTGATGACAATCAAACTTGGAACAAAATTGAGGAAATGGCGGTCCATAACTCACAATATAGTAGACCTCGCAAGGCTACTAGAGGAGGAAAGCATGAAGTGGAATCCATTACTGAATTGGGTTCTCAACTTAGTGCTCACATTGATACCATCAGTTTGAAGTTTGAAAAAGCTATGGCTAGACTTGAAGAAGCCTCAAAATCACCAAAGCATCATGTTAATGCCATGACGGCATCTTCATCAATCCCAAGTGGGATATGTGAGAATTGTGGAACTTTGGGACATGACCAAAGTGAATGTAGGGGAACAAATGAACGAGTGAATGCTTTCCAAGCATACAAGAGTGGTACCCCTTATTCAAACTATTACAATGAAAACACCAAATTCCATCCAAATCTCTCATACAAAAGCCAAAATGTTCAAAACCCTCAACCAACATATACCCCACCTCCCATGAGAAACCAAAATCAAAGACCCTTTTACAACCAAAACCAAGGTTACCAAAATCAATCTCCATACAATCAACAAAATGACCAAGCTTTTGATGTTCAAAAAGCGGTCCTCCAAATACAAAAGAATCAACAAGAGTTTTTCACTCAAATGCAAAAAAGATAGTCAAGCAAAGGAAACCACCATCAACAACATCCTAGCTCACACCAAAATGTTGGAAACCCATTTGACTCAACTAGCATCTTCAAGCTCACAAAGACAAAAGGGGCAATTACCACCTCAAAGTAATCCCCCAAGACATGAAATGGTTAGTGCCATTCACTTGAGGAGTGGTACAAGGTATGAAGCACCGAAGAAGCAAGTTGAGGATGAAGTTGTGGAAGCTAGTGACAAAGAAGAAATTGTGCAAAACTCCAAGGATGGAGAACCATCAAAAGAAGAAATTTGAAAGAAAAATGAAGACAAGGTCAAGGAGAAGGAGCCCATTGTGATTAGACTTCCTTTTCCAAGTCGTCAAGCCAAGCCCAAATTTGATGACCAACTTGGAAAATTTATGGAAATTGTGAAGAATTTGGAAGTCTCAATTCCTTTCACGGAATTAATCAATCACGTGCCGGCCTATGCAAAATACATGAAAGACATCCTCACAAAGAAGAAGTCAATCCGGAAGCTTGAGACTATCGCCTTCACTAGGGTGAGTAGTGCAATACTTCAAGGGAGTTCCCCTCCAAAACTCAAAGATCCGGGAAGCTTCTCAATACCGTGTACCAATGGCGACACCACGATCAATAAAGCCTTATGTGATCTAGGGGCTAGTGTGAGTGTTATGCCGTACTCGGTGAGTAAAAGGTTGGGGATAGGAGAGTTTAAATGCACCAATATCACACTCCAAATGGCCGATAGATCGACGAAGACACCATTAGGGATATGGGAAGATGTTCCCGTAAGAATTGGGAAATTTTTCATCCCGGTGGACTTTGTCATTGTTGACATGGAAGAAGACTCCAACATTCCAATCATTCTAGGAAGACCTTTCTTACACACCGCGGGTGCGGTGATTGATGTGAAGCATGGAGAGCTCACTCTAGAAGTAGGAGATGAGAGCATAACTTTCAATCTTGACAAGACCATGAGAGCTCCCCGTTTGCATGAATCATGTTTTATGGTTGATCATTATAGCCGGAAGTATGATAGGAAGAAGTCGGAATCCCAATGGAAAAAGAAAATTGAAGATGCTCCATTCAAAGAGCAAGTGAATTGTAGCAAAGAGAGCTTGAAAAGCTCACCAAAGTCAAGCAATGGAGAGGATGGCCTCATTGGCCAAGACAAGAAAATGGGAGAATTGTCTCTGTCAACTCAAGAGATCTTTAGTGATCAAGTAGATGAAGTTTGTGGTCTTTGGGACGATGAGTTTGAAGGGATTTTCAATCCCTATATTGGTAATGCTATCGATCAAGACCGACAACAAGGGCAAAGGTCTATTGAAGATCTTTATCATGATAATGAACAAGCTTTTGATTACTTCTTCAAGGCGTTGAGCAACATCAACAACACCTTATACATGCCCCCATGACATCTCACTAAGGATGAGAGTTTGGTGGAGTCCTCCCTAAACCACCATTTGTAAATATTTCTAACTCCCTAACTCGCATTTTAATTCTTACATTGCATTTTTGTCATTTTTGGATTTTTATGCTTTGATCAAGATAATTATCATTTTTGAGAGAAGTGAGGGAGGGACTAATGATTCAATTGATGTGTAGTGCTTTAGCTTAGTGTGGGGATAGCAATTACCTAGGTTATTCATGCCTTAGTAGTGCCCCCACAATGAAGAACACGAGGTTTGAAGAATGGAAAATGACAAGGGATATGCAAGTACACGAATGGAACTGAATCCGGGTAAAACAGGGAGAATCCGAGCGTTTTCTAGGGAATCCGCCCGTCTTTAGGCAATCCGGGCTTCTTTGTAAGAATCCGCCCGTCCATCTGAGCTGAAATTTTGAAATTTTGGGACTGTTAACAAATCCGAGCGTCCTGCAAGAGAATCCGCCCGTCTTCAGAAAGACGCCCGTCCTGAGAGGAAAGACGCCCGTCTTTTTGGCTGGGAAAAACAAGAAATCTCACTGGAAGAGAATCCGCCCGTATTCAGCAGAAGACGCCCGTCCCGCAGTTGAACAATCCGAGCGTCCCGAAGGAAAGACGCCCGTCTTCCCCTGCTATTTCAAATTTTTCGGGTATTTTAAATACCCCATCCCCCATTCATTACTTCATTCCTTCATTCAAAACACTACCCATAAACCCCAAAACTCAAAACCCTCATCCTCTCCATCACCAAAACAAGATTTCCTCAACCACATTCATCAAAATCAAATCAAAACATCCTTCTAACAACAATAAATCACTCATCTTTCAACAAAAATTAAACCAAGCACCAAAATCTTCAACCTTTGAGTCGATTTTTGAAATTATAAAGGCAAAGCCTTTCACCTTAAAATCGATTTGGGTATACTTGGAAATTGAAGATTTTCACTCTTTTCTTGGTTCAATCATCAATGGCAAGGACAAAAGGAGCAACAAAGGCACCTAAGGCAAAGGCACTATCAACAAGACAAAAGAGTCTTCAAGCAAAGAAAGCCTCATTGGCTATGGTGGTAGCTAGCTCAAACTTGGAAGTGCAACAACAACAACCTCCCTTGGAAGCAACAACATGAACAACTCCGGAAATTGCTCAACTTTCGAACTATCCGGAGGTAATTTTCATCTCTAACTCCCATAGGGAAACATTTGCCAAATATGCTAGAAAATCCTTTCTATCCACCAAGTTTATTTGTGAAGATGCCTTGAATAATTTGGGTGTCCTTGAGCAAACCAAAGCCTTCTTTGAAGCCATGGGGTTGGGAAAATTGTTTGCTACAAAAGAATTGACATACCCCTCCCTTACCTTAGAATTCTTAAGTTCTTTGAAAGTTACTAAGGTAGAGACTGGAGAAAACATCGAGTTCCGCCTAGCTAATGTGAGTAGGCGCATCACCTTTGATGAATTGGATAAAGCATTTGGTCTTAGTGATTCACCTAGTTATTTCAAGAATCCCGGCAAGTATGACCCCGCTCCTCTTTGGGAGGTGATTTCCGGAAGGAAATTTGAGAACTATCATGCTAGTCGCGCTCTATTAGTCCACCATCCGGGCATTAGAGTGTGGCATAAGGTCATTGGGAATACCATCATTGCAAGAAAAGACACTAACCACTTTACCAAGCTCGATTGTGTTCTTCTTGAGTCGGCCATAAATATTGGAAGGGAATTCACCAAGACTTTCAATTCTCTAAGGCTTTTGGTGGAAAGATGGCTAAATGTTGATTGTGGGAAGCAAGGCACCACCGTTATTGTAAATGGAGGTCTAGTCACTCTTTTGGCTAAGTACTTTGATCCGAATTTCAACAAGGATAACAAGTATGTAGCGAAAAAGGGGGGTCATCTCATTGATATGGATGCTATGATTAACAAGTACAAGTGGGTCACTCATAACCCTCACTACTACAAATCCAGGCAACTACAACGCCCCTTTAACAACGATTATTCACGAAAATCACAATAGACGTTGTAGAATTTATGGCGCGAATTTTACTAAAATCAATTACAACGGGTATGGTTATAAAAACCGTTGTTATTAGTTTTAACAACGGGTCACACATGCACAACCGTTGTTAATAATTTGGCGCAAAATTGGCGCAAAGTTAGTGAAAAGTAATCACAACGGTTATTTTTGAAACCCGTTGTTAAACCTTATTTAACAACGGGTGTTTTTTACAACCGTTGTTAAAACTTATTTCACAACGGTTGTTGTTTAATAACCGTTGTCAATACCTTCCATACTATAAACCACACAAACAGAAGTCTGCTGCAGCCACAAAACACAACCCTTAATACACAAACACAAACACAAACACAACAGACAAACAAACACAAAACACATACACACTCTCTTTCTCTCTTTCTCATCGTCGCTTTATCTTCTCGCCGTCACTGTGATTTCATCGTCTATTACGTTCTGTATTTATCAGGTAAATCTCGCCGTCACTGTTAGTTTCATCGTCATTATTTTCTTTTTCTATTTATTTCTTTTGCATGTATGTGTTTTTATCGACCATTATGTTATTTGTTTAAGTATTGTTCGCATAATTAGTTAGTAAAACAATGAAGAAGCAAGATGAAGAAGTAAGATAAACATAATTAATATATATATATATATTTATAAATACATAAATTAAAAAAAAATTACATATGTAAAAATGCAATTCTTATATTTTCATAGAGGATCTTATTCTTCTCTATCGTATCCGTCCTCTCCTCCTTGGCTATTTGGAGGTTCCGTTCAGCAGATTGCTATATCGTCATATAGCCGCAATCTGCTCTTTGCTCGCTCAAGCCATCTTCTTTGGCGTGCTTCAATGCGGATCGAGCTTCCGCAAGGTAGCTCCTGAAACTTTCCTCAATATGGAGGAACCGGATGAAGTTGTTGTTGTTCTCGATCATGGTAAGAGTCTTAAGGATGAAATCATTCATTTTCTTAGAGTTTTTGAGTTTGATTTGAAAGATTAAGTAGAGTTTGTTTTAGCGATTAGAGTTTGGAGATGAATATATGAGATAATGGAAATGTTAGTTGAGATATGCAATGTATTTATACTAAGCAATGTGTGGGTTGAGTTAATTGCTTTTTAATTAATATATATGTTAGGAAGTTGTGCCATAATCATCATCATATCTCTCAATAATGTTGCTTCAAATCCTATTACTAACCCTTCTCATTCCATATTATCCGTTCATATGTACAGTGATGTCGGTAATAATGCATGCATCGGAATTCTAACAGTAGTAATTATGCATGCATCTAGTAATATTTAATTTATTATTTTTTTATTTTTTAAGAACAAACAACAACGGTTATTTTAAAACAACCCGTTGTCTTTAGTTATAACAACGGTTTTGTATATTAAAACCCGTTGTTAAAACTTTCCCCCCAAAATTGAGTCACACTTTCCACAACGGGTTTTTATACATAAAACCGTGGTTAATAGTTTTAACAACGGTTTCCTTAAGTAAACCAACCGTTGTTAAAACCTTCTACAACGGACGCTTTAACAACGTCCGCTTTTTTATATAACAACAGTTTTTGACCGTTGTTATAGCCTGTATCTGTAGTAGTGCCTCTTGACACCAAGTATGGGTGGCTCACCAATGAGGCTAGATCTTTTACTTTGCCTTCTAAGATTTGTCGTTTGAGTGTCCATCGGACCAACTACCTCCTTCCCCTCTCAAAAGAAGCCGAATACATCATCCGACAACAAAGGGATGAAGTTGAAATGCCCTCCTCTTCCATTGTCACACCACCCTATCCTTTCAAGTACCAAGAGTTCAAACCCGAAGGTGTTGAAGCAAGCAAAGACTATATGACTCTACTCATGCAAGAGATGCACAATCAAGCTTTTAAGGATTGGGAAGATGCTTACTTAGCCCAATATCCACCCCTCCTTCATTTAGCTAGGCAAGGACTACTTGATCCTTCATATCCTTTGCCTAGTTGGGCGGATAGGGAAGTTTTCTTTCCAAGTGCATCTAGGGGTGAGATTCCGGGTGACGATGAGGTTGTCGGTGATGAGGTTGTTGATAGCATTGATGAAGAGGCTAGTGAAGAAGAAGAAGAGGATGATGAATAAAGTGAACAAGAAAGTGAAGAGGGAAGTGGTGATGAGTCCACTTCTATTGAGGAAGATGATGATAATGATGATAAGGTGGAAGACTAGCAAGCTTTGGAGGCTCCTACCCTCTTGAGGTTTGCTTAATTCTTTCTTTGTTTTATTTACTTTATCTTGACCATGGTTGGAGTAGTCCTAGAAACATAGAGGACTAACACCTCGGCCCCATTGAGGTGTTCTTATTTCATTGTTCCCATTTTTTAAAATCCAAAATGACAAATTTAGTTTCATGCATTGCATCTTGTGTGCATGAACTACCCCAACTTTAGGACATTAGAAATAATGTCTAACTCGGTTTGGGGATGTACATGCATATTCAACGGGAGGTAATCTAAATTACGCTCTCCGTCATAAACAAAAAACCATGCATCATGTAGTGTAGATTAGTATAGCTTGCATTTAGAGTAGAATTCATGCATCATGCTTTCATGATTTCCCATCATTTTGGCCATTGAGGACAATGCCCATATTAGTGTGGGGATGGGGAATTCTAACTTAACTTTTATTCAAAAATCCAAAAAAAATCAAAAAATTTGAAAAACCATAAAAATTTGAAAAATTGAAAAACCAAAAACAAGTTCATTTCCTTTGTAGTGTAGTCATGTATATATTTTTGTATATATTTGTTTTATCCTTGTTCACATTGATCGACTACGCCACATCCGAGACATGAGGATATTGAAGACCGCATGGTATGATCTTTCCAATCTCCTTTTTCCTCTTTATGTTAATGACTATGTGGCTTTATTTTGATTGATGCGGTATAACAATGTGAACTTAGGACTTGCATTTAGTTTATATGGCATATTAGTTGGTAGAATCATTTGCATTAGTGATGGGGCATATTCTGCACCCGCTGACCAAGTCAACACATTGAGCAAGGTCAAAGATATCCACAGCAAGTCAACGGCTTAGACAGCCTAACCGACGAGGCCTGTCGGCCTGTCAGATGGGTCCCGGCCGGGGCAACCAGCTAGCCGGGGCACACATCCGCGAACTCATATCCAAGACCCCTCGGCGGTGAGTCAACAGGGCCCGCCGGCCTGCCATAGGTCCCTCGGCCGAGGGGTAGATCAGTCTTTCCACCTGCTAGCCACTTGGCCACTTGGCCACTACGTGACAAAAGGTGAAAGTCTATAAATACTCCTCAACTATCATTGAGGAAAGGATACACAATTTAACCTAAGAATCACTATTCATCTGGTAATATCTTCCTTATCTCTCTACAATACGTACTTTGCCAAGTATCAACCACTTACCTCTCTAAGTTACTGACTTGGGCGTCGGAGTGAGTTCGCTCGGTCCAAAGCCGAGCCCTCAGTTTGCTCATCGTTTCAGGAGACCGCAAGGAGGATTCAACTAAAGACGTCATTCTACAAGCACGGGTGGTAACATATAACTGCTCTGGAATTACACCCGGAACAATTAGGATGTTTATATGCTAGTTGCATCATGGCATGTAGTTTGCATGTTAGAAAAATTTTGCGAAACCATCTACTTGGGAAGCTTGACAAGTGTATATAGGCCCTAGTAGATGTTTTTTCTTCTTAATACTTTGCTTGTTAGAATGCTTGTAAAACACCCTAGGATGTGTCATGCTAGTATCCTTTGACCCATGGATTAAGGCCTAGTCAAGAGTACCTTGTGGTGTGATAACTCCTTGGCTACCGTTTATTCCAAGGTGACCCTTGAAACCATGCATCCATCCATCATCCATGTTCTACCACATTTTTTTCATCAAAGGGAATGGGCACAAAAAGAAATCAATTTGAGTTCAATGAAATTAAAAGTGAAAGAAAGTTTGCAAAAAAATGCATCAAATGAAAAGAGGAGCAAAAATAGAACTCCTAAAGCTTCAAATATAAGCCACCCTCACTACATATGGGGTGACTTTGAAAATGTTCAAAAGAAATGCAAAGAAAAGTTGAAAGTTGTCAAGTATTGAAATGCCAAAAATCAAAAAGAAATGGCAAGAAAGTGTTCTCAAATGTCAAATGCCGCAAGAAATTGGGGGGAAAAACAAAAACAAAAGCAAACTCCCAAAGTGAAACTCAAATATCTATTGATCCCTTTATCCATCGTATCCATTTTTGTGCATGGTAGAGAGGGGACGACCCTTCTTCTTGTCTAGGCAAGAGGGGGAATTCCACGATCCTCCAGTGTTTCTAACACCATAAGGAGTCTACTCTTGACAAAAGCATTTAACGATTGGGGACAAAGGTACCCTAGCTTGACACAATTTGGAGGTGATTTATTGGTATCCTTATAGGCTTAGTAGTTTGAAGAAATTGCATCTATGAAGGAGTGTGTACCCTTGAATTGCTTCCCTTGTAGATAATTTCTGCCACTTAGATGAGGAAAGTGGCTATTCTTTTGTAGATGCATCCATTATTTGATTTTGTGTGCTTAATGTTTGGATGTGTCGCCATTTTGGCAAGACCCACCTTGCCTTGCAAGAAGGCATCCTACCTCATGGTTGTCTTGTTGTGAGTTGAAGGGGCAGAGTGAGACCCGCTAATTGTCTCATATCGACTATGTTATTAGGTTAGTTTAAAATAATGGTCCTAGTCTTTGTCACCTCTTTACTCGGGACGAGCAAAGGTTCGGTTTGGGGATATTTGATGTGACCATAATTAGAGCATATTTAGTCCCCGAATTAGCCTTGTTCCCATGCTTTTTAGTGCATATTTGGGTCATTTATTGTCTTTAGTTCTTTGTTTTGCATATTCTTTGAGGTTTTGATCCCTTGGTAGGAAAGGAGTGCAAACCTTGCATTTTCATGGCAAAATGAGGCTAAATTGATTTAATTCAATGACCAAGCATCAAGGAGAGACAAGATTAGAAGGCATTTGTACATACTATAGTAGATGGGCAATGATGAGAAAAGATCCTTGCATCCCCGAGGAAATCCCCAAGGATTTTATGAAGAAAAAGGAAGAAAAGAAGAAGAAACAAGACTGTCCAGCAATCCGTGCGTCTTCCCCAGAAGACGCCCGTCTCCACCACCACAATCCGTAAGTCTTCTCCCCAAGACGCCCGGGCAAAAGACCCAGATGACGCCCGTCTTCACTCCAAGACGCCCGACAGAAACCACCAAATCCGCTCGTCCCGTGCTAAAGACGCCCGGATTCTCAGGCAGACCCATTTCGTCTTCTTCAAGCTTCAATGAAGGATGCACATCTTTTTCTAGAGACCGGAGTCTCCCTAGAGACCGGAGTCTTTCCAAAAAGACCGCCGTTTCCTTAAGTAGGGACTTAATCGTCATTTAAGCCCTTAGTTAACCGTAATTCATCCACCTAATCCCCACTATAAATACCCCATTAGTCTAATTAGAAGAGCATGTTCTTCTTAGCAATCTTTAGTGTAGTTAATATCAATCAAATCTTTCTTTAATCTTATAATCAACAATTAATCAAGTTTTAATACAAGTTTTATTTTCTTAATCTCTCTCTTGCTCATCCTTTGTTTTGGGTAATTGAAGATTATTTGGGTTATTATTGGGAGATTGACAAGCTCTCAATCAAGCATCAAGTACTTCTTTTATTCTTTGCTTTATTATTGGAATCATTAGTAGGTATAATTCTCTTAATCCCTCTTTAATTATTGTTAATCACTTTCATTTATTCATCATGTTTCACTTTGTTGGTATGATTGACAACCTTGCTAGCATGTTCAACATGATAATGAGTGAGTAGTTACTTTTTAGGGTTAATGGGTAATTAGGGGAAACCAACATGGGGAATGATTCATGCTTAAATTAATATGCTTTCATAGTTTATTTGCTTGCTTGTTGTGATCTCAACTCATGCACATGTTATGTTTGATGAAATGTGAGCCTATGAATCCTTGCATTTTTTACCCATCACCTATCTTTTCAATGAGACTTGTAAGACATAAACCAACTCGAGTCTCATTAGACCATGCATGTTGTTGAGTGGGGAAGACTAAGTCGACTTGTAGGTGTTGTACAATCTAATCGATTCGGCTCCGGGACACAAACTTTCCTAGGATTGTAAGATATAAACCAACTCAATCCATCACAACAATAATTGCTTGCTTATAACTTGAGGATATGTTTGTATGATCAATTCCCATGAATCCCCTATGACCCCATGACACCCTAGTGCCTTTTATCAATTATTTACATCCCTTTTAATTCATCTTGCTTTTTTACTTTCATTGCTATTTAGTTTAGTGATCTTCTACATCAAACCCCAATTGTGACACCCCTTAAGACACCACTAGTTGCAATAGAAATCTCATCTCAATTCCCGTCCCTTGGGATCCGACCTTTACTTGCCTCTTTACTAATTGTAGAGTTATTTGTGAAGTTATAAATTGTGTTTTGGTCTAGGTGCTCCTAACGACAAGTAACCGAAAGATTTTAGTATCCCGACCAATTCCCATATCCAAGAGTTTCTCTACTTCCCCGTTAATTATGGTATTTCTTTCAACTGCAAATTTCCGCCTTTTCTGTTGTACAGGCTTAAAAGATGGGTCAACATTGAGTTTATGCGTAATTATATCAGCGCTAATTCCAGTCATATCAAAATGTGACCAAGCAAACCAAGATGATTTATTCTTAAGGAACTTTACCAGTTCAGGCCTGATGCTATCTGGGGCGTCAGGTCCTACTAAAACATACCTGTCAGGGTACTCAGGGTCCAGAATTACTTGATCTGTTTCCATTCTGGGAGGTGCTACATAAGTGCTCCTGACAGGGTACGGTAATTGCTATGCAAGGGACTTACCTGCCTTGGAAGGCTTCAAGGCTGATGTGTAGCATTCATGGGCTGTCTTATGATCCCCTTTGATTGTGGCTATGCCCCAGTCTGTTGGTATCTTGATACACTGGTGATAGGTTGACGGTACGGCCTTGACATTATGAATCCAGGGCCTACCCAAGATCGCGTTGTAATATGACAGGATATCAAGGACCCCAAATTTCTCATAAGATGAGACTCCTTCCATGTAGGTTGGGAGGTGGATTTCTCCTAAGGTGCTCCTGGTTTTGCCACTGAATCCTACTAGGACACTGGATTTTTTTGGTGATTTGGTCCTCGTTGATCTTCATGGCTTTCAGTACGTCAAGCATGATCAGGTTCACTGAGCTGCCTCCGTCTACCAGGATCCTTCTTACCGTGGCGGTTCCAATCTGCATAGAAATTACCAGGCCATCATGATGAACATCAGGAATACCTACCAGGTCACAATCTTTGAAAGTGATTGTTGGGATATGGTCTGGTTTGCAGGGTGAGACAGTCCTTGGCGTCCTGGCTATCTTTTTTGCTGCTGAACTGGTCAGGCCGCAGATTTCTGATTCGCCAGATATGAATTTTACTTCATAGATTGGTGGTGGTGGAGGGAGACTACGACCCTGCTTATGCTCCTGATTCTCTTTATCCTGGTTTGCGTTCCTGCCTTTTGTCTTGATCAAGTCTTTTAAGTATCCAGATTTCAGCAGGTAAGCCACTTCTTTCCTCAGGGTGAAACAATCATCCGTGGTGTGTCCAATATCCATGTGGAATTCGCACCATTTAGAATTGTCCCTTCTGGGGTTGGGATTTTCTGACTTCCTGGGCCATCTGACAGCTGATCCCATGTTGTCAAGTCTCTAGATTAATCCTGCAATATCAACACTGAAGTTATGTTCGGAAATAGGTGGATAAACTTTAACCTTACCTTGATACTCATGAGCCAGGTTAACTTCTGATTGATCTGGCCTGGAATATGGAGTAGGCCTATAGTTGTTTCCTTTGTTACTCTTCCTACTGCTCCTTTCATGATCCTTTGGTCTACTAAGTGATCCAAGTTTATAGCTTTTATCTTCCTCTAGCCCGATGAAGGCAAGAGTCTTGGCCTGAACGTCCTCGAAGGTGTGGCAGGGATACTTAGTGAGCTCACTGTACAAGTCACTATATGGTAGTAACCCCTGCCTGAATGCCTCCACTGTTGTTCCAACGTCACACCTGGGAATGGATACCTTCTCCTTGTTGAATCTTGCAAGGAATGTCCTGAGAGTTTCATCAGGCTTCTGTGTAACTCGGTAAAGGTCACTGGATCGTTTCTCCAACTCCCTGCTACTCGCAAACTGCTGGTTGAAACTGTTGATCAGGTTGGCGAAAGAATGGATGCTCCCAGTTGGCAGGGTGATGTACCATTGTAGAGTAGGGCCGGTCAGGGTCGTTCTAAATCCCTTACACATGCAGACTTGTCTAAATTCGATGGGGATAGATGCAGCCAACATTTTTTTGTTTATAAAGAGCCACGTGATTTTGTGGATCCGTGGTTCCATCATAGACTCTCATGGATGGAACTACAAACTTCTTGGGTAGATCTACTTTTGCTATTTCGTCTATGAAAGGCGAATCAGCATAGCTGTAAGGGGCAGCTTCTTCCATGCTGGAGGTACTCCAGGTATCTTATAAAATTTTTCATTGAGCTTCTTGATCTCCTGAACCACTGCCATCATGATGGCTGCTGCAGATTCATCGGGTTTTTCCTTGTCATTCTTTGGTTCACCATCAACATCAACATCAATAGATTTAGAACCAATTGGGCTCCCAAAACTGGAAAAATCGATATTTTTTATGATTGATGCAAATGGGGTTCCTGGTTGGAATCTAGAGCCTGCTCCTTGAGTTTTTTCTAATTTTTGTTTCAGGGTTGACTCAGATTCTCTTAATTGCAGGATTTCTACTTCAGTTTGGGCTACTTTTTCTTTCAAGCTTTCCAACTCAGCGATTTGCTGGAGAGCTGCGTTCAATTGTTCTTCAACGGTGGGTTTGGCCATTTTTGTAGGATTTTTGAGTTTTTGTGAGATGAGAAAAAAGGATTTAAAGAGCTAGATGCCCCACGGTGGGCGCCAATTGTTTTGTGTGGATTTTGCGCAAGGCAAAATCAGGTCAGGGTAGATTCTAATGGGGTTAACTACCTCTGTATGGTCCGTTAGTCAGGTCGTCAGGGTCAGATATAGAGTTTTTAATATAATAAAAATAACAATAACAATAACAAAACAAAGAATTTTGTACGTGGAAAACCCTTGAATGGGAAAAAAACCACGGGCACCAAGCCAGGAGAGGATTTCACTATGTAATTGGGAGAATAATTATATGATAACGACAATGTTTATATTTCTCTAAGTATTGTGTATGTGGATATATGCTTCTTCTTGTGTAGACGATGTGTTGCAAATGTCTTCAAAGTATTCCTTATATAAGCATCACTTGAACGGCTGCCTGATGCCAAAATTAATGCGGATTATTCTCCATAATTGTCCATAATAATTGTCAATATTTCTCCCTTAATTACTGCATTTACTGCGAGATCTTTTCATTCAATGCTGCGCATATATTCCGTTTATAATATGAGCTCCTGGTCTGATATCGTCCTGATATTGTGACCGTTGTCCTCTCCATGGCTTGGCGCCTATCTTCATGTGTCCTGATACCCTGACATCCTGACATCCTGACAGCCTGGTAGTCAGGTTTAGATGAGATACTGATCAGGGAGGTCTGCGGATTTCCAGGCCTAAGAGCCAGTTAGGCGTATTTTTGCACTTGTTCGCAGCTCATCTATTGTGTCGAGGCTCCTTACCATCTATGCACTGTTAAGTTCCCCTGTCATACATCCATACCTGTGAGTGGGAACTAGAACTTCTGATGGAATGACTGCTTCCACGCCAAACACCAGGTTGAAGGGTGTTTGGCATGTTGCTATCTTTGGCATTGTTCTATCTGACCATAACACTAGTGGTAACTCATCTGCCCACTTTCCTCTTAACTCCTGTAACCTCCTTCTCAGATTGTCCATGATGATTTTATTGCTGGACTCAGCTTTCCCGTTAGATTTTTGAGTCCTGGGTGCTGATTTTTTCAAGGTGATGTTCCATCTGGCGCAGTATCCTTCAGCATCGTTGGAGATGAACTGTGAGCCATTGTCACATATGATTTCTGATGGGATACCAAACCTGCAGATGATATTACATTTTATGAAAAAGATGACTTGTTTGTCCTTTACTTCTGTGAATGCTTCCGCCTCTATCCATTTGGAGAACTAATCTGTCATTGCTAGCATCCATATTCTGTTTCCTATAGCTCTTGGTCAGGGGCCTACTATGTCCATGCCCCACGTCATAAACGACCAGGGGGAAATGATAGGATGCAAGGGCTCTACTGGCTGGTAGATCATTGGTGCTGAGCGCTGGCAGGCGTCACACTTAAATGCGTATTCTGCTGCATCTGCCTTCATTGTGGGCCAGAAGTATCCTTGTCTGAGAGCTTTATTTGCCAGACTCCTGCCCCCTGCATAGTTTCCACATTCGCCACTGTGAAGAGCATGTAACACAGTCTGCGCCTCCTTCTTGTCCAGACACCTTAAGTAGGGACCTGCCAGTGACTTCCTGAATAGTATATCGTCAATAAGTATAAACCTGGAGGCTTTTATTCTGAAAGCCCTCACTTCCTTCTTGTCATCTGACAGCTTATTATGTCGCAGCCAGTCTAGGTAAGGTGTGCGCCAATCCCAATCGCCTACCTGTACAACGGGTTGGTCGGGTGGCTGGTTGGCTGTTTGAGAACCTTCCCCGGCCTCCGTGGCTGTCTGAACTCCTATTTTGTCCGGTTGATCCTCCAACTCTCCTTTATCTATTTCGTCTGTCTTCTGGATAGAAGGTTCCAGCATGTGCGCGATGATAATGTTGGATAGTTCTGTCTGCTTGAACGTTGCCCCCAGAGTTGCTAGGGCATCTGCTTCCACATTCTGATCTCTGGGGATCTTCTTAAGCTTGCAAGTTTCGAATTTTTGCTTTAACTCCTTTGCTACTTTCAAGTATGCAATCATCTTTGAATCTATGGCTATAAACTCATCATTCACGTGGTTGACTATTAGTAGAGAGTCACTGGATATGTGCAGGTGCCTGACTCCTAATTCCAGAGCTAGCTGCATTCCTCATATCAAGGCCTTATATTCCGTTTCATTATTGGTTGCCTTGAATTCACATCTTACTGCTTGTGCTATCAGATCTCCTTGTGGTGACCGTAGGATCAACCCTACACATGCCCCCCTTTGGTTGGAGGCTATGTCAATATGCATCTGCCAGAACTCTGCCTCCTCGTTCCCCTCTAGGGTGAGGATTTTCTCATCTGCCAGATTTTGGATGGCTGGGCTGAAGTCTGACACAAAGTCTGCTAGTGCTTGCGATTTGATTGCTGTTCTAGGTTCATACTGGATATCATACCCACTAAGGTGTACAGACCACTTCGACATTCTCGCTGATTCGGGCTTCCTCATGATAGATTTCAGCGGGTAGTTGGTCACAACATGTATGGTGTGGGATTCAAAATAAGGGCGCAGCTTGTAAGATGCTACTACCAGTGCTAATACTAATTTTTCGAGAGATGTGTACCTGGTCTCTGCCAGTAGCAGAGACTTGCTCACGTAGTATACTGGCTTCTGTTCCTTTTCCTGCTCTCTGACTAGAACGACACTTACAGCCACCTCTGTGACGGCTAGGTAGAGGAACAATGGTTCTCCTGGTTCCTGTTTTGACAGCAATGGTGGGCTGCTGAGGTAGTGTTTCAGCTCTCTGAATGCTTGCTCGTGGTCTGCAATCCACTCAAAGTTCTGACTCTTTCTTAATACATCATAGAACAGCCTGCACTTGTTGGATAATCTTGAGATGAACCTGCTCTGGGTTGCTACCTTACCAGCTAGCCTTTGAACGTCTTCAGGTTTTTCAGGTGACTCTAATTGTAAAACGGCTTTGATCTGCTCGATGCTGGCTTCTATCCCTCTTTGAGTTACAATATAGCCTAAGAATTTGCCAGAGGATACCCCGAAGGTACACTTAGATGGATTTAACTTCATTTTGTATTGCCTCAGGGTGCTGAATGTCTCTGCCAGGTGCCGCATATAATCTTTGGCTTTTTCTGACTTTACCACCATGTCATCAATATACACCTCCATAGTATTTCCTATTTGCTCCTTAAACATGCGGTTGACCAGCCTCTGGTATGTGGAGCCTGCATGCTTTAGGCCGAAGGGCATAACATTGTAACAATATATTCCTCTTTCAGACATGAATGTCGTCTTCTCTTGATCTGCAGGATCCATCTTGATCTGATTGTAGCCACTCCATGCGTCCAGAAATGTCAGCATCTCATGCTCAGCTGTTGCATCCACCATTGCATCGATATGAGGCATGGGGAAGGGATCTTTAGGGTATGCTTTGTTGAGGTCGGTGAAGTTCACACATACTCTCCACTTTCCATTCATCTTAGGCACCACTACTACGTTAGACAACCACTCTGGATACTTTACTTCTCGTATTTTCTTTGCTGCCAGGAGGCTATCTACCTCTTGGTTGATTACCTTGTTTCTTTCTGCTGCAAACTTCATTCTTCCCTGTTGGATGGGCTTACACTTTGGGTCCACACTGAGCTTATGCGTTATGATGGACGGATCAATCCCTATCATGTCGTCGTGTGACCATGCAAAACAGTCCATGTTATGCTGCAGAAATTTGATTAATTGTTGTCTCAAGCTTCCTGTGCATCCAGCTCCAATTAGCACGATTCTTTTTCGGGTGCGGCTTGTCCAGTTAATTTGATCCGGCTCTTCTGGGGCTCGATGTATTCGTCCGGACATGTTTGTTTACAGATTTGCTATGCGGGAGGGCTGGCAGTGCACTTTAGTGCCTTCTTATAGCAGCCTCTAGCTTCCTCCTGATCTCCTCTTATTGTCTCTACTCCCCATGGTGTGGGGAATTTTACGCATTGGTGATACGTTGAAGGGACTGCTTTCATCTGGTGCAGCCACGACCTTCCCCGGATGACATTATAGGCAAAGGGTCCGTCTATGACCAGGTACCTGATCTGCTTATTGACTCCTCCCACGTAGGTTGGGATGACTATCTCGCCCAGTGAGTTGGCTGTCTCCCCGCTGAAGCCTACTAGCGGGATAGTCTTCTTCTGTAAATCCTTCTCGCTGAATCCCATATTTTCTATGGTTTTTAGCATAATCAGATTGACCGAGCTGCATGTATCTACCAAGACCTTTTTAACTGTGCAGTTAGCCATTGACAGCGTGATAATGAGTGCATTATGATGTTACCATTTGTCATACGTATCTCCTTCATCAAAGGTGACGGCTGGCAGATCGCTGTGAGAAATTCTGCAAGAATTTGCTGGTCTATCTCCCTTGGTTTCCGTGGCATGCCTTTTAGCTGCTGAGTATGTCAGTCCACTCAGGTCTGAGCCGCCTGTTATCACGTTTATGATTTTGGTGCATGTGGGTGGGGTTGCAGGATTTGTGGAGCCTACTTTATCCGGCTGCTTGCCCCCACGTGGTAATAGGTGGCTCAACTGTCCTTGCTCATACAGGCGCTTGATCTCTCTTCGTAATGTGTAGCAATCCTCAGTGTTGTGCCCAATGTCACGGTGGAATTCACACTTCTTTTTGCTATCCTTTCTCAATGCATGCCCTTCTACTGGTGGCTTTGGCCACCTTACTCCATCTCCCATTTCCCTGAGTGCTTTCAGGATTCCTCCCGATACCTGTAATGAATCCATATTCTGCCAGAGTAGGGAGTTGCTGATTTTCTTCGATTCTGTTGACTCCCCTTCCATATGGCCTATATCTCTCATCCTTTTTGCTGGTGGTTTGCTTTATTCCTGATTTTTCCACGGCTGAGGTACTAGAAACACTTGGTGTATTAGGTAGACTGGCTCTAGCTAGGATGTCTTCCTCCAGTCTGATTGCGACAACTGCCTTCTCTTGCACTGCTTCGAAGCTATGGCAGGGATGCATAGTCAGCTGCTTGTATAGGTCGGAGTCATGGTGGAGCCTCTCCTCAAGGCATCTACTGCTGTCGAAACGTTGCACTCTCGTACTGCCACCTTCTCATTGTTGAATCTAGTATTGTACTCTCCAATGGTCTCTCCTGCCCCCTGTACGATTCTGTACAGATCTCCTGCATGCTTTTGCGGCTTCCTGCTGCTTGCAAACCGTTGGGTGAACGCGTTTACTAATTCAACAAATGTGGATATCGACCTGTTGGGTAGGCTTACAAACCATCGAAGTGCCGACCCCGTTAAGGTGGATCCAAATCCTTTACACATGCAAGCTTCCTTGACCTGCCCTACGACTATTACTGTCATCATCTTCTGCTTTTACTGGCTTATATGGTCAAAGGGATCTGTTGTGCCGTCAAAGAGAGGCATATTTGGATTTGTGAATCCCTTTGGCATGGCTGTGATGGATATGGTGTCCACGAATGGTGAGTCGGCATAGCTGTCAGGTGCTCCTTTCTCGAGTGGGGGTGGCAGTCCTGGGACCCTGCTTAGCATCTCTCTTAGCTCCAAGTACTGCTGGTTCGTTATGCTGCCTGAGTCGGGGGTCCGCCTGTCAGCTGCTGGCCGATTCAATATGCTGCCTCTTGACCCGAAGTCTTGAAGGTTCTGATGTGTCCCAACAGCTAGTGGGGTTGAAGTAACGATCGTTCCCTGCTGCCAGTTTACTTGTTGGTTCCACTCGGGTCCTGCTCTAGGTGTCTGATCAATCGCCGCGAAACTGCTGACAAGGATGCCACCTGTTCATGCCTCAACACAGCTGGCTGATAGCCAGTTGTCTGGTGTGAGGTATCCCAGCCCCTGTGAGGTTATTCTTCCATCATCCGTCGGTATTGTAGCTAGATCCAACCTTGTTTCCAGTTCAGCTGGTATCTGCCGAAGTGAATTCCTGCTGCCTGATGCCCCCTGTGTCAAATCTACTAGCTGGGACCTTCTTTCGCCTGCCCTGCTTACTGGGGTGACAGACTGCTGTTTTAGGATATCTATCTGCGCCCAGAGCTCTCTGTCCCTCTTCCTTGCTTCAGCTTCAGCTTTCTTCTGGTCTTCTCTCATATTTTCCATGGCCTTCTGTAGGCTTTCTACGCCAGCGAGCAAGATTTGTGTGGGACTAGGTGGCGGGGTGAGGCCCGAGCTCGCTGCTCCCTTATACGATCTGGCTTGTGTTGTGACAGCAGGAGTTTTAGGAGGCAAAGAGGTTTTTGGTGATGGTGTGGTTCTTGAGGTATGTCCGGGAGCCTGCGTTACCACTGTCGAAGCTGGATTTTGAGTAGAGGTCGGCGGTGGTGATGGTTGTCTGCTCCCTGACACGGCTTCCGATGCTTGCTTATCCATTGTGTACTTCGATTATCAACGATTGACGACCACAATGCCCCACGGTGGGCGCCAAACTGTTTAGGTATTTTTTACCGAATTGGTTGATTCGGGTCAATGCGGTCTTACTCGTCGGATACTTGATTGTTTGTTTGTATGATGATATTTAAATAAGGAAATAAAGTACGAAATATAAATTAACGCGTAAGATTTGGCGACACCGAAAACCCAATGTGGGAACAACCGCGGGAGGGACGGTACCCTGCCAAATATTGCACTAGCTTTGAATAGGAGGATGATTACAACTGTATCGTAATGCTAATCTTGCTAACACGAGGTATCGTGTTTATAAGATCTTGGATGAATGTATGTGTGCGTATGTGAATGTCCTTCTTTGATTGCTTCCTTGGCTATTTATAGGGTAAGAACCCTAGACATATCCTACCTCGATTATGGAAAGGGAATATAACTTCCATAATAACTCTTTCCATGTTTGACCGTCTCCCTTAATTCTCCCTGATCTCCCTGACTTCTCCCTAACTTCTCCCTGAATCCTCTTTCCTAAATCCAGACGCTTCCTTCAGTGGGCTTCGATCTCCTCCTGTGCATATGCCGGCCCATTCCTTCTTCCCCATGCTTACTCCTACCGCGGGCTCGCCTTCTCCTTATATGATCCATATATTTATTAAGTGGGCCTTTCCCTTTTGAGTGATTTTTAGCCCAAACAATAACTCTTATTTATAATCATATGATCAACCCACCTTATAACAATCTTTTGATGTGGGACAATTCAGCTATTTATTCGGAATATTCATCACACCTACATTATTTTTCAACGTTGGACAAATAATATACTTAGAAGTATGCCATATTTTTCGACCTAATTCGACATCCAACCCGATTTGATAATGAACAAATACTATACTATCCATTAATATCCGTACATTTTTTTATCATAATTAAAATATGTGCAAATGATATAAATGTAGGAAATATCGGTATACTTCCTTTAAGATTATTAGGATTATAACGAAATTATGATTATGAAAACTAGTCATAAATGAAATTGCATAAACAAAAAAATAGAGATTAAGAATCAACCTTTGGTCCTAGCAAATTAGGCCTAAGAACAATATCGAATTGATATTCTCCTAATCGTTGCACCCAAAATGTGATGAGAAATGCCTCTTGTTCTTGCTAGAATAGATCCCCAAATTCACTGATTAATTTTAGGGTTTTGTGTGATTTTTGATGAGAGAATTTTTAGGTCAAAAATAGGTTAAAAGAATGAGAGAAATAATCTCCTCTCTTTCCTTCTTCAAACCGTCCCAATTGAGAGTAATAAGGGGAAGATTTTATTCTTCCCTTTTCTTTCTCTTAATTCAGTTTTTACCCACCAACCACCAAAAATAAGGAGAAAAACATCTTCTTATTTTAGGTTGGTATTCAAAATGTATAAATGTGTATTAATTATAAATTGTCATTTATATTGATCCGTATTAATAAGTCTACACACAACAGCTTGTAGTCGATTTATTAATACCGGTCTGTAATAATTTATTATGACAATATCGTATAATATATCCATTAACTATAAATATCGCATATTTATAATTTACTAATTAAATATAACCGATTATGTTTAATTACGAATCAACATCTTAATTCGTTTAAGCTAACATTATATACATTAATTAAATATAACATATTATATTCAATTTACAAATTGACAGTTAATTCGTCTCAGCTAGTATTATTTAATTGAATTAAATAATCGTCTCATCATCACATTGACTAACTGTTTAGTCAAATACTTGGACTAACCTTTTAGTCATATAAGGCATCAATGTGATTACATTTCCATAATCACATCTCTCAAACACATCCTTTAGGTGTGACTTTTAGGGACCAGTTGATCACCGCCATCAGTATGATCATAAAGTCAAACTTTCTAGCAAGTCAACCGTTATTAAGTAATCGTTAATCAACTGATAAAATACTAAGTATACCCTTGTGAACCTATAAGAGATTTATAAATGTTATCACACTAATTGTGGAGGACACAAGCTCCAATAATAAAACCTATACTCTAATAATAACAATTTTTTTTTACCATGAATCTAATTATATAATTTTCATAATTTTTTTACGGTACTTTTTTGCCAAATAAAATGTATAAGTTTTTCTATATATAAAAATTATAAACATCGTCACTTGAATATAATATTGAAAATTATATCATATTGTGGAGAAAATGATACAAACTCTTAAGAGCTCTTTAAGACAATACTTAATAGACTCAAAAGATTTTGGGTTGATACCTAATTTCCAATGATGTCTTCTATTTATAATCATAGAATCACCCCATCTTATGTTAATCATTCGATGTGGGACAATTCTATTATTTATATGTAATATATTCATCACACCTGCACTATTTTTCAATGTGGGACAAAAAACACACTAAGAAATACACCATCTTTTTTGTACCTAGTTCGACATCCAGCCCAAATTTCGAATACGGGCAATTGCTACTTCAATATATGTAATAGTTATATATCATCTATTAATATTCGTACGTTTATTTCTATTTTTTATCATAATTAAAATATGTGCAAATAATATGAAACTTGTACTCTAATGATAGGACTTTTTATCAGCAATCTAATTATATTATTTTCGTAATTGTTTTTACGATACTTTTTTTGTTAGATGAAATGTAAAATTTTTTATATAAAAGTTATAAAAATTGAATATAATATAGGAAATATATATTATATTCTAATAATAATAATAATAATAATTAAAACAGGTTCCACTATATTTTTTATAATAAAAATATTATTTAGGAATACTTTCCTAAATTAATTATTAATTAATTTTTAATAATACAAACTCTTAAGAGTCCTCTAAGACAAGAATTAAAAGACTCAAAAGATTTTTGTTTAATACCTAAGTTTCAAAGATAACTCTTATTTATAATCATAGGATCACCCACCTAATGGTAATCTTCCAATGTGGGTGAATTCTACTATTTATATGTAATATATTTACCACACCTACATAATTCTTCAATGTGGAGAAATAACATATTAAGAAGTATACTATCTTTTATCATAATTAAAATATGAGAAAATAAAAATACTTCATTCGTACCATTAAATTGTTTACATTTTCTATTTTACCCCATTTCACTTGACTGTTTACTTTTCTATATATGGATATTTTTTTGTCAAATAAATGACCCACATACCCTTGTCTACTTTTATACCTTAAAGCTTTCGGTGGGTGGGTGCCAAAATATGAGGGGCTTACATGAGAGTAGTTGTGTAAGTAAACATATGAAAATTAAAGATACCCCATTTTTTTTAATATTTATGCAAAAAGTAAATGTAAACAATTCAATGGGAGGCAGGTAATAGTAAATAATATGAAATTTATACTCAAATGAAAATATTTTCCGTTACGAATCCAAATATCTAAGTTTCTAAATGTTATGCATTATACTTTTTGGTTAGATTGATAATCAAACAATTCCTTTATGTAAAATATAGCTTTGCTATTAAAAATATTATATAGTATCTTTGTCATAATCTAGGAAGATCCTATAATATACTTTCCTAAAATTAAAAAAAGATGATGTGGACGCTCTAATATCGCTCGAAAAAAGTTTCTTATATATATATATATATATATATATATATATATATATATATATATATATATATATATATATATATATATATATATCCTAAACCTCTCCTTTAACCCCGTTCAAATTCTTCAATGATGAATGATAATCTGAGTATAAAGCATGTATTTAATTCATTAGTCCATTATTAATAATTACATTGACTCTTTGTTATAATTTTTTTAATTAGGGTTTATATTAAAAAGGGTTAATTCATTATCAATTATCAATTGGGTTATAATGCGTTGTCAATTACGAAATTGTGCGTCGAACAATTTTCAACAACTTTATATGCATGTCTATTAAAAACATCCACTCTAAGGTTTAACGTAGGATATTGTTTAGGTATTTTTACCCAAGTCGATTAATTAGGGTCAATGTAGTCTTTATTCGTTGGTTGAGTGTATGCTTGTTCGTATGTCAATAAGTAAATAGAAAAATAAAGTGCGTAATGTAAATCAACACGTAAGATTTGGTGACGCGGAAAACCCAATGTGGGAACAACCGCGGGAGGGACGGTACCCTGCCAAGTATTGCACTATATGAATAGGAGGATGATTACAATTATGGCATGAAGCTAATCCTGTTGGCCCCAGATGTCAGGCCTGCAAGATCTTGATCGAATGTATATTATATGTCTTGACGTGGTCTTGAATGTGGACGTATGAATGCGGGTGTGTTGAATTGATTCCCCTTCTTGATCCGCTTCCTTGGCTATTTATAGGGTAAGAACCCTAGTTATGTCCTACCTTGAATATGGAAAGGGAATATAATTTCCATAAGGACTCTTTCCAAACCCGGACTCCCTTGCCGATTCTCCCTGATCTCCCTAACTTCTCCCTAACTTCTCCCTGACACTTCTTTCCTTAATGCGGACGCCTCCTATGATGGGCTCCTAATCTTCCTTGAGCCTGTTTCCCCTTTCTCCAACCGTGGGCTTCCTTCCTCCTCATCACTTCTTTCATAGCCTTTACTTTATTAAGTGGGCCTTCTTTATTGTGCTATTTTTAGCCCAAACAGTTTGCCCCAAATTTCTTGTGAAGTACGCTTTCAAGTATCGAGCAAGGAATTTTACGTAACCAAATGCCAAAAAACCCTACGCCGTCTTTTTTACTCCTTCCCATGCAATCCATCACTTCAGCCGCCCTTCTCCTCTTTTCTCTCACCCAACTCCCTCTCTCCTCTTTATAACCCCAACGTCCATCTTCCACTCTCATTAATCATTTCAAATCATTTCAAAAATACTTCTTCTTTCTTAAACCCTCAACCTTCCTTCTTTTCATCCTTTGCCGGCTCCACTGTTCATCTTCCCCGTCTTCTTTATCAGGTAATCCTTCCTTCTTCCTTCTTTAATTTTCACTTTCTCTCTCCACCATGGGCAAAACTCGCCAATCCTCCACACCTTCTGATCGTAATCTCGACCCCACTTTTCCTTCTCGGGGACTTTTTAAGCAACCCCACGACTGTGATTCTGCTTTAACTCCGGCCGACATTCCCACGATCAAGAATCTGCTTGGTCTTGGTGACGGGGTGGATATCGCCATCCCTGAACCGGGACAAAAAGCTGACGCCCTTCGTCCAGGATGGGTTAGTTTCTACCTGTACCCGTTTAGATATGGCCTCCGTTTTCCTTTCCCTAAACTCATTCAAGACTTCATCTTCACCAACAATTTCGCCATGGCACAAATTTCTGCTGCCATTTGGAGAGTTCTTCTCTATTCTCTGGCCGCTGGTCAGAGTACTGGTAAATCTGTCACTCTGGGTGACCTAGCCCATATGTACAACATCAGATCCTTGGGCAGGGGTCAATTCTCATTCCGGGGCCATGGAGAGGCTCCCTTCAGACACGTGTCAAAATCCCGCGATGAGAAATGGTTTGAGGACTTTTTCTACGTGAGGAAAGACTCCATCCAGCCTCCTGCTGACTACAATTTCGAGAAATGGGTTCTAACTTCGAGTAAGTAGTCTTCCTGTCACCTGATTTGTTTTATCTTGCTGCTTACTAGCTTACTTCATCGTCTTCGTGCAGGACCCTGTGACCTTACCCGTATTGGCGCCAAGATCCATGCCTACAGCAAACTGTTCAGCATCTCTGAATTTGAGAGAAAGTTTCCATATCTGCTTCCTGGTTTTTCACCTGCTTCCTCCTCTAATCCTCCTCAGTCAGCTCACAGTATGTCTTCTGGTCAGACATCTGCAACCACGTTTTATTTGCATGTTGTTTCTCCTGACGTTTTAAGTATTCTGTCGTCTGAGGCTATATATGCTTGCAGGTTCAAAAGTTGATCCGTTGGAAATCATCCTCCAAAGTGCCAAAAGAAAGAGACCTTCGCCACCCGATATGGCCTCGCCTCCAAGAGGAGTGCTCCTGCCCTCCTTCCGGACTCCTTCCACAGTTTCCGGTTCTGCGCGCACGTGAGCCCTTGGAGGTTAACCCGTTATCTCGCCATCCGCCTACTCCTCCCGCCAGTCCTCGGGCTTCATCTAGCGGAGGCATTATTGCTCATTTCACGAGGGGCTTTGGGAATGTGGACAAGGTGCCCTACTGGCCGGAGATTGACCAGCTGCTCTTTCCTCTTGTTGAGGAAATGTTTTCGGAGTTCTCCCCAGAGGAAATGGCTGAAAATGACGTGCACAACGCCTTTATGGTAAATATTCTTCATTTTCTACCTGTCTGTCTGTCTGCTTTACTTAGATTCTGCCTCCTGACTTTCTTGCTGACTCTTGATTTTTCCTGCCCCAGACCCTCCAGTCTGCACTCTACAATAGGAAGATGATCAACATAGTGCAGACGACCAGCCGTGCTACCAGCGCCAAGAACCAGGAGCTGAAGGAGATCATCATTGATCGATCACAAAAGCGGGATCGATCCAAGGAGCGTGTGGTGGAGTTGAAGACTGAGCTTGCTGTCACCAAGAAGAAGCTGAAAGAGGGGGCTGATCAGCTGGCGCGTACTCAGGCGGTGTGCAATACTTTCTCTGACTCCCTCAAGCGCTCTGATGATAAGATCAGTGAGGTGATCTCCCTGGCCACCAACGTTGTTGCCTATGCTACCTGGCGGGGAAAGATCAGTGGGATGCGTACTGCCCTCGAAGAGGCTCCTACCCAGCAGGCTATAGAGGAAGAGGAAAAGCAGCTGGAAATGCTTTACCCCACCAACCTGATCTGAGCGTGATGATGCTTGAAGTTGGGGAGGTGAATTCTCCTGTGCTGGTTGAGCAGGCTGCTGGGGATGGGGCTGGAATGTCCCAGGATGCTGCTGACGGAGCTCAAGGAGCTATGGCGGCTGAGGATGCACAGGCTGGTGCGGTACCTGAAACGGGAGGTCATCAGGCAGAGGAGGTGCCAGAGGTGGAGGTCATTAATGTGACCGATAATTAAGTATTTTTATGTTTCGATGAACGTTTTGGTGGTCTGGCCCAGAGGTGGCAGACTTTGTAATTTTTTTAAAACTCTTTCTGTGGTTGCTCCGCCAAGGTGGCGGTTAAACTTTGGGCCGTACTTTGGCCATATTTTGAAAAGTGCCTCTTGTCATAGTTTGACAAGGCTTTAGTTTATATATCGTGTGCTTGTTGTTTACTTTCTCTATTTTTAGGAAATTTGCCATGTCAGCCTGTTTGACTGATTTAGGCGAGTCCTATCATCCTGAGAAGGCTGACGTTATGACTCAGCTAGGTGCCGTGTCAGCCTGGTGGCTGATTTAGGCGTATGCCGCAATGTAAGGAGGAGTGGCCGTATCAACCTAGGAGGCTGATTTAGACCACTGTCACTGAAAAGGTGATCCACCTAAACTAGTCTAGCCGTGTCGGCTGTTGGGCTGATTTAGGCGTATCTTTGCGATTTTGGACTACTTAACCTTGTTCATGACGCAAGGTGTGTTCATCTCGTTTAAAGCCGACAGGGCGTCATTGAGGCAAGTTTATCGTCATTCTAGGACCGATGGAGACGCTGCGCAGATTCTAGCGCAGATATCCCTACGTTCCATGTTCGTGTGCATGCATCTTTGGGGCCCGATTGATTTTGATTAGTGCGAGCTACGTCCGGGGGTGGTATCGGGGTAGCCGGATAAGCGTATTCACCGTCAACCAGGCTCCTTTCGTATGTTCCACAGTCCGCCTGGTGAGGGTGCTCCTTGTGGAGAAAATAGGTTAGGCATGTTGGAGTTCCATGTGCCTTGTCACCCCGCGTTGGCAGTTGACAGTCCTGCTAGACCTCCTTTCAAAGTACCATAGATACCAGAATTCAAAGTGGTGTACTTAGAGAAGCCTGAAAATAAGAGAATCTATTAAAATGAGGTAAAGTACATGTCGCCATCTCATGAGGTACCAGAGCAATTGTGGTCCCAGGACGCTTGCAGATCACACCATCTAATAGTAGTTTAAAATCTTAAAATAACTAGAGACACCAGAAATAAAAGTGAAATTGGCAGTATGCCTACTACCGGATTTTTATTTTAAATTTTAAAAGACGGTTTGGCTTTTCATAGTACATCATTCTGAAAGCTAGAGTCTACTTATTATTAAAAGTAATATCTCTTCAGGTGAAGTATGTTCCATGGGCGTTGTATGATTTGACCGTCCATAGTCATCAGTCTGTATGCGCCATGGCCAACAACTCCTTCTACCTGGTATGGTCATTTCCATTTGTAGGCGAATTTGCTTGCCTTACGATTCTTGGTGTTTTGAAACACCTCTCGGAGAACCAGGTCTCCTACCTCCAGGAGCCTGACTTTCACATTCTTGTTATAACTCCTGGCCACAGATCGTTTGTAGGCGACGAGACGGATTTTTGCGCTTGCTCGCAGCTCGTCAATCAGTGTCCAGGCTTACGTCATCTCGCATTGTTTAGTTCCCCTGTCATATTTTCATACCTGTGAGTGGGAACTAAAACTTCGACGGAATGATCGCTTCGCGCCAAACACCAGTGAAGGGTGTTTGACTGTTGCTATCTTTGGTGTCGTTACGTCGACCATAACACTAGTGGCAATTCATCCGCCCACTTTCCTTTTAACTCCCGTAACCTCCTTCTTAGATTGTCCATGATGATTTTGTTCTTGGATTCACTTGCCGTTGGACTTTGGATTCCTAGGTCTTGATTTTTTTAAGGTGATGTTCCATCCGCACAAGTATCCCTCGGTATCGTTTGAGATGAATTGTGAGCCATTGTCACATATGATTTCGATGGGATACCAAATCGCAAATAATGTTTCGTTTTATGAATAAGATGACTGTTTGTCCTTTACCTCCGTAAATGCTTCTCGCCTCTATCCACTTGGAGAAGTAATCATCATTGCTAGCATCCGTGTTCTATTTCCCGTGGCCCGTGGTAGAGGGCCTACTATGTCCATGCCCCATGCCATGAATGGCCAGGAGAAATAATAGGGTGCGGGGGCTCTCTGGCCGATGGATCATTGGTCTTTGAGCGCCGGCGGGCGTCACATTTTCGTGCGTATTCTGCGCATCCGCCTTCATCGTAGGCCAATAGTATCCCCTGTCCTCGAGGGCTTTATTTGCTGGACTCCTGCCCTGCATGGTTTCCACATTCGCCACCGTGGAGAGCATGCAAATCGATCCGTGCTTCTTCCTTGCCCAGGCACCGTAGGTAGGGGCTCTAGCGATTTTCTGAACAATGTGTCATCAATAAGTATGAATCTAGAGGCCTTCACTCTGAAAGCTCTCACTTCCTTCTTGTCATCCGGTAGCTTGTTATAGCGCGACCCGGTCTAGGTAAGGTGTGCGCCCGTCGTCACTGATCGGCTATTTGGTCCGGTTTGTTTGGTGGGAGCTCTCACCTTCCTCTGAATCGCTTCAGGATTTCTTTCTCGCTATGTGGATCCTCCAGTTCACCTCTGTCTATTTCGTCCCGCCTTCTCGAATAGATGGTTCCAGATGTGTGCTATTGGAATCTTTGGATAGCTCGTTGGTTTAAATGTTGCCCCCAGGGTTGCTAGGGCGTCTGCTTCCACGTTCTGATCTCTAGGGATCTGTTTAAGCTTGCAAGTTTCGAATTTCTGTTTTAACTTCTTTGCTACTTTTAGGTATGCAATCATCTTCGAATCTCTGGCTATGAACTCATCATTCACGTGGTTGACTATTAATAGAGAGTCACTGGATATGAGTAGGTGCCTGACCCCTAACTCCTAAGCTAGCTTCATTCCTAATATCAAGGCCTCATACTCTGTTTCATTGTTGGTTGCCTTAAATTCACATCTTACTGCTTCTGCTATCAGGTCTCCCTGTGGTGACCGCAGGATTAATTATACGCTTGGCCCCCTTTGGTTGGAGGCTCCGTCAATATGCATCTACCAGACTTCTGCCTCCTTGCTTCCTTCTAAGGTGAGGATCTCTGTATCTGCTAGATTCTGGATGGCAGGACCGAAGTCTGATACGAAGTCGGCCAATGCTTGTGATTTGATTGATGTTCTGGGGTCATATTGGATGTCGTACCCACTGAGGTGTACAGACCATTTCGACATTCTGCCTGACAGTTCAGGCTTCCTCATGATAGCTTTTAGCGGGTAATTGCTCACGACATGTATAATGTGGGACTCAAAATAGGGGCGCAGTTTGCGAGATGCTACTACCAATGCTAGTACTAACTTTTCAAGGGATATGTACCTTGTCTCTGCCGGCAGCAGAGACTTGCTCACGTAGTATACTGGCTTCTGCTCTCTTTCTTGCTCTCTAACCAGGACAGCACTCACTGCTACCTCTGTGACGGCTAGGTATAGGAATAGTGGTTCTCCTGGCTCCGGCTTTGATAGCAGCGGCGGGCTGCTGAAGTAATGCTTCAGTTCTCTGAAGGCTTGCTCGTGCTCAGAGGTCCATTCAAACTTCTGGCTTTTCCTTTGTACGTCGTAAAACAGCATGCATTTATCTGAAGATCTTGAAATGAACCTGTTCAGGGCTGCTACCTTCCCGGCTAGTCTTTGAACATCTTTAGGCTCCTCAGGTGACTCCAGCTGCAAGACGGCTTTGATCTGCTCGATGTTGGCCTCTATCCCTGTTTGAGTTACAATATAGCCCAAGAATTTGCCAGAAGATACTCCGAAGGTGCATTTAGATGGGTTTAGCTTCATCTTGTATTCCCTGAGGGTGCTGAATGTTTCTGCCAGATGCCGCATGTGATCTTTGGCCTTCTCTGATTTCACCACCATGTCAAAAATATACACCTCCATTGTTCTTCCTATCTGTTCTTTGAACATTCTGTTAACCAGCCTTTGATATGTGGAACCTGCATTCTTTAGGCCGAATGGCATGACGTTGTAGCAATATATTCCTCTTTCAGACATAAATGCCGTCTTCTCTTGATCTGCAGGATCCATCTTGATCTGATTATATCCACTCCATGCGTCCAGGAATGTTAACATCTCATGTCTAGCTGTTGCGTCCACCATTGCATCAATATGAGGCAGCGGGAATGGATCTTTAGGGCATGCTTTGTTGAGATCGGTGAAGTCCACACATACACTCCACTTCCCATTCTTCTTAGGCACCACCACTACGTTAGACAGCCATTCTGGATATTTTACTTCTCTTATTTTCTTCGCTGCCAGCAGGCTATCTACTTCCTGGTTGATTACCTTATTTCTCTCTGCTGTAAACTTCCTTCTTCTCTGTTAGACGGGCTTACACTTTGGGTCCACACTAAGCTTATGTCTTATGATGGACGGATCTATTCCTGTCATGTCATCGTGTGACCATGCAAAGCAATCCATGTTATCCTGTAAGAACTTGACTAGCTGCTGTCTTAAGCTTCCTGTACATCCTGCTCCAATGAGCACGGTTTGTTCTGGGTGCAACTTATCCAGGTTGATTTGATCCAGCTCTTCTGCTGGAGGTTCGATGTATTCGTCCTGGATAGGCTGCTTCTGTAATTGCTATGTGGGGGGGCTGGCAATTCACTTGAGTGCCTTCTTATAGCAGCTTCTAGCTTCCTCCTGATCGCCTCTTATCGTTTCTACTCCCCATGGTGTGGGGAATTTTATGCACTGGTGGTATGTTGAGGGGACTGCCTTCATCTGGTGCAACCATGGTCTTCCCAAGATGACGTTGTAAGTAGAGGGGCCATCTATAACTAGGTACCTGACTTGCTTGTTGACTCCCCCCACATAAGTTGGGATGACTATCTCCCCTAGCGAGCTGGCTGTTTCTCCACTGAAGCCTACTAGCGGAATAGTCTTCTTCTGCAAATCCTTCTCGCTGAATCCCATATTTTCTATAGTTTTCAGCATGATCAAGTTGACTGAGCTTCCTGTATCTACCAAGACCTTTCTAACTGTGCAATTGGCCATTGATAAGGTGATAATAAGTGTGTCGTGATGTTCTCGCTCATCGTATGCATCTCTTTTATCAAAGCTGGCTGCTGGCAGGCCACTGTGAGAAATTCTGCACGAATTAGCTGGCCTATCTCCTTTGGTCTCTGTAGCACATCTCTTAGCTGCTGAATATGTCAGCCCGCTTAAGTCTGGGCCGCCTGTTATCACGTTTATAATTTTGGTGCATGTGGGTGGGTCTGCCGGCTTGGCGAAGCCTACCTTATCTTTCTGCTTGCCCCCACGTGGTAATAGGTGGCTCAGCTTTCCCTATTCGTACAGGCGCTTGATCTCTCTTTGTAATGTATAGCAATCCTCAGTGTTGTGCCCAATATCCCGGTGGAATTCGCACTTCTTCTTGTTGTCCTTCCTCCACGCTTGCTCTCCTACTGGTGGGTTGGGCCACCTGACTCCATCTCCCATCTCCCTGAGTGCCTTCAAGATTCCTCCGATTCCTGTGGTGAATCCATATTCTGCCAGAGTGGGGAGTATCTGATTTTCTTCGATTCTGTTGACTCCCCTCCCGTATGGTCTGTACCTCTCATCCTTCTTGCTAGTGGTTTGCTTTCTTCCTGATTTCTCCACGGCTGAGGTACTAGAGATACTAGGCGCGCTTAGCAAGCTGGCTATGGCTAAGACATCTTCCTCCAACCTGATTGCGGCGGCTGCCTTCTCCTGTACTGCCTCGAAACTATGGCATGGATGCATGGTTAACTGCTTGTATAGGTCGGAGTCATGGTGGAGGGCTCTTCTGAAGGCTTCTACTGCTGTTGAGACATCACATTCTCGTACTGCTACCTTCTCATTGTTGAACCTAGTATTGTATTCTCCAATGCTCTCTCCTTCCCCCTGGATGATTCTATACAGGTCTCCTGCGTGCTTCTTTGGCTTTCTGCTGCTTGCGAACTGTTGAGTAAATGCGTTCACCAATTCAGCAAATGTAAATATCGACCTGTTAGGCAGGCTCACAAACCATCGAAGTGCCGGTCCTGTTAGGGTGGACCCGAATCCTTTGCACATGCAAGCCTCCTTGACTTGCCCTATAGCTGTTACCGTCATCATTTTCTGCTTATACTGGCTGATATGATCAAAGGGGTCTGCTCTGCCGTCAAAGAGAGGCATATTTGGATTTGTGAATTCCCTTTGGCATGGCTGTGATGGATATGGTGTCCACGAATGGTGAATCAGCGTAACTGTCTAGAGCTGCTTTCTCGAGTGGGGGTGGTAGCCCTGGGACCCTGCTCAGCATCTCCTTTAGCTCCAAGTATTGCTGATTGGTTATACTGGCTGAATCTGGGGTCCATCTGTCAGCTGTCTGCATATTTTCTCCTGATCCGGGTTCTTGAAGGTTCCAAAGGTTCCGGCAGCCAAGGGGGTTGTAGTAACAATTGTCCCCTGCTGCCAGTTCACTTGCTGGTTTGACTCGGATCCTGCTACAGGTGTCTGCTCAATTGTTGCGGGGCTGCTGACGGGGAGGCCACCTGTTTGTGTCCCTATGCAGTTGGCCGATCGCGCCTATCCGTGTGAGGTATCCTAACCCTCGTGGGGTTATTCTTCCATCTGACTCGCATCGTAGCCAAATCTAATCTTGTTATTAGTTAGCACCGGTATCTCGCTCACGCCCGATACTCCCCGTGTCAAATCTATCAAAGGAGATCTTCCTTCACCTATCCCACTTACGGGAGTGACAGACTGCTGTTTTAGGATATCAATCTATTCCCAGAGCTCTCTGTCTCTCCTTCTTGCTTCAGCATCTGCTCTCCTTTGGTCTTCTCTCATGTTTTCCATAGCTTTATGAAGATTTTCCATGCCAGTGAGTAAGATTTGTGTGGGACTAGGTGGTGGAGCGATGCCTGAATTTGCTGTTCCCTTATCTGACCTGGCCTGGGTCACGACAGCAGGAGTCCTGGGAGGTAAAGAGGCTTTTGTTGTCGGTATGATTCTTGAAGTATGTCCGGGAGCCTGTGTGGCCACTGTTGATGTTGGATTTTGGGTAGACGGTGGTGGTGGCGATGGTTGCCTGCTCCCTGACACGGCTTCAGATGCTTGCTTTTCCATTGTATATCTAGAATATCAACGATTGACGACCACAATGCCCCACGGTGGGCGCCAAACTGTTTAGGTATTTTTACCCAAGTCGATTAATTAGGGTCAATGTAGTCTTTATTCGTTGGTTGAGTGTATGCTTGTTCGTATGTCAATAAGTAAATAGAAAAATAAAGTGCGTAATGTAAATCAACACGTAAGATATGGTGACGCGGAAAACCCAATGTTTGAACAACCGCGGGAGGGACGGTACCCTGCCAAGTATTGCACTATATGAATAGGAGGATGATTACAATTATGGCATGAAGCTAATCCTGCTGGCCCCAGATGTCAGGCCTGCAAGATCTTGATCGAATGTATATTATATCTCTTGACGTGGTCTTGAATGTGGACGTATGAATGCGGGTGTGTTGAATTGATTCCCCTTCTTGATTCGCTTCCTTGACTATTTATAGGGTAAGAACCCTAGTTATGTCCTACCTTGAATATGGAAAGGGAATATAATTTCCATAAGGACTCTTTCCAAACCCGGACTCCCTTGCCGATTCTCCCTGATCTCCCTAACTTCTCCCTAACTTCTCCCTGACACTTCTTTCCTTAATGCGGACGCCTCCTATGATGGGCCCCTAATCTTCCTTGACCCCGTTTCCCCTTTCTCCAACCGCGGGCTTCCTTCCTCCTCATCACTTCTTTCATAGCCTTTACTTTATTAAGTGGGCCTTCTTTATTGTGCTCTTTTTAGCCCAAACAGATATCCTAGTAAATGTCATAATTTTATGTTTTAAGTAGTGCGTTGTGTTGCTTGATCGTCGAAGTGTGTACAAAGGGATAAATTGTAAGATACTTTTTTCCTGTCAATTTTCGAGTTGAGCAAAATTTTTCAAACTTAGGTCACTGGGTGTTTTGTATATGTATAAGATGCAAAGGGCGCTAATTATAGTATGATACACCTGTTGCAACGTATCAAAAATAAACCAACTGGTCTCTAACTACTATAGCTAGGGAAGTCGGGATCGTATCCACAGGGAGGCTTTTAGCGTTCTACTTGTCAAATTAAGTCCATCTAAGTAACCAAATGAGGTTTGTTCGTTTTGTCACTAAACTAAAACAATTAAATAAAATGGATTAAAAAGAGAGATAGAGTTGAGAGTAATATAAGGGGAAAGAGCTAGGACATCGATTCACCATGGATTATTACGGGTCATATGTAGGGTCAAAGGTCAGTCTCAATTACCGGTCTATAGGGCAACGAAAAGGTCCTCTCGGTCCGCTATTCGCCCTAAAATGCTTTTAACGGGCTCTCGCAACTTACAAGGGCAATCTAATGTGTGTGACAGGTCTAACCTTTACCAGGCCTCGATCTTAGGTCGGGGTTTACCAATTCAATTAATCAATTACGTTGACTTAAGTAATTAATTGCAATTAAATATCACAATTAACAACATAACATAGACCAATTATATTGACTAATCTAATCACCCAATTAATACCGTCTCAATCCATGGCTCCCCTAAATCCTAACAAAAGGGAATTAGCTAGTCAAAACAAAATTAATAACAATAATTGAATTGAATGAAATTAAAAAGGAATGCATAATGAAATTAAAAGAAAGAATTATTAACATAAACTAAACTAATAAGAATAAGAAGAGAAAATAATAGCAATTAAACGAGATGAACGAAAGGGGAAAAGAGGAATTGAAATTACCAAATAATCAATCCAAGTATGAGCAATAGAGAAGAAGGGAGAAATTAATGCTAGATTTAAAAAGTATAGAGAAGTATTACGTAGTCTAAAGTTTACAGTAGAATTAATGATAACCTAATTAAAAGGTCTACAAGAGCTTTTATACTAAAAGCCTCAGAAAGGAAACAACTTAAACAAGTCCTCGTCTATCCGTGTAGCTTGGTCGATCGACAAGGCTGAGATTGGTCGATCGACATCTAGTAGTGGTCGATCGACAATGGTATAGCAGTCTATCGACAGCCTTCAAAAGCTTCAAAGCAGCAAAGTCTATGTCTAACGGCCATGTTAATCGACGTAAGTGTAGAGATGGTCGATCGACATAGATGGCTTGTCGATCGACACAAGGGCAATAACTTCACTTGGGAGAAATCTGAGTCGATTGGGGATTGTCTAATGACATATTAGCACTGATGGTCGATCGACATTGATGGCTTGTCGATCGACAATGAGCAAACAACTTCCTTGCAAAGAGAACTTGTGTCAATTGAATATGTCTATCGAGATATGGCCCCCTTTCTATCGACAACAGCAGCAAGTCGATAGACAACATGAATAAAACTTCAGTCCTCGCTCTCCTAAACTCGTCTAGACTTCTCTTATGTTCCTTTACCGAACGAATTTGGTTATTAAATGCATAAATGAGTCCGAAAATCTGCAAGAGACATAAAACACACCCAAGTAGCAAATACGGGAGGAAGTAGAATGAAATAATCGAATAAGCACATAGAAATGTGTGCCAAACCAAGTGAATAAATGCATCTAAACGGCAAGCATCAAACCTCCCCAAACCAAACCCTTGCTTGTCCCCAATCAAGCAATAGACACATGACAAAGAAAGGGAACTAATTGAGCGGCATATAACTCAGAGCGAGCTATACAAAAGACTCGTGAAACAAATTTAATGCATAAGTAACACCCACGCTAAGTAATGAATTCCTAAGCTAAAGCACATTAATTCAGATGCAAACGAGTTAAATAAATGACAAAAAACTACCAAACCGTCGACCTTGCAAGACGATCTATGTATCAGACTCTCACGGGTCACTCATTTCTAATTAAAGCACAAGGTGAGTACAAATTTTGTAAGAGAAAAGGAAAATAGTCACTCACCTAACTACGACCTACAAGAGCATGCATGCAATCTAACATGATAGATATCTCTACTTACCATACACATACACTCCAACCAATCAAGGTCCAAAACACATGCCGAGGACTTACATATGAATGTGAGGTGAGGAAAATGGGTAAGAAGGGGCAAAATAATTGGATATATGGAGGTAAAAGTCAAGCTAGCACCGAACAAAACCAAAAATAAACACATTCCATTTATAAACCCAACATGAAGAACTAAGCACAATGCCAAGTGCAACATAAACTCACCCACAGCAACAGTAATACTCTTCAAATACAATGAATATGATAAATATAGAAGCAATATGAAATTCCCTTCTATTTTTTTCTTTTCAACTTCATTTTCTTATCGCTGTTTTTCTTTCTCTTTTTTCAATTCTTTTTCATATTTTTTCCATTCATCAATTTTTTCACCTTCCTTCCAACACAAAAGCATTCTTCATAAATTGACCACAACAAGACTTCTAAAACTTACCAACAAGACTAGCTTGACAAGGGTAGGCCATATAGAAATATAGTTCAATTAATGGGTCAAAACAAGGGAAATTTGGCTAATGTGAGGCTAATAGGGGGAAAACATAAAGAAAGGGTCACCTCTCCACATGTGTCACCGCCACAAACTCGAGTGTATGAAGGCAATAAGAGACAAATTTCATGTTTATGCAATTTGATGTTACATACCATGTAAGGAGTACTACTCACATTCTAAATGAAACCATTCATGAATGTCACCGATTTATAAAGCTCTAAACCTTATAATGTATAAATAGTTTGCCAACATATAGGTCAAGTCCAGTCGTTTGGTATAATTTATCAAAAACTCGTAGCCTATGTAAATGAATTTATCAAAGTAGGGTGTCAACAATGCAAGGCTTAAACGAACTAGCAAGAGTATAAAAGCAATGTCATCATTGTTATATAACCACTCCGACTCAACCTAAAACTCTACCTAAATGCAAAACAAGTTTTTGTATTTTTTTGAAAATTTTCAATCAATTTTTTTTTTAAATAAATGCATGTAGAAATGGAAGAAATATGCATATGGATGCAACACAGACATATGTATATTGTATTCAGCAAACAATCATCAGCATCAAAATATAGGGGATATGATATACGAACAAGATGAATGCAAATGAATATAAATGAGGGAAAGAGAACTCACAATTATTGCAAAACGGACCTCCCCAAACCAGCATCAAACATAGGGAGGTCGTGGCCAGCTGCCACCTAATAACATTCGTAAAGTTCGGGTCTTCAGCATCAAACTCTATCATCCATATAAGGATCTGCGTGACACTCAGATGAAAAATTAGTCTCTTTCCAAAAATTATATTCATATGAAGCTATACTAAACTAAATGAAAATGTAATAAAGGAAACATGATTAAAGCATATGAATTAAAAACTAAGCACACTTTACAAAGATTTTACAATTCGGGTTGCCTCCCGGTCAGTGCTAGTTTCCCGCTCGACCGCCGTTACCTCATTTACCAAAACAACTGAACAACCCACAACATGACTGCTGACTAAGCGAAGTACTCTCAACATTCTTTATCTTGGCCATAGGCCACCACTTTACCTTGTTTTCAGAAACAGAAGGGCACACCGTTGCACAAGCTACGTAACTACACATAGCCCTCAGGCGCCCCTTCTTTTCACGCGGCACTGAATTTCCTGGCATTCCGCCATAATCAACATCTCCAGCTTTAGAATTTGCACCCAATGCACCAATTCCATCTCACGAATCCTCGTGGTAGCTTAACCTATCATCTCCTGAAGAAAGAGAAACAAAAAAATGGTCCTCCATCTTGCTCCCAACATGGGGCAGAGGTGTCACAACAATAGCAAAACATGACTCAATTGCAGGAATATCTGCTACCATATGAGACTCTACAGGGGAAACAAAATGGAATGGTACAACTTGCATAGGTTCTCTACGGACACTGGACTGGATGTATGTCAATTTCTCACTCCCACCTTAAATGTCAAAGTTCTCACTCCTACGTCAATTATTGCACCAGCAGTGTGCAAAAATGGTCTCCCTAAAATAATAGGGGTATGGGTATCCTCAGGAATATTTAAAACAATGAAATCAACAGGTATAAAGAACTTCCCAACCCGCACAGGGACATCTTCTAGGATCCCAAAGGACGTGACAATGAACGGTCTGCCATTTGGACAGTCATATTGGTGCATTTAAACTCAGTCAAACCTATGTTTTTAGCTAAAGACAAAGGTAAGACACTGACACTGGCACCCAAATCACACAAAGCATTATCTATAGTATGAGTGCCTATATAACAGAGGATAGAGAAACTATCTGGGTCAGCCAACTTAGGTGGGGACTTATTTTGTAAGAGTGCACTACACTCCTCGGTAAAAGCTATAGTTTCTACCTCATCAAAACTACGTTTATGAGTCAAAATTTCCCTCATAAATTTAGCATAAGCAGGTACCTCAGTAATTAATTCAGTGAAAGGAATAGATACCTAGATATTCTTGACAACCTTCAGAAACTTCCTGAATTACTGCTCAATCTTGCTACTCAGCTGTCGAGCCGGAAATAGGAGCTTGATCACAATTGGTGGCTCAGCAGCTTTCTTCTCTTTATCAGAATTTGACTTCTTAGCAGTAGAAGTTTTATCATCACCAATAGGCAACGGATTAGCAATCTTGTCATTATCATTAACTTCCAATTCTTCAATAACTAAGTCACCACCATCTCTAGGCATCTCCGGTCCGTCATAAGCAAAACCACTTCTTAGGTTGATAACATTTACCGTTTCCTGTGGTTTACCTAGTTGAGAAGGCAATGCACCCGGTTGACTTTATGAGTTTTGGCTAGATACCTGAGCAACCCGAGTGTCCAACATCTTGTTATGAGCCACAAGTTCGGAAATTTGAGCTATTTTCTTCTGTTGAATCATCAAACTCTGCTGCAACATAACTTTAAGTTCTGCCATATCATTACTTGGAACTTGTTGAGGAGGCTGCATTTGTTGAAATTGTTGTTGATTAAAATTCTAACCTCCTCGGTTTTGCCGGATAAAGGTACCTTGTGGTTGATTTCCACGATTTTGAGGAATGATATATGCATTGGTCGGCGGCGGGGTAGGATTTTGCACATTCTGGCTCGTCCATGAGAAGATAGGATGCTCTCTAGTCCTCTCATTGTAGAAATTAGAGTACAGAGTACCTTGTTTGAAAGACTGATAGGCATGAACTTATTCTATAGTACTCATACATCTGGCTGCAACATGACCATTAGTACCACATCTCTCACAAGGGACCTCCTGTTGAACCATAACATGGACTGTCTGCTGCTGACCCAAAGACTGAGCTGTCCTCATCTCGGCTGTAACACCCCCATACACCAAGTGCCTTACCAGGACCACCTAATGCATGGGAATGCTACCATCTCGATTACTCGAGGCAATGTATATCAAATAGACAATAAAGAAATGTACTTTATTAAGTAAATTTAAAGCGATACATTTCCAATACCAAAACTGTTAAAGAAAATACAACAGTTTCCCAAAAATGTCAAACCAACTAAAGTAAATAAATGTTTAACGACACAGTGGAAGACTCCTAGACATCTCGTGATGACTCAACCCAGCTATCCATGCGCGTCCATCTCATACCTGTTCAATAACTGCTCACCACCCCCGAATAGATCACCGCAATTTTCAAAACATTTAAACGGGGTCAGTTACTGATTACACAAAAACAATACAACAATCACCCAATCTCCATCATAACTCCACACACCTGACTACACACTAAAGTGTGTAGTCCTGCCAGAATACCCATCTCAACAAGTATTCCACACCGCCAGTGGGAGACCACAGCCGTTCCCACCTAAGCCCCGCTCACCTCATCCGAGCGATAACCCATGTTCCTTAATGTGCACATCCCCTCTGTGGCGGGTTCCACAGAGGGCGAATCAAGGACGTGAAGCCACTCCCGCAAGTGACTCCACTCTGCCGAGGACGCACCTCGCGAACCACAGACAAACAATCACAACCAAATACAACATCAACAATTACTAATTCCAATACGATATAGACAAATATTATTAATCCACAACCACCAACAATCAATCAACCAACCGACATACATGTAACCAATAACTGAGTAGGAAATCCTACCTGGAAAGGCAAACATCAAGATCGTCACAATTAGCTAATCAAAACCGTTCTTCAACACAATCACCTCCTATAATCACACAATCATACAATCACTATCTAATACACATCATACTCCCAAAAACCCCCAAAATACCCAATTACGGTTTCAACCAAACTCAATGAAACGACATAAAACTGTACAAGGATCTTACCCACAATGCGATGGTCTCAACGGCGTAAAGAACTCAACGATCTGACGACTCTAGCCTTAGGATTTGATAGCAATGTGAGAAGGGAAAGCTACGTAACTTGTGTTCTCTTGTGAAAAATTTAGGATGAAGTAAGAGTGAAAAAGAAATGACGAAATATGTTTTTATAATCTTCTCGCGTTGCTATCAAACCCCGGCAAATAACCGTAAAAAGTAACTTACTCGATACTTACTCGATCGAGTGACCCTTACTCGATCGAGTCCCCAACTTACTCGATCGAGTAACCATCAGCAAAACACTGTTTCGTAAACCAAACATACTTACTCGACAGAGTAAGCCCCACTCGATAGAGTACCCAAAGACATAGAAAACCGTAGTATTACGGTCTTCCCCCCTTAAAAAGAACTTCGTCCCCGAAGTTCAACCCATACTCAAAAACAAATATACCCACTCGACCATGACGCAACAACGCAACAAAGACTCAAAAAAAACCTCAACCATAACTCATACCGACTCATATCGTATCCACCACACTATAGTCTGTCGACACTAACTCTATACACTTCCAAATACCATCCACCAATGCCGCTACACTACAGGAAAAACGCGGGAAACTGACGGAAAAATAAAGCCCATACTGACGGCCTTTCCGTCGGTATTTCCCTTTACTGACGGAAATTCCGTCAGTAATCAGGGGTCAGCTTATTTCGTCAGTAAAATACCTCTACTGACGGAATTTCCGTCAGTCTTCCAAAACACTGACGGATATTTGACGGAAAATCCGTCTTTATTTATAGGTAACTAGTGACGGAAATTCCGTCAGTGTTTAGCATTACTGACGGAATTTCCGTCAGTTTTGTCTGACACGTGGCATTCCACGTAAGTTTTTGAAATCAAATAAACAGAGTGTAGTGACGGAAATTCCGTCAGTTTTATAATTTTACTGACGGAAATTCCGTCAGTCTGTTTGACTCTAGACGTTCCATAGAATCAACTCTAATCGTAGAAGTACACAGGTCTCTAAAAAATTGGCTTATCTCAGTTATTGCATTCCAAGGACCTGTCGGGAGCAACTCTTTCAAGGCAACGGGGAGTAGTCGTTCCATAAAGACATGACAATCATGACTTTTCATGGAATGTAACACCATCTTTTTATGGTCAACACACCGACTCAAATCTGAAGCATAACCATCCGGGAATTTTAAGTTAGCAACCCAGTCACATAGAGCCTTTTTCTCCGCGTTTGATAAAACAAACCTAGATGATGTGGTCCGTTTATAGCAAAGTTCATTAAAGTCTTCTTTACCCTTAGTGTCAAATTTAGTTTTACCTGGTACATCCATGATGGTGTTGATAAGTTGTTCAAAAAAATTTTTCTCAATGTGCATAACATCCAAGTTGTGTCGAATCAGCAACGTTTTCCAATAGGGAAGTTCCCAGAATATGCTTTGTTTCCACCAACCTTCATTCTGATCTTTCAATCTTTTCAATTCTCTATCAGAAGCATCAACTATTTTAGGCAAGTCTTTTACGGATTCCCACACTTCATCACCCGTTAGTTTCGATGCGGCTATGCGATTCTCAGTTTTTCTGTTTTTAAGAAAATGCTTACAATTGTCGCGGAAAGGATGATCAGGTGTTAAGAACTCACGGTGACAATCAAACCAACAAACCTTTTTGCTATTTTTAAGCCAAAAAGATCTATGATCATTTTCAGGACAATAAGGACAGGCACGATATCCACTTGTGGACCAACCAGAAAGCATGCCATATGCCGGGAAATCGTTGATCGTCCACATTAATGCGGCCTTTAATTGAAAATTTTGTTTCTTAGAGACATCATAGGTGTCCACGCCGGTTTCCCAAAGTTGTTTCAACTCTTTGATCAACGGTTGGAGGAAAACATCTAAATTTGTTTTCGGATTCTTAGGGGCCAGGAACTAGCACGGACAAAGAACAGAAATTGTCTCTTCATGCATAACCAAGGAGGTAAGTTGTACGGAGTCACAATCACGGGCCAACAAGAGTATTTCGTCCCAAACTGCCCAAAAGGTTGAAATCCATCCGTACACAAACCTAGCCTAACATTTCCGGGTTCACTTGCAAAATCTGGATGCTCTCTATCGAAATGCTTCCACGCTTCTCCATCACTTGGATGTGCCATTGTCCCCTTTCTCTTAATCGAGAGTTTTTGTAGTGCCAACTCATCTCACCTGCTATGTGCTTGGTTGCATATAGTCGTTGTAACCTTGGCGCAAGCGGGAAATAAGTTATTGGTTTACATGGAATTCGCCTCCCACTTGAATTCTTTTTACCTTTATACCGAGATACACGACACTTTGTACATTCTTCAAGATTAGAATTTTCCTCCCAGAAAAGCATGCATCCATTGATACATGCATCAATCTTTTCATGGGGAAGTTGGAGTCCCTTCAGAACTTTTTTAATCTCATAAAAATTGCGCGCCATTTGATTTTCCTTTGGAATTATGTCACCAACGAACGACACAAAACTATTAGCGCATCTAAGAGATATGTTGTTCTCACATTTGATTGATAACAACCTAGCACTGCTTGAACAAACTCATATCACTTCCCTCAAACACCGGTTGTTCAAACTTAACGTAACATTTTAAAGAACGAAGAAACTTGGGGGTTCGGGGTTTCATAACGCACTTCTTCATCGTCAAGGTCATCAGGATTAAGTCGATCCTCCAAAATTTGGTCAACAGTATCACGCAATGCATTTTCCACGAACTCACGGTAAGGATTCTCACTAGCATTTGCACTAGGTAGTTTTTCACCGTGATACGTCCATACATAATAATTATCGGCGAAACCATACGACCAAAGATGAATTTGAACATCTGCTTTCCTTTTAAAACCTAGGTTTTTGCATTTCTTACACGGACACCTCATTTCACCTAAATTCTTGTACTCACTACTTCCCTCCGCGAATTTAATAAACTCTTTCACCCCCTCTGCATATGCTTTCTTGGGTTTCTTTTTTTCGTCTAATCTTTCATACATCCACTGCCGTTCTAATCTTTTCATGTTATTATATATCTACACATTTATATATATCATTAAAAAAGATAATAACGTAACAACAATCAAAATCAAGCATAATAAACAATAATTTAACATTTTAACCAATATAAATATTGCATTTCTTTGAATTGGGTCCTTATCACTCCAACCTAAACCCATCAATGTACGTTTTAAGTCACTAGCAAACATGTACTTATGATTTATTAATGAGAAAAAAAAAATTCGGCAAAGCAAATTCCCATCCGTTCTCCAAATACACAATATAGAATAAATAATTACTCTACATATGCATTTAGAGAACATTAAAGGAATTGTCACCAAACTCTTTTCTCATTAACAAATCACAAGCACATGTTTACTACCTAAGTGACTTAAAACGTACAAAGACAGTCCCAAAACGGGGACTATTCAAAAATTACTCCTAGTGAGTAATTTTTGAACGGGTACTAGGTCAATATGAACAATAATTTTAACAATATTAAAAACAAAACATACAACAATGACTACTTTTTCAATTAACAAAAACTAACATGATTTACTTTTCATTTTACATATCTAGTCTAATTCATATTTATTCTAATTAACATTTAACAATAATCTAATTTTTAATAATAAAATTAAATATCTATTTTAACTCAACATGCATACATTAAAAAAAAAAAATTATAACTAATAATCTAAATTAACAACATACATTAACAACATACATACGTCACAACATTGGCTTCTATCCTAAGTCAACATGCATCAACACCAACCCTTTTTCAACAACAATTAAAACAATAACTAATAATCTAAATTAATTAAACTAATTAAAAAAATTAAAAAGAGTAATATCCGTCAGTTTTTCACAATTCTGACAGAATATCCGTCAGTAGAAACCTCTAAAGGATTAAAACAATAACTAATAATCTAAATTAATTAAACTAATTAAAAGGAGTAATACCTAATTAACTTGACAAAAAAAATGAAAAAGGAAGTGCAATGGCGGCTGGCGGCGGCGGCGTAGGGCGGCGGCGGCTGACGGCGGCGGCCTACTATTAACAAAAAAAAAAAAGATAAATAAGAAAAGGAGAAGGAAAAGGATGAAGGAGAAGGAAAAAGATAAAGGAAATAGAAAAAAAAGATAAAGTTAATTACCTTATAGTGATGGCGACGGCGTGGTGGTGTTGGTGGTGGTGGTGGTGGCGCCGGAAGTGGAGGAGGGTGGTGGTGGTGTCGGGTTTTAAGGAGGTAAGGGGTTAAGGCGATTTTAATTGATTTGGGGGAATTTTGGTAAAGTGAAGGGGAACTCGTAGCGTGTTTCAGTTAAAAGAAACCACTGGCGGAAATTCCGTCAGTTAAATAATAATACTGACGGAAATTCCGTCAGTATTCTTATTAAACTGACGGAAAATCCGTCAGTATTCACTTTATCAGAAAAATAATGCAGGACTGTGCACGTCAGTTAAAGTAAAACAACTGACGGAATATCCGTCAGTTTTTTAAAAAAACTGACGGAATATCCGTCAGTAGGTCAATTATTGTGACACCCTGTCACACACTACCACCAACTAATAATTGACCAAGTGACGGATATTCCGTCAGTTTTTTTAAAAAACTGACGGATATTCCGTCAGTATGCTAAAGTGACTTACAGCTGTAATGCAATTTAACGTGCAAAGACCATTGACGGATTTTCCGTCACTATTAAAATATTACTGACGGAATATCCGTCACAATTCTTTTGGCGCCTTTGACTTGGTCAACGCGCCAATAGATACTGACGGGATATCCGTCAGGAAACTTTACTGACGGAATTTCCGTCACACATCCGTCAGTAACCCGTGTTTTCTGACGGCCTCTTTTTTCCGTCGGTAGGGCCGTCAGTAACCCGCGTTTTTCTTGTAGTGCTAGCTTCGTCTCACTAACATATTATCCACCAGAAAAATCCATTATAAAGACACTCAAAAACATAAAACGGAATATTACACTCTACCACCCTTAAAAGAACTTCGTCCTCGAAGTTTACTCACACTCATAAACGTCATCATCCTACTGTCAACACTATGGAAGTATTCTCCCATTCATAAACATCGCACAACTACAAGTACGGCCATGACCTTTAATAATATCAACCACAACACAAATCCATCCTTTATTCTACACCAAAGCTCGAATCCCAATTATACCGCAACATGTATAACCATCAAGCTCTCTTTGTCGCATCCTACTCCTCTTAAGATAAAAGTTACGTCCTCGTAACTCACTAATACTAGATCCTTTGCTATACTTCCCAAAATCCTCATCACCACCGCATGTCAACGATAACCGATTATAACCTGAACACCTATAACCATTCCTATATCCATGTCTCTCTTTCTCTAATAGTCCTCATTCCTCAATTCATTCTGCACTCCATCTAATCTATACCATAAAATCCTCAGCAAAATCACCACACCAACTCTTCAACATTACCGCAAAACGACATACTCCTCTATACATGCGCTTATCTCCATAATCATAATTCACGATCCACAATTGTTGAACACACTCTCACTAGATCCTCAAGCTCTCCCTTTTATTACCACAACTCATCCACAACATAACATGATACTAATTTCCAACACCTTATACTCACTGTCCCAATAAAAGATTATGAACCACCTGCAGCTTCCAGATCAGTACAACACATGTTCCACAATTCACTTGCCATTACTATGTCAACCAAAGCCTCCTCTAAAAGTAGATCACAAGTACTTTAACAACCTCTCGCAACTGTGTCCCATAAACAGGCGTAAAAAAGCAAGAGCGCGGTCTTAGAATGTAAAGGGAGAAGAGAAGGGCGGACACTCGCGTGAAAAATATGTGAGGCGGAGGCCTCTATATATACTAATCACATGGGGGAATTATGAAAAGGGTTGATAGGTCCATTTTATATATAGTTTAACTCCTTATTTAGCTCGGTTTTTATTTGATTATTGCACTTTTATTAGTGTATTTGTGAGCTAATTCCATGTTCTAGGTGTTTTGCTTGTATTCATTGCATTTTGTAGGAAAAGAAGCCTTTGATAGCTTTCTCCCGTCAAATTAGCAATCACCCAAGTTCAAGAGGCTAATGAGAGCAAGTCTTGACCATGCAAGGGCGTTTCAGGAAGTATAGGGGCGTTTCGGGAAGAAATTGGAAATCCCGAGCTTGATGAAAGCAACTTTGGTTAGTGGACAAGTAAATAAATGAAGTCCAAGTAAAAGCCGAAGTTAAGAGCATGCATTGGATGCCATATGATCCCTAGGATCCTTAGACGGACTCATGAATATGCAAGCATTGGATTCCGCATCATCATAAATCAAGAAAGATAAATGATCACTATCGCACACCTAACAAAGATAAATACCCTAGTAACAAATGAATGTAGTAATAGGGGTCGAACACAAAGAGTGAGAGTTGCTAAACAAGTTATCCTGGAGTGAATTCTATCAAGGTCGGTTATCGATTGATTACTTGTTTTGTTTGTAAAACAATGATAAAATAACGAAACGAAACAATATTAAAGAAGAGTCTAGGGGAATCGGGTCGCACATGCAAGTTATGTAAATGCTCATGTCAAACTAGAAAATTGATAATAACGATAATTGTTTATAGGCTTAAAGACAACCACCTCTCGACCTTATTGTCAACCACAAAACGGGTTCTAGCGAGCTCTCGCTATTACTAGATCGGTCTACTAAAACATGCTTGGTCTAATTCAATTCCGTTCCTCTCGACTTATAGAAAGAATTAACAAATTTAATCTAGGATTGTGGCCAATAATCAAAGACTAACAAAACAGTACAAGCATGTGATAGAAACTTTTAATCGATATTTTAGCATCCTAATTCAATATTTACAAGTACTATTTATGCATGGCTTCCCTATTCCCTAGATAAATGAACTAATCTTGCATAATGAAAACTAAACTAATGATATATGCTATAATAAACATGATGATAATGGAATGAAATAAGTACTATAAATAGAATTACCTCAACAATAGAAATAGAACTTGGAAATGAAGAACAAGGCAGTAAAACCAAATACTTGAAATGGAAATTGTATTCTAATTCCCAATGCTAAAAGAAATGTTTAGAACAATAAGGAAAACTAAAGGAGATCTAAAGACTATTCTAATGAGAATTGTAAAGTGTATGAAGGTGAGGTCTCCAAGTGACGGATTCAACACCCCTTATATAGGACTAAGGGGATTGAAATGTAAAGACCATAAATGAAGGTGATCCCTATCGGGGTCGTGGGATTTCTGATTTTTGTCTTAATTCCTTCTTTATTTCTTGCTTTATGATGATGCGGAATCCAATGCTTGCATATCCATCTAAGGCATCCTAGGGATCATATGACATCCAATGCATGCTCTTAATTTGGGTTTTTACTTGGACTTCATTTCTTTACTTGTCCACTAATCAAAGTTAGTTTCATCAAGCTCGGGATTTCCATTTTTTTCCCGAAACGCCCCTATACTTCCTAAAACGCCCTTTCATGGTCAAGACTTGCTCTCATTAGCCTCATGAACTTGGGTGATTTCTAATTTGACGAGAGAAAGCTACCAAAGAATTTTCCTACAAAATGCAACGACTACAAGCAAAACACCTAGAACACGGAATTAGCTCACAAATGCACTAATAGAAGTGCGATAATCAAATAAAACCGAGCTAAAATAAGGAGTTAAACTATATATATATATATATATATATATATATAATGGAACTATAAAACTCCCCCAAGCTAAACTCTTGCTTGTCCCCAAGCAAGCACACGATATAATGTATGACAAGGACAAGGGTACGAGCAACAATCATCTCATCCAAATGCAATTACTGTCAAGTAACTTTAAAGCACAATGAATCAAATCCCGAAACAACATGGGCATAGGAAAAAATTCAATACATGGATGACATTTACATGACGGCGTAGCACAAAAGACTTCACATGGACATTTCAACTCTTGGATGATATTATTGACATCGGACTCCTTACGGGAAAACACTCACACTCATATTATGAACAAGGCAATTATATGTGAATGTGACACTCTCCTATCTATGACTCAAGAGAATGCGTCCGCAATCTAGTATGTCTACTTTCCAAAACAAGAAAAGAAGCCAATGACAAAGAAGAAGGCTAGGGGAAATATATCTAGAGTCAAAAGCAGCATATTGACTCATTTTGCACTACAACACAAGAGACTACTTTCCAAAACAATATATCTCAAACATGGAAGCAATTCATATTTCTTTCTTCTTCTTTTTCATCATTTGTCTCATTTTTTCAAATGCTTCTTTTCTTTCCTTCTTTCTTTACATTTCTTTTCTTTTCATATTGTTCTATCTTTTTCAACTCTTTTTACCATTCACCAAATTACGGGAATCGGCAATCCCGTAACAACAATGCTCACAATAATAACAAATAACCATATCCCAAATAAAAGAGCACCACAACACAAGTAGCAAGTCACTAGCTTAACAAAGGTAGCCAATGTTATATGTGTCTAGGAAAAGAGGGTAATTTTTGGGCAATATATGTAAGTAAACAAGTGAATGGCTTCTAAATGCAATAATGATAGCAAAACTCATACAAAATGGAACAAAAAACCATACTTGTGCACATAGATGTAGCACACACCAAGAGGAGAAACTACACACACCTAGATGAGACCGGATATAGATGCACCGGCCTTTGGAGGCTCTACCTTATCAAATATGTAGTTTACCAATGTCGATCAAGTCTACTTTGTCCAAAATCCATCCAACACCCACTATATTAAGACATCTCCATGCAAGCAAACCCGTCAAATGCATGATTCATTAGCTTATAATAAGGGAAATGCACGGAAAAATAACATTATGCAAAAGAAAAATGGGTTGACACAAATTTTTAGTTTTTAGATTTCCCATAACTAGACTCACTAAATCCCTCCCTCAAGCTAGAACAACACATTGTCCTCAATGTGGGACACTATAACGGACAAACAAAAACCAACAAAGGGAGATGGGATGACACTTGCAGAAATAAAGGAAATAAAGTATACTAAAATGTAGAAGCCTCCCCCAAGCTAGCTTGAAAACGAAGCAAAGTCCAATCCATGCACCAAGGTACCTGCAAAGGACAATCTACTACATACGAAAGCAAGCTAATTGTCTTATTATCCTAACTATTACGTCAAAACCAAATGGAAATTGCAATTGTCCAAAAAACTATAAATTGTCTTAAAAAGCATAAATAAACACAAATTTTCCTAATGAATCATCCTTTGTCCTCTAAAAAGCATGTCAACGCCCTTAGAAGTTTACTATATTCCCGCGCATGAACAATATACAAGCATATGTAAGCAATTGATAAGAAATAAGCATGAAAGATCAAAGTTAAGAAAGGATAAATCTTATCAAAATGCCCATGAGAGATTTCAAGTAGAACCAACGTACTACTCCACTCATCAGCAAGAGATGAAGCATCATGCTTAAGACCATAAAAATAACCGTTAGTGCACAAATTATCATTATAAATGGTCTCAAATTGGTGGTATGAAAACTCAAGGTGGTAGGACTCATCGAAAATGAGGAGTTCATCCCACTTAACCTCTAAATTAAAATCGCTAAGTCCTCCATGTACCTCTAATTGGTTAACTACATCCCATGTGAAAGGATTTACAAAGGTTTCAAATGACTAACGTAAACCTTTATTCTTTTCATTACAAACGGGCCCAACATCATCCATGATGAGTGTGTCATTTACTACAAGGTCATTTTCTTCAACATGAGTCTCTAAATTCTTAATTGGAATGACACTAAGGGGAATTTCAAAAGAGAAAGTCGGGCAAAAGGAGAAAAACTAGGCACACGTGGTCTCGGTTCCTTTTGAGAAAGTTGGTCCAAACGAGCCTTAGCAACTTTGAGCTCCTCTTTGATGTGCCATGTAGCTTGTTGGCGAGCAACCTCCCGACATTGGGAAGCCATGAAATTCAATAAATGCAAAAGTTCCTCCCACTCTTGTAGTAAACACTCCCACAACTTATGTAGAGAGCAATTTCACGGGTCTCAAAGTTTATGCCATCAAGCACGATATTGTTAGAAAATATTAATTTGACATATTCATATATGTGAGAAATTATTTAGTCATAAATAATTACAAATCTTATGCATGCAAACATAAATTAAAGTAAAGAAGAAATCGTTTTCCTTACTATGTGATTTCGGTTTTATGGGCAACAACAAGATCTCCTTCTGGTTAGTTCTTGAGCTTTCCAACAATGGATGAACAAGATTCAAGTTTAGAATCTCTCCCAAAAGCATATACCCAAGGAAACCTCTTAATAACTTATATTATTATGATCTAGTAACAATATTAGTCTTACTTCAAATATGACACAAAAACTTAATTTTGTTCTCTTGAAAAATCTGTTCAAGAGGGAGTGATTATGTGAGTTTATTTCTCTAGAATTTTCACAAATTGTAGAGAGTATGATAATTTCTTACACTAGAAATTTTATGATAATTGTGAATGAATAATTGTAGAAGAAACACTCTCTATTCCCTTGGTAAAACCGGTTGGAGGGAGTAGTGTATCCAATGCATGAGCTAGTTTTTCTACCCAAGAAAATATAGGCATGCAAGGCTAAGACTATAGGTAATTATTGTGTTTTCCACTTAAAAATAATTAACACAATATCAACCATAAGCCCCTCCATTTTCGGCACATATAAAATGGGAGGTCCATTTTATTTTTGTCATTTGTCAATTGTGACATATGTGACATGTTACTTGACATATGAAATTGTAATGTATTTTTAACATATTAAAAATCAACATACTCATAAAATATGTCATATACAAAATTGACTAGTAATTCGTAATTACTTGTACCAAAATGGTTTATCAATTATAAATCACAACATCTTGTATTTATAATAAATCATTCATTCAATTTCAATTCAATATCAATTGTTTCGTAAACAATAATTTTATTCAAGTAATAAAATAATTCGATTACTTAGACCGTGTCTCATTTAATCAAATTATAATAAGATACGTTAACTTTACTCATAAAATCATCCGTCAATTTTAAGCAATTTAATTAACTCGTATCGGCATACAATTAATTAAATAATCAATTAAGAGTATTTCCCTATAGGTATGACCTAAGGGGATCAACTGCTCACCACCGTCGCACGACAGTAATGTCAAACTCTAGACAGCCAATCATTACCGATATGTGTGGACCAGTTGACTCTAAAATATTACATCCCACATGTATTCTTAAAATGAGATTTAAACATGTGATCATCATGATCGACAGTTGTGATCGCATTATTGTCGGAGGACACTTACTCCAACAATCTCCCACTTGTCCTCGACAAGTGTGCATCACCAATTCTCTTGTCTTATTACTATCTCCCACTCAATACAAGGTGTCTTTCAAGTCGTACTTGCAAGTGATCATATCGAGAGTGGTTTCCTCGATCTGGAGAATAACTGATTGACCGGAATTATCTACCATAGATACCTTCCGAGCGTGGCCACACATTTCCAGTTCATTACTCCTCGAGTGGCCCTGAGATATTGTTTTAACCCTGACAAGGGGGTGGACAATTCCTATCGCACTATTCCCTTCGACTAGCCACAGCCATCATAACCCAAAATATGCCCATTTGACCCCATTTACGAAGGTCGTAGTAACATAAATCAAAGTTAATCTGAAACTGTGCCACCTTGGGCGAACAGTCTTTAGTCAAAAGAATCGACTCATTAGAATACTATAGTAGCTCTCGCCACGACCAGGCTACATAAATTTGCCAGAACTCTATAAGCGGTCATAAGGCCCGACAAAGTGTTACTAACAGTCTGCCTATGTGATCGACTAGTCATCTCACATGACTCTGTGGCACTTGAACTTGTCATCAATCGCATCACACTCTAGTCACTTCGAGATGTCACCTCATACAAGTGACTGTGGGCAAATACCATGTTAATCCGAGTTCACTTTAACGGGGTTCAATATTGTCTCTATAACCCGTTTGGATGTAACAAAGTATAAAAGGAGTTTTTAGATTTAAAAACTCGAACGACAAATGTGATTATCACATATGAATAGTCAATACCTGATTACTACTTCATATTCTATAATCCAGTTTGATCTTGAATGTAGTTATTCATTTCAATTCAATTGAAATGTCATGACTCATCACGTTAAGCCTATGAGAAGGCTTTGGTTAGTAGGTTTTATCAACTTCTTGTACCTTACTGAACCTTACTACATACTCGTTTTCCTTTGTAATGTATACATTTGCATTACAAAACTTTCTGAGTACGTGTCGAGATCCAATCAAGACATAGGCCCTCTAGCCTTAGAATAGCTCCCACTGTTTTCACAGTGAGTGGGACTCATCCTTCTTGCACATCCCATGATTGCAAGTGTACTCAATTTCCGTTGTAAATATTTCTCATTGTTCTTTATTGCTTAGAACGATTCTAGAAAATCTATTTCTTAAATAACATAGCCACAATGGTATCTTAACCATCCTAATGTGTTTTGATTATGGTTTTGTCGGAAACCATGCGCAATATCAATTGTCAATTTTCATTTGTGTAACACCCTTACACAAAATTGCATCAAAAACACTTTGCTTTACTTCCTTAATGCTTCTGCAAGCACATATCAATAATCTTTATGGCTTACTTGGTAACTATTACTTAAATTCGATTTGAAACCATTCATCATACTCAAAGTATATGAAGTGTTATACATCATTTCCTATTTAATTGATTCGGCAGCGGAAGCAAATGGAATCAATCAAATATGTTCAACTCGATTGAACTAGTCATGAATCTTATCAACATAAGACTCCTTATTTGACATTAATATCATGTAGATTTATCTCCATAAATCCGGATATTAAAGAGGTACTATAATACTCCAAAAGTCTTAAATCATTCCCAATGATTAATATGTCATCCACATAGTAGACTAATTAAAATTTCCGTAACTCCCAGTAAACTTCATGTATAAACACAACTTCTCGACTTATCGAGAAAAGTTTTATAACATGATCAAAACATTATCTTAGGATTATCTTAGGATTGCAAGAATTTACAAAACTCAAGACATGTATTGAATACATTCCTTCTAATTGAAGAAGTGGGTTTTAAATTCACTTGCTATATGTATATCATCATAATGAAACACAATCCCTAAGGAGATCCAAATAGACTTAATCATTTCAACTAGTGCAAAATCCTTGCAACCAATCAAGCTTTGAAATCTCTCTTTATTAGTGCAAAACCCTTTGTCACTAATCAAGCCTTTTATTTCGGATTTTTATGGCTCTAAGCCTTGTTTTGAGTTGTGACTTAAACATCCTCATGTAAGTCATATGTTCATTACTTTTCAGAAGTAATCAACTTGAATCAAATTTTTTTTGTAAGTTGCAAGCTCTTTACTTTCTAAAAGTAACACTAATTCATCATCTTCAATAAGTGATGATTTTAACCTCCTAGGTTTTGAAGAAACAACGTCTTACACAAAACGTCTCATGTAGCCAAGAAAGACCAGTTTCTTGCGACATAACATTCTTTGTGGCTATTGAATAATTTCTCCCACTCTGTCTTTTAGAAATAAACTTGTATTTTTAGAAAGACAGCTTCACGAGCCACAAACCCGTTGTACTCGTGATTATAATAAGGAAAAATGAGCATTTGTTTCTTGTGTAAACTTACAAATATGGTACCTTACCATTTCATATCTCATATGATTCGTTTTAGATTTAGTGGAAAAATAATTTAGACAAAATGATAAAATCCCCAAAAGGATCAAGTAACTCAAAGTAACTTGATTATAGTCCAAACCATATCGAATAGTGTTTGATTTCTTTATCCAACCACACATTATCCCCTAATGCGTGCTAAGAGAGATTAAATTATGATACTATATCACATTTCCTTTGGCTTATATCAAAGTCTTCACTTTGATAATCCTATCATGACTAAATTGTGATTCTTTGAACACTTTGAACTTCTTCAAAGATTTCTTTATTTACCTTATTAAGTGAACACATTAGTGTCAATTTAAATCATTGGTAAAAGAAAATGATCAACCTATTTTGGATCAATGATTTACAACCTCGATCTCCTTTTCAACCAAAAAGGCACGAGACATCTTGTTTTGAATACAAGATACGCATATACCATAAGATCTAATTGTTTCAAGAGTACTCGATAACTCTTTGCGTTCATCATTCCAGAATCTATGGTTCAATCTTGGATTACCAATTTGAGTCTTGCATCATCTACATGATATATCATTCTAGTTTGGTTTAGAATATAATCACCTTGATAATGGGCTAGCCATACATCAAATCGTGGTGTATAGGGTCACAAAAGTGAAACCTCTTTTGTATCTTAACAAGTTTATATTCTTATTTAGAGTTTATGTACTTAATAGTCATAATTAAGTACAACTATAAACCCAAAACTAGATTGATTACACAATGACTCTATCTCTCAACATCATTGTTGCTAGTCGTCATATTCTAATCATCCTATGTATCAAGTACAATGATGAAAACCACCACCGGTTTCTAATATTGACGAAGTAGTACTAGCAAAATTTATGTCAATCAAATAAACATTTAAAGAAGAAGGTCCCATTAGATGCCCCACAACTAACTTGTTGATTCTTCAATAATTTGGGGTAGTTTCCTTTCTATCGTCCAACAATTAAGACAATGTAAACTATATCGGTCGGGATTGATAGGTTTAGTATCTTTATTCTCAATAACTTTACTTTTAACATTACCTTGTATCAATTCCATTCTAATTTTACTTCTTTGAACTTCGTCCTTTTCTTAACGGTTTAAGAGAATGCTCCCACTCATTTCAATGAGTCTTTGCTTAGAGAAGCAAAATTGAATTTCATAAAGACTACTCTTCAATTCATTTGTTTAGTCTTAAAACTTTCATTGAAGTGGTTGCGGTATTTTGGTCAATTTTGATTTCAAACAAATCTAGTTACCAAAATGATGTAGCGTTTCAAAGTACTTAACTCAATTAAGCATATGAGAAACAATTCATTGTAAGTAGATATGTTAGTCAAGAATCAAAAACCCTTTTGATCACGAATAACTTTTATCTATACTCTTCACAAGAGATCCTTGCAATGGATAATACGAGGTTTTTAGAAGAAAAATTCAAATTTTGTCTTTAGTTACGATGTTTTAATGGAGATTTGAATCAAAAAAGAAATGATATCGTATATGAATTGTGGTAAAGAAATAGAACAATATGATAACGGAATAGTGGAAAACTTAACATTTATCTTTATAATAATTTGTAAATAACAAGTAAAGCATTTACATAGTGACCTCTACCCAACTATGATAAATGATTCCAAGATCCAAATTTATATTAACTTGGGGCACGGTGTGCCGAAATACCCTTTTATTAATATAACTCGGTGGATTAACTCTTTAATCGATTCTACTTTTAGAACTCTTGGTCGATAAAATTACATTAATATTTGTCTCTAGCCCGAAACACATCCGAAAATCGTCGTGAATACTTTCGTTGAGTTCAACCCAAATTTCGAATAAATGTGTCCATGATCCAAATTCATATTAACTTAGGGCACGGTGTGCCGAAATACCCTTTATTAACATAAATTCGGTGGATAAACATTTATCACCCACTTCCCCTACGTAACAAGGTTTGTACCCCGGTAAGGCCGAGTGCACTCTCTCATGAAATAGGTTTTCATGGTTTCTACTTTTTGGTAAGGCTAAGTCTCAATTGTTTATTTTAGCGAGAGGTCATGTCAATTTATTATCTATCATGTTTTAAGTGAACTAAAGCGGTGAACTACGATAATTGTAATTGACACGGTCGATAAACTCGATAAAATGATAATGCATGTTTTAGTTATGGCGATTTAGCGATGCATGCAACATATAAATAAAATGTAAAGCATAAATAAAATCCTAGTATGGCCTTCCTATAATAGTAAATCTAATAAACTATTACAAATTCGGAAACCAATTCCTTTGGTCCGTTGAACTTCGGTCTTGGCACGCATTTCAAGGCAACATTCTTTGATGGACTGTAACAACCCGGATTATAAAACAAAGGAAAAACTTATATAAAGTAAATATCAGAGTACGATACTGATAAAAGGGTCAAGGTGGCGGAAACACCTGACCAATCCGGTTCGCTACTAAATCCAAAACAACTAATACATTATTCAAAAGGGTTCTTAAAACTTAAAAGCAAACTCCTATTTTATTATTAAGCTCGCTTCGCACATTTCCCCAAGCAAGCATCAACCAAACAGCAACAAACTGAACAACCTGAAAAGGGGGTCGACAATCAGTCGGGAGTAACTAGATGCTCTCCCAGTCATGTTTACAACAATTGAATATAATCAACAATCATTAACAAATGAAATGTAAAACCAGTAAACATGTGAGATCATCTATACTCATGAAAGACCCACCAAAGCTTACCATGACTTAACAACCTTAGACGAATGCAATCATGCAAACCTAGACCATATGTAACCACTAGACCATGAACACTTACAAGACTAGTAGTGACAAACGACTACATCAACGAAAGGCACAAAGCTAGCATTAAAGCATAGCAAACATGGCGACACACAATCCACAGCAACAGAAGGCACAAAGCTATCATCAAAGTATAGCCGAATAGAGCGAACGCCGTTAGAGCGTATAACGCATCGCCTCTAATCGCTAGAGCGTATAACGCATCGCCTCTAGGCGATGCAACGATAACGCATCGCCTCCATCGGTGTGGAGCGTATAACGCACTGCCTCCAAGGTACTATGTATAGCGTATAACCACTGCCTATATGTCTAAGACCTTGCCAGACTCTCGGTAAACCGAACGATACTCGGGGAACAGAGCGTATAACGCACTGCCTCTGCTACCCCCCCGACCATAGACCATACACCAATCCCCGAAGGGTAGCATTTGTTCGTTCCGATAGTATACAAATGATACGTACTACCGTCATCTATTCAAACCAACCAACAAACAAATGCACAATATAACTGACTGTACTAACATGCGTGAACAACATCACGACTCAACTCATAGGATAGTATAACTGACCATCCTACTTATCATATGAACAAGAGTAACCAAAGATATATGCAAATACAATGTTATAACAAGTTGAATACAATACAACATATGAAACAAGTACAAGCAACCAATGTTATAGTAACTTCAGCTATAACTTTAACTTTAACCATTCAATGTTATAGTAATCCAAACCACAACATAAACTCTGGATGCGAGGTTATAGCAACCTCTACTATAACTTCAGTAAATGTAACTCGGAAGTTATACTACCTCAACCATAACCTTGACACGAAATACAAAGTTATACTAGCATTAACCATAACCTTGAGCCATAATCTCAGGGTTACATTAGTTACAGCTATAACCTTATCTCGTACTTCAATGTTATAGTAGGTCCAGCCACAACTAGAGTAGCTACCCAAAGTTGTATTAACTTAAGCTATAACGCTTGAATCATCATCAATGTTATACTAGCTTTAGCTATAACTTTGGAAAGAACTCTTGGCCGCCTATCATGCCGCCACTAGGGTTTATTCGTAAACCCTAATTGCGCTCATGACACCCATAATAAACACATAACATCATACGATATATATAATTAATGCATAAAACATATACAAACATGCGAAACATAATTAATCATGATAACAAATAATCAAACATGTACCAATCATGCAAAACAATCATTAAATCATATTAATTACATCAATTGGCATAAACACAATTAAAAGAGAAACACCTAGTTACCTTATTAAGCAAATAAAACCCTAGAGATCGTCTTCAACGATATAAACGTCTTCTCCAGGAGCAACTTCCACGCCTTCATTGAATCATTCACGTGCCAAAGATAACGAATCTAATAAATATACTAACTATATATATATAAACTAATAAAACTATAAAACTATGCGAAAACGTAAAACTTACGAAGAAGATAGATAAATCCAAGAAGTAGGATCAATCTAAGCACGAAGAACGATGAAGAACGATGAAGAACGAAGAAGGAAGAAAGACGGCACGAAACCCTAGGCAGGGTGGCGCGCGGCACGAGGAGGAAGAGAGGAGGAGAGAAACTAGGTTTAGGGTTTTTGTGAGAATATGAGAAAAGAAGAGCAAGGGTTTGGTTTCCCTTCATATATATAGAGAAGCTCATGAGTTTATTCTAGGTTTAGGCCCAAAACTCACCCATCAACACTAAGATTCACGTGAGACCCAAGGAGGAAACGGATCTTCACCGTTTTTCAAGCCCAACGAGCCCAAAAGACGACAAACGGATATTTTCCCGAAAATAAAATATAAAATATGGGAAAATAAAATTATAGAATTATATTACGGAAATTAGGGGTGTTACATGGATCGCCTTCTCGAGTGGCACCGTCTTCTAGGAACTCCGGAATAAATAAATTACATAATTTCCTATTATACATTTGTAATTAAAGTAAAAATAAATCTATTAAATTACAAAACGGTGATACAAGATCACAATAAATTACAATCGAATCGATATTCCCATACATTTCGCGTAATATCAATTAAAACTAAGGCCATACTAAGTAAAATTACATAATTCAAAAATTACATAAAATAAAATTATGGCAATCATAAATAAAATGCAGCATTATAATATGTATGAACATGCCCAATTTTATGCTAAATCGCCTTTAAAGAGCCAATATCGTATATTAATCGGTTTTCACGGATTTGCGTGATTTAACCTTTTAAAAATCACAATAATTACATAAAATTATATTTATGTACTAGTTAATTACCCTAACCATCTTAGGACTCAAAATTAGTCTCCACTAACATATTGACAATAATTAACTTATATTTCTCAATATTGTTCATAAAAGGACTCAAAATACAAATTTTTTGCCATAAACTTCAAATTAAATCATAAAAATTTCAAATAGATTCAAAATTTGAAATTTTAAACTCATGAACATTCTGGAAAAATACCATGACACTCATAATGTTCAAAACTTAGGTTAAAAATTTCGAAAATTTATCGAAAAAAACAATGTTGCGGTTTATCCGATTTATCAATTATTACCATAAAAATATGAGAAAAATTATTTTTATTACCTTTTCACTTTTAGATCTGAAATATATGATAAAATGTAACATGTGATGTGTTTCCTTAGTCATGAAGTATGTTTTAGCAATTTTTACTAATTAAAGTCACTATTTATGTGATTTTTCATCAAAAACTCATAAATCATGCATAAAGACTTCGTTATAGCCAAATATTTTACACACATCTTGTAAAATTTCATTTGAGAACATACTAAATTTTCATGACCAGATTCGAAATATAACTCATATTAACCTATTTTCCCATTTAAATACGATTTTAACTTGAAAAATCCATATTTCGAGCATAACAACTCATTTGATTATGAAACTTTACAGGCCATCAGTAGATAATATATGTGAAAACATATCCAAAAACCACTGAAAAAATTGAAGTTAAGCTATTTTTAGTCCAAAAATGACATTTTTATCATAAAAATCACATTTTAATGTCATTATTATATAAAATGAACAATAAAATCCATAAATAAACCAAAATGTCCTAAAATCACTTAGGACCAGAAACTTTTAACATGAATGGTTATTTTTAGGTTTTTCTTCATAAAACCAATTTAATTAGTTTTGTATGTTAATCATATAACTCGGAAAAACTATAAACCGATTTGCATGCAAATAACCTATGGCTCTGATTCCACTTGTTAGAAAATATTAATTTGACATATTCATATATGTGAGAAATTATTTAGTCATAAAATAATTACAAATCTTATGCATGCAAACATAAATAGAAGTAAAGAAGAAATCGTTTTCCTTACTATGTGATTTCGGTTTTATGGGTACCAACAAGATTTCCTTCTTGTTAGTTCTTGAGCTTTCCAACAATGTATGAACAAGATTCAAGTTTAGAATCACTCCCAAAAGCATATACCCAAAGAAACCTCTTAATAACTAATATTATTATGATCTAGTAACAATATTAGTCTTACTTAAAATATGACACAAAAAATTAATTTTGTTCTCTTGAAAAATCGGTTCAAGAGGGAGTGATTATGTGAGTTTATTTCTCTAGAATTTTCACAAATTGTAGAGAGTATGATAATTTCTTACACTAGAAATTTTATGATAATTGTGAATGAATAATTGTAGAGGAAACACTCTCTATTCCCTTGGTAAAACCGGTTGGATGGAGTAGTGTGTCCAATGCATGGGCTAGTTTTTCTACCCAAGAAAATATAGGCATGCAAGGCTAAGACTATAGGCAATTATTGTGTTTTCCACTTAAAAATAATTAACACAATATCAACCATAAGCCCCTCCATTTTCGGCACATATAAAATGGGAGGTCCATTTTATTTTTGTCATTTGTCAATTGTGACATATGTGACATGTTACTTGACATATGAAATTGTAATGTATTTTTAACATATTAAAAATCAACATACTCATAAAATATGTCATATACAAAATTGACTAGTAATTTGTAATTACTTGTACCAAAATGGTTTATCAATTATAAATCACAACATCTTATATTTATAATAAATCATTCATTCAATCTCAATTCAATATCAATTGTTTCGTAAACAATAATTTTATCCAAGTAATAAAATAATTCGATTACTTACACCGTGTCTCATTTAATCAAATTACAATAAGATACGTTAACTTTACTCATAAAATCATCCGTCAATTTTAAGCAATTTAATTAACTCGTATCGGCATACGATTAATTAAATAATCAATTAAGAGTATTTCCTTATAGGTATGACCTAAGGGGATCAACTGATCACCACCGTCGCACGACAGTAATGTCAAACTCTAGACAGCCAATCATTACCGATTTGTGTGGACCAGTTGACTGTAAAAATATTACATCCCACATGTATTCTTAAAATGAGATTTAAACATGTGATCATCATGATCGACAGTTGTGATCGCATTATTGTCGGAGGACACTTATTCCAACAGATATTACCCAAGTAAACTTCATCAATAACTTGTCCGAGAAAGATGGGACTATTATAAAAGTCATAAAATCGGTTAAGATAATCATGAAAAGGCTCATTCTCGTGTTGTGGGACGAATCCGTTCATCATAATACAAGGCCAAGAATTATTACCTACAAAATAGGTACTAAAACTACAAGGAAACTGTGAGATTGATCCAAAGGAACAAGTGTTCCCCGAGACAAAATAGAATAAGATAAAATTCAACAACTAATTAGCATACAAAACCGTGCTCCCCGACAACTGATGTGACCATAATTAGCGCATATTTAGCCCCCGAATTAGCCTTGTTCCCATGCTTTTTAGTGCATATTTGGGTCATTTCTTATCTTTAGTTCTTTGTTTTGCATATTCTTTGAGATTTTGATCCCTTGGTAGGAAAGGAGTAAGAATCTTGCATTTTCATGGCAAAACGAGACTAAATTGATCGAATTCAATGACCAAGCATCAAGGAGAGACAAGATTAGAAGGCCTTTGTACATATTATAGTAGAAGAGCAATGTTGAGAAAGGATCCTTGAGTCCCCAAGGAAATCCCCAAGGAATTTATGAAGAAAAGGGAAGAAAAGAAGAAGATGTCTTGCTGAGTGACAATCCGTGCGGATTGTCACCAATCCGTGCGGATTGTCACCAATCCGGCCGTCCCACAGCTACACAATCCGTGCGGCTTTGCTCTAATCCGCTCGGATTCCACCTCCACAATCCGCCCGGATTCCCTCGAATCCGCTCGGACCCCATCGCCAGAATCCGCCCGTCCCGACCTTATTCCGCCTTATTCCAAAGGCACAGTGATTTCCCCTTCTCCAAGCTACGAAGAAAGAAGCCCTTCCTTCGAAAAATACCGGCTCCTCCTTGCTCAATCTAAAAAGTGTAATTACTAGTTTAGCCCTTAGTTAACCCTAATGCATCCTCCCTAATTTCCACTATAAATACCCCATTAGTCTAATTAGAGGAGCATGTTCTTCTTATCAATAAGTAGAGTAGTTAATATCAATCAAATCTCTCTTTAGTATTGTAATCAACAATTAATCAAGTTCTAATACAAGTTTCATTTCCTTAATCTCTCTTTAGTTCATCCTTTATTTTGGGTAATTGAAGATTATTTGGGTTATTGTTGGGAGATTGACAACCTCTCAATTAAGCATTCAAGTACTTCTTTTATCTTTGCTTTATTATTGGAATCATTAGTAGGTATAATTATCTTAATCCCTTTTTAGTTATTGTTAATTACTTTCATTTATTCATCATGTTTCATATTGTTGGTATGATTGACAACCTTGCTAGCATGATTAACATGATAATGAGTGAGTAGTCTCTTAGCTAGGGTTAATGGGTGATTAGGGAAAACCAACATAGGGAATGATTCATGCTTAAATTAATATGCTTTCATGTTTTATTTGCTTGCTTGTTTTGATCTCAACTCATGCACATGTTATATTTGATGAAATGCTAAGCCTATGAATCCTTGCATTTACTATCATCTTCTATCTTTTCAATGAGACTTGTAAGACATAACCCAACTCGAGTCTCATTAGACCATGCATGTTGTTGAGTAGGGAAGATTAAGTCGACTTGTAGGTGTTGTACAATCTAATCGATTCGGCTCCGGGACCCAAACTTTCCTAGGATTGTAAGATATAACCCAACTCAATCCATCACAACAATAATTGCTTGCTTATAATTTGAGAACATGTTTGTATGATCAATTCCTATGATTCCCCTATGATCTCATGACACCCTAGTGCTTTTAATCAATTGTTTACACCCCTTTAATTCATCTTGCTTGTTTATTTTCATTGCTATTTTATTTTAGTGACCTTCTACATCAACCCAATTTGTGACACCCTTAGACACCACTAGTTGCAATAGAAATCTCATTTTAACTCCCGTCCCTTGGGATCCGACCTTTACTTGCCTCTTTACTAATTGTAGAGTTGTTTGTGAAGTTATAAATTGTGTTTTGATTCGACCGTGACCCAACGACCACATCTTTAATTGTGAACACGAAACGGACCCGATCAGCAACGGCGCCAAAATTTGATAGGCTGTTGAAACCTAATCAAAGATAAATACCCTAGACAAAAATGAATGTAGTAATAGGGGTCGAAAACAAGGAGACGAGACATTCTATACAAGTTGTTGTGAGGTGAATGTAACACCCCCATCTACCAAAGTGCCTCACCAAGGCCTACCTTAGCAAATGGAAGTGCTACCATCTCGGTCACCCAAGGCAATGAATGTCAAATAAACCATAAAAGAACGTACTTTAATAAAATAGTTTAAGTGAATACATCAAAACCCAAAAACTGTAAAGTATGATACAACCGTTCGAAAACCAAAACCAACTAATGTAAGTATAATGTTCGACATAACAGCAGAATACTTCTAATAGACTCTTGGTGACACATGCCCAGCTATCTGTTTTGGTAAGATTTTACCGACTAAAGATTTGTCAGTTAATGCGACTATTCCAATTAAAATATGATATTAAAGACTTAAGTAGATCGGTAGTAAGAACATAGCAAGAACGAAAGTAAACAACTAGTACGAAAGAGAAACAAACGAAAAGAAAGAGAGACAAACGACACAAGCAAAATGGTGACGCGGGAAACCCAAAATGTGGAAAAAACCGCGGGGGGAATGGTATCCCACCAATGATCCACTAGTAGTAATAGTATTCGAGGGTGAACCTAGCTGGAACGATCAGGAGGTACAGCAGTGATCTCCAAATGACTAGGTACAAATGATACGTACGATGTAGAAATTTCTAAGTGTGTTAATGATATTAATTGTTGCAGGTGGTGAATGATATTTCTTCGAGTGGAGTCAATGATGAATGCCCTTGAATCTGATGTTTGTTGCTCTTTTATAGCCTTCCTTTGAATTGTCGCACATGCTCCCTACATATGCTCAACCATACGCTCCACTTCCTATGAAATAGGAAGTGGTGCTGACTTTGCCAAAGCTTTTGTTGATCACTGTAATGTTCCTGCTGGCTGCTTGTTACTTAATTCAAACGTGGCCTTTGTATCACTTGAATGTCTAGGTTCATCCCCCCTTGTTCTTCCTTGCGTCTAGCAGTCTGCTGCCTTGTTATTGATCCGTGTGCCTTTATTTTATCCAATTACGAGTTGCCACGTCATGATGAGAATGAGAGGGTATTTTTACCCATATAATTACCTCCAAGCAACTGCCAGGTTCTGTTCTTGCTCGATGGATGCTGGGAGTTGCTTCCCTCCTAGACGCTGCGTGTAGTGGCGATGTCATAGCGTGACATCATCCCACTTGCATTCTTATCCACTGAGTCTGACCGTTAGAGGTCTAATCAATCACTTCCTCTCAATAACTCCTCACCTCCCCCATGTCTCCTTTCCCTCGATCCCCCAAACCTAACTCCTTCCCTTAACTCCCTTCTCTTAACTTCCACTCTTAACTTCCACTCTTAACTTCCTCTCTTAACTCCCTTCGGTTATAAATACACCCCTCCCACTTCCTTTATTCCTGTCCTTATTAACCCCTTTCCCTAAAACCCTTTACTCTCCCTCCCTTCTTATAAAATCTCCCTATCCACCAGGTAAACTCCTTACTTTCTTACCTCTCTCTTAATTTTTTCACCTCTAAACTTCGCAATTATGGTAAAAAAGGCTTTCCGCCACACCGCTCCTCCTCCTTCTCCCCGTGGGGGTCCATCCGCTGCTGCTCTCTCTCCCTTCCGATCCTCTGGGATCCTTGCAGATCACTATCTGTGCGATTACAGCTTTGTTGATACCCCCCTCGAGGAGGTGAGAGAGAGGTTTGGCCTTGGGCAGGAGGTTGAGATTCACATTCCTCAGCCCGGGGAGGCACCGGATGCCCATAATCCCGGTTAGGTATGCCTGTACGAGTACCCTTTTACCCAGGGTTTGTCTTTTCCCTTCCCTCCTTTGGTTCAAAGGATCTTTCGTCACTACAGGTTGGCGATCTGCCAGCTTGCGCCTCATGCATGGCGCATTCTGGTTTCGCTATGCATCCTCGCTGAGGATCACGTTCTGTGGATTGGTCTGGGTGACCTCGCCCTACTCTATACTTTCAGGCCCTTTGTTGTCGGGCTTATCACCTTGAGGTCCTACGACACTAGAAACCCTGGCGTGATCCTTCCTCCCAAAGTGAGGGATGAAGGCTGGAATACGAACTTCATCTTCGTTAAGATTGACTCTCTTACCCCCACCCCCGAGTACTTATTTGACAAGTGGGGGGCCTCTAAAGGTAATTTTAGTTTCTGGGTGTCTGTCATTTTTCTTTTACCTTAATGTTCTTACTGGTGTACTGCTACAGGTTTGAAGCAGCCAGTTCCCTCAAGAGATCACAACGTGATTAGCCGTTTATTTGCTCTTCCTGTTGCAACTCGTTCTTACCCTGATGTACTTTCTTCCCCTGTTGGTGCATCTGCCTCTGAACCTCTTGACATTAGTGAAGGAGAGCAAGAGGAGGAAGAAGAGAGAGAAGAAGAGGAGGAAGAGGAAGAAGAAGAAGAGGAAGTTGGTACCTCCACAAGTCAGCAAGAACCCCCAGCTGCCGAATTCCAGATGTCGTCTGGTAAGTCTTTGTTTTTTATAGGTTTTCGTTCCTGCTATATGGTCATTTGCGTTTATGTTCAATGTGTTCCTGTACTAGGGAATACTCCTGTTTCCTCTCTCTCCCTGCTGGATAGAATGAGGAAGCAAGTTGCTTCCGCCTCCTCCGGTCCTTCTCCCAGGAAAAGTCCATCGCTCCCTGCTGAAAAGGAGCCGGTTAACACGCCTGACCTTATTGAGATTGCTCCTCTGGCTGCAGTGGATCCTATGCCTCCTCTGCCCAATACCTCCTGATGGAAGGTGTCGTCGTGTCTCCCAATCAAACACATTTATATTCTCAACAAACAACTAGTTAGTGGTTAAGTCGAGGTCGATCCATGGGACGGTGTGCGTTGGGTTCTAAGTCTGTCCATTTCAATTTATGCTAGTGTCACAATTGATTTGGGTTTGTAGTTGGTGAGTCTAAACTAATGCAAGCAATGAAGTAAAACAAAAAATAAATTAAGAGATATAAACAAATGACTAAAAGTGCTAGGATATCATGGGTTCATAGGGGATTTATGGGAGTTGATCATACAAACATATTCTCAAGTTATAAGCAAGAAATTATTGTTGTGATGGGATCGAGTTAGTGTATATCTTACAATCCCTAGGAAGATTTAGGTCCCGGAGCCGAATCGATTAGATTTTACAACACCTACAAGTCGACTTAGTCTCCTCCTATTCAACTTTATGCATGGTCTAATGAGGCTTAAGTTAGTTTATGTCTTACAAGCCTTATTGAAGAGATAGGTGATGGGTAAAAATGCAAGGATTCATAGGCTCGCATTTCATCAAACATAACATGTGCATAAGTTAAAATCACAACAAGCAAGCCATTTAATTATGAAAACATATTAGATTAAGCATGAATCATTCCCCATGTTTGTTTCCCCTAATTGCCCATTAATCCTAGCTAAAAGACTACTCACTCATTATCATGGGAAACATGTCATTAATGGTGTCAATCATCACAACAAGTATAAACATGATAAGAGAAACAGGAAATAAACAATAAAGAGTAAAGAGTAAAGAGATTATACCAAACTTGAGATGATCTAAAGAATAAATCAAAGAATAATAGAAGAAAACTTGATTGATGATGACGAGTTGTCAATTCTCCAATAATAACCCAATAGTCTTCAATTACCCAATAATAATAAACTTGAAAAATAATTAAGGAAAGATTAATGTGTAATTTTGTGGAATGATTGAGATTAATCTATTCTAATCTACTCCTAATCTAATCTAAGAGAACTTGATCCTCTATGGGAGCTTCCTACTTAGAGGGCTTGATCTCTTGATTATTACAAATGGAGTATATATAGTAGTACATCATTAGATTAAGCAAGGGTAGATTAGTGAATAACATTGCTAAGTGTTGAGTAGGGAAATGCAAGTCTTGAAGGGAGATGTGCATATCACGTTGCTAGTCCTGCCACAATATGCTCGTCCCGCGCGTCTGGAGTCTTGGCACGGAGGTCCTGTCTCGTGATCTGAGCGGATCGTGGAGGAGACGCTTGGATTGTCTGGCTGCAAGACGGGCGTCTTGGCTGCGGGAGGCTCGGATAGTGGTAAAGGAAGACGCTCGTCTTGGAGGGGAGATGCTCGTCTTGGCGGACAACTTGTCTAATTGAGCTCGGATTGTAAAACGGACGTCATTTCCTCATCCGAACTCCTATTGGAGTGATTCAAAAGCCTAGACCACTTGATTTTTCAACGCCGTTTTATCTAGCATACTTTTATAAAGGAGCAACTCTTGGTTTGGTTCCGACCAATTTCTTCTTATAATGGCTTTCTTCTCGTCATCCTTGCTTTTAAGCCTATGATCCTTCTATATACTCTTTATTCCTACATCCAGGGTCGTCATTCTTGCCTCCTCTTCATACTATTCCATCCAATATCTTCAACAAGCTTCCAAATATGCACGGGAGACGGGAATTCCGCCTCATTATCTTCTTTCCTACAAGACATATACAATGCAATAGGAAAGCGAAATAGGAAGGAATTGACGGATAAAATGGCCATAAAATGTTATAAAAGTATGCAAAATAGGTTCAATTAGGGGACTAAATGTGCGCAATTAAGAGTCACATCACCTCCACCGTAATCCACCTTCCTAAGGGGTATGGCTCCAGTGGGGTACCCCTCTGGCCTCAAATGGAACAACTCCTGCTCCCTTCTGTTGTCCATTCCCTGGGAAATACCCCTTTTCCTACAGTACTAGATGACGCTCCTGGACGCGCCCTGCAGGTACTTTTTTAATTCCCTTTATGCTCCATTGGTCTATTTTGTTCGTGCTGCTGACTGTTCTTTTTGCAGGTCTTGCAGGACAACCTGTTCCTGCGCAGGGAGGCTGTCAGCTTGATGAGGAAGGTGAACAACCTCAACGTCAACCTGGGGAAGGTGGAGGTAGATCTGGCACTGGATAGGAGGGAGAAGGTGGCGACCCAAAAGAAGCTGGCTGAGAAGAAGGCGGCTGCCCAGAAGCAGCTGGATGCTGAGAGGAGGGCGGCAGAGAGGCATATAGAAGAGGCTCACTAGGAGGTGGAGTTGTTGAAGCATCTGTTCTTAGACTCTACATTGGTTTCCACCTGGGAAACAAAGATCAAATGCATCAAGGAGTTTGAGGCGGGTGAACACTCCAACTGGGACCTTAATGACATTTAGAAGGTATTTTAAAGCCTTTTATTTCATTTCTTTACATTTCCAAACAAAAATATTAGTCACCAACACAAAATCATCCTTGGTTCTACATACCATGCCGGATTTTAACTCGGGTACGATGACGAGTATCGACTAATTACATTCAAAATGGACTTAAAACAATTAGTCCATAATCATTTTCCAAAACTATTCATGTCAAGTTTGTCAAATCGAACCCGACACCGAATATTATCAAATAACGATGATTATTCGTGTCTAGTTCTTCAAATCAACAAATGCGGTCTAAACGACCCTTTCAAAATCAAACCGGGTTCAAATACCCATTTTCAACACGTTTTATAACGTTTTCTAAAAGGCCAGAACACGGCATACAACCATTGGCTAACCCGCGCCTCAAGCAGGCCTTTTCTTTCTCATTTTCAAAACCAAAGGGAGGCTCCTTACACCGCCGGCTGGCTCGCGCCTCTTATGGCCGTCTTATGGTACAGTACGGGGCTGTTCCCTTCCAAAGATTAGTCTAGGACGATCCCGACTCCGGTTAACCCGGATATAGTATGGATCAGATGACTATTCAAACCATATTTGCAAAATGCCTTACTAAGACAAATGGATCATGTTATGCACGCTAAACCTAATACGGTAAATGGATGTTTAATTTCCGTCTTGCATGCAAATCAACCATTAATCCAACTCGACATCTTATACTTGATACTTGGATTAAATCAACCGACTTAGAAAGCTCTCGCATGTTAGGTTTAAATCATTGGATGCGCATTCATGCATTTAAACCGTTTTATCAACTTTTGCATTCAACCAACCAAGATCGATCAGTAGAGGCCGCTAAACGCGGGCGAGATTGGGTGTCTGATTAAAGGGCTTCCCAATATGTACCTTCACCTCTTACTCAGAAACTTTGGATAGTGGACGACCTTATCCAGGGCGTACGAGAGTCATTCTAGAGATAGGATGTTAAAGAGGGACGATTTCCTTATCTTTAGTACCTATGTCAAACGCTGCTTTGTGCTTCGATTTGACCGAGGTATAAAGTGGAATTCGAACGGGTTCCAGGCATCCCACAAATGCTTGGTGGCGACTCCGAACATCTCTAATCTTTTCGAGACCCTTACCGAGACGAAACCGACCGATCTAAAATGATCCGGTCGAAAGCACCTTTACGCCGCCGAGCGTGGCTTTCAAAAGACCGCTGCATGTCCACAGATTGGCTTGGCGTGCAGGTGGCCCGTGACTACGGACCGGTAGGTGGCCCCAAATCCACAGACCGAGACGTGGCCCATGACCACACTGGCCGTCACAGAGGTGGCAGTGAGCCCTGTTCTGGTCAGAGAGCAGGAAAAGGAGCAGAAGCCAGTATACTACTTAAGCAAGTCTCTGCTGCCGGCAGAGACCAGGTACACATCTCTTGAAAAATTAGTACTAGCACTGGTAGTAGCATCTCGCAAGCTGCGCCCCTATTTTGAGTCCCACACCATACGTGTCGTGACCAACTACCCGCTGAAATCTATCATGAGGAAGCCTGAACTGTCAGGCAGAATGTCAAAGTGGTTTGTACACCTCAGTGGGTACGATATCCAGTATGACTCCAGAATAGCAATCAAATCACAAGCATTGGCCGACTTTGTGTCAGACTTCAGCCCAGCCATCCAAAATCTGGCAAATGAGAAAATCCTCACCCTAGGGGGAAACAAGGAGGCAGAGGTCTGGCAGATGCATATTGACAGAGCCTCCAATCAAGGGGGGGGGGGGGGGGGGGGCAGGAGTAGGGTTAATCCTGCGATTACCACAGGGAGACCTGATAGCACAAGCGGTGGGATGTGAATGCAAGGCAACCAACAATGAAACAGAGTACGAGGCCTTGATACTAGGAATGAAGCTAGCTCTGGAGTTAGGAGTCAGGCACCTGCGCATATCCAATGACTCTCTACTAATAGTCAACCACGTAAATGATGAGTTTACAGCCAGAGATTCGAAGATGATTGCATACCTAAAAATAGCGAAGGAGTTAAAATAGAAATTCGGAGCTTGCAAGCTTAAGCAGATCCCCAGGGATCAGAACGTGGAAGCAGATGCCTTAGCAACTCTGGGGGCAACATTCAAACCAACAGAATTATCCATCATCCCCATAGCACACATGCTAGAGCCTTTTATCCTGAAGGTAGATGAAATAGACAAAGCAGAACTGGAGGATCCACAGAACGAAGAGGAAGTCCAGGCAGCTACAAAGGTAGGTGAGGATTCTTAGCCAGCCAAACAGGCAGACGACTAGGATTGGCGCACACCCTACCTAGATGGATGCGTCATAGCAAGCTACCGGATGACAAGAAGGAAGTAAGGGCTTTCAGAGTGAAGGCCTCCAGGTTCATACTTATTGACAATATACTATTCAGGAAATCACTGGCAGGCCCCTACTTACCGTGCCTAGACAAGGAAGAAGCACAGACTGTGTTACATGCTCTCCATAGTGGCGAATGTGGAAACCATGCAGGGGGCAGGAGTCTGGCAAATAAAGCTCTCAGGCAGGGATACTTTTGGCCCACGATGAAGGCAGATGCAGCAGAATATGTATGGAAGTGCGACGCCTGCCAGCGCTCAGCACCAATGATCCATCAGCCAGCAGAACCCTTGCACCCTATCATTTCTCCCTGGCCATTCATGGCATGAGGCATGGACATAGTAGGTCCTCTGCCAAGAGCCACAAGAAACAGGACATGGATGCTGGCGATGACAGATTACTTCTCCAAGTGGATAGAGGCAGAAGCATTCATAGAAGTAAAGGACAAACAAGTCATTTCATTTATAAAACAAAACATCATTTGCAGGTTTGGTATCACATCAGAAATCATATGTGACAATGGCTCACAATTCATCTCCAACGATACCGAGGGATACTGTGCCTGGCGAAACATCACCCTAAAAAAGTCAGCACCCAGGACTCCAAAGTCCAACGGTCAAGCTGAGTCCAGCGACAAAATCATCATGGACAATCTGAGAAGGAGGTTACAAGAGTTAGGAGGAAAGTAGGCAGATGAATTGCCACTAGTATTATGGTCAGATAGAACGACGCCAAAGATAGCAACAGGTCAAACACCCTTCAGCCTGATGTTTGGCGCAGAAGCAGTCATTCCATCAGAAGTTCTAGTTCCCACTCACAGGTATGGACGTATGACAGAGGAACTGAACAATGCAGAGATGGTCAGAAGTCTGGATACAGTTGACGAACTGCGAGCAAGCGCAAAAATACGTCTGGCTGCCTACAAGCAGTCAGTGGCCAGGAGTTACAACAAGAATGTGAAAGTCAGGCTCCTGGAGGTAGGAGACCTGGTTCTCCGAGAGGTGTTTCAAAACACTAAGAATCGAAAGGCAGGCAAATTCGCCTACAATTGGGAAGGACCATACTAGGTAGAAGGAGTTGTTGGCCATGGTGCATACAGACTGATGACTATGGACGGTCAAATCATACAACGCCCATGGAACATACTTCACCTGAAGAGATATTACTTTTAATAATAAGTAGATTTTAGCCTTCAGGATGATGTACTATGAAAAGCCAAATCATTTTGAAATTAAAATAAAAATCCGGTAGTAGGCATACTGCCAATTTCACTCCTATTTCTGGTGTCTCTAACTATTTTAAGATTTTAAACTGCTATTAAATGGCGTGGTCTAGCAGCATCCTGGGACCACAATTGCTCTGGTACCTCATGTGATGGCGTCAGATACTTCACATCATTTTAATAGATTTTCCTATTTTCAGGCTTCTCTAGGTACATCACTCTGAATCCTAGTGTCTATGGTACGTTGAAAGGGTATCTAGCAGGACTGTCAACTGCCAACGCGGGGTGACAAGGCACATGGCACTCCAACATGCCTAACCTATTTTCTCCACAAGGAGAACCCTCACCAGGCGGACTGTGGAACATACGAAAGGGAGCCTGGTTGACAGCTAAACACGCTTACCCAGCTACCCCTGATACCACCCCCTAGACGTAGCTCGCACTAATTGCAATTAATCAGGGCTCCAGCATGCATGCACATATATGGAACGTAGGGATCTCTGCGCTACCAGAATCCTACAGCGTCCCATTGGTCCTAGAATGACGATAAACTTGCCTAAATTACGCCTCTGTTGGCTTTAAACGTGATTAACAAACCTTGCGTCATTAACAAGGTTAAGTAATCCAAAACTGCGGCATACGCCTAAATCAGCCATAAGGCGGACACGGCCGCTAGCTTAGTCTGTATCAGCCTCTTCAGACTGAACAGACTGGTCTAAATCAGCCTCTCAGGTTGACACGACCACTCCTTCTTACATTGCGGCATATGCCTAAATCAGCCATCAGGCTGAAATGGCAGCTAGCTGAGTCGGAACGTTAGCCTCTTCAGGATGACAAGACTCGCCTAAATCAGCCAGCCGGCTGACATGGCAACTCCCTAAACTAAGGAAACCTAAGAAACAAACACACAAGATATAAACTAAAACTTTGCCAAACTACGGCAAGGGATATTCCCAAAATATGGCCAAAAGTGCGGCCCCTGAGTTTAGCCGCCACTATGGCGGAACAACCAAAAAGTGTTTAAAAACTTACAAGTCTGCCACCTCTGGGCCAGACTACCAAAAAAAGTCCATTAACATAAAAAATACTTAATTATCGGTCACACTAATGACCTCCACTTCTGGCACCTCCTCTGCCTGTTGACCCTCTATTTCAGGTACCGCACCAGCTTGCACACCCTCAGCTGCCATAGCATCCAGAGCTCCGTTAGCAGCATCTTGGGGCATTTCAGCATCTCCACCAGCAGCTTGCTCAGCCAGCGCATGAGAATTCACCTCCCCAACTTCAGGCATCAATGCACTTAGATCACGTTGGGTGGGGTAGAGCATCTCTAGCTGTCTCTCTTCCTCCTCTATAGCTTGCTGGGTGGGAGCCTCCTCAAGAGAAGCATGCATCCCGCTGATTTTTCCCCCCCAGGTAGCATAGGCGACGACATTGGTGGCCAGGGAGATCAGCTCACTGATCTTCTCATCATAACGCTTAAGGGAGTCAGAGAAGGTGCTGCACACCTCCTGATTACGTGCCAGCTGATCAACCCCTTCCTTCATCTTCTTCTTGGTAACAGCAAGCTCAGCCTTCAATTCCACCACACGCTCATTCAGATCAGACCGCTGCTATGCCAAGTCGACAACTGTCCCCTTCAGCTCTTGGTTTTTGGCGTTAGTGGCACGACTGGTGGTTTGCATTATGTTGATCATCTTCCTATTGTAAAGAGCAGACTGCAGGGTCTGGGGCAGGAAATGTCAGAAGACAGCAAGAGAAGTCAAAGATTAAAATTTAGAACGGGTAGAAGATGAAGATTGCTCACCATGAAGGCATTCTGCACATCATTTTCAGCCATCTCCTCTGGAGAGAATTTCGAAAAGCCTCTTTCGAGGAGGAGGGAAAAGCAAAATTGTCGATCTCGCCAAGATCGGCACCTTATCAACATTCCCAAAAACTTATGGGAAGTGAGCAATAGTGCCTCCACTAGCTGAGGCACGAGGACTGGCAGGAGGAGTAGGTGGATGGCGAGACAACGGGTCAACCTCTAAGGGCTCAGGCCTAGCAGAACTGGAGTACGTAGGAGGGGTCTAGAAAGAGGCAGCAGGAGCACTCTTCTTGGAGGCGGATGCCACGTCAGGACTGGCAGAAGATCGCTTTCTTTTTGCGCTCTGGAGGATGATTTCTAAAGGATCAGCTTTTGAACCTGCAAGCAGATATAATCTCAGGCGTCAAGACAATTAGAGCATTAGTAAAAGCTGCATGCAAACTGAAACAATTGTGGGAAGCTTACCAGAAGACATGCTGTGAGCTGATTGGAGAGGGTTGGAGGAGGAAGCAGGTCAGAAACTTTCTCTCGGATTCAGAGATACATAACAACTTGCTGCAGGCAGGGGTCTTGGCACCAACGCGAGTCAGGTCACAGGGGCCTGCACGAGGACGATGAAGTAAGCTAGTAAGCAGCGAGATAAAGAAATCAGGTGACAGGGAGGCTACTTACTCGAAGTTATGACCCATTTCTCGAAGATGTAATCCGCAGGTGGCTGGATGGAGTCCTTCCTCACGAAGAAGAAGTCCTCAAACCATTTCGCATCTCGGGATTTGGACACATGCTTGAAGGGAGCCTCTCCACGGCCCCGGAATGAGAATTGACCCCTACCCAAGGACCTGATGTTGTACATATGGGCCAGATTGCCCAGGGTGATGGAATTACCGGTGTTTTGACAAGCAGCCAGGGAGTAGAGGAGAACCCTCCATACAGTGGCAGAGATTTGTGCCATGGCAAAATTATTCGTAAAGGTGAAGTCTTGGATGAGTTTGGGAAAAGGGAAATGCATGCCGTATCTAAACGGGTACAGATAAAAACAAACCCATCCGGGACAAAGGGCATCAGCTTTATGACCCGGTTCAGGGATGGCAATATCCACCCCATCACCAAGACCAAGCAAGATCTTGATCATGGGAATGTCAGCAGGAGTTAAGACAGAGTCACAGTCGAGGGGGTAAGTAAAGAGTCCCCGAGAAGGAAAGACTGGGTCAGGGTTGTGGTCAGTAGGAGCGGATATCGATGACGATTGTCGGGTTTTGCCTATGGTGAGGAAAGAGAAACGGAAATTAAGAAGAAAAAGGGGAAGAATACCTGGTGGAACAGTGGAACAGTGGAGCCGGCGAGGTAAGAGAAGAGGAAGGTTGAGGGTTTAGAGAGAGGGAGAGTTTTTGGAAATGATTTGAAATTAATGGAAGTGAAAAGTGGAGGTTGAGGTTATAAAGGAAGAGAGAGGGAGTAGGGTGCGAGAAAAGAGGAGGTGGGCGGCTGAAATGATGGGGTTGCATGAAAAGGAGTGTAAATGACGGCTTAGGGTTTTAGCATTCGTTTACGTAAAATTCCTTGCTCGACACCTCGAAGCGTACTTCACAAGAAATTTGGGGCAAACTGTTTGGGCAAAAAATCACCTAATAGAGGAAGGCCCACTTAATAAATAAAAGGATCTAATGAGAAGGAGGGGAGTCCACGGTTGGAATAAGCACGAAGAAGGGGAATGGGCTGGTATGCTCGCAGGAGAAGACTGGAGCCCATTAGAGGAGGCACCTGGAATTAGGAAAGGGGGAGTCAGGGAGAAGTTAGGGAGAAGTCAGGGAGATTAGGGAGAAATTGAGGGAGACGACCAAACATGGAAAGAGTTATTATGGAAGTTATATTCCCTTTCCATAATCAAGGTAGGACATGCCTAGGGTTCTTACCCTATAAATAGCCGAGGAAGCAATCAACCGAAGGACATTCATTGACACATCCACGTTCTCATCAAGATATCAACTCATTCACATACACACGCCTACATTCGTCCAAGACCATACAAGCTCGATATCTCATGCTAGCAAGATTAGCATTACGTTTCAGTTGTAATCATCCTCCTATTCAAAGATAGTGCAATATTTGGCAGGGTACCGTCCCTCCCGCGGTTGTTCCCACATTGGGTTTTCCGCGTCACCAAATCTTACGTGTTAATTTATATTTCATACTTTATTTCCTTATTCGAACATTATCATACAAACAATCATTCAATTAACCAACGAGTAAGAACACATTGACCCGAATCAATCAATTCGGTAAAAAATACCTAAACAAATATCGTCATAATCAGCGAATCAGAAACGTTCCTCTACGAAATCACCTCCTATCAATCATACAATCATACAATCACCATCTAATATCAAAATACTCCCAAAACCCCCAAATTACCCAATTAGGGTTTCAACCAAAATCAATGAAACAATATAAAAACTATACTAGGATCTTACCCACAACACGATGGTCTCAACGACGTAAAGAACTCTGGATTCCGACAACACAAGCCTTAGGATTCGATAACAATGCGAAAGAGAGAAGCAAGGTAACTTTGTTTAATCTTTGTGAAGATTAGAATAGGGTAAAAAGTGAAAAGAAACTGACGGAAGATGTTTATATATCCCTCTCGCGTTGCTATCAAAACTCGGCAATTAACCCGTAAAAACCAACTTACTCGATCGAGTAAGTGACTTACTCGATCGAGTGGCCCCTACTCGATCGAGTACCCATCAGACAGAACGCTAGTTCATACGCAAAACTCCCTTACTCGACAGAGTAAGCCTTACTCGATAGAGTACCCAACAGCACATAAAACCGTAGTATTACACTGTTCCCTCCTTAAAAACGAACTTCGTCCCCGAAGTTCAAACCCAACCTATAAAACATGAACTCCTAACACTAACTCCACCAACCATGTCTACCTCCACTACGTGGCTCACGATATCGTATCAACTACATTATAGCCTCTCGACACTGTTAACTACATTATAGCCTCTCGACACTAATTCCATACACTACTAAATACCATCCACAAACGCCGCTAGCTCCATCTCACTAACATATTATCCACCAGCGAATCCAATATCAAGACAATCCACCAACCGAGATCAACCACCAAACGAAATGTTACATTGAATACAAGCAAAATACCTAAAACACTAAATTAGCTCACAATACACTAATAGAAGTGCAATAATCAAATAAAACCGAGCTAAAATAATGAGTTAAACTATATATAAAATGGACCTATCAAGGGTAGAATTTGGAAAGAAATCGGGAGGAAATATGGAAACTCGAGAAAAAGCAGCCCAGGAAAAGGCGCAGCAGGAACTAAGACCTTTCCAAGAGGCGCAGTACCTGTTGCGTTCTCTCTTGGGCAATTTCCTTCTCAGCAAGAAAGACTTCCGCGGTTGATTTTAGGAATTAGGGAAGATGTAGGCTTCCTTATTCCACAAGGTATATATTTTCGTGATAACAGATGAAATTAAGGAATATTACTCCAGAAAATTCCAAAATATTCCGACTCGGGTTTTAGAAAATGGAAGCGGTTTTTTACCCGGACTCCAAATGAACTCTAATTACTGTCAAAACGACCGTATCAGCGCGTAGATGAAAACCATGAGGTTGACTCGACTGTTTGAGCTACTATGTGTCGACGAAATTACAAAATGTCATAAATCGCTCCGCATAATCAAACATGCGGCCCAATCATGACTGGGTGGTTGGCGAGAGGTGCAGAAACGAGGTGTCTACAAGTATGAGGTTGTGCTTCGACTACAGAGAGCTAAACCATGTTAAAATGAAGAACATGTATCCTTTGCCAAGGATTAATGATCATTTTGACCAGTTGAGTGGGGCCGGAGTGCTCCCAAAGATTGATCTGAGGTCGGGTTTTCACCAGTTGAGGATTTCAGATGAGGATATTGCTAAGACAGGTTTCCGATCGCGGTATGGTCACTATGAGTATGTGGTAATGTCTTTCGGGTTGACTAATGCACCGACAGTGTTCATGGATCTTATGAACCGAATCTTCAGCCCATTTCTGGATAGGTTTGTGGTGGTTCTCATTGATGACATCTTAGTCTATTATAAGACTAAGGAAGAACACGAGGAGCACTTGAAGTTGGTACTGCAAACTTTGCAAGATAATCAGCTATATGCTAAGTTATCCAAGTGTGAGTTCTGATTGGAGAGGGTGGCCTTTCTAGGACATGTGATTTCAAAAGATGGTGTGTCAGTGGATCCTAGTAAGATCGAGGCGTTGTCAAACTGGGAAGCACCAAAGAATGTTGCTGATATATGGAGTTTCTTGGTTTTAGCTGGCTATTACGGGAGGTTCGCCAAGGATTTCTCTAAGATCGCTAGACTTATGACAGCTTTGATGAGGAATCTAAACATTGAAGGAACGTTTGACTACAGCTTCCGTTCTAGCTTTGCCTGAGGGAAGTCAGAACTTTGAATTTTATACCGATGCTTCGAAGAATGGGTTGGTTGTGTTTTGATGCAGAATGGGAAGGTCATTGCCTATGCTTCTAGGTAGTTGAAGCCGTATGAGGAGAACTATCCTACTCATTATTTGGAGCTGTGTGCGGTTGTATTTGCTCTAAATATTTGGAGTCACTATCTGTACGGGAAACCTTTAATGTGTTTTTAGATCACAAGAGTTTGAAGTACATCTACACTCAGAAGGAGTTGAACATGTGTCAAAGACGCTAGATGGAGTTGATTGAGGACTATGATATAGAGATCGTCTATCATGAGAGGAAGGCTAATGTGGTTGCAGATGCCTTGAGTAGAAAGAGTGTGCATTCGTTATGCACAACCATGTCACTGATGAAACTAAAGGACAAGATGACTAAGTGTGGACATGGGCCACCCGTGCCGCGCGCACCCGCACGTTGGATTCGAGGCGGCGACACTTCTCCCACGGAACCTTGGTTTGTGATGTGAACATTATTTGCGCACATTTAGTCCCCTAATTGAGCCTATTTTTCATACTATTATAAAATTCTATGGCCATTTTATCCGTCAAAACCTTCTTATTTGCTTTTCTATCGCATTTCATATGTTTTGTAGAAAAGGAGATAATAAGGCGGAAATTCCCGTTTTTCGTGCATATTTGGAAGCTTATTGATGATATTAGATGGACTAGTATAAAGAGGAGGCAAGAATGATGACCAAAGATGTAGCAATAAAGTGTATATAGAAGGATCAAAGGGTTAAAAGCAAGAATGACGAGAGGGAAGGCAATACAAGAAGAAATCGCTCGAAAACCGAACCAAGGGTTGCTCCTTTGGCTCTAAAAATATGCTAGATGGAATGGCGTCGAAAAAACAAGTGATCTAGGCTTTTGAATCACTCCAATAGGAGTCCGGATGAGAAAATGACGTCCGTTTTACAATCCGAGCTCAAGATACAGCTCAACCCGCTCGGGTCAAATTCAACCCGCTCGGGTTGAAGCCCAGGACGCCCATATTTCGCTCGGGACGGGCGTATTCCTGGATAGGAAGTTTTCCCTTGCTACGTGAACCCAAAGCACACTGTCCCATGGATCGACCTCGACTTACCGCTAACTAGTTGTATGTTGAGTATTATAAATGTGTTTGATTGGATGTGACCCGACGACATCACCCACATCAAAATGGCGCCGTTGCCGGGGACGGTGCTATGTGATTAAGTTCTTAATTGTTTGTCTATTTTGATTTTGCTTTCACCTTGAGGAACTTGTTCCTCAAGGATTGTTCTTACCGTTTTTGTGTAGTTTCCATGCTTGTAGTTGTTTCCTTGTCTTAGCTATGATGGCTCAAGATTTGACATATGGAGTTTGTGGTGGATCTTTTGAGTATGACTATATGGGTATGGGGAGTTTGAGGAGCAAGTCAACACAAACCTACCTTACACCTCATACAATGAAAATCCTAACTACTACCCCAACTTTCCCCACCAAAATCACCACATTTAATACCCACAACAACCAACCACCCAAAACTTACTTTACAACCAACTCCAAATACCACAATACAACCACTTTCACACCTACCCACAACAAGAAGATGAACCCATTCAAAATGTGATTCTCCAAATGATGGGAGATCAACAAAACTTCTTCAAACAAATGCTAGAAGAGAGCCAAAGAAGGGACATTGTTCTTCAAGGCATTGTTACTCAAGGTGAGGAGTTGGAAATTCAAATTGCCCAAATAAAAGAAACCCAACTAACTACCCCTCACCACTCTTTAGACATTGACCATGGATGTGAGTTTGAAGGAGTTACCTTTGATGGGAAGTGGGAAGAGCCAACCTCATTGAGCTCTTGTGAGTATGAATGTGTGGTGTTTAATGAGGAAGATATGAAGTTGAGTAAGCCAAATACTCTTAACCTTTGTGAGTATGAGGGTGTATCATTTGATGTGAATGTTGAGATGGTTGAGGAAGAATTAATGAAGAGGAGTGAAGCCCCCATCTATGATTCATATGGAGATAGCGATGATGACAAGCCTATGGAAGAAGCTTATGCGGGATATGTGTCTTGCAATGAAGAAGAGGAATGGAGTTGTGAGATTGCCTTACTTAAGGAGCCCATCCTTGAGAAGTTTGAGGTATGCTTCCATGAAGAAGATGAATTCCTTTTCCCCATTTCCCATGAAGACTACTTGGCCCCTACCATGGAGCCAATGATTGTTGGAGAGGATATGGTGGACCTTCTCCAAAAGGTCAATGCATCATACAAAAGCTACTTGGTGGCAAAGCTCAAAGAGAAACTTGCACGTGAAGCTACTTGTGGACATTTGGCATCCACAATGCCAACTTCTAAGGAGCTCGATCATCAATGTTATGAAAATTCTCCTTCTACCTTGGAAGGATTGAATAATCAAAATGCTATCATCGTCACCAAAAGTAAAGGAGAAGGTGGTAAGTGGAAGTCTCCGGACGAATATGAGCCATACTTCATTCCTCATGTTGACAAGAATCATGGGCTTGTTGATTTGAAGCATTGAGAAAGCTCTAGTGCCAAGGACAAGGTGAAAGAAAGAACACATGACAAACTTCCTTGGCCAAATTTCATGTTCAAATGGAGCAACCCATACTTATGTTTATTTGGAGCTTGTTCACAAGCTTTTGATCTTCTTTTAAGAGCATTGAGCTCTATGGACAAAACAAAGAATTTCAACAAATTAAACTAGTTTGGTGGAGTCCTATCTCAAACCACCATTTGTAAGATATCCTTTCCTTTAACTTTGCATTACATTTACACTAGCATTTAGTTATTTACATATACATTTAGCTTGCATTTGTATTATATTTCATTTGCATTGGCTATTTCATATAGTATAGTTGCATTGTATATATCTCACATGATTCATGTAGATAGTTGCATATAGATTAGAATTCATGCATAGTTACTAATGACCAAACCTATTCATTTCTACATTAGAAATAGTGTTTAAATAGGTTTGGAGAGGTTTGATCATAAGTGACCATAGCTTACTAGAAAGCATGCATCATATAGTATAGTTTAGATTGCATTCATTTGTTATATATGTCATATAGAGTTGCATTTAGTTAGAGCATGCATTCATTCATTCATTCATAACATTGCATTTGCACTTCAATTTCCATAAAAACTTTAAAAATCCAAAAAAATGTATTTCTCTTTCACTCCTACTCCTACATGTACATTGAGGAAAATGTCCAAAATAAAGTGGGGGATGGGAATTTATATTCCAAAAAACTTAAAAATTGAAAATTTTTGAAAAATCCCAAAAATATGTACTTTAATTTCATAAAAACAAAACCCATAAAAATTTGAAAAATTGAAAAACTCAAAAACTTGTTCATTTCCTTTGTAGTGTAGTCTTATATATATTATTGTATATATTATGTTTATATATCCTTGTTCACATTGATTGACTACGCCACATCCGAGACATGAGGATATTGAAGACCGCATGGTATGATCTTTCCAATCTCCTTTTTCCTCTTTATGTTAATGACTATGTGGCTTTATTTTGATTGATGCGGGATAAACAATATTAATTTAGGACTTGCATTTAGATTATATGTCATATTAGTTGGTAGAATCATTTACATTGGGATGTATAAATGTTATTTGCATCATGGCATGTAGTTTGCATGGTTAGAAAAATTTTGTGAAACCGTCTATTTGGGAAGCTTGACAAGTGTACATAGGCCCTAGTAGATGTTTTTTCTTCTTAAGACTTTGCTTGTTAGAATACTTATAAAACACCCTAGGATGTGTCATGCTAGTATCCTTTGACCCATGGATTAAGGCCTAGTCAAGAGTACCTTGTGGTGTGATAACTCCTTGGCTACCGTTTATTCCAAGGTGACCCTTGAAACCATGTATCCAACCATCCATCATCCATGTTCTACCATATTTTTGTCATCAAAGGGAATGGGCACAAAAAGAAATCAATTTGAGTTCAATGAAATCAAAAGTGAAGGAAAGTTTGCAAAAAAAAAAAAATGCATCAAATGAAAAGAGGAGCAAAAATAGAACTCCTATGCTTCAAATATAAGGTACCCTCACTACATATGGGGTGACTTTGAAAATGTTCAAAAAGAAAATGCAAAAAGTTGAAAAGTTGTCAAGTATTGAATTGCCAAATATCAAAAGAAATGGCGAAAGAAAGTGTTCTGAAATGTTATATGCCACATGAAATTGGGGGGAAAAACAAAAACAAAAGCAAACTCCCAAAATGAAACTCAAATATCTATTGATCCCTTTATCCATCGTATCCATTTTTTTGCATGGTAGAGAGGGGACGACCCTTCTTCTTGTCTAGGCAAGAGGGGGAATTCCGCGATCCTCCAGTGTTTCTAACACCATAGGGAGTCTATTCTTGATAAAAGCATTTAACAATCGAGGACAAATGTACCCTAGCTTGACACAACTTGGAGGTGATTTATTGGTATCCTTCTAGGCTTAGTAGTTTGAAGAAATTGCATCTATGAAGGAGTGTGTACCCTTGAATTGCTTCCCTTATAGATAATTTCCGCCACTTAGATGAGGAAAGTGGCTATTCTTTTGTAGATGCATCCATTACTTGATTTTGTGTGCTTAATGCTTGGATGTGTCGCCATTTCGGCAAGCCCCACCTTGCCTTGCAAGAAGGCATCCTACCTCATGGTTGTCTTGTTGTGAGTTGAAGGGGCGGAGTGAGACCCGCTAATTGTCTCATATCGGTTATATTAGTAGGCTAGTTTAAATAAAGGTCTAGTTTTTGTCACCTCTTTACTCGGGACGAGTAAAGGTTCAGTTTGGGGATATTTTATGTGAACATTATTTGCGCACATTTAGTCCCCTAATTGAGCCTATTTTGCATACTATTATAACATTCTATGGCCATTTTATCCGTCAAAACCTTCCTATTTGCTTTTCTATCGCATTTCATATGTTTTGTAGAAAAGGAGATAATAAGGCGGAAATTCCCGTCTTTCGTGCATATTTGGAAGCTTATTGATGATATTAGATGGACTAGTATAAAGAGGAGGCAAGAATGATGACCAAAGATGTAGCAATAAAGTGTATATAGAAGGATCAAAGGGTTAAAAGCAAGAATGACGAGAGGGAAGGCATTACAAGAAGAAATCGCTCGAAAACCGAACCAAGGGTTGCTCCTTTGGCTCTGAAAATATGCTAGATGGAACGGCGTCGAAAAAACAAGTGATCTAGGCTTTTGAATCACTCCAATAGGAGTCCGGATGAGAAAATGACGTCCGTTTTACAATCCGAGCTCAAGTTACAGCTCAACCCGCTCGGGTCAAATTCAACCCGCTCGGGTTGAAGCCCAGGACGCCCATATTTTGCTCGGGACGGGCGTATTCCTGGACAGGAAGTTTTCCCTTGTTACGTGAACCCAAAGCACACCGTCCCATGGATCGACCTCGACTTACCGCTAACTAGTTGTATGTTGAGTATTATAAATGTGTTTGATTGGATGTGACCGGACGACATCACCCACATCAGTTTGCCAAAGCACGTCATGGGCCGTTACCGATTGGTGAGGCATTAAAACCGGTGAAAGGTTGAATAAGCCTGCATTTGTGGAGTCGCCACCAATTTATTTTGGAAAAATTGGAAACCGTTTGAATACCTCATGTCATGTCAAGACACAAAGTAGCTACATGAACACTAAGAAATTCGTTACCCTTAGCATTCTATGTCTAGAATGACTCTCGAAGATACCAATGGACATGGATGTCCAGAGATAACTGGAGTAAGGGGTGATGGTACGTATTAGGAAACTCTTTAATTCGAACGCCTAATCCCGCCCGCCTCGATAGCGGCCTCTACTAATGATTAGGGAACTTGTTCATATTTGATATGTCGTCGATGTAATGCATGCAATGCAAAAAAACATAGATTAATCCTAGCATGTGAAATTAGACTACATCGGTTAACACGTATTTAGCAAACAAATTGGGGTCGAAGTAGAAAGTTAGATTAATTACATGTGAACCATACAATTAAATAATACATAATAATAATAAATGATAAATGAATATTAATAATTAATATTACAAGAATTACAAAGTTTATTTGATCTACGTCAAAAGCACGCTGAAAAATGGGATTTCAAAGAAGAAAATAAAAGAAAAAAATGGAATATGAAATTAATATACAAAAATTCGTCAGATTAGAGGTGATAATACGGATAATAATTGATTTAAACCGTAATTTGGAACTACATCAAAATGAGAAAGAGTTCAGGGACAGAAGCCAACCCAGAACAGGCACAGCATCTGCTGCGTCCTCTGGAAGAGGCCCATCACTTAATGCGTCTGTTCTTGAGTTGGATTCTGGCTGTGAAGTCAGAATCGTAATATCGTTATCGTTCGTTGGTATATTTAGGATATATTATCAATATTAGACTCGAATTGAAGTGTTTTAATTGATTACATGCATCTGGGCAAGTCATAAAACGGATTAAAAATGAGAAATTACAGCGGTTGACAGGATTATGATTAACTCGTGTCGAAAATATAAAAGGAACAAACTTGAGATTAGATTAGGACGAAATTAGACAAATAAGACTCGAAATAAAATTTATGTATCAAGTTAGGATTCCAGAACCTCGACATGAACAAGTTGAAACCCAAAAGAATCGATTTGAATTAAAACGGCGAAAATCCGCAAGTATTGAATTACTCGGGATTAAGGACGAATTAAACATTGTAATTAAAAGGAATTGTTAAAAACATGATTTACACACTGAAAATTACAAAAGGAACGAAAGGAAAGGAAAGAATAAGAAAAAAATGAAACTTGCAGGAAGTCGAGGAGGAAGAAAAGCAGGAGCAGCGAGCAGCCTCTGGAAGAGGCGCAACAGATGCTGCGACCCTTCGAAGAGGCACAACTGCTGCTGCGTTTCTTCTCGACGTCTGACCTCCGCTGTTTTATAAATACGGTTTTAAGAGATGGATTTTAAATCGGTTTTTGAACGTGCTCTTGATATAAATTTACATTAATGATACAAAATAAAAGTACAATAAATAAAATGGGATTTTACACCCTCAGACTTACATGTTTGACGAAATGAGACTGACTAAAGTTATCGATTAGTGATTACTCGACTCGAATATGCGTGGAAAGTGCTCTCGTTAGAGGATTTAGTAAATTGATTAGGTTGATTAAAAGTGGAGTTGGTCAAATTGGTCGGTCTATGCGACGTGAGTGGGACTCAGAATGATCTGAGCTTACGTGGTCGATTGATCAAGCACGTAGGCGTCGAAAGCAATAGCATAGTGTAGAATGCAAAGAGAGAGAAAGAAGGGGCGGAACCCTCGTGTGCTATATATAGAGACCGAAGGTCCCTATTTATACTAAACATATTGAGGAGTTTAGGAATGACACGGATTTGGAAACAAATCACGAAAATATTCTGAAAAGCGTGAAAAGAGGGCTGGAGAAGAGATGCAGCAGCCACGACGACCCTTGGAAGAGGCGCAACACCTGCTGTGTCCTTTCTCCAGAGGTTTCCTCCTCAACAAGAAAGATTTCCGCGTTTTATTATGGAATTTCGGCAGATCTACACTTCCTTATTCCATAAAACACAATATACGGAAGATATTTACTTAAAAATATTAATTTAAATTAGGAATAAATATCAAGAGAATTCTAGAACATTCCAAAATATTCCGACTCAGCATTTAAACGGTTTTTAGAAAATGAATCGGTTTTTGACCCGGACTCCAAATGAACTCTAATTACTGTCAAAACGACCGTATCGGTGCATAGATGACGACCAAGGGGTTGACTCGAGTGTTTAAGCTATCACTTGTCGATGAACTTACGAACTGTCATAAATCGTTCCGCCCTATCAAACATGCGGCTCAATCATTACTGGGTGGTTGACGTGAGTTGATGAAATGAGGTATCTACAGAGCCCCCACTTTGACTGAGACTTGGACAAGGCGAAAGTCAAAGTATAGCCATCAGGTCAATCGAAGATTACAACCGGACGACTCTGGCGACGCGAGGCGGCTCAAGGGGTCTGAACCAAGGACCTGTCGTCGGGAACATTTTAGTCTGTCAACTATCGGGGATGGTCTTTTAAATTCCATTAGACTACGTAAGGAAGCTCGCCAGCCATAAGAAGAAACCATACCTGAGACACCCCTGGGTGAAACGAGACTGAAGGCGCTTCGACAAAACTCTTTGGTCTAAAGATAAATTGGTGTCTGAAATCATTAGGGGTTACAGGGATTCTGAAGAAACTTCTTAACACTTCTGAAGGCTAACTCTGAAGGCTATCTCTAAAGGAAAGGTTAAAGGATAACTCTCTAAAGGACTGAACATGAGGATGTAACTGAAAAGAACTTCGAGAAATTACTGAAGAGGGGTTATCTGAAGGTTACTGAAAGGATTATCCTGAAAGCTGTCTGAAGGAGGAACACATGAAGGTCATCAGGACATTGGAAGAAACTATTGGGGAATCTGCTTGCGTAGGTCTCAAGCGAACTCTGTTTCTGAGAAATACGAAGGCTGTAAGCGGCAACAAACTCTCGCTGGGGAACATATTGATGACTCCACTGGGAAAGAATCATATGTTGAGTCGACAATGGCGTGCCCTTGGCACCGCTGAGGATAAAGTAATAGATTGACAACGACACATCCTTAGCATCGCTTAGGAAAATAAAGGTGTGTGATCGACAACGGCACGCCCTTGGGACCGTTGAGGAGAAAATCCGCTCGGGTTGTCGTAAGCAAAATTCCGATAAAGAGGAGAAGCCTATGAATTGTATTTAGTGATCATGAATTCTCGCGGGGAACAAAATGTCGTGGTTGTCTGCAGTCTGCTGAAGAGAAAATGCCGATTCAGACGAAGAGAACGCCAAAAGGGAGCCATATGTTGAGGAAGAGGTGCATGAAGCCCGGGCCCACAAATAACGAACTCATAACGAATTTTAACAAAATTCTGAGGAAACCTGCTGAGGAAAAGGCGCAGCAGAAGCTGCGACCTTTGGAAGAGGCGCAGCAAGTGCTGCGTCTTATCCCGGGTTCGTCCCTGTCTGGGTAAAAACCCGACTTAAGCCGTGTTTGTTTTTCATTTAAAAACACAAAACATTTCATTTCTTTACAAAAACCCAACCAAATTATGTCAAAACTTGATCAAATCTCACCATAAATGATGACTAATCGAGGTATGTGTCGTGTGCTTGCTTTATTTTGCATTTGAGCTTTGATTTTGGGTCGAAAATTAAGGTTTATATACCCATTTACTTCGAAAATTTGGGGCTTTCGTCCCAATGAAATTGCCTCATGAAATTGACATTAGAAATGAGTAATTGACCATGTTAGTAATATAACCATGTATCCCTTTCGAATTTTCGTCAAGTATTAAGGATTTGAGCGCGAAATGTGACGGTCTCTATCCTAAACCATAAAACCCTTCGAAAATGGCCCTATGCTAGTCCATTTTTTATGAAACTTGATGGTTTGGAACCCTTGAGTGATGGATAAACTTGCTATCATGTCGGTTTTTTGATTTGTGACAGCTTCTCCGGGACACTTTTATATGGCATAATTGTTATTGTAGCGAAATGCTGCCGAATTTTCGACTCAAACCCGCAACTAGGCTTGAATTTACACTCGTCTTGACTTAACCTACCACGTGTGTGGCCAGGGTTAGGAAATTCTAGCCAAAGATGGCTAGAAATGCCGTTTTTACAGGCTTGAAACGCTCGACAAACTCCTTAACATTGCTTGAAAATGCTTAGCATTGCTTTGTTTATTTCGATTTGCAGAGGACGTACCTTCTACGTCGGGGAGAGACCTCATGGACACTGACGTTGACCCTTCTACCGCTCTGAGAGCGATCCAGGAGATGGAGGTGGATATAGAGGAGGAGGCCGCGCGGAGGGACAATATGGGACGAGGTGGCCGTCAGCTCGCAGGAGCGCCTGAGTGGACCGAGAAATGGGATGGTAAACATCTCATGTGGGTGGCAGAGAGCCACCTATCATATAGAACGGCGAGGAGCATGGTAAGCCTTCAGCTTGTCACTTCCTTATATATTTACACATTTCCTTATTTATTCGTTTCTTGCCATTTCTATGCTTGAAAAAGCTTTCTTTTGAATTGACGCAGGAGGCTAGGAACATGAGGTCCTTCTCTGGTTACACGACGATAATGGATGCCTTCGGGAAGCTGTCAGAGGAGGAGAAGGCTAAGATGGAGCGGGGAGCCTTCGGTGCCTTGGTACGAGGCTGGGGGGAGGTCAAGGAGAGGAAAATTCGGCCTAACCTCAGCGTGATCCGAGCCTTTCTTGATCAGTTCTGGGATACGACCTCGACTTTCCATATGCCTTTTGGAGAGATCGGAGTCACCTTGGAGGACTGCGGCATGATCTCGGGTCTACCGTGTGGAGATGAGCCGTTGGTGTGGCCGTCGGTGGCCATGAGAGTAGACTCGGCTCAGGCGAGGAGTCTGATTGGCTGGAACCTGGCTACGGGTGCAGCCCAGGTTCCTGGTTTGATGCCGAGTACCTACGTCAGGGACTACTTCGGCGGTAGGGTTCCGGCGAGAGTGAAGATGGATGGACACATGGTGCCTCCACCACTTTTTACTGTTGAGCAGAAGGCCCGTTTGTGGTTGTGGTGGTTCTTGTCTTTGATTTAACTCGGAGACAAGGGGGAGAGGTTGTCGACGAAGCTTCTTCCGTTTCTTTCTGACTTGAGTAGCCGAGGTCATTGGGACTGGGTTACTTCTAGTTTTGTGGTCCTCACACGCTACATGAGGGCCATGGTACGTCCGGAGCTGATGGAGAAGGGGATTTCTCCTGCCACTATCGGTCTTGGACTTCTCTTGGAGGTATGAATCTTCCTTAAAAATATAAAAGATCATTATTTATGAAAATGTGAAAGATCATTTTTGTAGAGAATGATTTGTAATCATTATTATTATTATGCCTGCAGGCGTGGGTGTACTCTTACTTCCCAAGCTTCGCGCCCACGAGGGCGGTGGACGTAGCGAGAGTGTACCCCATCGTGAGGGACTGGATAGTGTCTCGTCAGAAGAGCCAGCAGTCTTCTTACGATTTTTATCGGAGGGTCGTGAATGCCCTGAGCTTAGATAGCATAAGTGTCTTTGATCTCACTTTATTCTTCCTTTTTTTAGAGATGATCATAGTAATGACCCTCGTTTCCTTGCTTTAGTGGGTGTCCCGGACTTGAGAGAGCTAGTCCGAGGCTCCAGCCTTTGTGGCTGAGGTTCTCCATCCCCGAAGTTCGAGTCGGTTGCTATTGACGACGACCATGGGGCCTGTGTGGTACTTAGGTGAGAGTTTGGCTCAGCAGTGCTCCCGTGACGCCTTTACGGTTCCCATCGACCCTCCACGGACGATGTTTAGGGAGCCTTAAGAGGCTGAGAGGACAGCTGACCTGGCATGTGCGAGTAGTGACGCCCTCCTTCTCCCTGGTGAGGAGTACGCTGATTTTGTTTGCCGGAGGCTGGCGTACTAGCCGATCGTGGTAAGCATATTTATCGTTTACTTGTCTTTGATAAATCTGATAAATTATGAATGATTAGCAAATAATGAACCATTTGGGTTTTGTAGGAGATCGAAGTGGTGGGCGTCGAGCCCCCAGCTTTTCCAGAGACGTTGGAGTACACTAATTTGGCGGGCATAAGGGTGATCTTAGAGATCCGGAACTTCAGCGAGGTGGTGACTGACGCTGGCCTGGATGAGTGGCAGCACATGGTGAGGAGGGTAAGCCCCCAGCTTTGGCTGTCTTTTGTATTTTATGCTTTATTATATAGGAATACATTTGCTTGAACCTTCTCTATATTTAAATGAAGGTGGCACCGTCCATGGATGTGGACTAGTGGAGGATGGCCAACCGGCTGCGAGTTACAGCCATTGAGGCCCTTAGAGGTGGCTCGGGGCGGAAGGTATGAAACTTTTGTACCCGTTCTTTATTTTTATTTATCTCCAATTTTGTGAAGTGAAGTAAGGTGAAGTATCACCCCATTTTCCTGGGTAGAGGGAGCGTGGCTTGGAGCGTGAGTTGGCGCAGTCCCAGGAGGAGACGGCCCGTTTGCTGAGAGAGCTCGAGGCCAAAGATGCTGAGATCGCTGCCCTTGAGGCGACAGTGGCTGAGCTGAGGGGTCGTCAGGACTAGTTTGCTGGTTGTTTGTATATTTGTACATTTTGGACGTCACTTTGGGCAGGAGCCCGTATTTTGGTGTACATTTTTGCATTTGGTTGTATATATGATGGCCTGTGTGCCTTTGCTGCTGGGTGTTTGCTGTATCTGCAGGTTAGCTTTAAAAACAGGTTTGGCATGTGACGGTTTATACCGTCATGCTGTTGAAATTTACGTAGGAAATCACAAGCAAAACATATAGCAAAAGGAATTAACGTAGAAAATTAAAATGGCCTAAATTAGCGCGATAAGAAAAGAAAATGAAAAAAAGTGCCCGAAAATGGACAAAATGACGCAACCGAGCGGTAGGGAGGGCTACCTCCTAAAAAAAGAATTTAAAAGAAATGTCTAAGTATATCATAAACATTTTGAAAAGAGGGAGTGAAATGATTCCCCGAAAAAAAGAAAAAAAATAAGATTGAGTAAGTGTGCGTATTTGCCGAAAATGTCGATTTTGCCTCGAAAACGGACTCGTAAAAGATTAAGAAACATAAATTTGGTAACTAGTCGAAATTACTGACTTAAATCCCCATAGGAATAGGAAACTTTTACTAAAACAAATTAGGAAATATCCACGGTTGTGAAACGAGGAAAAGAGCTTGGGGAAGAGGCGCAGCAGGAGCTGCGATCCTTTCTCCATCTAGTCCGTTCTCAGCTGAAATTAGGAAACAACGAGTAGTATAAATAGAGACCTCGGTTGAGCTTCTATTCTCAAAATTCTCTCTTCCTTGACTTCGTCTATTCATAAAACCTCATATATCTTGATACTGTCGTTTCTGTACCAAAAATAAATACCTAAATATACTAATAGAAGCTAGTGATAAGTAGGGTCGATCTCCACAGGGAGGCAAGTTATCTATCTGTAAGTCCGCCTAATAGGGGTTTTAAATTTGGTTTTCTAAACTACTAAGGGTTTAAGGGTAAGAGAAATAAAGTAAGAGTAGTAAAGCGAGAAAAAGTGATAAAAGTGATCAGATAAAAGAGAGTATGTCAGGATTTCGGTTCACCATGGTAGTCAATCGACTCGGTTGCAAATAGCCTAGACAATCTACTGTGAGAAGGATAAGGGAAAGATCCTTCCGGTCCACTTTCTATCCTAGATTTCCGCTAACTTAACTTCCGTCCTCATTAGGGTAGTCTACTGTTCATAGCAGTCCTGTAAATTCCAATCTTCCGATCCAGGAACGAAATTAACCAAATTAATGTAATTTAGAAGCATGCATTCAACTAAATTGAAGTACAGTTATATTGCTATGGGACAGATTCTCACAAGTAAACCACCTAGTCTATTCGTTACATCGTCGCAATCCTACCATGGATTCCCTAGTCCTAACATAAGAGAAATTAGCTACTCATATTACTAATGTTGTCAATATTAATAACAGTGAATGAACTAATTGAAAGCATGATGAAATAACAATAAAATTGCATAAATGAAATTAGGGCAGAAATTAATGATAAGAGAAACTAGGGATTAAAGAAATTAATAACAAGATTAAGATTAATAAAGAGAAGAGGGATTACAATCACAAGAATTTCGGCGTAAAGAACAACCCAAATCCGAGCAAAGAAATCCAAGAGCAAAGTCACAGTAGAAAGTTTAAGGGAAAGATTAAGAGATTAAATTGTATTAAGAGAAGTATTAAAAGGTACAAGAAGAAATATCTATTAACCTAGTTACGACTCCCTTATAAAGGGAAGTGAAAATTAACAAAACTAAACCTATCACGGGATAAAAATCCCGAGTATAATAGCTAAATACTCGATCGAAGACTTTTATATCAATCGATCGAGCAAATCCAAGCTAAAACCTCTCGATCGAGTACTTTATGTACTCGATCGAACACTTATAAAAAAGGGCCCATTCGATCGAGTAGAAAAAGGAGTCGATCGATCACAATTGTACGTACTCGATCGATTACTTTCCAGCGCACAATTCCTGCTTCGTGCACTGAACTTCAAACGGCTGCCATTTCTTTGTTACTTGGGCAAACAGGGCGTTTCCGGTTGCGTTGGGAAGCTAAGAGGACAAGCTTTCATCTCCAATTAGAATCACCTGAAAATAAGTTGTGCAACTCGAGATATGGCTCTTCAAATTAGGCACTAGTATTTTGAAGTTCTTCCTTTGCTCGCCTAGCTATCTTACTCCTTTTGCGCATCTCAAAATAGTAGTCTTAAAGCTTCCACTCAACTCATCTCCTAAATGCATGGATAAGGACATATTTTAGGCTTGATTATGCTCCTTTCCGGTTCATACCTGTAAATAATACTTGAGAAACCAAAGTAGACAATTCGGGGGACATTTGTAGCTAAACACAACATAAAATGCATTGAAATGCGTGCAAATGAAGTACGAAATACTTATATAAAATGCACGCATCAAATTCCCCAAACCAAACCTTTGCTTGTCCCCAAGCAAACTAAATGCAGAACTAATGGAACGGAAAAGAAAACTCAGAGCTAGCTATAACTTGTCTACTTGAACCAATTTAATGCAAACAAAAATCAACAGTTACAGCTACAGCGGTCAATAGGCAAACGAGTTATAAGATGTCCATAAATAAAGCTGACCTATCGACCTTGCAAGACCAACAAAATCGGACTCTCACGTGATCACTCTTCTCTCATGAAGCAAAGGGTGAATTATATATGTATAAGGGAGAAAGAGAAACAGTCACTCACCTAAACTGCGATCTACATAACATGCATGCAACAAAAATGATAGACAATTCAAGTACTACACATACATTCCAACCAACAATGTCCGTCACAGCCGAGGGCTTACAAAAGATATGGGAGAGTGTGGTTATAGGTGAGAAAGGGCAAAATAAATTATGGAAATGTGGAGGTAAAGTGTCAAGCTAGCACCTAAACATGACCATTTATAACTATCCAATTCTCAACTGACTAGAAAATAAAGCACAAGTGCCCTTCATTGGCACACATCTCACCACCCAAAACACTATCTCCTCAAATAGATGTGAATAAAACAGAGGAGGAAGACCGTGACAAGATAGAAATAAGCACAGTCGGTCTTTTTATTTTTCAAACAACTCAACTTTATCTTTTTGTTTCTTTCTTCCTTCTTCTGTTTCACGTTTTTTTTTCATCATTTTTTTTCATCATTTTTTTTCTTCTTTCACACGTCTCATTTTTTTCCTCATTCTTTTCCCATTTCCACCAACTCCAAACAGATGAAAATTAGCCAAACTCGCAACATGACAAACGTACCGTGAAAGTCACACTAAACTAGCTTGACTGGGCAGGATAAATTTGGGTGTAGCTAATGGGTCAAAAAGGCTATATTTGGATAAAGTGGAGCTAAATGGGTGAAAATAAAGAAAGGGGAAAATTTGCAAGCACCTCCCTGCATGTGACACCGACCACAAATCAGAATGTATGCAATTGACAAGAAATCGAATTTCATAAACGTGCAAAAGTGATAAACATGTTATGCAACGAGTACTACTCTCAATTCCTACATGAACCGGTCATGAATGTCACCAGTTATATGGCTCTAAAACTCAGAAATTGTAAAGTAGGTTGCCAATTTATCAAGTCAAGTCTACACAGTCAGCTATATTCTTGACATTAACTCGTAGATATGCGCAAGACTAAACTAATAATTGTCAATTAGATGCAAGGCTCAAGTGACAAGACAAGTTAAAGTGCAGTGTCATCACGGAAATCTACCGTTCCGACTCAACCTATATGCAAAAATAAACGTGATTTTTTTTATTTTTTTTAATTTTTATGAGATTTTTGAATTTTTATTAAAAATAAACAACAATGCATACAGAAATTAAACATGATAACAAAAATGCAATAAAAACAATCATGCAGACACAGATATGGATGCATAACCTCCCCAAACCAAACCGTACAATGCCCTCATTGTACCCAAAACAGGGAAAGGAAATACAAACTAAAAAGGAGAGAGAGTGTAGATGCGGAAAACTTACAAGATAACGCGAAGTAGGGACCTCCCCAAATAGCCAGCAACATGGAAGGTCGATAAAAGCTCCATAACAGCGTCACAGGAAACGAATCAAAGCAGGGAAACTCGATTGAGAAGATACAGCGCTCGATCGAGCAACAAAAGCTGCGAAAGTGGTCGATCGAAGGGAAAGAAACCGCTCGATCGAGTAATAGTACCTGCAGACTACATCTGGCGACAAAAACCAAGTCTAAAATTGTTTACAGTCTATGGTTTGTAAACCAATTATTAAGCACACAACAAAATTAAAGTGGTCGAAAATCAACTAAAAAGAAATTTAAACTCCGGGTTGCCTCCCGGTAGCGCTGGTTTCAGATAGGTCTCAGCTCGACCTTCTTTTGTCAACGAACAACACAAAGCAATCGTCCACTACTAGGCCTCTAACTGGAAGCAGTAACTTCAGCAATCGTCAAGTCTGCTTCCGGCCTCCACAGCATGGCAACGGAAGAATAGCAGCTTCTCCAATCATCGGGATCCCAATCTCTAACGTCGGCACGCAGCAACTTCCTAGACGGCATAGCTTCCTCAAAACCTCCTCCAGGGTCATCTATCTGGGTAGTTCCAGACTTCAACTTGAGAGGACCCATCTCACCTCCCGGGTCCTCGAGCCTGTCAAGACCTGTAAAAAGAGAAACAAAGTAATGTTCCTCCAATTTACTCCCAAACTGGGGCGGAGGTGTTATAACAGCAACAATATGTGACTCAAAAGGAATATCAAATGGTATCTCCACGGACTCTATAGGAGAGGTAGCTGATGTGACCATAATTAGCGCACATTTAGTCCCCTAATTGAGCCTATTTTGCATACTATTATAGCATTTCACGGCCATTTTATCCGTCAAAACCTTCCTATTTGCTTTTCTATCGCATTTCATATGTTTTGTAGAAAAGGAGAGAATAAGGCGGAAATTCCCGTCTTTCATGCATATTTGGAAGCTACTTGACGATAATAGATGGACTAGTATGAAGAGGAAGCAAGGACTAAAGACCAATCTCGAAAGAATAAAATGGAAATGAGCAAAAAGGGGGAGAAACGAAGAAGAACCATTGCTGAAGAACAATCCGAGCGGATTGTCTAAAATCCGCCCGTCTCATCACCACAATCCGAGCGTCCTGTCTCTAATCCGCTCGGATTCCACCGCTAGAATCCGTCCGGATTCCCCTGAATCCGCTCGGATTCCCTTACCAGAATCCGGCCGTCCCGACTTCCATCCGCACGGATTGTAGCACAGCACGTTTTCATTCTTCTAGCAACGATAAGAGAAGCCCTTCTCTCAGAGAATCCCGGAGTCTCCTTGCTCAACTTAAAAAGTGTAATTACTAGTTTAGCCCTTAGTTAACCCTAATGCATCCACCTAATTTCCACTATAAATACCCCATTTGTAAATAATCAGGTAGCCCTTCTTTTTTTCGATGTTCTTTTTAGCTAGAAAATCCTCCTTTAGATTAGATTAGGAGTAGATTAGAATAGATTACTCTTTAATCTTTCCACAAATTACACATTAATCTATCCTTAATTATTGTTCAAGTTCATTATTCAAGTTTATTATTGGGTAATTGAAGATTATTGGGTTATTATTGGGAGATTGACAACCTTCCATCAATCATCAAGTTTCTTCTTTTATTCTTGCATTATTATTTGGAATCTCCATAGGTATAATCCTCTTAATCCTTGTTTTAATTATTGTTAATCTTTCTTACTTGTTCATCATGTTTTACCTTGTTAATATGATTGACAACCTTGTTAACATGCTAAACTTGATAATGAGTGAGTAGTTACTTAGCTAGGATTAGTGGGTAATTAGGGGAAACCAACATGGGAATTGATTCATGCTTAATCTAATATGTTTTCATAATCAAATTGCTTGCTTGTTGTGATGTCAACTTTATGCACATGTTATGTTTGATGAAATGCTAAGCCTATGAATCCTCGCATTTTTACCATCTCTTATCTACTCAACTTGACTTGTAAGATATAAACCAACTCGAGTCTTGTTAGACCATGCATAGAAGTTGAATAGGAGGAAAGTAAGTCGACTTGTAGGTGTTGTACAATCTAATCGATTCGGCTCCGGGACCCAACTCTTCCTATGAACCGTAAGACATAACCCAACTCGGTTCCTCCACAACATTAATCGCTTGCAACTTTGTAAACATGTTTGTATGATCAACACCATGAATCCCCTATGCCCCCATGATATCCTAGCACTTTTAACCATTTGTTTACATCCTTCCTTTTATTGTTTGCTTTACTTTATTGCTTGCACTAGTCTAGAACACAACTACAAACCCCATCAATTGTGACACTAGCATAAATTGAGATAGATAGACTTAGAACCCAAAGCACACCGTCCCATGGATCGACCTCGACTTACCGCTAACTAGTAGTTTGTTGAGTATTATAAATGTGTTTGATTAAGAGCCCCGACGACACTCTTTATCAAAATGGCGCCGTTGCCGGGGATGGTGCTATGTGATTAAGTTCTTACTTGTTTGTCTATTTTGATTTTGCTTTAACCTTGAGGAACTTGTTCCTCAAGGATTGTTCTTACCGTTTTTGTGTAGTTTCCGTGCTTGTAGTTGTTTCCTTGTCTTAGTTATGATGACTCAAGACATGTGTTGTGGAGTATGTGGTGGATCTTTTGAGTATGACTATGGGTATGGGGAGTTTGAGGAGCAAGTCAACACAAACCTACCTTATTATTTGTACAACGAAAATCCTAACCACTACCCCAATTTTTCCCACCAAAATTACCACACCCAATATCAACAACAACCATCCACCCAAAACCCACTCCACAATGACTTTCAATTGCCACAATACAACCACTTTCACACCTACCCACAACAAAAAGATGAACCCATTCAAAACATGATTCTCCAAATGATGGGAGATCAACAAAACCTCTTCAAACAAATGCTAGAGGAGAGCCAAAAAAGGGACAATGTCCTTCAAAGCATTGTTTCCCAAAGTGAGGAGTTGGAGATTCAAATTGACCAATTAAAAGAATTCCAAGCAATTACTCACAACCATTCTTTGGATATTGAGCATGAATGCGAGTTTGAAGTAGTAACCTTTGACATGGAAGATGAGAAGTGGGAGGAGCCAAATTCCTTGAGCTCTTGTGACTATGAGAGTGTTGTGTCTGATGAGGAAGACATGAGGTTAAGCAAACCAAATATTCTTAACCTTTGTGAGTATGAAGGTGTGTCCTTTGATATGAACGTTGAGGTGTTGGAAAAAGAGCTAGACAAAGCCCCCATTCATGATTTACGTGAAGATGATAACAATGATGATGAACCTAGAGGGATTCACAATATCACCTTGCTTGAGGAGCCTATCCTTGAGACATTTGAGATACCTTATCATGAAGAAGAACGTCCTTCCTTTATCCTTCATGAAGACCACTTGGCACCTATCATGGAGCCAATGATCATTGAAGAGGATATGTTAGATCTTCTCCAAAAAGCCAAAGTGTCTTACAAGAGTTATTTGGTGAAAAAGCTCAAAGGGAAAATTGCTCGTGAGGCTACTTGTGAAGATTTGACACCCATAATCTCAACCCCTATGGTATCCGATCATCAAAGTCATGAAAATTCTCCTTCCACCTTGGGAGGATTGAAAAATCAAAATGCTATCATCACCAAAATTGAAGAAGAAGTTGGTAAGTGGAAGTCCCCGGATGAAAATGAACCACACTTCATGCTTAACCTTAACAAGAATCATGGATGTATTTACTTGAAGCATCGGGAAAGCTCTAGTGCCAAGGACAAGGTGAAAGAAAGGATGTATGACAAACTTCCTTGGCCAAATTTCATCTTCAAGTGGAGCAACCCATACTTATGCTTATTCGGAGCTTGTTCACAAGCTTTTGATCTTCTACTAAGAGCCTTGAGCTCTATGGATAAGAATTCCTTCAAATTGAACTAGTTTGGTGGAGTCCTACCTCAAACCACCGTTTGTAAGATATTTCTTGAACCCTTTATTTTGTATAATATTGCACATATTTTTGCATTTAAATCCTAACATGAGAAAGAAGAGAGAGAGAGTCATCTTACATGTTTCCTAAGCAAATTTCAGAAAAGGATAAGGAAAAAGAGAAAATCAGTGAAAAGGGGTTTATCATTTCACGAAAGAAGAAAGAAGGAGGAGAAAGAGGCAGAGACGCTCGGATCCAAGCAATTCCGCCCGTCCAGGGCCCACGGAAAAGAAAAAGCTGAAACTGAGGAAGAATCCGAGCGGATTCAAAGAAATCCGCCCGTCTTTTACAATCCGTCCGTCCTATCCTCGGGACGCCCGTCCCGTATGGCGTCCAAAAGCAAGATTTTAGTCTACGCCAGAATCCGTGCGTATTAGAAGGAATCCGTCCGTCCTGATAAAGACGTCCGTCCCATGCAAAATCCGGCCGTCTTGTCCCTGCTTCTCAACCAACAGATTTCTCTGTTCTAGAATCCGTGCGGATTCTACAGAAGACGCCCGTCTTGCCCATCGAGAATCCGTCCGTCCCGACTGCGATCCGCTCGGATTGTACTGTTCACGCGAGAAAAACCGGGTCAAGTCCAACCCTATCCGTTCGGATTCCCTTCTTCTTCTATATAAACACCCCCTTTCTCCCTCATTTCCTCATCCTACCAAACCCTAACACTCTCTTCAATCCTCAAAATCCCCTTCATATCCTCAAAAACACCCACATCACCCCCATCACCAACATGAGTTCCAAGGGAAAGGCCAAGAAATTGTTTGATTCGATCGGAAAGAAGCGCAAGGGGTCATCCTCTTCAACACCACGAAATGTGATAATGAGGGGAGGTATTGAACAACTCAACAACTTCCAAGAAGTGATCTTCATATCCGACGACCAACGCGAAAATTTCGTCGAGCTTCTAGGTAAGAAATACGAACCTACTCAATTTGTTGACACTAGGGTGTTGGAAATCCTTAAGATAAGGTACCCTACCGAGGCGTTCTTCAATGGCCTTGGCATTGGGGACCTTTTCCATGCTCATGAAGAGACTTACCTTAGTCTCACCCTTGAATTCTTGAGTAGCCTTCGCATTGTGGCGGATGCCCGCAACAATTTAGGCATGGAGTTTAGGTTATGCAACCGAGACCATGTTCTTTCTCTTGAGGAATTTGCCTATGTTTTCGGTCTTCAAATACCCACCGCCTATACCGACAAGCCCGATAATTTTAGTGTGGATTTTCTTTGGAAAGCTATCTCCGGGAAGAACTTTACCCATATAAAGCGTTGCTATACTTTTGCTATTCAACATCCGGTGATTCGATTCACCGAACGCTTTGTAGCCGGGTGCATCAACGGGAGGTACGAGCAAGATCGGTGTACTATCATCGACTTAACTTTTCTTGAGTCTCATTTGAATGTTCAAGCGGTGAGGCGTTATAACTTCAATACGCCACTTGAGATACTCAATAGGTTCAATGACTTTGCTCAAGGGACATCTCAACTTAAAACCTTCGTGATGGGAGGTCTAATCACAATGTTGGTTAAACACCTTTGCCCCGGGTTCAATGCCCGAGGAACCTATATTCCTCTTGAAGGGAGGACTTTGATTGATGAGCACACCATTTTCTATAGTCACCGGTGGTGTAACTACACTGACGATGGGAGTGTGGAATGGTACACCAAGGGTTGCACTTCGATGATCCTTGAAGGATGGAAGATACCGGGCATCGAACCACGATTGAGTCCATACTCTCCTCCACCAAGCTACCTCCTTGATATCCAAATTCTTGATAATCCCCCTCAAAGGGAAGAGCCACGCCGTCAACCACCTCGTGGAGGGCCGGGGATACAAATGCGCCCACCTTCCTATGTCCCTATCCCACCTTACCCTATTCCACATACCCCTTACCAACCTAAGAATCCCCAACACCCCGGATATTAACGATTTGATGGCACTCATGAATAGAGTGGACCTTGGGCTGCACAAAGGAGAGGAAGACAACTACCTAGCCCTCTACCCCCAATATTATAACATGGCTCAACAAGGGTATATTGACCCCAATGGTCCTAAACCCTCTTGGGCACAACCGGAGCTCTTGTTCCCAAATTATGGGAACCAAGCTTGGGGTCGCGGCGATGGAGGGCATTCTAGCCAAGGTGGAGGGTACTCGGGTCAAGAAGGAACTTTTGACCAAGGAGGATATTGGGGCCAAGCACCCGGACATGATCAAGCCGGAAGCTCTCATGGTTATGGCTATGACTATGATGAGGATGAAGAGTGAAAGAGGCCTACTTCACCACTTCCACTTGTATGATACCCATCTCCCCCTCTCTCTCTTTTATTTGCATTGCATTTAGTGTAGCTTTTGCATGCATTTGTATTAAATATTGCATTTACATTAGTTAGTTCATATAGTATAGTTTGCATTGTAATATATCTCACATGATTCATGTAGATAGTTGCATATAGATTAGAATTCATGCATAATCACTAATGACCAATCCTATTCTTTTCTACACTAGAAATAGTGTTTCAATCGGTTTGGGGAGGTTTGATCATAGGTGACTTAAGCATTAATCATGCATCATATAGTATAGTTTAGATTGCATTCATTTGTTATATATGTCATATAGAATTGCATTTAGTTAGAGCATGCATTCATTCATATCATATCATTGCATTTGTACTTTATTTCAAAAAAAAAAAAAAAAAAATGTATTTCCTTTTTATTCCTACTCCTACATGTACATTGAGGACAATGTCCAAAATAAAGTGGGGGATGGGAATTTATATTCCAAAAAATGATAAAAATTGAAAATTTTCGAAAAATCACAAAAATATGTCTTTCAATTTCATAAAAACAAAAATCATAAAAATTGAAAAATTGAAAAACCAAAAACAAGTTCATTTCCTTTATATATATTGTCTTGTATATATTGTGTTTGTTTATCCTTGTTCACTTTGATTGACTACGCCACATCCGAGACATGAGGATATTGAAGACCGCATGGTATGATCTTTCCAATCTCCTTTTTCCTCTTTATGTTAATGACTATGTGGCTTTATTTTGATTGATGCAGTAAAACAATGTGAACTTAGGACTTGCATTTAGGTTATATGTCATATTAGTTGGTAGAATCATTTGCATTAGGATGTGTATATGTTAGTTGCATCATGGCATGTAGTTTGCATGGTTAGAAAAATTTTGTGAAACCGTCTATTTGGGAAGCTTGACAAGTGTATATAGGCCCTAGTAGATGCTTTTTATTCTTAAGACTTTGCTTGTTAGAATGCTTGTAAAACACCCTAGGATGTGTCATGCTAGTATCCTTTGACCCATGGTTTAAGGCCGAGTCAAGAGTACCTTGTGGTGTGATAACTCCTTGGCTACCGTTTATTCCAAGGTGACCCTTGAAACCATGCATATTTCCATCATTCATCCATGTTCTACCATATATTTTTGTCATCAAGGGGAATGGGCACAAAACAAAAAGAAATCAATTTGAGTTCAATGAAATGAAAAATGAAAGAAAGTTTGCAAAAATGCATCAAAAGAAAAGAGGAGCAAAAATAGACTCCTAAAGCTTCAAATACAAGGCACCCTCGTTACTAATTGGGGTGACTTTGAAAATGTTCAAAAAGAAAGAAAATGCAAAAAGTTGAAAGTTGTCAAGTATTCAAATGCCAAAAATCAAAAAGAATGGCAAAGAAAGTGTTCTCAAAAAGTCAAATGCCAAAGAAATTTGGGGGGAAAACAAAAATGAAAGCAAACTCCCAAAATGAAACTCAAATATCTATTGATCCCTTTATCCATCATATCCATTTTTGTGCATGGTAGAGAGGGGATGACCCTTCTTCTTGTCTAGGCAAGAGGGGGAATTCCGCGATCCTCCAGTGTTTCTAACACCATAGGGAGTCTACTCTTGACAAAAGCATTTAACGATTGAGGACAAAGGTACCCTAGCTTGACACATTTTGGAGGTGATTTATTGGTATCCTTCTAGGCTTAGTAGTTTGAACAAATTGCATCTATGAAGGATTGTGTACCCTTGAATTGCTTCCCTTGTAGATAATTTCCGCCACTTGATGAGGGAGTGGCTATTCTTTTGTAGATGCATCCATTACCTGATTTTGTGTGCCTTAATGTTTGGATGTGTCGCCATTTTGGCAAGACCCACCTTGCCTTGCAAGAAGGCATCCTACCTCATGGTTGTCTTGTTGTGAGTTGAAGGGGCGGAGTGAGACCCGCTAATTGTCTCATATCGGCTATGTTATTAGGTTAGTTTAAATAAAGGTCTAGTTTTAGCCACCTCTTTATTCGGGACGAGTAAAGGTTCGGTTTGGGGATATTTGATGTGACCATAATTAGCGCACATTTAGTCCCCTAATTGAGCCTATTTTGCATACTATTATAGCATTTCACGGCCATTTTATCCGTCAAAACCTTCCTATTTGCTTTTCTATCGCATTTCATATGTTTTGTAGAAAAGGAGAGAATAAGGCGGAAATTCCCGTCTTTCATGCATATTTGGAAGCTACTTGACGATAATAGATGGACTAGTATGAAGAGGAAGCAAGGACTAAAGACCAATCTCGAAAGAATAAAATGGAAATGAGCAAAAAGGGGAAGAAATGAAGAAGAACCATTGCTGAAGAACAATCCGTGCGGATTGTCTAAAATCCGCCCGTCTCATCACCACAATCCGAGCGTCCTGTCTCTAATCCGCTCGGATTCCACTGCTAGAATCCGTCCGGATTCCCCTGAATCCGCTCGGATTCCCTTACCAGAATCCGGCCGTCCCGACTTCCATCCGCACGGATTGTAGCACAGCACGTTTTCATTCTTCTAGCAACGATAAGAGAAGCCCTTCTCTCGGAGAATCCCGGAGTCTCCTTGCTCAACTTAAAAAGTGTAATTACTAGTTTAGCCCTTAGTTAACCCTAATGCATCCACCTAATTTCCACTATAAATACCCCATTTGTAAATAATCAGGGAGCCCTTCTTTTTTTCGATGTTCTTTTTAGCTAGAAAATCCTCCTTTAGATTAGATTAGGAGTAGATTAGAATAGATTACTCTTTAATCTTTCCACAAATTACACATTAATCTCTCCTTAATTATTGTTCAAGTTCATTATTCAAGTTTATTATTGGGTAATTGAAGATTATTGGGTTATTATTGGGAGATTGACAACCTTCCATCAATCATCAAGTTTCTTCTTTTATTCTTGCATTATTATTTGGAATCTCCATAGGTATAATCCTCTTAATCCTTGTTTTAATTATTGTTAATCTTTCTTACTTGTTCATCATGTTTTACCTTGTTAATATGATTGACAACCTTGTTAACATGCTAAACTTGATAATGAGTGAGTAGTTACTTAGCTAGGATTAGTGGGTAATTAGGGGAAACCAACATGGGAATTGATTCATGCTTAATCTAATATGTTTTCATAATCAAATTGCTTGCTTGTTGTGATGTCAACTTTATGCACATGTTATGTTTGATGAAATGCTAAGCCTATGAATCCTTGCATTTTTACCATCTCTTATCTACTCAACTTGACTTGTAAGATATAAACCAACTCGAGTCTTGTTAGACCATGCATAGAAGTTGAATAGGAGGAAAGTAAGTCGACTTGTAGGTGTTGTACAATCTAATCGATTCGGCTCCGGGACCCAACTCTTCCTATGAACCGTAAGACATAACCCAACTCGGTTCCTCCACAACATTAATCGCTTGCAACTTTGTAAACATGTTTGTATGATCAACACCATGAATCCCCTATGCCCCCATGATATCCTAGCACTTTTAACCATTTGTTTACATCCTTCCTTTTATTGTTTGCTTTACTTTATTGCTTGCACTAGTCTAGAACACAACTACAAACCCCATCAATTGTGACACTAGCATAAATTGAGATAGATAGACTTAGAACCCAAAGCACACCGTCCCATGGATCGACCTCGACTTACCGCTAACTAGTAGTTTGTTGAGTATTATAAATGTGTTTGATTAAGAGCCCCGACGACACTCTTTATCAGTAGCATCATAAGACATGACTCGCATGGGTTCCCTACATGCATTAGACTTAGTAAAAACCAAATCCTCTCCTCCTACCTGAAAGGTAAGTGTCTTAGCCCCGACATCTATAATTGCACCAGCAGTGCGCAAGAATGGTCTTCCCAAAATAATGGGAATGTGACGGTCTTCGGGTATATCTAAAACAACAAAATAAACGAGAATAAAGAATTTTCCTATCCTGACAGGTACATCATCCAGAACTCCTTTAGGCCGTGATAAAGAACGGTCGGCCATTTGTACAGTAATGCTAGTACGCTTAAACTTAGTCAAACCTAATCTCGTAGCAAGAGACAAAGGTAACACATTGACACTAGCACCAAGGTCACATAAAGCATTGTCGATTAATTGGGTCCCTATATGACATGGTATGGAAAAACTACCTGGGTCAGACAACTTAGAAGGGGTCCCAGTCTGAAGAAGTGCACTGCACTCTTCAGTCATAGCTACAGTGTCAATAACACTAGCATCCCTCTCACAATATAAAGTCTGCTTAATAAATTTAGCATAAGAGGGTACCTGGGCCATAAGCTCGTTATAATGCTCACCGACGTTAAAAACCCATATAATATCCAGGAATCCGCGGTGCGGCAACAACCTTCGTAGAAAAGGAACTTGAATAGGATAGGCTTTGACCGTATTCTCCTTCATATCGTCATTCGGGATAGGCATGGGTGACGATTGAATAGTTTCCAAGGCTACAGGGACTGATCGAACAGTGTCAATTCTCGATCGAACATGTGCAAGCCTTCGATTGAACGAGTCCTCTACAATAGTGTTCGATCGAACACTTCTTTTCTCTCGATCGAATGTTTTTATTTCAGCATTGTTCGATCGATGACTTGAGTCCTCTCGATCGAACGTCTTGATTCCAGCTTTGTTCGATCGATCACTTAGTTCCTTTTGATTGAACGCTTTCTCAACACATTTTCTTGATCGATCGTCAGCAGGGGGTCTCGATCAAATGGTATTCCCTCCATAATGTTCGATTGAGTACTCGGGATGTCACGATCGAATTTAATGCTAAGGTCAGCATGAGCATCAGTACAAACTGCGTGAACAGTACCAACATCAATGGACAATGGAATACTCTCGATATGGATCGCATACGCCGTCTCATACTGCTCTTCCCCAGCAACGAATTGATCAACATGAATTTGTAGCTTCTTTATACGGATGTCAGTTTCCACATAAGACTTCTGCGCCGTTAGTGCCAATGCCCCTATCATTGACTTCAGTTCAGCAAGCTCGACTTTTTCGATCAACCCATTTAATTGGGCCTGCAACTTCTCAAGATGGATGTCTTGAGCCTTGGATTTTTCTACACTCGAAACCAAGATATTTGCAGTTGGGAACAATTTCTCGAACCCATCATTCTTTTTAGCAGGAGGAGTGTGTTGCGGTGGGTTAGCATAACAAAGTTGTTGAAGACCTTGTTGTTGCAGCGGTTGTAGTGGCACCGGTATAGGAGGAGCAAAACTTTGGTGACTTCCACAATCCCAAGACTCTTTCCTCTTCCAATTGTCAGTTCTGACGGTTGGAGCTTCAAAACGGGCTATAAGTTGGGAGACGGACGTCATCTTGGCTAAAGAATCGAAGGTACTCAAGCCTTCGCTTCGATAATCTTTCTCTGAAATCTGTCTAATAGACCTGTAGACTTATCAAAACAACACTAAAGAAAAAGATAAGAACTGCCTCAATGAATAAATCCCTTGAGGCTAAAGACAGATAAAAATAAACAGATAAATAGGCTAATTGCCTCCCCGGCAACGGCGCCAAAATTTGATATTGTCGTTTCTGTACCAAAAATAAATACCTAAATATACTAACAGAAGCTAGTGATAAGTAGGGTCGATCTCCACAGGGAGGCAAGGTATCTATCTATAAGTCCGTCTATCTAAGTCACGATGGGGGTTTTTAATTTGGTTTTCTAAACTACTAAAGGTTTAAGGGTAAGAGAAATAAAGTAAGAGTAGTAAAGCGAGAAAAAGTGATAAAAGTGATCAGATAAAAGAGAGTATGTCAGGATTTCGGTTCACCATGGTAGTCAATCGACTCGGTTGCAAATAGCCTAGATAATCTACTATGAGAAGGATAATGGAAAGGTCCTTCCAGTCCACTTTCTATCCTAGATTTCCGCTAACTTAACTTCCGTCCTCATTAGGGTAGTCTATTGTTCATAGCAGGCTTGTTCATTCCAATCTTCCGATCCAGGAACGAAATTAACCAGATTAATGTAATTTAGAAGCATGTATTCAACTAAATTGGTGTACAGTTATATTGCTATGGGACAGATTCTCATAAGTAAACCATCTAGTCTATTTGCTACATCATCGCAATCCTACCATGGATTCCCTAGTCCTAACATAAGAGAAATTAGCTACTCATATTACTAATGTTGTCAATATTAATAACAGTGAATGAACTAATTGAAAGTATGATGAAATAACAATAAAATTGCACAAATGAAATTAGGGCAGAAATTAATGATAAGAGAAACAAGAGATTAAAGCAATTAATAACAAGATTAAGATTAATAAAGAGAAGAGGGATTACAATCACAAGAATTCCGGCGTAAAGAACAACCCAAATCCGAGCAAAGAAATCCAAGAGCAAAGTCACAGTAGAAAGTTTAAGGGAAAGATTAAGAGAGTAAAGTGTATTAAGAGAAGTATTAAAAGGTAAAAGAAGAAGTGTCTATTAACCTAGTTACGACTCCCTTATAAAGGGAAGTGAAAATTAACAAAACTAAACCTATCACGGGATAAAAATCCCGAGTATATTAGCTAAATACTCGATCGAGGACTTTTATATCAATCGATTGAGCAAATCCAAGCTAAAACCTCTCGATCGAGTACTTTAGGTACTCGATCGAAAACTTATAAAAAAGGGCCCATTCGATCGAGTAGAAAAAGGAGTCGATCGATCACAATTGTACTCGATCGAGTACTTTCCAGCGCACAGTTCCTCCTTCGCGCACTGAACTTCAAACGGCTGCCATTTCTTCGTTACTTGGGCAAGCATGGCGTTTTCGGTGGCGTTGGAAAGCTAAGAGGACAAGATTTAATCTCCAATTAGAATAACCAAAAAATACGTTGTATAACTGGAGATATGTATCTTCAAAATAGGCACTAGTATTTTGAAGTTCTTCCTTTGCTCGCCTAGCTATCTTACTCCTTTGCGCATCTCGAAATAGTAGTCTTAAGGCTCCGACTCAACTCATCTCCTAAATGCATGCAAAAAGACATGTTTTAGGCTTGATTATGCTCCTTTCCGGTTCATACCTGTAAATAATACAAGAGAAACCAAAGTAGACAATTCGGGGGACATTTGTAGCTAAACACAACACAAAATTCATAGAAATGCGTGCAAATGAAGTACGAAATACCTATATAAAATGCACGAATCATATCTTCTTAAATTTTTCCAACAAAAATATGGATGCCTTTGAAAATGGCATTAAGGAGTGGACGAATGAATTTACGAACGTGTAGAAACACGATATGGGTGCTTTCAATTTAGGATCCATCATAAGTTTGAAGCTAGTGAAGGTAATTAGGCCCTTTCTGGATGCTTTTATTGAATATTGGGATCCTAATTTTCATATATTTGCCTTTCCGGGAGGCAAAATTTGTCCTTTTCCTGAAGAAATTGTTGCGGTTGGAGGATGGGATCCAGAAAGTGTTCTGGCTATACCTCCTAGTTCTCAAGGATATAAAAATAAATTCAGGGACCTGCTTGGATTTACCAAGGTTGAGGTAGAACGTCTTGTGACCTCAAAAGCTCTCCGTATGTTCGAATTTGTCGATCGATTTATAAATAGGGAGGACCCTACTATCTCTCATGTGGCGAGGCGCAGGGCTTATGGATTTTGCCTTCTTCATTGCAATGTCCTATGAGGGCATGTGGACAAAGAGATGAGGGGTGACCCTGGATTTTTAGGCATAGTGTAGCAAATGGAACTGCGTAGGAGCCCAGCATGCTTAGTTCTAGGGGAGACCATTCTAGGATTGGACAACAAGAAGGAAAACCGTGAGCATCCTTATCTCGGGAGTCCTGTTATTTTACAGGTATGAACCCATTTCTTGGTCCTATTCGGCCGTTTTTTTTTTCCGGCTGGTTTTGGGTTATTGACTCCCGTCCCCTTTTTACAGATCTGGCTGATGAAAAGGCTGCGGTTGATCGAACCCCCGGTTGACGTGACAGGATATCGCTCTTGATCAATTGCGATGAGAACGAGGCTATACTTGGCGGACTTCACTCGAGTGTGCAACTATTGGGAAAACAAACTGAAAAATGAAGATGGGCCTTTGATCAGGTGGATCGTTCCTTGGTGGCATCTTAGAGCAGTGACTGGAGTATCGTCCTTGGATCCGACACGGTCAATTCGCGTTCCCGATTTGGAATTCATGGTCCATACATTTCCGAAAAGACTAGTGAGGCAAGTGGGCCTAAGACAGAAAATCCCAAAGCTAGACACCGTCCCTCAAACTACCTTTGCGCATACTTCAGAGTCTTGTTAAGAATGGGCTATTCGCTGGGCCCAAAGGAATATGTGGTTCATACCCGTTCCGGTTGGCTCGTTATGGGTATCTGACTTATATCTGCAGTGGAGAAAAACTAGAACTCTCGAGGAGCGTGAAAAGCTAAGGAAGCATGAGCCTGTAGACTACAAGATCCATGAAGTGGCGAAGGAGAACAAAAAGTACTTGACCGAGGAGGAAGAAGAGGCCGGATATCGGGTTGTCTGTCTGTCGAAGAAACCAAATAATACTCCTACCGAGAAGATGGTGGTGGATCGAAATGGGAATGCTAGACCGCGAGAACGACCGTTAGTGATTAGGTCGGAATTAACTCAAGAGCGTCCCACTCGTGGTCGAGACAAGAAATATGACAAGGGTGACAAAGGCAAGGGGAAAATGGAAGAGTAGCCTTAGTCATTATTATAGTATTATTTATTATTATTTGAGTTGTAATAAATGGCGGAGTTTTTTAGAATCCTAGCCTAGCACTTTAATTTCAGCATTTTAAATTTATATGTATTTGGCGTATTACTATTATTTAAGGAATAATGAATAAAAGATTTATTAGTTAAGAAACTGTCATGAATTTCTTTATTTATTGTTGTCGAATTTCAAATGCAACATGCAAATGTCCTTCTATTTACATTTTGAAATGACGGGTTGTATCCTGTAAAGGATTGCCTACGTATTCATTAAAAAAAATAAAATCAAACCCTGTACGTAGTACGAAAAATGTAAAAGAATAAATGTTCGAAGCAAGAGCTTCGATACGTCGTTCGGTACTAAAAATAAATACTTATTACTACTAACAGAAGCTAGTGGTAAGTAGGGTCGATCTCCACAGGGAGGCTAAGTATCTATCTGCTAAGCACGTCTGTCGGGTCACAAGTGGGGGGTTTTAGATTTGTTTTCTAAACTACTGAAGATGTAAGGCAAGAGAAATAAAGACAAGAGCGATAAAAGCAAGAAAAAATTAAGATTGACCAGATAAGGAGAGGTATGTCAGGATTTCGGTTCACCATGGCAGTTCACTAACTCAATTATAAATAGTATAGACAATCTACAGTGAGAAGAGCAAGGTAAAGGTCCTTCCAGTCCGCTATCCTCCCCAGATTACAACTAACTTACTTCCGTCCTCATTAGGGTAGTCTACTGTTCATAGCAGGTCCGTTCATTCCAATCTTCTGATCTAGGAGCGAATTTAACCATATTAAAGTTATTTAGAAGCGTGCACTCAACTAAACATATTACAGTTATATTGTTATGGTCACAGGTTCTAACAAATATTCGTCTAGCCTAGTCACAACATCGTCACTTTACTACCATGGCTCCCCTAATCCTAACATAAAAAGATTTAGCTACTCATGTTATCGGGTTTAACAACAACAACAATGATAAGCATACTAAGAGAAGACATGATAAAGAGAATAAAGAAGTGAATTGTATACTAGCAATAATAACAATAGCAATTAAGGGACAATGAAATAAAAAGGAACAATAATTATAGCAAGCAAAAGATTAGATTGGGATTAAGAGAAAGAGAGATTACAAAAGAGCGAATCAGGCATAAAGAACAAGTAGCGGCAGCGATTTAAGAGTAAAGTTTCAGATCTAAAGTGTTATTAAGAGAGTAAAAGCAGTATGAAAGTGTGTTTATGACCTAATAACGACTTCCTTTTTATAGGGAAGCGTTTTATTAACTTAAATAAACCTAACACGAATTAATTAACCCATGTAAAACAACTAGTCACTCGATCGAGCCTTTTCAGACTACTCGATCGAGTGAATCTTCCGCAAAATCATTCGATCGAGCAAAAGCAGCTCTTGATCGAACACTTCCAAGTTAGCCCATTTCGATCGAGTTCAAGATCCACCCGATCGACCATCTTCATCTGCCAAACCACTCGATCGAGCTATAAAAGCTCTCAATCGAGCATATATCCACTGCAACAGCCTTGACACTCGTTGGTTAGCTTCATAGGACCTTCCTTCACGCTTCCCGAGGTATGACTTCTGCTCTGAATCTTCGTCTCCTTAAAATGCATGCTAAGTGGGACGAATAAGGTGCGATTCCATTACTTTTAGGTCCGTTTTTGCAATTAAGACAAAACAAACCAAAGTAGCCAATTTGGGGCATTTTGCAATACAAAGCAATGAAAATGGCATAGAAATGCGTGCAATAAGAGGCTAAAAAGTCTATATAAATTGCACGTATCAAATCTCCCCAAACTGAACCTTTACTCGCCCTCGAGTAAACTAAATGCAAACTAATGGAACGGATATGAAAACTCAGAGCTAGCTATAACTTGTCCACTTAAACCATTTAATGCAATCAAAACTAACAGTTATAGCAACAACAGTCAAGCGCAAACGCGTTGTATGATGTCTATAAATAAGCTGACATGTCGACCTTGCAAGACCTTTAAAATCGGACTCTCATGGTTCACTCTTCTCTCATGAAGCAAAGGGTGAATATGAATGTGTAAGAGAAGAAGAGGAAAAACAGTCACTCACCTAAACTGCGACCCACATAACATGCATGCAACAAAAACGATAGAGGATTCTAGTCACCATACATACATTCCAACCAACAATGTCCGTCATAGCCGAGGGCTTACAAATGATATGGGAGAGTGAGGTTACAGGTAAGAAAAGGCAAATTGATTATGGAATATGTGGAGGTAGAGCGTCAAGCTAGCACCTAAACAAGACCATATAAGAGCATCCAATTCCCAGCTGATTACGGGATCAAAACACAAGTGCCCTTATTTGGCACAAAACTCTCTAACCAAACACAACACAACTTCTCAAATGATGTAGAATAAAACATAGGAGTAAGACCGTAAGAAACTTCCCTTTTTTAAACGGTCTTTCTTTTTCATTTTCCAACTTTTTTTTTTCTTTTCTTTCCTTTTTTTTTTTTTTCTGATTCTCACGTTTTTTTCCTTTTCTTTTTTTTTTGTTTTTTTTTTTTTTTTTTTTTTTTTCTATTTTCATGCTTTTCTCATTTCCCTACCCACTTTTCTTTCTTTTCTACCGACTCCATATAAATAAGAACAGGCCAACTCGCAGCAATAAGAATATACCACAAAAATTACACTAAACTAGCTTGACAGGCAGGCTTAATTTGGGTGTAGTTAGTAGGTCAAAAGGCTAAGTTTGGCTAATGTGGAGCTAAAAGGGTGAAAATGAAAGAAAGGGGGAAATTTGCAAGCACCTCCCTGCATATGACACCGACCACAAACCCGAATGTATGCATGCAAAAAGCAATGGAATTTCATAAAAGTGGAAAAATGATGAACATGCTATGCAAGGAGTACTACTCTCAAATTCCTACATGAACTGGTCATGAATGACACCAGTTATACGGCTCTAATGACTTAGAAATTTTGAAGTAGTTTGCCAATTTTTAAGGTCAAGTCTATATGATCAGCTGTATTTATGACATTAACTCGTAGATTATGCGCATGACTAAGCTAATAACTGCCAATTAGATGCAAGGCTTAAATGATATGACAAGTTAAAGTGCAAAATCATCACGAAAATCTACCGTTCCAACTCAACCTATATGCAAAATAAAACGTGAATTTTTTGAGTTTTTTCGAAATTTTCTATTTTTTTGTGATTTTTATTTTTTGAAATAAAGTACAAATGCTAGCAGAAAAATAAACGTGAATGCAAAACAAATGCAAATGCAGATTCAAAGGATGTAATACCCTCCCCAAACCAAAATGGACAACGCCCCCGTTGTCCTCCAGCATACACCAACAGAATATATAGGGGAATGGGATAAAACAACTAATAAATGAATGAATACAAAAAATAAATAAGGAGATGAAAAATAAATAAAAGAACAAAAATACATACTAAATACGAACTTCCCCAAACCAGCGAGAAAACTGGGGAAGTGAGTAGACCAGCAGCTACTCGTCAACAACCTCCTCTTCCTCCTCTACCACCACGTAGTCAGGATCCCTCTCCTGCTCTCGTCTCCTGCCCTCCTCAGCTCGAGCTCTCTCCTCCTGCTCTGCTGTGTCCGCCTCGCTCTCTGGCTGCGGGTACCCCTCCACCGGATACCGGTAGAAAGAAGGGTGTGGACAGCCGCCTGGAACGGGACGTCCTCTCCTCATGTGATACTCGTATAGAGGAAACAAGGCAAATGCATGGTCCCACTCTATACGAGCTATCCTGGTACACATCTCGAGCAACAAACCGTCACGACGCCCTTGGTCCATGACCTCAAACGCCACAAAGGGAGTAGGAGGAACAAAATTAGCCGGTAGAACCGGCTGTGTAACAGAGGGAGTGGGGATAGGGGTCGGTGTAGGCGTGGGCGTGGAACTCTGCCCAGCCTGAGTCGGTGTGGACCCCTCTCCAGTCTCAGGTTGCTTCCGCTTCTTAGAAGCGGGAGAAGTGGGAGCAAAAAGTGGAAGGTGGTAAGAAGGTAGAGGTGGAGGCAACCCACCCGTCACAGAGGTCAAAGGTATAAGACGGGGTAGGTCGGGAAATGGAAGGGTCACGGACCTATAACTACAAATCTTCCAGGTCTGCTGCTCTGAAGCTAACAAAAACATCGCCAACATGGAGTTAATATCCAAATCCGCTTCCTTATCCATGTGTCTCAAGCCTCTGGGGAAGTCAGTCTAAAGGGAACAGGCAATAAAAGAGCCCATGCCTCCACAGCAAATCGTGCACGTCTCCTTCTGCCCGACAGCATTAATATGCTGAGCTGTCAAATAAGCAATGTTAAAAACAAAGGGGCTAGCGCTTCAATGTTTAAATAGCCCTCTAAAATAGACAACTCAACATTGTTAATGTTGTTAGGCTCTTTACGGCCAAAAATCTTCCCGTCAAGGAGACGCAAGAAGTAACGGGCCGGGGGAAGGTGAATGTGTGCCAGTCAGCGCTGGCTAAAGGGAGTTTGTGCCAAAGTGGGCCAAAGTAAAGCCAGGACCTTCCGAGGAGGGTCCCGATGGCCGTGAGAAGACAAACCTAACCGCCTCCCAAACTCAGCTAACGTCCAGGTAGTGGTCTGGTTGAACAGTCGAAAGGAGACACAAGAGCTCTCCGGGTCAGTGTTGTAAGCACCAGCTGAAAAGGTAAACGAGCTGAAAAACTCAAGTGTGAGCTTCTCATAGGTCCGTGCGTAGGATGGGCGTGATTTCGTCGGGTCACATACAATCAAACACATTTATAATACTCAACAAACAACTAGTTAGTGGTAAGTTGAGGTCGATCCATAGGACGGTGTGCTTTAGGTTCTAAGTCTATCTATCTCAATATATGCTAGTGTCACAATTTGTTTGGGTTTGTAGTTGTGTCCTAGACTAATGCAAGCAATAAAGTAAAGCAAACAATGAACTAAGAAATGTAAACAAATGACTAAAAGCACTAGGATGTCATGGGGTCATAGGGGATTCATGGTGTTAATCATACAAACATGTTTACAAAGTTGCAAGCAATTAATGTTGTGGAGGAACCGAGTTGGTTTATGTCTTACGGTTCATAGGAAGAGTTGGGTCCCGGAGCCGAATCGATTAGATTGTATAACACCTACAAGTCGACTTACTTTCCTCCTATTTAACTTCTATGCATGGTCTAACAAGACTCGAGTTGGTTTATATCTTACAAGTCAAGTTGAGTAGATAAGAGATGGTAAAAATGCAAGGATTCATAGGCTTAGCATTTCATCAAACATAACATAGTGCATAGGTTGACATCACAACAAGCAAGCAAATTAATTATGAAAACATATTAGATTAAGCATGATTAATCCCATGTTGGTTTCCCCTAATTACCCACTAATCCTAGTTAAAGGACTACTCACTTATTATCATGGTAAACATGTCATTAATGGTGTCAATCATCACAAAAAGTGTAAACATGATAAGAGAATGAGGAAATAAACAATAAAGAGAAAAGGGTAAAAGAATTATACCAACTTAAGATGATCCAAATAAAAAGCAAAGAATAATAGAAGAAACTTGATTGATTGATGAAGAGTTGTCAATTCTTCAATAATAACCCAATAATCTTCAATTACCCAAAAGTAATAAACTTGAACAATAATTAAGGAAAGATTAATGTGTAATTTGTGGAAAGATTAAAGAGTAATCTATTCTAATCTACTCCTAATCTAATCTAAGAGAGCTTTCTAATGTGGAAGCCTGGTTTTTGATTATTACAAATGAGGTATTTATAGTAGGGATTCATTAGGTTAAGCAAGGGTAAAATAGTAAATAACAATGCTAAATGTTGGGTAGGGAATCGCTTCTCTCAGAAAAGATGCCGGTCTCCTTTTAGCTAGTCTTTGAAAAATATGCGCATCTTTCATGGGGAAAGAAGAAGCCGGTTGCATTGGAAAGGAATCCGAGCGGCCAAGGGGTCGGGACGCTCGGATTGTTGGAGCAGAGGACAAGCGGATTCAAGCACGGGATGCTCGGATAAAAAGAAGGGAAGACGAGCGTCTTTGAAGGGGGGACGAGCGTCTTGAGTCTCGGGACGAGCGGATTGGCGGACAGCTTCTTTGTTTGAGCTCGGATTGTAAAACAGAAGTCATTTTCTCATCCGGACTCCTATTGGAGTGATTCAAAAGCCTAGATCACTTGATTTTTCGACGCCGTTCCATCTAGCATACTTTCAGAGCCAAAAAAGCAACTTTTGGTTTGGTTTCCGAGCAATTTCTTCTTGCAATGTCTTCCTTCTCGTCATTCTTACTTTTAACCCTATGCTCCTTCTATATACTCTTTATTCCTACATCCTTGGTCACCATTCTTGCCTCCTGTTCATACTAGTCCATCTAATATCGTCAAAAAACTTCTAAATATGCACGAAAGTAGGGAATTTCCGCCTAATTGTCTTCTTTCCTACAAAACATACGAAATGCACTAGGAAAGCAAAATAGAAAGTATTTGACGGATAAAATGGCTATGAAATGTTATAATAGTATGCAAAATAGGCTCAATTAGGGGACTAAATGTGCGCAAATATAAGTCACATCAAATATCCCCAAACCGAACCTTTACTCGTCCCGAGTAAAGAGGTTACAAAAACTAGGACCCTTATTCAAACTAACATACTAATATAGCCGATGTGAGACAATTAGCGGGTCTCACTCTGCCCCTTCAACTCACAACAAGACAACGATGAGGTAGGATGCCTTCTTGCAAGGCAAGGTGGGTCTTACCAAAATGGCGACACATCCAAACATTAAAGCACACAAAATCAAGTAATGGATGCATCTACAAAAGAATAGCCACTTTCCTCATCTAAGTGGCAGAAATTATCTACAAGGGAAGCAATTCAAGGGTACACACTCCTTCATAGATATGGTTTCTTCAAACTACTAAGTCAAGAAGGATACCAATAAATCACCTCCAAGTTGTGTCAAGCTAGGGTACCTTTGTCCTCAATCGTCAAATGCTTTTGTCAAGAATAGACTCCCTATGGTGTTAGAAACACTGGAGGATCGCGGAATTCCCCCTCTTGCCTAGACAAGAAGAAGGGTCGTCCACTCTCTACCATGCACAAACGTGGATACGATGGATAAAGGGATCAATAGAATTTGAGTTTCATTTGGGAGTTTGCCTTTGTTGTTTGTTTTTCCCCCCAATTTCTTGTGGCATATAACATTTGAGAACACTTTCTTTTTGCCATTTCTTTTGATTTTTGCCATTTCAATAGTTGACAACTTTCAACTTTTCTTTGCATTTTCTTTTGAACATTTTCAAAGTCACCCCAATTAGTAACGAGGGTGCCTTATATTTGAAGCATAGGATTTGCTCCTCTTTTCTTTTGATGCATTTTGCAAACTTTTTCTTTTCTTTTCTTTTCATTTCTTGAACTCAAATTTTGAATAATTTCTTTTTGTGCCCATTCCCTTTGATGACAAAAATATGGTAGAACATGGATGATAGATGCATGGTTTCAAGGGTCACCTTGGAATAAACGGTAGCCAAGGAGTTATCACACCACAAGGTACTCTTGACTAGGCCTTAATCCATGGGTCAAAGGATACTAGCATGACACATCCTAGGGTGTTTTACAAGTATTCTAACAAGTAAAGTCTTAAGAAGAAAAAGCATCTACTAGGGCCTATATACACTTGTTAAGCTTCCCAAATAGACGGTTTCACAAAATTTTTCTAACATGCAACTATATGTCATGATGCAACTAACATTTATACATCCTAATGCAAATGCTTCTAACAACTAGTATGCCCAATAATCTAAATGCAATCCTAAATTCACATTGTTTATACCGCATCAATCAAAATAAAGCCACATAGTCATTAACATAAAGAGGAAAAAGGAGATTGGAAAGATCATACCATGCGGTCTTCAATATCCTCATGTCTCGGATGTGGCGTAGTCAATAAATGTGAACAAGGATAAACAAACACAATATATACAAACAATATATACAAGACTACGCTATAAAGGAATTGAGCATGTTTTTGGTTTTTCAATTTTTCAAATTTTTATGGTTTTTGATTTTATGAAATTAAAGAACATATTTTTGGGATTTTTCGAAATTTTTCAATTTTTATGTATTTTGGAATATAAATTCCCATCCCCCACTTTATTTTGGACATTGTCCTCAATGTACATGTAGGAGTAGGAATAAAAAGAAAAACATGTTTTTTGGATTTTTGAATAAATGCAATGATATGAATGAATGCATGCTCTAACTAAATGCAATTCTATATGATATATATATAACAAATGAATGCAATCTAAACTACACTAGATGATGCATGCTAAAAGCTTAAGTCACCTATGATCAAACCTCCCAAAACCGATTTAAACACTATCTCTAGTGTAGAAAAGAATAGGACTGGTCATTAGTGATTATGCATGAATTCTAGTCTATATGCAACTATCTACATGAATCATGTGAGATATATTACAATGCAACTATACTATATGAACTAATATAAATGTAATATGAAATATAATACAAATGCAAGCTAAATGTATATGCAAGGTCAAGGGTATCTTACAAATGGTTGTTTGAGGGAGGTCTCCACTAAACTTTTTCCTTGTTGCCATTGTTATTGATGTTGTCTATGTTGCTCAATGCTCTCAATAATCGGTCAAAGGCTTGAGCACAATCTTCAAACAAGCATGAATACGGTTTGTTCCAATTGAATATGAAGCTTGGCCAAGGGAGCTTATCACTTACTCTCTCATTCACCTTGCCCTTGGCACTTGAGCCTTTGCAATGCTTCAAATCAACTAGCCCATGATTCTTGTCAACATAAGGTATGAAGTGTGGCTTATATTGGTCCGAAGACTTCCACTCACCAACTTCTTCTTCAATTTTGGTGATGATGATAGCACTTTGATTATTCAATCCTTCCAAGGTAGAAGGAGAATTCTCATAACATTGATGATCGGATACCTTAGGAGTTGAGATTGTGGGTGCCAAATCTCCACATGCACGTTCATTTGCAAGTTTGTTCTTGAACGTTTCCACCAAGTACCCTTTATATGATAATTTGACTTTTTGGAGAAGGTCCACCATATCATCTCCAATAATCATAGGTTCCATGGTGGGTGCGAAAAGGTCTTCATGGTCAATAGGAAAGAGGAATTCATCTTCTTCATGGAAGCATACCTCAAACTTCTCAAGGATGGGCTCCTCAAGTAAGGCAATCTCACAACTCCATTCCTCTTCTTCATTGCAAGACACATATCCCGCATAAGCTTCTTCCATAGGCTTGTCATCGTCGCTATCTCCATAAGAATAATAGATAAGGGCTTCACTCCTCTTCATTAACTCTTTCTCCAACCCCTCAATGTTCACATCAAATGATATACCCTCATACTCACAAAGGTTAAGAGTATTTGGCTTACTCAACCTTATAGCTTCCTCATCAAATACCACACTTTCATACTCACAAGAGCTCAAGGAGATTGGCTCTTCCCACTTCACATCTTCTTCATCAAAGGTCATTGCCTCAAATTCACATTCATGTTCAATGCTGAAGGATTGGTGGGGAGTGTTTGTTTGGGTTGCTTTCATTTGGGCAATTCGAATTGCCAACTCCTCACCATGGGTAATAATGCTTTGGAGAACATTGTTCCTATATTGGCTGTCCTCTAGAATTTGTGTGAAGAAATTTTGTTGGTCTCCCATCATTTGGAGAACCATATCTTGAATGTCAAAGTTGGGCTCATATTTTTGTTGTGGGTAGGTGTGAAAGTGCTCATATTGTGGCATTTGGAATTGGTTCCAAAGTGAGTTTTTGGTGGGTGGTTGTTGTTGATATTGGATGTGGTGATTTTGGTGGGAAAATTTGGGGTAGTAGTTAGGATTTTCATTGTATGAGTTGTAAGGTAGGTTTGTGTTGACTTGCTCCTCAAACTCCCCATACCCATAGTCATACTCAAAAGATCTAACATATAATCCATGTATCAAGTCTTGAGCCATCATAGCTAAGACAAGGAAACAACTACAAGCATAGAAACTACACAAAAACGGTAAGAACAATCCTTGAGGAACAAGCTCCTCAAGGTGAAAGCAAAATCAAAATAGACAAACGAGTAAGAACTTAATCACATAACACCGTCCCCGGCAACGGCGCCATTTTGATGGGCATGATGTCGTAGGGTCACATCCAATCAAACACATTTATAATACTCAATAAACAACTAGTTAGTGGTAAGTCGAGGTCGATCCATGGGACGGTGTGCTTTGGGTTCTAAGTCTACCTATCTCAATATATGCTAGTGTCACAATTTGTTTGGGTTTGTAGTTGTGTCCTAGACTAATGCAAGCAATAAAGTAAAGCAAACAATGAACTAAGAAATGTAAACAAATGACTAAAAGCACTAGGATGTCATGGGGTCATAGGGGATTCATGGTGTTGATCATACAAACATGTTTACAAAGTTGCAAGCAATTAATGTTGTGGAGGAACCGAGTTGGTTTATGTCTTACGGTTCATAGGAAGAGTTGGGTCCCGGAGCCGAATCGATTAGATTGTACAACACCTACAAGTCGACTTACTTTCCTCCTATTTAACTTCTATGCATGGTCTAACAAGACTCGAGTTGGTTTATATCTTACAAGTCAAGTTGAGTAGATAAGAGATGGTAAAAATGCAAGGATTCATAGGCTTAGCATTTCATCAAACATAACATAGTGCATAGGTTGACATCACAACAAGCAAGCAAATTAATTATGAAAACATATTAGATTAAGCATGATTAATCCCATGTTGGTTTCCCCTAATTACCCACTAATCCTAGTTAAATGACTACTCACTTATTATCATGGTAAACATGTCATTAATGGTGTCAATCATCACAAAAAGTGTAAACATGATAAGAGAATGAGGAAATAAACAATAAAGAGAAAAGGGTAAAAGAATTATACCAACTTAAGATGATCCAAATAAAAAGCAAAGAATAATAGAAGAAACTTGATTGATTGATGAAGAGTTGTCAATTCTTCAATAATAACCCAATAATCTTCAATTACCCAAAAGTAATAAACTTGAACAATAATTAAGGAAAGATTAATGTGTAATTTGTGGAAAGATTAAAGAGTAATCTATTCTAATCTACTCCTAATCTAATCTAAGAGAGCTTTCTAATGTGGAAGCTTGGTTTTGATTATTACAAATGGGGTATTTATAGTAGGGATTCATTAGGTTAAGCAAGGGTAAAATAGTAAATAACAATGCTAAATGTTGGGTAGGGAATCGCTTCTCTCAGAAAAGATGCCGGTCTCCTTTTAGCTAGTCTTTGAAAAATATGCGCATCTTTCATGGGGAAAGAAGAAGCCGGTTGCACTGGAAAGGAATTCGAGCGGCCAAGGGGTCGGGACGCTCGGATTGTTGGAGCAGAGGATGAGCGGATTCAAGCACGGGATGCTCGGATAAAAAGAAGGGAAGACGAGCGTCTTTGAAGGGGGGACGAGCGTCTTGAGTCTCGGGACGAGCGGATTGGCGGACAGCTTCTTTGTTTGAGCTCGGATTGTAAAACGGAAGTCATTTTCTCATCCGGACTCCTATTGGAGTGATTCAAAAGCCTAGATCACTTGATTTTTCGACGCCGTTCCATCTAGCATACTTTCAGAGCCAAAGAAGCAACTTTTGGTTTGGTTTCCGAGCAATTTCTTCTTGCAATGTCTTCCTTCTCGTCATTCTTACTTTTAACCCTATGCTCCTTCTATATACTCTTTATTCCTACATCCTTGGTCACCATTCTTGCCTCCTGTTCATACTAGTCCATCTAATATCGTCAAAAAACTTCTAAATATGCACGAAAGACGGGAATTTCCGCCTAATTGTCTTCTTTCCTACAAAACATACGAAATGCACTAGGAAAGCAAAATAGAAAGTATTTGACGGATAAAATGGCTATGAAATGTTATAATAGTATGCAAAATAGGCTCAATTAGGGGACTAAATGTGCACAAATATAAGTCACATCAAATATCCCCAAATCGAACCTTTACTCGTCCCGAGTAAAGAGGTTACAAAAACTAGGACCCTTATTCAAACTAACATACTAATATAGCCGATGTGAGACAATTAGCGGGTCTCACTATGCCCCTTCAACTCACAACAAGACAACCATGAGGTAGGATGCCTTCTTGCAAGGCAAGGTGGGTCTTGCCAAAATGGCGACACATCCAAACATTAAAGCACACAAAATCAAGTAATGGATGCATCTACAAAAGAATAGCAACTTTCCTCATCTAAGTGGCAGAAATTATCTACAAGGGAAGCAATTCAAGGGTACACACTCCTTCATAGATATGGTTTCTTCAAACTACTAAGTCAAGAAGGATACCAATAAATCACCTCCAAGTTGTGTCAAGCTAGGGTACCTTTGTCCTCAATCGTCAAATGCTTTTGTCAAGAATAGACTCCCTATGGTGTTAGAAACACTGGAGGATCGCGGAATTCCCCCTCTTGCCTAGACAAGAAGAAGGGTCGTCCCCTCTCTACCATGCACAAAAGTGGATACGATGGATAAAGGGATCAATAGAATTTGAGTTTCATTTGGGAGTTTGCCTTTGTTGTTTGTTTTTCCCCCCAATTTCTTGTGGCATATAACATTTGAGAACACTTTCTTTTTGCCATTTCTTTTGATTTTTGCCATTTCAATAGTTGACAACTTTCAACTTTTCTTTGCATTTTCTTTTGAACATTTTCAAAGTCACCCCAATTAGTAACGAGGGTGCCTTATATTTGAAGCATAGGATTTGCTCCTCTTTTCTTTTGATGCATTTTGCAAACTTTTTCTTTTCTTTTCTTTTCATTTCTTGAACTCAAATTTTGAATAATTTCTTTTTGTGCCCATTCCCTTTGATGACAAAAATGTGGTAGAACATGGATGATAGATGCATGGTTTCAAGGGTCACCTTGGAATAAACGGTAGCCAAGGAGTTATCACACCACAAGGTACTCTTGACTAGGCCTTAATCCATGGGTCAAAGGATACTAGCATGACACATCCTAGGGTGTTTTACAAGTATTCTATCAAGCAAAGTCTTAAGAAGAAAAAGCATCTACTAGGGCCTATATACACTTGTCAAGCTTCCCAAATAGACGGTTTCACAAAATTTTTCTAACATGCAACTATATGTCATGATGCAACTAACATTTATACATCCTAATGCAAATGCTTCTACCAACTAGTATGCCAAATAATCTAAATGCAATCCTAAATTCACATTGTTTATACCGCATCAATCAAAATAAAGCCACATAGTCATTAACATAAAGAGGAAAAAGGAGATTGGAAAGATCATACCATGCGGTCTTCAATATCCTCATGTCTCGGATGTGGCGTAGTCAATAAATGTGAACAAGGATAAACAAACACAATATATACAAACAATATATACAAGACTACGCTATAAAGGAATTGAGCATGTTTTTGGTTTTTCAATTTTTCAAATTTTTATGGTTTTTGATTTTATGAAATTAAAGAACATATTTTTGGGATTTTTCGAAATTTTTCAATTTTTATGTATTTTGGAATATAAATTCCCATCCCCCACTTTATTTTGGACATTGTCCTCAATGTACATGTAGGAGTAGGAATAAAAAGAAAAACATGTTTTTTGGATTTTTGAATAAATGCAATGATATGAATGAATGCATGCTCTAACTAAATGCAATTCTATATGATATATATATAACAAATGAATGCAATCTAAACTACACTAGATGATGCATGCTAAAAGCTTAAGTCACCTATGATCAAACCTCCCAAAACCGATTTAAACACTATCTCTAGTGTAGAAAAGAATAGGACTGGTCATTAGTGATTATGCATGAATTCTAGTCTATATGCAACTATCTACATGAATCATGTGAGATATATTACAATGCAACTATACTATATGAACTAATATAAATGTAATATGAAATATAATACAAATGCAAGCTAAATGTATATGCAAGGTCAAGGATATCTTACAAATGGTTGTTTGAGGGAGGTCTCCACTAAACTTTTTCCTTGTTGCCATTGTTATTGATGTTGTCTATGTTGCTCAATGCTCTCAATAATCGGTCAAAGGCTTGAGCACAATCTTCAAACAAGCATGAATACGGTTTGTTCCAATTGAATATGAAGCTTGGCCAAGGGAGCTTATCACTTACTCTCTCATTCACCTTGCCCTTGGCACTTGAGCCTTTGCAATGCTTCAAATCAACTAGCCCATGATTCTTGTCAACATAAGGTATGAAGTGTGGCTTATATTCGTCCGAAGACTTCCACTCACCAACTTCTTCTTCAATTTTGGTGATGATGATAGCACTTTGATTATTCAATCCTTCCAAGGTAGAAGGAGAATTCTCATAACATTGATGATCGGATACCTTAGGAGTTGAGATTGTGGGTGCCAAATCTCCACATGCACGTTCATTTGCAAGTTTGTTCTTGAACGTTTCCACCAAGTACCCTTTATATGATAATTTGACTTTTTGGAGAAGGTCCACCATATCATCTCCAACAATCATAGGTTCCATGGTGGGTGCGAAAAGGTCTTCATGGTCAATAGGAAAGAGGAATTCATCTTCTTCATGGAAGCATACCTCAAACTTCTCAAGGATGGGCTCCTCAAGTAAGGCAATCTCACAACTCCATTCCTCTTCTTCATTGCAAGACACATATCCCGTATAAGCTTCTTCCATAGGCTTGTCATCGTCGCTATCTCCATAAGAATCATAGATAGGGGCTTCACTCCTCTTCATTAACTCTTTCTCCAACGCCTCAATGTTCACATCAAATGATATACCCTCATACTCACAAAGGTTAAGAGTATTTGGCTTACTCAACCTTATATCTTCCTCATCAAATACCACACTTTCATACTCACAAGAGCTCAAGGAGATTGGCTCTTCCCACTTCACATCTTCTTCATCAAAGGTCATTGCCTCAAATTCACATTCATGTTCAATGCTGAAGGATTGGTGGGGAGTGTTTGTTTGGGTTGCTTTCATTTGGGCAATTCGAATTGCCAACTCCTCACCATGGGTAATAATGCTTTGGAGAACATTGTTCCTATTTTGGCTCTCCTCTAGAATTTGTGTGAAGAAATTTTGTTGGTCTCCCATCATTTGGAGAACCATATCTTGAATGTCAAAGTTGGGCTCATCTTTTTGTTGTGGGTAGGTGTGAAAGTGCTCATATTGTGGCATTTGGAATTGGTTGCAAAGTGAGTTTTGGGTGGGTGGTTGTTGTTGATATTAGATGTGGTGATTTTGGTGGGAAAAGTTGGGGTAGTAGTTAGGATTTTCATTGTATGAGTTGTAAGGTAGGTTTGTGTTGACTTGCTCCTCAAACTCCCCATACCCATAGTCATACTCAAAAGATCTAACATATAACCATGTATCAAGTCTTGAGCCATCATCGCTAAGACAAGGAAACAACTACAAGCATAGAAACTACACAAAAACGGTAAGAACAATCCTTGAGGAACAAGCTCCTCAAGGTGAAAGCAAAATCAAAATAGACAAACGAGTAAGAACTTAATCACATAACACCGTCCCCGGCAACGGCGCCATTTTGATGGGCATGATGTCGTAGGGTCACATCCAATCAAACACATTTATAATACTCAACAAACAACTAGTTAGTGGTAAGTCGAGGTCGATCCATAGGACGGTGTGCTTTGGGTTCTAAGTCTACCTATCTCAATATATGCTAGTGTCACAATTTGTTTGGGTTTGTAGTTGTGTCCTAGACTAATACAAGCAATAAAGTAAAGCAAACAATGAACTAAGAAATCTAAACAAATGACTAAAAGTGCTAGGATGTCATGGGTTCATAGGGGATTCATGGTGTTGATCATACAAACATGTTTACATAGTTGCAAGCAATTAATGTTGTGGAGGAACCGAGTTGGTTTATGTCTTACGGTTCATAGGAAGAGTTGGGTCCCAGAGCTAAATCGATTAGATTGTACAACACCTACAAGTCGACTTACTTTCCTCCTATTCAACTTCTATGCATGGTCTAACAAGACTCGAGTTGGTTTATATCTTACAAGTCAAGTTGAGTAGATAAGAGATGGTAAAAATGCAAGGATTCATAGGCTTAGCATTTCATCAAACATAACATAGTGCATAGGTTGACATCACAACAAGCAAGCAAATTAATTATGAAAACATATTAGATTAAGCATGATTAATCCCATGTTGGTTTCCCCTAATTACCCACTAATCCTAGTTAAAGGACTACTCACTTATTATCATGGTAAACATGTCATTAATGGTGTCAATCATCACAACAAGTGTAAACATGATAAGAGAATGAGGAAATAAACAATAAAGAGAAAAGGGTAAAAGAATTATACCAACTTAAGATGATCCAAATAAAAAGCAAAGAATAATAGAAGAAACTTGATTGATTGATGAAGAGTTGTCAATTCTTCAATAATAACCCAATAATCTTCAATTACCCAAAAGTAATAAACTTGAACAATAATTAAGGAAAGATTAATGTGTAATTTGGGAAAGATTAAAGAGTAATCTATTCTAATCTACTCCTAATCTAATCTAAGAGAGCCTTCTAATGTGGAAGCTTGGTTTTTGATTATTACAAATGGGGTATTTATAGTAGGGATTCATTAGGTTAAGCAAGGGTAAAATAGTAAATAACAATGCTAAATGTTGGGTAGAGAATCGCTCCTCTCAGAAAAGATGCCGGTCTCCTTTTAGCTAGTCTTTGAAAAATATGCGCATCTTTCATGAGGAAAGAAGAAGCCGGTTGCACTGGAAGGGAATCCGAGCGACCAAGGGGTCGGGACGCTCGGATTGTTGGAGCAGAGGACGAGCGGATTCAAGCACGGGATGCTCGGATAAAAAGAAGGGAAGACGAGCGTCTTTGAAGGGGGGACGAGCGTCTTGAGTCTCGGGACGAGCGGATTGGCGGACAGCTTCTTTGTTTGAGCTCGGATTGTAAAACGGAAGTCATTTTCTCATCCGGACTCCTATTGGAGTGATTCAAAAGCCTAGATCACTTGTTTTTTCGACGCCGTTCCATCTAGCATATTTTCAGAGCCAAAGAAGCAACTTTTGGTTTGGTTTCCGAGCAATTTCTTCTTGCAATGTCTTCCTTCTCGTCATTCTTACTTTTTACCCTATGCTCCTTCTTTATACTCTTTATTCCTACATCCTTGGTCACCATTCTTACCTCCTGTTCATACTAGTCCATCTAATATCGTCAAAAAGCTTCTAAATATGCACGAAAGACGGGAATTTCCGCCTAATTGTCTTCTTTCCTACAAAACATACGAAATGCACTAGGAAAGCAAAATAGAAAGCATTTAACGGATAAAATGGCTATGGAATGTTATAATAGTATGCAAAATAGGCTCAATTAGGGGACTAAATGTGCGCAAATATGAGTCACATCAGCGTTCATGGTGGTTCACCCAGTCATCCCCGTCCCGTTAACAACTCAGCAACAGGCTCGTAAATCCCAGTTTCTCAAGTGAAGTCCGACACAAGAATTTAGTAGAAATAATGTCACAACACATCAAATTTTTAAAACGTTTGCGATGAATAGAATTCAAGAAACGTACCTCAGGATAGTTAGGGAGTGGGTCCAAGGGGTCATCGGCATGGAACATAGCAGTAGCACGTCTAGGAGCAGGAGGACCTCGACCTCGACCCCGCCCTTGGCCAGCAGCAGTAACATGGCCTGTGACAGGCCGGCTGGGAACAAGCGCGTACGTGAACTCGGTTGTGACAGATGGTGACGACTCAGCAGTGGTCGTCACCGAGGAAGGGACAGTGGCTGCGGTGGTGGGCAGAAAACAGTAGCATAAACAGCAACAGCAGGGCTAGTGACGGTGGCAGCAGCATGGGCCACCGTCTCAGAACGGGATGGGCTAACAGTAGAACTAGTAGAGGGCATGGTGTTACTTTCCATCCTAGCAATCAAATAAGTCCGTAAATTAATCAAGTAAGCAATTAAAACACTATTTCCCCCAATTTTTCAAAAATGTTCGAAACCCTAACCCTCAAATATAGTTGAAAACATCAATTAAACAACAAAAAAGAGGAGGAGAAGACTTGATTGAAGACCAACAAGAAAATGCTAATTAATCAACAAAAACGCACAAAAACAGTCAGATTTCGACCCAACTTGAACAAACCCTAATTCCCAAATTAAACTGCAATAAACACAATTTTGAATGGAAAAATAGAGGGCAAATTTTTATACTAGCACAATAAACACAATGTGGTAGTTGAATTTGATAAAGGGGAAGAAAAAAGGGGAGATTTGGGGATTTTTAGAGGGTTTTATCGCAAAATAAGGAGAGAAGAAGAAATAGAATGAAAAATAGAAGAGGAAAAGAAAGTCTCCCTGCGTGATATAAGCCTTAATCACTCGATTGAGTGATTTGAAACCACTCGATCGAGTTCTTTTTCCTACATTCCTCTCGATCGAGTAAAATGCTTCTCGATCGAGAACTCTCCTTTTTGGGCAATTCGATCGAGAGCTATAATCTGCTTGATCAAACAATTTTCCTGGGCATTCCTCTCGATTGAGTACAAAAGGCACTCAATCGAGTTATTTTTCTTTGGCACGCATCCCAATGCAATAAATCTTCCCCAAACCTGCATAGAAACAAGTAGAAATACTTCCCGCAAATACCAAATTCACAAAATACGCAGTCTATATTTGGTCTTATGCTAAATCTAACTACGCTATTGTCTAACAGCCTAAAACGCAATTAAAATGTCTAACGGGAATTCAAAATTACAGAGTGTTATAACGGGGCATTCCCCGCTCATCTTCCAAAGCACTATAGTAGCCCAAAGAGGGCTTCTGACTGGAGGAGGTCCCTTCAGCATCGCGGACTGTCCTCTTGGATTGCCATGAGCTTGAACTTGAACTGATGGAAGGAGAATAGTTTGCGTCCACATACGCCTTCACTTTCTTGTTTCCTATGGCATCCTTTCTGGCAGTGGCATTATCATTTGTAGTATTCCCATCACTTAACTTGACTTTCACTGCACCATGACCGACAGCATCTCCAGTATCCACTCTGTGTGTACCTGCAACAAGGAAAACAACAGAATGGTCCTCCTTTTTGCTCTCAGTCTGAGGCGGAGGTGTTACTATCGCAACACAATATTCAATATTTTCAGCTGGAGAGTCTATGTCTGGGTCTGTAGAGGGTAGGGCATTGCAAAGTTGAACTTGCATAGGGGCCCTACGAGCTTTGGACTGATAAAATGTCAACTCCTCATCTCCTACCTGGAAAGTAAGGGTCTTCCCCCCGACATCAATTACCGCGCGAGCAGTAAATAAGAATGGTCGCCCTAAAATAGTAGGGGTGTAAGAGTCTTCGGGAATGTCAAAGAACATAAAATCAACGGGAATAAAGAATCTCCCGATTTTCACAGGTATGTCCTCTAAGACACCTAGTGGCCGTGATATACTACGGTCGGCCATCTGAACAGTCATATTGGAGCAATTAAATTTGGTCAAACCTAGTCTCTTAGCGAGAGACAAAGGTAAGATACTCATGCTAGCTCCTAAGTCACATAGCGCGTTGTCAATTAAGTGGGTTCCTATATGACATGGAATTGAAAAGCTACCCGGGTCTGAATGTTTGAGTGGTGTCTTATTCTGAACTAAGGCGGACCCTATTTCAGTCAAAGCCACCATTTCATGATCACTTATATGCCTCGTACGCGTTAAAATTTCTTTCATAAACTTCATGTAAGAGGGTACCTGGGTAAGAAGTTCGGCGAAAGGAACGATAACATGAAGGCCTTTCAAGATATCAGCAAATTTCCCGAATTGTTGTTCGGCCTTCTTGTTCTGCAATCGCCTTGGAAAGGGAACCGTGATAGGAATTTCTAACCCTTCATTTCTTTCTGCCAATGTCTCAACAGGAGCATCATCATTTCTACTCGATCGATTCCTTTTTTCCTCTCGATCGAGGTCTTTCATCAACAATTTTATTCGATCGATCACAATCAATAACTCGATCGAAGTCCTCTTTATCAGCATCACTCGATCGAGATATGGATTCACTCGATCGAGCAGTTTTCTCAATAATTTCATTCGATCGAGGACTATCCTCTACTCGATCGAAGTCTTCAGAATCAACCTTACTCGATCGAACATCAGCTTCACTCGATCGAGTGATATTCCCACAATTTCTACTCGATCGACCACCAGAAATAGGCCGATCGAGGATTTTCCTTGGATTCAGCATAGATTCGTCCACTAACGACTATTCACGCACTGCAACAGTATTTTCCGGGTCTGATATGTCCTTACCAGTCGACATTTTGGGTCCTTCATAGGAAAGACCGCTTCGCAAATTTATCATATTAATCGTCTCATGTTGGTTCTTATCAGGTTTAGACGGTAAATGACCTTGCTTCCTTGAAGATTGGTTAGCTGCGAGTTGAGCAATTTGAGACTCAAGTGACTTTATCGACACATCTTTATGTTGGTCACTCTTCTGCATCTGAACAGTTAACGATGGTATCATTGACTTCAACTCGATCATCTCACTTACACCACTAGAAGAAGCTCTTTGATTCGGCGATGGAAAATATAGAGGCTTTTGAAAGCCTTGTTGAGCCTTGTGAGGAGGGATGTAAGGTTGTTGCTTCTGCGGTGGAGGTGAGGGGTTTAACTCATTCTGACTAGTCCATCTCAAATTGGGATGGACTCCACTCTGATTGTTATAATAGGAACCTCCTTGCCTATATTGCTGAAAGGCAAGAACTTGCTACTTCTCAGTTAGACAGTCAACAGCAGTGTGGCCGTCATTACTACCGCACCTCTCACATGAAACGGCTTCTTGTCTAGTCAACAAGTGAACCGTCTGTTGATCACCAGCATTATGCAATTCCAACCTATCAAAACGGGCATTCATGGCTTCAAGTTGAGCCACAACTGCATTATCAACAGAATTAACTGTCCGAATACCATCTCTCGGGTTCCCATACTCAGCACAATGGGTAGCCATCTCCTCTATTATTCCCCATCCCTTGTCATCATCGTCATTCTTCTTAAATTGCCCATTTGATGAGGCGTTTAAGATAGCACGGTGCTCGTCATACAACCCATTATAGACCTAGTTACACAAGAACCACTGATCAAAACCATGATGAGGAAGAGACCGCACCAACTTCTTAAACCGACACCAAGCTTCATAGAAGTTCTCATCCGGTGCTTGCTTGAAACTTGTAATTTTTCCTCTCAGCTGATGAGTTCGTTGTGGAGGAAAATATCTTTTATAAAAAGCAAGGGCCAGGGTCTCCCAGTTGGTGATCCCAGCCGCGGTTCTGTCAAGATCTGTGAGCCATTCACGGGCTCCATCTGTCAAAGAAAAAGGAAATATGACCTCTTTAATCTTGTCCTGGGTCACTCCCTTAGTAGTGGGAATGGTAGAGCAATAGTCAGTGAAAACCTCCATATGCTTACATAGATCTTCACCTGCCACACCTCGGAACAGGTTCCGTTCGACCAGATTGATGTAAGATGGCCGAATGTCAAATGTATTCCCATCTTCGGTCACAAGTTTGAAACCTTTAGGAATTGAGGCAGCCGTGGGCTCTGAGTGACTCGCGATATTAGGCATTTTCACTGGATTTACGGCAGAAATAGATTTATCTTCTTCACAAGACGGGTCTTCTGCAAAAAGAAAGTGTTCTAGGTCGGGTTCAAAAGTACTCAAGGCTTCCTTTTGAATCTTTCTCTACAGTCTCTATTTATAATTAAAGGCCCTTTCTGGTTCAGGATCAGCTGGTACTAACTCTGACCTGTTAGACCTGGGCATAAACAGCACTGGAGAAAATAAGTGAGAACTGTCTCAAGGAATAAAAATTCCCTGAGACTTAGAGAGACAAACGAAACAAAAACAGACAAATAGGCTATTGCCTCCCCGACAACGGCGCCAAAATTTCGTACCCTCATTAGGTACCAAAAATAAATACTTATTACTACTAACAGAAGCTAGAGGTAAGTAGGGTCGATCTCCACAGGGAGGCTAAGTATCTATCTGCTAAGCACGTCTGTCGGGTAACAATTGGGGGGTTTTAGATTTGTTTTCTAAACTACTGAAGATGTAAGGCAAGAGAAATAAAGGCAAGAGCGATAAAAGCAAGAAAAAACTAAGATTGATCAGATAAGGAGAGGTATGTCAGGATTTCGGTTCACCATGGCAGTTCACTAACTCAGTTATAAATAGTATAAACAATCTACTGTGAGAAGGGCAAGGGAAAGGTCCTTCCAGTCCGCTATCCACCCTAGATTACAACTAACTTAACTTCCGTCCTCATTAGGGTAGTCTACTGTTCATTGTAGGTCTGTTCATTCCAATCATCCGATCTAGGAGCGAATTTAACCAAATTAAAGTTATTTAGAAGCGTGCACTCAACTAAACATATTACAGTTATATTGCTATGGTCACAGGTTCTCACACATATTCGTCTAGCCTAGTCACAACATCGTCACTTTACTACCATGGCTCCCCAAATCCTAACATAAAAGGATTTAGCTACTCATGTTATCGGGTTTAACAACAACAACAATGATAAGCATACTAAGAGAAGACATGATAAAGAGAATAAAGAAGTGAATTGTATACTAGCAATAATAACAATAGCAATTAAAAGACAATGAAATTAAAAGGAACAATAATTATAGCAAGCAAAAGATTAAATTGGGATTAAGAGAAAGAAAGATTACAAAAGAGCGAATCCGGCGTAAAGAACAAGTAGCGGCAGCAATTTAAGAGTAAAGTTTTGGATCTAAAGTGTAATTAAGAGAGTAAAAGCAGTATGAACGTGTGTTTATGACCTAATAACCACTTCCTTTTTATAGGGAAGCGTTTTATTAACTTAAATAAACCTAACACGAATTAATTAACCCGTGTAAAACAGTTAGTCACTCGATCGAGCCTTTTCAGACGACTCGATCGAGTGAATCTTCAGCAAAATCGTTCGATCGAGCAAAAGCAGCTCTCGAACGAACACTTCCAAATTAGCCCATTTCGATCAAGTTCAAGATCCACTCGATCGACCATCTTCCTCTGCCAAACCACTCGATCGAGATATAAAAGCTCTCGATCGAGCATATATCCACTGCAACAGCCTTGACACTCGTTGGTTAGCTTCCTAGTGAAGGAAAAGTAGATCTATATACTCAACATATTCATATATGTTTTATTTTAAATTTGTCATAAAATTAAATTGTGATCTTATGCATGCAAACAATAATAAAATTAGAGAAGAAATCGTATTCTCACCATATGAATTTCGGTCATCATGTGGGCACCAACAAGATCTCCTTCTTGTTAGTTCTTGAGCTTTCCAATAATGGATGAACATTCAAAAATCCCAAAGTAGAGATTCTCCTCTTGATTGCACCCAAGACTATCCCATATCTCTACTAAACAATATGTGCTAGATATTTATTTTATAGTATACCTTAAAATTGATTACTAATACTCATATATTACATTAATAATTTTAGTAATCTTTTATGAACAATTTGGATCAAAAATCTCATGTTTTGATGAAGATAAAGAGAGAAAAAGAATAATGCATGAACTTGCATGTGGTAATGAATGAATGAAAATAAGAGAACTCATATTCTCTAATAAGAGAAGGAGGAGCACGGTTGGAGGAGAGAAAATGCCAAGGATGGCATCTTTTCTTTATGCTTTTTCACTTCTCCAAATTGTAGGCATGTAAGTCTACTTAGTGTAGGTGTGTAAGCTAGTGTAGGTTAGCCATGATTAGGTCATTTTATCTCATAAAATAATTCACCCACTAACACCTTCCATCTCCATTATTTCGGTCCATATACATAAAATGGACTATCATTTTATTTTGTCAATTTGTCATTTGTCACACAATATGTCACATGTAGTATGATACATGTTATTAATTAATTAAATGCATATTTATCACATAAATATCATTTTATTAATTAATTAAATTACATTCAACAAATTGACTAGTGATACTTGATCACATAAATAAAATGGGTCATTTGATTATAATTCACAATACCTTGTAATTATAATTAACCATTCATTCCTATCTCTATTGTTTCTCAAACAATAAATAATTTTAGTAACAAAGCATTTTATTACTAAAATATATCTTATTTAATCCCATTACAATAAGATATTTATTCTCTCTCACAAATCGAATTGTTCAATTTTAAGGAATTGATAAACTTGCATTGTCATACAATTAATCAACTTTATAGATAAGGGCATCATCCTTTAGGTGTGACCTTAAGGGATCAACTGACCACAACCGTCCCACGATAGTAACGTCAAACTCTAGCAAGCCAATCGTTACCGATTAATGTTGATCAGTTGACTATATAATTGAATCATCCCTTACGTATTCTTTATATGAGATTTAATAATGATATTTAAATCATGTGATCGCACTATTGTTGAGGACACATTTCCCAACAATCTCCCACTTGTCCTCGACAAGTGTGCGTCACCAATTCTCTTGTCCTATTACTATCTCCCACTCAATGCAAGGTGTCTTTCGGATCGTACTTGCAAGTGATCATATCGAGAGTGGTTTCCTCGATATGGAGAATAACTGATTGACCGGATTTATCTATCATAGATACCTTCCGAGCGTGGCCACGCATTTCCAGTTCATTACTCCTCGAGTGGCCCTGAGATATTGTTTTAACCCTGACAAGGGGGTGGACAATTCCTATCTCACTTATTCCCTTCGACTAGCCACAACCATCATAACCCAAAATATGCCCATTTAACCCCATTTACGAAGGTCGTAGTAACACAAATCAAAGTTAATCTGAAACTGTGTCATCTTAGGCGAACAGTCTTTAGTCAAAAGAATCGACTCATTAGAATACTATAGTAGCTCTTGCCACGACCAGGCTTTATGAATTTACCAGAACTCTATAAGCGGTCACTGCCCGACAAGGTGCTCCTAACAGTCTGCCTATGTGATCGACTAGTCATCTCACATGACTCTATGGCACTTGAACTTGCCATCAATCGCATCACACTCTAGTCACTTCGAGACGTCACCTCATACAAGTGACTATGGGCGAATACAATGCTAATCCGTGTTCACTTTAACGGGGTTCAATGTTGTCTCTACAACCCGTTTGGATGTAACAAAGTATAAAAGGAGAGTTTTTAAAGTAAAAACTCGAACGACAAATGCGATTATCACATATGAATAGTCAATGCCTGATTACTATTTCATGTTCTATAATCTAATTTGATCTTGTATGTAGTTGTTCATTTCAATTCAATTGAAATGACATGACTCATCATGTTCAGCCTATGAGAAGGCTTTGGTTAGTAGGTTTTATCAACTTTTTGTACCTTACTCAACCTCACTACATACTTGTTTTCCTTTGTAATGTATACATTTGCATCACAAAACTTTCTGAGTACGTGTCGAGATCCAATCGAGACATAGGCCCTTTAGCCCAAGAATGGCTCCCACTCTTTTCACAGTGTGCGGGACTCATCCTCTTGCACATCTCATGATTGCAAGTGTACTCAATTTCCGTTATAAATATCTCTCATTGTTCTTTATTGCCTAGAACGATTCTAGAAAATCTATTTCTTAAATAACATAGCCACAATGGTATCTTAACCATCCTAATGTGTTTTGATTATGGTTTTGTCGGAAACCATGCGCAATCTCAATTGTCAATTATCACTTGTGTAACACCCTTACACAAAATTGCATCATAAACACTTTGCTTTACTTCCTTAATGCTTCTGCAAGCACTTAAGGGTAATCTTTATGGCTTACTTGGTAAAGATTACTTAAATTCGATTTTGAAACAATTCATCATACTCAAAGTATATGAAGTGTTATACATCATTACTCATTTAATTGATCCGGCAGCGGAAGCAAATGGAATCAATCAAATATGTTCAATTTAATTGAACTAGTCATGAATCTTATCAACATAAGACTTCTTATTGACGCTAATATCATGTGGATTTATCTTCATAAATCTGGATATTAAAGATGTATTATAATACTCCAAAAGTCTTAAATCATTCTCAATGATCAATATGTCATCCACATATCGGACTAAATAAAATTTCCGTAACTCCCACTAAACTCCATGTATAAACACAACTTCTCGACTTATCGAGAAAAGTTTTATAACATGATCAAAACATTGATTTCAACTCATTGATGTCCTACTTAAGATTCTCTCTTAAGTTTCACACTATCTTAGGATTGCAAGAATCTACAAAAACTCAAGACATATATTGAATACATTCCTTCTAATTGAAGAAGTGGGTTTTAGATTCACTCGCTATGTATTTCATAATAATAAAACACAATCCCTAAGAAGATCCAAATAGACTTAAGCATTTCAACTGGTGCAAAACCCTTTGCAACCAATCAAGCCTTGAAATCTCTCTTTATTAGTGCAAAACCCTTTGTCACTAATCAAGCCTTTTATTTCGGATTTTCATGGCTCAAAGCCTTGTGTTGAGTTGTGACTTAAACACTCTTATGTAAGTCATTTGTTGATTACTTTCTAGAAGTAATAAACTTTGAATCAAATGATTTCTTTTGTAAGTTATAAGCACTTTACTTTCTTGAAAGTAGCATGAATTCATCATCTTTAACAAGTGACGAATTTCACCTCCTAGGTTTTGAAGAAACAATGTCTTACACAAAACGTCTCATGTAGCCAAGAAAGACCAGTTTCTTGCGACATAACATTCTCTGTGGCATTCTTTGTGGCTCTTGAATAATTTCTCCCACTCTGTCTTCTAAAAATAAACTTGTATTTTAGAAAGACAGCTTCACGAGCCGCAAACCCATCGTACTCGTGATAATTGAAGAGGGAAAAATGAGCATTTGTTTCTTGTGAAAACTTACAAACATGGTACCCTTACCATTTCATATCTCATATGATTCGATTTAGTGGAAAAATAATTTAGACAAAAAATGATAAAATCCCCAAAAGGATCAAGTAAGTCCAAACCATATCGAATAGCGTTTGATTTCTTATCCAACCACACATTATTCCATAATGCGTGCTAAAAGAGATTAACTTGTGATACTATATCACATTTCCTTTGGCTTATATCAAAGTCTTCACTTTGATAATCCCATCACGACTAAATCGTGATTCCTTGAAATCTTTAAACTTCTTCAAAGATTTTTCTATTTACCTTATTAAGTGAACACATTAGCGTCAACTTAAATCGTTGGTAAAAGAAAATGATTAACCTATTTTGGATCAATGATTTAAAACCTCGATCTCCTTTTCAACCAAAAGGTACGAGATATCTTGCTTTGAATACAAGATACGCATATACCATTAACAATCTAATGGTTTCAAGAGTACTCGATAACTCTTTGCGTTCATCATTCCAAAATTCAAGGTTTAATCTTGGGTTACCAATTTGAGTCTTGCATCATCTTCATGATATATCATTCTAGTTTGGTTTAGAATATAATCACCTTGATAATGGGCTAGCCATACATCAAATCGTGGTGTATAGGCTCACAAAAGTGAAACCTCTTTTGTATCTTAACAAGTTTGTATTCTTAGTTAGAGTTTATGTACTTAATAGTCACAATTAAGTACAACTCCAAACCCAAAAACTAGATTTAGTACACAATGACTCTATCTCTCGACTTCATTGTTGCTAGTGGTCATATTCTAATCATCTTATGTGTCGAATACAATGATGAAAACCTCCACTGGTTTCTAATATTGACGAAGTGGTACTAGCAAAATTTATGTTTAATCAAATAAACATTTAAAGAAGAAGGTCCCATTAGATGTCCCATAACTAACTTGTTGATTCTTCAATAATTTGGGGTAGTTTCCTTTCTTGTGTCCAACATTTAAGACAATTGAAACTTTATCATTCGGGATTGATAAGTTTAGTATCGTCATTCTCAACAACTTTACCTTTAACATTACCTTGTATCAATTCCATTATAATCTTTACTTCTTGAACCTCGTCCTCATCTTAACGGTTTAAGAGAATGCTCCCACTTATTTCAATGAGTCTTTGCTTTGAGAAGCAAAATTGAATTCATGAAGATCACTCTTCATTTGTTCGTTTTAGTCTTAAAACTTTCATTGAAGTGGTTGCGTTATTTTGGTCAATTACGAATTCTTGACAAAACTAATTACCAAAACAATTTATTGCTTCAAGGTACTTAATTCATTTAAGTACATGAAAAACAATCCATTGTAAGTAGATGTGTTAGTCTAGAATCAAAAACCTGTTTGATGATGAATAACTTTAATCTATACTCTTTGCAAGAGATCCCATTTGAGGTTTTAGAAGCAAATTCATATTTGTCTTTAGTTACGATGTTTTAATGGAGATTTGAATCAAAAATCGAAATGATATCGTATATGAATAGTGGTAAAGAAATAGAACAATATAATAACGGAATAGTGGAAAACTTAACATTTATCGTTTTATTAATACTTGTAAATAATTTAACAAGTAAAGCATTTATATAGTGACCTCTACCCAACTATTATAAATGATTCCAAGATCCAAATTCATATTAACTTGGGCACGGTAGGGCCGATTCATCCCTTATCAATATAACTCGGTGGATTAACTCTTTAATCGATTCTACTTTTAGAACTCTTGGTCGATAAAATTACATTAACATTTATCTTTAGCCCGGAACACATGCGACTACGGTCACGAATACTTCCGTTGAGCTCAATCCAAATTTCGAATAAATGTGTCCATGAATCCAAATCCACATCAACTTGGGCACGGTAGGGCCGATTCATCCCTTATCAACATGAATTCGGTGGATAGACATTTATCACCCACTTCCCCTACGTAACAAGGTTTGTACCCCGGAAGGGCCGAGTGCACTCCCTCGCGAAATAGGTTTTCATGGTTTCTACTATTTGGTAAGGCTAAGTCTCAATTGTTTATTTTAGCGAGAGGTCATGTCAATTTATTATCTATCACGTTTTAAGTGAACTAAAGCGGTGAACTACGATAATTATAATTGACACGGTCGATATACTCGATTAAAAGATGATGCATGTTTTAGTTATGGCGATTTAGCGATGCATGCAATATATAAATAAAATGCAAAGCTTAAAAATAAATCCTAGTATGGCCTTCCTAAAATAGAAAATCTAATTAACTATTAAATATTCGGAAACCAACTCCATTGGTCCCTTGAACTTCGGTTGTGGCACGCATCTCGAGGTAACACCGTCTTTATGTATCGCCATCTTGAAGAAATCCGTCTTTGGGAACTCCGAAATGAATAAAATTACATAATAAATTACATAATTTCCTATTATACATTTGTAACTATAATAAAATAAATCTATTAAATTACAACACGGTGATACGAGATCACAATAAAATTACAACCGAATCGATATTCCCATACATTTCGGGCAATACCAATTAAAAACTAAGGCCATACTAAGTAAAAATTACATAAAATAAAATTACATAAAATAAAATTATGACAATTATAAATAAAATGCAGCATTAAAATATGTATGAACATGCCCAATTCTATGCTAAATCGCCTTTAATTAGCCAATATCGTATATTACTCGGTTTTTACGGATTTGCGTGATTCAACATTTTATAATCACAAAAATTACATAAATTCATATTTATGCACAAGTTAATTACCCTAACTTCTTAGGACTCAAAATTAGTCTCCACTAACTATTTGACCATAATTAACTCATATTTCTTAATATTGTTCATAAAAGGACTCAAAATTACAATAAAATGATATAAACTTCAAATAAATCACAAAAATTTCAAATAAATTTGAAATTTGAAATTTAAACTCATGAACATTCTGGAAAATTACCATGACACTCATAATGTTCAAAAACTTAGGTTAAAAAATTTCGAAAGTTATCGGAAAAACAATGTTGCGGTTTATCGGATTTATTAATAAAAATCATAAAAACATGAGAAAAATTATATTCATCAACTTTTCAATTTTAGATCTGAAAAAGATAATAAAATGCAACATGTGACGTTTTTCCTTAGTCATGAAGTATGTTTTAGCAATTTTCACTAATTAAGTCACTATTTATGCTATTTTTCATCAAAAAACCATAAATCATGCATGAAGACTTCATTATAGCCTATTATTTTACACACATCTTGTAAAATTGCATGTGATAACATACTAAATTTCTATGACCAGATTCGAAATTTATCTGATATTAACCTATTTTTCATCTAAAATTTATTTTTAACATGAAAAATCCATCTTTCGAGCATAAAAACTCATAAAATTATGAAAATTTCCAGATCATCTAAAAATAATATATGCGAAAACATATCCAAAAACCACTGGAAAATTCGAAGTTTAGCTAATTTTCGTCCAAAAATGATATTTTTATCATAAAAATCACATTTTAATGCCAATATTATATAAAATGAACAATAAAATCCATAAATTAACCAAAATATCCTGAATACATTTAGGATCAGAAACTTTAACATGCAAAAATTAATTTTGTGATATATCATAATAACACAAATTATACAAGTTTTATATGTTAATCTTTATAACTCGGAAAAACTTTTAACCGATTTGCATGCAAACAACCATGGCTCTTGATACCGATTGAAGGAAAAGTAGATCTATATACCCAACATATTCATATATGTTTTATTTAAAATTTGTCATAAAATTAAATTGTGATCTTATGCATGCAAACAATAATAAAATTAGAGAAGAAATCGTATTCTCACCATATGAATTTCGGTCATCATGTGGGCACCAACAAGATCTCCTTCTTGTTAGTTCTTGAGCTTTCCAATAATGGATGAACATTCAAAAATCCCAAAGTAGAGATTCTCCTCTTGATTGCACCCAAGACTATCCCATATCTCTACTAAACAATATGTGCTAGATATTTATTTAATAGTATACCTTAAAATTGATTACTAATACTCATATATTACATTAATAATTTTAGTAATCTTTTATGAACAATTTGGATCAAAAATCTCATGTTTTGATGAAGATAAAGAGAGAAAAAGAATAATGCATGAACTTGCATGTGGTAATGAATGAATGAAAATAAGAGAACTCATATTCTCTAATAAGAGGAGGAGGAGCACGGTTGGAGGAGAGAAAATGCCAAGGATGGCATCTTTTCTTTATGCTTTTTCACTTCTCCAAATTGTAGGCATGTAAGTCTACTTAGTGTAGGTGTGTAAGCTAGTGTAGGTTAGCCATGATTAGGTCATTTTATCTCATAAAATAATTCACCCACTAACACCTTCCATCTCCATTATTTCGGTCCATATACATAAAATGGACTATCATTTTATTTTGTCAATTTGTCATTTGTCACACAATATGTCACATGTAGTATGATACATGTTATTAATTAATTAAATGCATATTTATCACATAAATATCATTTTATAAATTAATTAAATTACATTCAACAAATTGACTAGTGATACTTGATCACATAAATAAAATGGGTCATTTGATTATAATTCACAATACCTTGTAATTATAATTAACCATTCATTCCTATCTCTATTGTTTCTCAAACAATAAATAATTTTAGTAACAAAGCATTTTATTACTAAAATAAATCTTATTTAATCCCATTACAATAAGATATTTATTCTCTCTCACAAATCGAATTGTTCAATTTTAAGGAATTGATCAACTTGCATCGTCATACAATTAATCAACTTTATAGATAAGGGCATCATCCTTTAGGTGTGACCTTAAGGGATCAACTGACCACCACCGTCCCACGACAGTAACGTCAAACTCTAGCAAGCCAATCGTTACCGATTAATGTTGATCAGTTGACTATATAATTGAATCATCCCTTACGTATTCTTTATATGAGATTTAATAATGATATTTAAATCATGTGATCGCACTATTGTTGAGGACACATTTCCCAACACCTAGGACCTTCCTTCACGCTTCCCGAGGTATGACCTCTACTCTGAATCTCCGTCTCCTTAAAATGCATGCTAAGTGGGACGAATAAGGTGCGATTGCATTACTTTTAGGTCCGTTTCTGCAATTAAGACAAAACAAACAAAAGTAGCCAATTCGGGGCATTTTGCAATACAAAGCAATGAAAATGGCATAGAAATGCGTGTAATAAGAGGCTAAAAAGTCAATATAAATTGCACGTATTAAGCTTGTAATGAACTTAGAGAAATAAGCGCGTGGTTTACTTACTCCTAAGGAAATGCAATCCAATTTGATGATATGAGGATGTCAAAATGTCAGAACGCAAGAGCGAAATGTCATAAGCTTTTTAGCGGGCCAGGGGCCGTTTTTATTTCATGTCGCAAGAGCGACACGTGTGTCACGCGAGGCGCGTTCTATCCTATTTCTAAGGGTAGTACTGTTTCAATTGGTCTAGGTTAGTCGGATTAGAAAACTCATTCCCGTCTAGGTCCGTGATCTTAACTGCACCCCCTGAAAGTATGGACTTGACCAAAAATGGTCCTGCCCAATTAGGTTTAAATTTTCCCCGTGGATCGACAGGTAAGAGAGCTCTGACTGACTTGAGCACTAAATATCCTTCCTTGATATTTCTGGGCTTGACCCATTTATTAAAGGCTCGTTTGATACGTTCCTGATATCTCTGCACATTATGTAATGCGCGTAGCCGCCGTTCGTCCAAGAGGACGAGTTTATCATACCTATTTCTATTCCATTCAGCTTCTGGAATTTGACTTTCGATAAAATGTGTAGAGATGGATCTTTAGCTCTACTGGTTGTACAGCTTCCATGTCGTAAGTCAAACAGAAAGGAGTGGCCCCAGTGGGCGTCCTTACTGACGTGCGATATCCCCATAATGGAAAGGGTATTTTGCTAGGCCAATCGCGGTAATTGTCGATCATTTTCTTGAGGATTGTGACGATATTTTTGTTAGCTGCCTCTACCGCGCCATTAATTTGGGGTCTATATGGCGAGGAATGGTGATGCTTGATCTTATATTTGTCTAGCAACTGTGCAGCTTCAGCCTGAAAATGTGACCCGTTGTCACTGATGATTTCATGTGGGCAACCATATCGATAGATGATGTTGGCTTGTATGAACTTTGCCACATGTCTTAGCTGGAGTGATTTTCCTGATGATGTCTATTCCCCAAGCAGAAAATGGCCAAGGAGATGTCACGGTATATAGCATTGACGGAGGAACATGTTGCAAATTCCCGAAGATTTGGCAATTATGACAATGCCTGACGTATTTGATGCTATCTGACTCCATTGTCGTCCAGTAATACCCTAGACGCGTAATGTTCTTTGCCAACATAGGTCCACTCATGTGAGGACCGCATTCTCCATCGTGAACTTCTTCCATTACTTTCCGTGCCTGTGAATGATCAAGGCAACATAAGAGGACACCAAGTGGTGTTCTTTTGTATAATTCTACCTGCATGAGGTGGTATTGAGAGGCAAGTAGGCGTATGGGGCGTTGTCCCCTCTTAGCCATATCTGGTGGGTATGTACCATTGAGCTTAAAATTTAGAATGGCCTGGAACCAAGGTTCCTCTGGGTTTTCCTCTTCATCTGTAAGGAAATGTACATAGGTTGGCTCTGATCGCCGTTCGATGAAGATAGGCATTTTAACCATGTTGTCTGGCATATTAATCAAGGATGCGAGTTTTGCAAGAGTGTCCGCAAACTGATTTTTTTTCGCGAGGCAGGTGTAGATAAGTAACCTGATCAAAGAATTGAGCAATCTGATCTATCCTAGCCTAATAGGTTGCTAGACTTTCACTTCGGATTTTCCAGGATCCAGTGATTTGGTTAATGATTAAAGATGAGTCCCCATGAACTCGAAGGTTCTTGATGTCTAAACTTACTGATGCTTATAGACCAATGAGGAAAGCTTCATACTCTGCTGCATTATTTGTCACCTCGAAGTCGAGTTTGACAGAAAGTGGTGTATGCTCGCCTTCAGGAGAAATGAGCAACACTCCTATTCCAAATCCTCTCAAATTGGATGCCCCCATCAAAGTAAAGATCCCAAGAATCCATAATGGTTTGTAAAATATCCTCGCCTGGAGACGACCATATATCTATTGCTTGCGTATCGTTGATAGGATTATATGCGAAGAATTCAGCCACGGCGCGTCCCTTTATAACTTTCAAGGGTACATATTTGAGATCGAACTCTGAGAGCATTAAGGTCCATCTTTCCAAGCGTCCATTAAGAATGGGTTTCTCGAAGAGGTATTTGATGGGATCCATTTTAGAAACCCGAGTAGCTAAGCATGTAATGGCGTAGCTTCTTCATTGCCCACACATGAGCGAGGCATGTCTTCTCGAGAGGTGTATACTTAATCTCGTACTCCAAGAACTTCTTACTAAGGTAGTAGATAACTCTTTCTTCTCTTCCAACAGTCTGTGCGAGCATAGCCCCCATGGCTGTTTCGGTGACTGTGAGATATAAACCAAGAGGTCGATCATGTTGAGGAGGCATTAACACTGGTGGCTTAGCCAGTATCTCCTTTATTCTGTCAAATGCCTTTTGACAGTCATCGTCCCATATGGTATGGTCCGTTTTCCTGAGCTTTTTGAAGATAGGTTCGCAGATCATAGTGAGTTTCGATATGAATCGACTTATGTACTGCACTTTCCCCAGGAATCCTCTAACCTCTTTTTCTGTTTGGGGTTGTGGCGTCTCGATTAAGGCCTTGATCTTGGATGGATCAATTTTTATCCCCCTCTGGCTGATAACGTATCCTAGAAGCTTGTCTCACGTTACTCCGAATGCACATTTCTGAGGATTGAGCCTCATGTTGTATTTGCGCAATCTGAGGAAGAACTTGAGAAGGTTAGCGATGTGCCCTTTTCTATCCTTAGATTAGACGATCATGTCGTCCACGTACACCTCCAGCTCTTTATGCATCATTTCATGTAGCAAAGTAGTCGCAGTGCGTTGAGACGTAGCCCCAGCATTGATTAGCCCGAATGGCATAACAGTATAACAGTATGTGCCCCACTGAGTGACGAAGGCTGTCTTGCGCATATCTTCTCTGGCCATTTTGATTTGGTTATACCCTGCATACCCGTCCATGAACGATAACAACGCGTGATCTGCTGTATTATCTCCCAGTATATCGATGTGTGGTAGAGGGAAGTCGTCTTTAGGACTCGCTTTGTTCAAGTCTCTGAAATCAACATAAACCCGGATTCGCCTATCCTTTTTGGGTACGGGGACTATATTAGCCACCCAGTCTGAATACTCAGAAACATTGATGAATCCGGCTTTGAATTGCTTATCGACCTCTTTTTAATCTTAAGCGCCCACTCTGTCCTCATCCGACGAAACTTCTGTTTTACAGGTTTGAAACCTGGCTTGATTGAAATGCGATGTTCTGCAATATCCTTGTCGATCCCTGGCATGTCCTTGTAAGACCAAGCGAAGACGTCTTTGAACTCGTGTAGGATGTCGATGAAATTGGCCCTTTCAGTTGGGTCTAGGGTCGTCATATCGTAAGTTCTTGGGGTTCTAATTCCGTTCCTATGTTGATGGGTTCGGTGTTTTCTATAACTGGTGCCCCTTCCCCTCTTCTAGTATTTCTTTAATTATATAGGGAGGTAATTCGACTGAGTCTGGGTCAGAATCATCCTCATTATCATCGTAAACAGAACTGCATTCAGAATAACACAAGGAGTAAGAAGAATCAGATTTATTCATATTAATGTTTGAAAACAGCTGAAATAAAGAAGCCATTTGCGCAGTAGTTAGTGGCGGTAAAGGGACAGTTGCTGGGACATTCCCCAAGCTACTATTACTAGGCGATACTATGCTTGGAGAAACAAAAGGGTGGGGAGTGACGACAGGAGGAGGCTCTCTGAATTCATCTTCTTCGGTTTCTCCTTTGAACATCTCTCCTTCTCCAGTAGCGACCTTGAAGAGTTTTCCTTGATTGTTGGTCCACTTGATCGACTTTCTCCATCCTTTCTGTTGATTTGAGCTGGCGTCAGTGATCAGTGTTGTAGGGTTGAAATGATCGTCTTGAATTATCATGGTAATGATCTCATCCTGCGCTCCCTTGACGAATCAATATTCTCCAAACAGAAGGCTAACAGCCTGTTCGTCGAGACAAGGTGTCTGACGAGTTTTGACGGTAGAAACCGTTTCTGAAGGAATGAAATAGCAATCGTGGAAGACCTCGATTCCACCTAGTTGAATGCCTCTGTACAACCAAGGTTCAGGAAATCCATAAAAATATTCACAGTCCCCTTCCCTGACGAAGTACCCATTTAGTGTAGGGAGATAGGGTTACATTTGGACTCCTTTACTTTTGCGATTCTGAACTTGCATAAGCGTTTCGAGGGTTTCGGCCTTTGTGGGCTTGTACCCCAAGCCTAGTGGTATCTTTTAGGAGTTAGCTTCCTTAAAAGGTATAAAGGTACTCTCTCTAATAGGGTTTAGTGGCATTCCTGGGAAGTATCCCTAGGATTTGAATATGTGGTTGACCACTAAGTTGGAGTTTGGGTCGAAATATGAAGGAGCCCACTCGCTCTCTATAAGGTTTATAATTTGAAATCCTCCAAGCTCGTACACTGGATTTGTAACTACTTGGTTGCTTGACATTTTCTCTATCACGGCCTTGATAGGTGACGAAGTGATCGTCACTACTTTGCCATCTAGAGGGATCTTGATCTTTTGGTGTAAGGTGGATGTTACTGCTTTGGAAGCGTGAATCCAGGGCCTACCTAGAAGTATTTTGAAAGATGCCTCGATGCCCACTATCTGAAAATTAACCTTTCGCTCGATTGGCCTAGTGGCAACAGTCAGATTAATTAGCCCTACTAATTTACGTCGCGTTCCATCGTATGCCCGAACACCTTGGTTAGTAGGAGTCCAGTCTGATTCTTTCATGCCTAACTTGAATGCCGTCTTTAGTGGAATGACATTGACTGCGGAGCCATCATCTACCAAAGTCATTGGTACATTTTTCTTTAGGCATGTGACTGTGATGTATAGAGCAAGGTTATGAGTGGCGCCAAAGGGAGGTAAGTCCTCATCTGATAAAGTAACTGGGTTACTTAGCCTGACCAAATCTTGGAAGACTAGGTTGACGACGTCATCGGGTGTAGAGTCGTGTGCTACGTTCAATTTAGCCAATCCTTGCAGTAGAGCCTGGCGATGAGGAAATGAACTTGCAACTAGTTGCCAGACTGAAAGATCAGCCTTTGTCTTTTGAAGTTGTTTCAAAAAATGGTCAGGAGATGTATCTTCGCCATTATTTGGTGTGATGACATTGGTGTTAGTAGCAACTGGACCACTCGTTTGTCCTTGAGTGACATTTTGGTATGGACGTCCCGAGCGAGTAAGTTGGTCTACATCTTGATCTTCACTAGCCTTGACTAAAGGATGTTCCTTGAGGTAAACATCCTCATCGTCATCTGCCCATATTCCATTGACGTTACTGAGCTCTCTCAAGCTTATGATTTCAGCTTCTAGGTTAATTATTTGCTCGACTAGATTATCGGTCACTGCGATCACTTCTTGCATTGTGGATCCTTAAGATAAGATTGGAACCACTGGCCTGTTTTCCCTAGGTATTGTGCTTGGATTGCGTAGGGATGCCACTATAGCTTCAAGCTCTGAAACTTGTCTACTTACACCCTTTGACCATGCGATAAAATCAGCGATAGTAGGGGATATGGTGGAATAACTCTCCTCATTTTCTAGCGCATTGATCTCATTTTCATCTGGAGAAATGAGGTGCGAACAATCCAAGGTGGATTCCTCATCTGTGATCATCAGAATTCCAAGAGGATTCTGAGTATTGTTAGGCTTGCTTGCAGGAGGAATAGGCAAGCGCCCATCTTCAATCATATCTTGAATGGCATGCTTCAATTTGAAGCAATTTTTCTGTATCATGCCCTTTGCCTCTATGGTACTCGCAGTACGCATTCTCATCCCTGAACCTAGACTTCTTCTCTGGTGAGGTGTAGGTCCTATGGGTTGAAGTTTGCCTTGTTTCATCAATCTTTTTATAGCATTGGAGTACAAGTCGTCCGCGTTGGTGAACTTCCTATGCGGGTTATTCTTCTTAGTAGATGATTCGACAAGGTTGGCCTCGTCGGGCTTGCTAGTGGAGCCATAAGAGCGACTCGTTGTGCCTTGATATCCTCGACCGATCATTTTGGACAAGAGTCCTTTACGAATGTCGTATTCAATTCTTGTTCCTAGCACAGTTAAGTATTTGAAAGGCTTTATGTTTTGGTACCTTAGATGGTTCGCATAAATTGGCCTTAAATTGTCCACGAACTTTTCAACAAGAGTAGCTTCGTCTGGGCGTTCGACGAGTTGCGTGCTAGTCTTTCTTTACCTACTTAGGAAGTCGGTGAAACCTTCTTTCTCATTTTGGGTAAGAACCTCTAGAGTGCGCATATTGACTTGAATTTCGGCATTATCTGCGTACTATTTGGTTAACTCAATTGCAGCATCCTCCCAAGTAGTAATTTTCTTGTGATCCAAGAAGTAGAACCATTGCATAGGAATAGTATTGAGAGATGAAGGAAAGATCCTTAAGAACATCTCTGGCTTGATGCCTTTGATAGACATATAATCTTTGAATGCACGAATATGGTTCAAAGGGTTTTCATGCTCCTTAAACTTCGGGATGTCAGTCATGTTGAAATTAGCTGGCAGTTGAGTATTTACTGCCTCATATTTGCGACTGTTTTCTCTATAGATATCATCTCCCTTGAGATACATTAGTTGCTCTTCCAAATACTGGAGTCGCTTTTCAGCTTCAGTAGGACCTGGTGGAAGATTAACTTCTGTTTATCCAACAAAGGATGGAAGATTATCGTGTACGAGCATGTCGGGAATGGGATCCTCTGCAGGAGGATGTCTAGCGTCTACAGCGACAATACGGCCTTCGATAGCGTTAAGGCGAGCATAAGCTTGGTTTTGGCGTGTCTGGAGACGAAGGAGTGCAGCTAGGATTTGATCATTACCATTTGCGGGTTGTTCAGATTGACCATTAACGCTTCCTTGACTAGTTCCCACCATTTTGGACTGAGGATATGAGATCGACGATGAATCAAAACACGATCGACCATTTTCGCAAACTTACTCAAAAAAGGACTTGACTCGTGAAGTGGGAGTGTGCCACTATGTCAAGTGGGATTTGGAAATGACAAAGTTTGAAATGTTTGTCCTCGACAACTGTAGTGTAGTTGTAGGAGTGCTGACTCGAAGTGAGTTCTGAAATGGGTCTTAGGCCCGAATTTTGAATCGACATTTGGACAGAGTTTTGGTTTATTTTGCGCTGTTTTAGGCCATTTTTGAAAAGGTTTACATTTTGAAATGGATTTTATTTTACATAATTTCGTCATGGTTTTTGTTTACAAATGGTGATCACGTATTTGATACAAACATACATATGGGCATTATAACGGTATGCTGAGCGCATTTAAAAGGTTTTGCCTTAATAAAGGTGGGTTGCCATACCAAGCAATCAAACCCTGGTCTTTGGATAGGTCTGTGCCAAACATGAGTAAGGTCGGTTCCTAGTCCATTTTCTCGAGTAGTTAAAGCTCTTGATACAAACATGAGTATGTACCGCGGTATGGTTGACATCAATCGCTATCCATCATTAGGCCCAGATAGGAATTTGGACCGTCTGGACGGGACGATTGGTCGAATGGGCTGGGTAAAGCCTAGGAAGGCTGGCTAAAACGACCTAAGAAGGTCGAGTAATGAAAATCGACAACGGTCTCGTATAAACTATTCCCTAACCTTGTTCAAGTTTCACCCTGGGTAACACATAAGTGTATTTTCCCCAGCAGAGTCGCCAAACTGTGGACATGGGCCACCCGCGCCGCGTGCACAGGCGCGTTGGATTCGAGGCGGCGACACTTCTCCCACGGAACCTTGGTTTGCCAAAGCACGTTATGGGCCGTTACCGATTGGTGAGGCATTGAAACCGGTGAAAGGTTGAATAAGCCTGCGTTTGTGGAGTCGCCACCAATTTATTGTGGAAAAATTGGAAACCGTTCGAATACCTCATGTCATGTCAAGACACAAAGTAGTGACATGAACACTAAGAAATTCGTTACCCTTAGCATTCTATGTCTAGAATGACTCTCGAAGATGCCAATGGACACGGATGTCCAGAGATAACTGGACTAAGGTGTGAGGGTACGTATTAGGAAGCTCTTTAATTCGAACACCTAATCCCGCCCGCCTCGATAGCGGCCTCTACTAATGATTAGGGAAATTGTTTATATTTGATATGTTGTCGATGTAATGCATGCAATGCAACAAACATAGATTAAACCTAGCATGTGAAATTAGACTACGTTGGTTAACACGTATTTAGCAAACAAATTGGGGTCGAAGTAGAAAGTTAGATTAATTACATGTGAACCATATAATTAAATCATACATAATAATAATAAATGATAAATGAATATTAACAATTAATATTACAAGAATTACAAAGTTTGTTTCGTCTACGTCAAAAGCACGCTCAAAAACGGGATTTCAAACAATAAAATAAAAGAAAAAATGGAATATGAAATTAAAATACAAAAATATGTCAGATTAGAGGTGATAATACAAATAATAATTGATTTAAACCGTAATTAGGAACTACATCAAAACGAGAAAGAGTTCAAGGACAGAAGCCAACCCAGAACAGGCGCAACATCTGCTGCGTCCTCTTGAAGAGGCGCAGCACCTCCTGCGTCTGTTCTTGAGTTGGACTCTGGCTGTGAAGTCAGAATCGCAATATCGTTATCGTTCGTTGGTATATTTAGGATATATTATCAATATTAGACTCGAATTGAAGTGTTTTAATTGATTACATGCATCCGGGCAAATCATAAAACGGATTAAAAACGAGAAATTATAGCAGTTTACAGGATTATGATTAACTCATGTCGGAAATAAAAAAGCAACAAACTTGTGATTAGATTAGGACGAAATTAGACAAATAAGGCTCGAAATATAATTTATGTATCAAGTTAGGATTCCAGAACCTCGACATGAACAAGTCGAAACCCAGAAGAATCGATTTGAATTAAAACGGCGAAAACCCACAAGTATTGAATTACTCGGGATTAAGAACGAATTAAACATTGTAATAAAAAGGAATTGTTAAAAAATGTTGGAGTATGTGTCCTCAAAAATAGTGCGATCACATATTAAATCTCGTAATAAGAATACAAAAGGGATTATTCAATTATATGGTCAAGTGATCAACATTAATCGGTAATGCTTGGCTAACTAGAGTCTGACATTACTGTCGTTTGACGGTGGTGATCAGTTGATCTCTTGAGGTCACATCTATAGGACGAAACCCAAATAATTCTGATCAAAGTATTTGACACGGGTTGATCAATCCCTGTTATTTAATATATATATATATATATATATATATATATATATATATATATATATATATATATATATATACACACACATATATATAGTTGTGCGAGTTTTATTGAGGTCGAGTTTAGAACCCGAGTGAATGCAAGTTTATTATTTAATTATGCGATGATTGACTAATAAAATTTTATATCTTATTGTAATCTGATTAAAGAAGATTTAATTTAATAACTAAGTGTTAATTTATTAAATTAGTCGAGGTATTGTATTTTTCCGAGGTAGAGGTAATTGGTTATTATATTTACAAAGAAATTGTAAATTAATTTAATTCAGCATTGTAGAACCCATTATATGTTGATATAATGGTAAAATATCACTTAATAAATAAGTGTACATTGCTTATTAATTTGTATCATATAATTGTTGTATGATCATATTAATACTTAATTATACAAGATAATTAAGCATACGATTTAAAGGCATTTTTGGGACAAATACGAAAAATCGAAACGGTCATATTTTGCATGTAGTAGCCGGTTTTATATGGACTAGGGACAATGATGATTGTTCTTCTCTATATACACACTCTACTATGTGACAATGACATGTCCTACAACCTTTAATCATATTGTTTTCCACTACACTCTACCTAATATACATAAGATTAAAATAAAAAGCAAAAGATACCCATTGTGGGTGGGTGGAGCCGGTTTTGGCACTACAAAATAAGACATTAGTTGTCTTATTTTACTACTTGATTTTGCTTCTTATTTTTCCTCCATCTTCTCACTAAAATTCACATGCAAAACTAGTATTTATCATATATTACTAGAGTAGTAATATTATTAATATTAGTAAGGTCAAGATCTCTTCTTGTTATCTAGTTAATAATAAGTTGAGTATTTGGGTGAAGTCTTGGGAGCAGCTAAGAGTAGTGTCTCTATGCTTGAGACTTGAAGATCTTGGAGGATCATCCCAAATTAATTAAGCTCAAGAACAAGGGAAGGTAGCAGACCTTACTTGTGCCCAAAATTCGGTACATTTACAATGTAAGGAAACTCGATTTTTTTCCTTATTTCATTATTTTGTTATGCATGCACTAGATCCACATAAATATAAATTATGGGTAATATATAAAATGAATTAGATGAGTCCAATAGGGGTATATGAACCCAACAATTATAATAAAGATTCAATCATATCGTATAAGATTCTTCGTATCCTTATAACACACCTTATCTTTATAGGGTGTGATTATGATAGTGATCTTGTGATACCATATCACACTCTATTTGATGTAAATCAAAGTCTTCACTTTATTGTTTCCTATTTTAACAAAGTATAGTTAAAGCAATCAAGTACAATTCATATATGATATGGTTAGACATGGTACCTAAGTTGTAGCTTGTTTCGGAAGAAAGCATGTGGCTTTGTAACCCAACTATCACGAGAGCAACAAGTTTGTGGCTGGTGATGCTGTCTTTTGAGAAAAGAAGTTTATTTCTTAAAGACAGAGTGAGAGAATGTTCAAGAGTCACAAACTTAGAATAAGACGTAGGAAGATGTTCCTTCTTGGTCAAAATCAGTAATTATTGATTCGAAGCCTAATTTATTGATTCAAAACCTAAGTGGACAGGAGTCATGTTATTTTAAAAGTAACAAACCTGTAACTTATTAAGAAGCTTTATCTAGTCTCAACTCCACAAGAGTCCGAAATAAGCATAAACATGAAAATGTTTATTTAGCTTGGTTGGTTGGTGGCAAAGGGTTTTGCACGCAACAACAACGCTTCATTGTATTCGGATATGATTTGATATAGTTGGATTTTAAAATCATCTTGCATGAGTTTTGTAAATCGCAACTATCCTAAGGTAGGATACAAACTTAAGAAGAAATCTTAAGTGAAAGTTAAGAAGTTGAATTGTATATTTTGATCATGTGATAAACTCTTTTCGAATTGTCGAGTAGTTCTGTTTCTACATGGAGTTTAGTGGGAGTAGGGTGGTATTATTAGTCTTATATGTGAATGACATATTGATCATTGTGAATGATGAAAGACTTAGGAGAAGAATAATACATCTCTAATGTATCTAGACCTATAAAGATATTTCTAAGAGGATATTAGCGTTGAATGAATATTCTTATGTTAATAAGAATCTTAACTAGTTCAAAAGTATTGAACATGTAGAAATTGAATCCACATGCTTCCGCTGCGGGATTAATTCATTACGCTAAGATGTATCACCATTCTTAAATTTCGTATACTTGGAGTATGACGAAAAGTTACAAATCGAATCTTTGAGAGAAGTCTCTATATAGCCACATAGTTCATTAGTTAGTACTCAGGAAGTACTAAAGATATGAAGCTAAGCATTTAGAATTGAGATGGATTTATGTGCAAGGAGTTACACAAAAACCATATTCTAAACACATAAGGATGGTTAGAGAACCATCTTGTCTATATTATTTAAGGAGGATATCTGCTAGAAACATCCTAGGCAGTTGAACAATGAGATATACACAACGGAAATTGAGTACACTTGCAATAATGACATATGCAAGAAGGAAGGGATCATATAAGGATTCGGTTTTATGAATTGGAGGAACTATGGTAGTTCGTTCCAATAACTGAAAGTCCTATCCCTACACACTGTGAGGATAGTGGGAGTTATTTAAGGCAAGAGAGCCCATATCTAGATTGTATCTAAACACATACTCAAAAGTTTTTTATAATAAAGATTATACATTACAATGGGAAATAGTATATTGTAGAGTTAGGAAGAGTGCAAGGTGTTGCTGAGACTTACTAACCAAAGGCCTTTTCACAGGCTCAACATGATAAGTCATGTCATTGCAATTGAGTTGAAATGTGCAATATATACAAAATGGAATATGGATTATAAATTATGTAGTAATTGATATTGTATCAATTTTACATATGTGATACTGCATTCATCGTTTGAGTTTTATTAAAAACTCTTTTATTGCATTGTTATATCCAAATAGGTTGTATGGACAACGTTGAACCCTATTAAAGTGAACTGGATTAACTTGCATTAGCCCCTAGTTGCTTATATGAGGTGACGTCTCGAAGTGACTAAAGTGTGATGCGATTGATGGCAAGTTTAAGTGCCATAGAGTCATATGGGATGATTTGTCGATCACATAGGCAGACTGTATGGGACACTCTGTCGGGCAGTGACCGCTTATAGAGTTCTGGTAATTTTTATAAAGCCTGGTCGTGGCGAGAGCTACTATAGTATTCTTTTGAGTCAATTCTTTGACTAGAGACTGTTCACCCAAGGTGGCACAGTTTCTCAATGACTATGATTTATGCTCTACGATTTTCGTAACAGAGGTCAAATGGCCATCTTTTGGGTCATGATGAGCTGTGGCTATTCAAAGGGAAAAGTGCGATAGGAATTGTCCATCCCCTTGTCAAGGTTATCTAAAATCTCAGGGCCACTCGAGGAGTAGTGAACTGAAATGTGTGGCCACGCTCGGAAGGTATCTACGGTAGATAATTTCGGTCAGACAGTTCCTCTCCAGATCGAGGAAACCACTTAAGATATGATCAAATGCAAGTATGACCTACAAGACACCTTGCATTGAGTGGGAGATGATGTAATAGTACAAGAGAATTAGTGACGCACACTTGTCTCGGACAAGTGGGAGATTGTTGGAGTATGTGTCCTCAACAATAGTGCGATCACATATTAAATCTCGTAATAAGAATACAAAAGGAATGATTCAATTATATAGTCAACTGATCAACATTAATCGACAATGATTGGCTAACTAGAGTTTGACATTACTGTCATTTGACGGTGGTGATCAGTTGATCCCTTGAGGACACACATATAGGACGGAACCCAAATAATTCTGATCAAAGTATTTGATACGGGTTGATCCATCCCTGTTATTTAATATGATATATATATATATATGTATATATATACATATATATATATATATATATATGTATATATATATATGTATACATATATATATATATATATATACATATATATATATAGTTGTGTGAGTTTCATTGAGGTCGAGTTTAGAACCCGAGTCAACGCAAGTTTATTATTTAATTATGCGATGATTGACTAATAAAATTTTATATCTTATTGTAATGTGATTAAATAAGATTTAATTTAATAATTAAGCGTTAATTTATTAAATTAGTCGAGGTATTGTATTTTTTCCGAGGTAGAGGTAATTGGTTATTATATTTACAAAGAAATTGTAAATTAATTTAATTAGGCATTGTAGAGCCCATTATATGTTGATATAATGGTAAAATATCACTTAATAAATAAGTGTACATTGCTTATTAATTTGTATCATATAATTGTTGTATGATCATATTAATACTTAATTATAGAAGATAATTAAGCATACGATTTAAAGGCATTTGTGGGGCAAATACGAAAATTCAAAACGGACCTATTTTGCATGTAGAAGCCGGTTTTATATGGACTAGGGACAATGATGATTGTTCTTCTCTATATACACACTCTACTATGTGACAATGACATGTCCTACAACCTTTAATCATATTGTTTTCAACTACACTCTACCTAATATACATAAGATTAAAATAAAATGCAAAAGATACCCATTGCGGGTGGGTGGGTCCAGTTTTGGCACTACAAAATAAGACATTAGTTGCCTTATTTTACTACTTGCTTCTGCTTCTTATTTTTCCTCCATATTCTCTCTAAAACTCACATGCAAAACTAGTATTTACCATAGAGTTTTAATATTATTAATATTAGTAAGGTCAAGATCTCTTCTTGTTATCTAGTTAATAAAAAATTGAGTATTTGGGTGAAGTCTTGTGTGCAACTAAGAGGAGTGTTTCTATGCTTGAGACTTGAAGATCTTGGAGGATCATCCCAAATTAATTAAGCTCAAGAACAAGTGAAGGTAGGAGACCTTACTTGTGCCCAAAATTCGGTACATTTACAATGTAAGGAAACTCGATTTTCTTCCTTATTTCATTATTTTGTTATGCATGCACTAGATCCACATAAATATAAATTATGGGTAATTTATAAAATGAATTAGATGAGTCTAATATGGGTATATGAACCCAAAAAAAACATGATTTATACATTGAAAATTACAAAAAGGAACGAAAGGAAATGAAAGAATAAGAAAAAAAAACTTGCAGGAAGTCGAGGAAGAAGAAGAAAAGCAGGAGCAGCGAGCAGCCTCTGGAAGAGGCGCAGCAGATGCCGCGACCCTTCGAAGAGGCGCAGCTGCTGCTGCATTTCTTCTCGACGTCTTACCTCTGCTGTTTTATAAATACGGTTTTAAAAGATGGATTTTAAATCGGTTTTGGAACGTGCTCTTGATATAAATTTACATTAATGATACAAAAAAAAGTACAATAAATAAAATGGGATTTTACACCCTCAGACTTACATGTTTGACGAAACGAGATTGACTAAAGTTATCGTTTAGTAATTGCTCGACTCGAATATGCGTGGAAAATGTCCTCGTTAGAGGATTTAGTAAATTGATTAGGTTGATTAAAAGTGGAGTTGGTCAAATTGGTCGGTCTATGCAACGTGACTAGGACTCAGAATGATCTGAGCTTACGTGGTCGATTGATCAAGCACGTAGGCGTCGAAAGCAATAACGTAGTCTAGAATACAAAGAGAGAGAAAGAAGGAGCGGAACACTCGCGTGCCAAATATGGAGACCGAAGGTCTCTATTTATACTAAACATATGGAGGAGTTTAGGAATGACACGGATTTGGAAACAAATCACGGAAATATTCTGAAAATCGTGAAAAGAGGGCTGAAGAAGAGGCGCAACAGCCATTGTGACCCTTGGAAGAGGCGCAGCACCTGCTGTGTCTTTTCCCCATAGGTTTCCTCCTGAGCAAGAAAGATTTCTGCGTTTTATTATGGAATTTCGGAAGATCTACACTTCCTTATTCCATAAAACACAATATATGGAAGATATTTACTTAAAACTATTAATTTAAATTAGGAGTAAGTATCCAGAGAATTCTAGAACATTCCGGAATATTCCGACTCAGCATTTAAACGGTTTTTAGAAAATGAAGCGGTTTTTGACCCGGACTCCAAATGAACGCTAATTACTGTCAAAACGACCGTATCGGTGCGTAGATGATGACCAAGGGGTTGACTCGAGTGTTTGAGCTATCACTTGTCGATGAACTAACAAATTGTCATAAATCGTTCCGCGTATCAAACGTGAGGCCCAATCATCACTGGGTGGTTGGCGGGAGGTGTAGAAATGAGGTATCTACACTAATATGGGGATTCATATGATTCGCAAGGGATATGCTATCGGTGATTTGACTATCAATCCTGAACTTTATGATGACATAAAAAGGAAATAAGAACTTGACCCCAAGATTCAGGAGTGGAAGACAAGGGTAGGAGATGGCCTACAGTTTCTAGATTTTCTATCCATACAGATGGAAGTGTTCTCTTCGATGGGAAGTGGTGTGTACCTTATGATGCTGATTTGAAGAAGTTGATCATGATGGCGGCTCATTGCACTCCTTATTCGGTACATCCGAGAGGTGACAAGCTTTATAAGCACTTGAAGAAGAAGAAGTTTCGGTGGCCCGATGTAATACCCCGTATTTAAGATGGTAGAATTATATTAAAATGAGTTTTAAATGATGTTTGATAATTTAATTAATTGAATAATTAAGTTGTAAGACGGAAATAAAATAATTAAATAATGATTGAGTCGGGAATTGTTGGAACCGTGTAGGTCACACGTATGGGGCGTGTGTTATGAGATTGTTGACGGAATTATAATTTTATACTACTACTACTACTACTACTACTACTACTACTAATAATAATAATAATAATAAGTAATAAAAAGAAAAGGAAAAATAATAATAATAAGGGAATTGGAATTGGGAAACTTTCTCCCTCTTCCTTCCTACACCTATATATATAGCTCATCTACCTATCCATAATCATATACAACATAAAAACATAAATAATTGACCTAAAGCAAGGGAGAAATATCTAAGGGAGAAAATAGGAGAATTTATCAAAGAATTATCGCCTCAAGGTAAGATCGTCGTAATTTATGTTTATATCGCCCTATTCAATTAATTTATCGTATAGACCACCATGTATAATGTTGTTGACCTTAGTAGCTGCCTTAGATGCCGTGACTCTAGTAGGACCTTTGTTGACCGTCGTTTACCACCGTGGGTGGCGGAATTGGCGTCTAAACGTGGGTTGTCGTGGGATTTAAGACGAAATTTATACCTTGTGTGTTTCTCGAATTGACGTGGGACCTGGGTGGTTGGCTTTGTCGGCGGTAAGCGCTTCTAGTGGTGGTGTCGGGGTGGTTGCCGGTGGTGGTTGGTACAGTGGATGTTGGGTATTGGTTGTACGGTGTTTGTGTCGTGTTTAGGTCGTGGGCTACTTATGCCTTAGCCATGGACTGTCATAGGAGGTTGTGACGGTTGGTGGGACCACCATGGGTTAGGGGAGACCACGGTGGTGGCCACTGGCTGTCATGGTAGTGGTAAGGGTGGTGAGTGTGTGTTTGTGTTGGTCTGTGTCGGGTTTTTGGGAGGTTGGTTAGGGCGTGTGTATGCGGGATGTAGGGGACAGTTTAGCAGGTGGTTGGAGGTTGTCGGGGTGCGTCGTGGTGCAGGCTAGTGGTGGCTAGGTTGAGTGGTGTTGGTGGTGGCTCGTGGTATCGTTTATCACTCCTCTAATCATCTTCATCACTTCCAAGTCTAGTTTGATCGATCTTGATTCTACATCTCTTTTTCCGTTCCGCTTTTGTTGGTACACTACGCCAAATCTAACCATCAATAACGAGCGTATCACAATGGTTTAATGCATATAATAACGACACTTAGATTACCGTTTTCCAAATATTGGCGGAAACCTAGTCCGCGCTAATAAGAATAACGGTTTCCCTCGAAAACCGTTGTTATTATAATGTGGCAACGGTTGTTTAACAAACCGTTATAAAAAATGTTTTAACGTTTTTCAAAAAATCGTTATAGAATCACCGTTATCAACTGTTGTTAGACAATCGTTACCAGTTTAAGAAACCGGCGTTTGGAAAACCGTTACTAAATTAACACCAGCAACGGTTTTTGGTACCCGTTGCTATGTTATAGCTACGGGTTTCTTGTAATCGTTATCATTTTCTATTATGAAAGAACAGTTCCTCTGTACCCGTTGTTATTTATCATTTACGGGTTAAAAATAACCGTTGTAATTTTTTTTTCAATGTTTAATATTCAACCAATCCATGTATGATAAATAATGAACTGTTGCATGCATTGTTTTGTTTACCATTATTACTATCCGTCTATTATTAAATTTACACATGCATACATATTTTCTTATAAATATCACTTATAATGTGATCAAGTAACCATATCCACCAATTCAAAGTTCAATTAATCATAGCCTATAATTTAATTAAAAATATTACACTTCGATCACCATGTCGTCGTTGTCTTCTACACCCGCCGAATCACAATCAAATACCCGCTATGTCCATCCTATTAGCTGTATTATACACAACCTTCCAATCAACTATGATGATAATGGTAAGGCTTTTTTGAGAAGTTTTACTTGGATGAGATATATGCTTCGTCAAGGTGGTTATACGAACGTTAAAATGGTCCACCCAGCTTCGACTAAAGTTCGTGGTTTTCTTGGTTATGCAATGATTGAGTTTGAAGGTATTGGGAAGAAGCTGGACTCTTTTCCTCAAGCGAGAAAACTCCAGACCAGATACGAGGATCATGATGCTGAAGAAAAATTATTATACAGATGATGTGTTACAATCGCAATATTTATGGATTGCAACCGATTGTGACATTAATCTATTAAGAACATATTGACACTATATTGACACTGTGCCTCGTTCGTAGGAGGCGGAGCAAGTGCCTCCCAATAATCCACATATTGAATTCCCAATATTTATCACAATCGCAGGAGAATTACAAGATGATTATGTTGATTAATTATTATTAATCTAATTAATGTTGTTGAAACCGCGGGTTTTTTAATTTCTTGTTATGATTGTGTTTTTCTTGAATATATGCGTGGTAGAGTATTTTGTTTTCTAATTATTTATTGCAAGTTATGTAGGTTTAAAATATTTGTTAATAAGTCAACTTTTACATTAATTAGGTAATTAATGTTTAAGAATTAATTACCAACGGTTTTGAAAAAACTATAAATGTTAAATCCTTTACTAACATCCATTAATCAAATCACAATATTTCATCCCCATCACACAAATTTGAAACAACATGGCAATGAAACCCTAATTTTATCAACAACGAAGAATGACTTACACAAACGATTGCAGATGATGGGAAGGTTCTCGCCGGGCTTCCCGCCGATCACCCCCCATTAATCAAAGCATCCCTTGAACATCAACGGAATTATTGGATTAAGAGGCGTGAAATAGTCCGACTTGTCAACCAAGCCTCATTATCATCATCTTCATACCCTCGTCGGCCTATTACTCGCAACTTGGCTGCAGCGAGAGATATGTTGAATTCACTCTTCCAACCTTATCTCTACATTCAAGTCGTGTCCTTGCATATATTCAATCTGTTATTGCAAAATATGAAGCCAATGACCCGGAAGTTAGCGGTATACCAGAGTGGCGTAGTTGGTGGCAGGTTGAGAAGCGCTTTTTACTCCTAACCGGGGTTGTTCCGGCTTATTATACATCTTTTGATTCTGATAAATGTTGTAATGTATTTGGTTTAAAATAAAATGAAATGATCATTTTGAAAGTGTTGAGTTATGCTTGTTTGATTTGCTTCCATTTTTTGAACTCCATAGATCAGTCAGTAATCAAGATTGCTGCTACATAATACTCATTAACAACGGTTCACCTACAACCGTTGTAAATTTGTTCATTAACAATGGTTCACCTACAACCGTTGTCAATCATGACGTTCTAACTTCAATGTAGACCGTTTATTAATTGTTTGACCATACGACTCAATATATTAAAAAAATAAATACACGTATGATATGACTATACGACTCAATATATTAAAAAAAAAAGTACATGATATGACAATGGAATTTTTTAAGCCGTGGTGAATATTTCTCATTATTATTGATTTGACCAATGCACGGACTGTTCAGTTATTTTTTATTGAATCAACGTTGCATTATTGGTGGGTTTGAATCAACGTTACATTATTGGTGGGTGATTCTATGATTTTAATTTTGTTCCAAAGTTATGGCCGTTAACCAAGATACAAATATTGCGAGTCCATGGGTGCAGAGGGATCATAAGTTGTCAGAAGAAGCAGAAAATAAAAGATTAAGGGAATTGTGTCGTCAACCGAGCTACATTGAAAGCGAGAAAAAAATGGATGCGTTACGAGAAATGTTAAAGAAATAATGTCCTTTCCATTTCATTAAGTTCCCCCCTAAACATATAATTCTTGAAAGTACAGATGAGAATTCATCGGCTTTCGAAGTTGGTTCTTCTGAAGATTTGTTGGTGGGGTATATATTACCCAGATGTGATTGGTATGTATCTACCGTAAGTGAAGCAACAAAAGCTTGGCGTCAATGGTGGTTTAGGTCATCGAAGGTGATGTCGGATTTGGAAGAAAAGACCAGAGTTGAAATAGACTCCTACACCATCATTAATGGGAAGAGATATTGTCCATAACGTACGCAGTGTATTTTGGGTCATTTGATTAATGTATGTTTATTAATTGCTCATTGGGTTGTATTTAGGAACTAATTATGGAAAGAAGTTTTTAATATATGCATTAATTATATTGGGTTGTGTATAATTTATTCTTGAATTGCTAACTTAATGAAAGATAAAAGATATATGCATTATTCTTGAATTGCTAACTTAATGAAAGATAAAAGGTGATGTCAGATTCTAATATATGCATTAATTATATGCATTTATTTTTTGGCGGGAAAAACTGGACACAATGAAAGATAAAAGACAACGGTTACAAACCAACTGTTGTATTATAATGAAAGCAATTACAGGTTTTATTCAATTGTTGTATATTTTAAAATAAAGAAGCCGGTTTGGCTTAACCCGTGTTTATTACTTTCAATTAAATCATTCTTCAACCAACACACATGCAAGCCTTCTCCTCGCTCACTTAAAACCCTCGAACACTGAGTTTCCCTAGAACCACTAGTATTCTCCGTCACCGTCGCCATCCCCATTGCCTCTGTCGTCTCCTCCGTCATTTTGAAATCATCAAACTTCTCTCTCAACTTACTACGGACATGTTACAGCACAAACTCTCGACGCATAGCTTTCTTGAACTCACTCCAAGGTATAGCCGACATCCCCTGTTTCACATATAGGTCTAAAGCACTCTCCCTAAACTTATCCCACCATTCTCCGGCCGCATCTCTCAAGTAGAACGCAGCTTGTTCTACTCTAAAGTCCTCAGGGCAATGAACCACATTCAGAATATTCTTCATATCTCTATGCCAATTATCAAGCAAGATTGGCTCACTTGTACCCATGTACTCTTTTGGGTTGAAATGAGCGATGTTGATACTCATCTTAGCAAAATCCACCCCAGCCTCTTTATCCTTCCCAAACTTCTTTAAAACATCTGTAAACGCGTCTTGATGCTCTAGCATCTTACCTATCTCATCAATACTCATCATCTCAGCCCTAGCATACAACGCAGTTCTCTTTGGAGGCATCTTTGAACTATATAAGAGAATAGGTAAACATAAACATCCCACAACTCAAACACGTATATGACCTGTGCAGAACCTACTCGATCGAGCAACACAACCTACTCGGTCGAGTCGAGGCACTCGATCGAGTAAGTGCGCAACTCGTTCGAGTGGCCTCAACTCGACCGAGTAGGTTGTGTTGCTCGATCGAGTAGGTTCTGCATAGGTCATATACGTGTTTGAGTTGTGGGATGTTTATGTTTACCTTTTCTCTTATATAGTTCACATTACTCATCTTAGCAAAATCCACCCTAGCCTCTTTATCCTTCCCAAACTTCTTTAAAGCATCTATAAGCGCGTCTTGATGCTCTAGCATCTTAACTATCTCATCAATACTCATCATCTCAGCCCTAACATACAACGAATTTCTCTTTGGCGGCATCTTTGAACTATATAAGAGAAAAGGTAAACATAAACACACATCCCACAACTCAAACATGTATATGACCTATGCAGAACCTACTCGATCGAGCAACACAACCTACTCGATCGAGTTGAGGCCACTCGATCGAGTTGCCCACTTACTCGATCGAGTGCCTCGACTCCAGAACCTGACCAGAAAGCATCAAAAACCTCACTCGATCGAGCCCACTACTTACTCGATCGAGTTTACCTCGCTCGATCGAGTCCCTTTACTTACTCGATCGAGTCTCCAAAAACAGTACACTGCTCATAAACGATATACTTTCCCACTCGATCGAGTCACACCCACTCGATCGAGTCCCTCACCTACTCGATCAAGTGCCCCCCACTCGATCGAGTCATGCTTGTAATACTACGTTTTATGAGTCTCTGGGTACTCTATCGAGTAGGCCTTACTCTGTCGAGTAAGGGTGAGTTGCAGTTTAAAATAGTTTCTGACCTGTTGGGTACTCGATCGAGTAACGTGGGTACTCGATCGAGTAAGGGGGCACTCGATCGAGTACCTTGGCTACTCGATCGAGTAGCCAGTTTACGGGGGATGATTTCTCGGGTTTTGTTAATAATGCGATTAGAGTATATAATACTTCCGTCATTGTTCTCTAAACACTTTTTTAAAACCTAATCACTGTGAGAACATAAATCAAACTACGTCATTCGCTTTAATCGCATTGTTGGCAAATCCCGGAGCTTGGAAGGTCGGATTTTACCTTTCTTTATACCGTTGTGACCCTTGCGTCGAGGGTAAGACCTATATACCGTTTTTATAATGTTTCCTTAAAGTTAGTTAAACCCTAATTTGGGGATTTGGGAGTTTTGTTGTTTTGTATGATTGGTAGTGATTATATGTTTGTATGTTAGGAGGAGGATTCGTAGAGGAAGCGTTTTTATATCAGCTGTGAGATCGTTTGATTGTGTTGTGCTTTCCAGGTAGGGTTTCCCCTACTCAGTATTAGTCCCATAATGCATTGTTGGTGTTGTGTAATTGCTGATTATTATCGTATTGGTTTTATGACGGTTGTTGATTGATTGTTGTTGATGGTTGTGATTGTTTCTCTTTGGTTCTCGAGATGCGTTCTCGACTGTGTGGAGTCACTTGCGGGAGTGGATTCACGCCCTAGTTTCGCCCTTCGTGGAACCCGCCACGGAAGGGGATGTGCACATTAATGGGACAGGGTTATCGCTCGGTATGATGAGCGGGGATTTGGTGGGTACGGCTGCGGTCCCCCACTGGCAAGGCTGGTCCATTGGACAGTCGGTGACGGAGATTGATTGGAGTGGGTGATTGTGTGTGACTGTTTGAGCTGTGTTGTTTACTGTACTATTGGTTATATAAATTGTGTGATTAGTACTGACCCCGTTTAATGTTATAAAAACTGTGGTGATCCATTCGGGGATGGTGAGCAGTTATTGAGCAGGTATGAGTCGAGTTACTGGGATAGCTGGGATGTGCCACGATCTGATGATAGAAGTCTTCCGCTGTAGCTAGTAGTTTAATAAACATTTCAGTTAGCTAAGTAGACAATTGGTTTGAGAACATGTATTCGTATTTTGGTTTGGTTTTTGGATTGTAACCTTTCACTAAAGTATTTCTATTTAAACGTTGTTTCATTATTGTTTATTTTATTATCATTGCCTCGGGTAACCGAGATGGTAGCATCCTTATACCTGGGTGGTCCTGGTAAGGCACTTGGAGTATGGGGGTGTTACAAAATGGTATCAGAGCGACGATCCTGAAACCTGTAACCAATGAATCCAATGAATATAGGGAGTCAATTAAAATGAACCCGGGGTAAAGGTTGTAGGAGCTAATTCAAAGGCTTGGGAGACGTCCTAAAGTCGCGAAATCGCCCTTCAATTTTGAACCGGTCACATGGGGGGTGTATGTCAAGGTCATATGTGTTGTTTGTTAGCTTGTGTGTGGATGTGATGAAGTATGTTGTAATTGTTGGATGTTTGGAGTAGGAGGTTGAGTTTTTGAATGAAAGGTTGATGAAGTATATAGAACTGTTGATTAAACATGAAGCATGTTGGATGTTTACTATGTGGCGTTTGATAACATGATATAACTGCTTTGTTGATAGTATGAAAAGCTTGGTAGAATCGCATGCTTAACTATAGTATAATGTTGAGTTTATAAAGTTGCATAGAATATGTTGGGATATGATATAACATGTGGGTAGCATATTCGAGTTAGCATGACTCGATCGAGTGGGTCTGACTCGATCGAGTGGGTATTTGACGTTTTTGCAACCAGAATCGTGTTTTTGGGCACTCGATCGAGTACCTCGGGCACTCGATCGAGTAGGGGGTCACTCGGTCGAGTATGTTAGAGATCAGAAGGTCTGTTTGGGGTCTGATGTCGAGGCACTCGATCGAGTATGGTGGGCACTCGATCGAGTAGCCTCTTACTCGATCGAGTAGGGTTAGACACTCGATCGAGTGTGTTCTGGGCAGTCCGCCTTCGTGTTTTGAGGTTTTCGTATGTATGTTTATGTCTACCCTTTCTTATATAGTTTCAAGATGCCGCCCAAGAGAAACGCTTATTATGCGAGAGCTGAGACCATGAACATAGATGATGTCGTTAAGATGTTGGAGCATCAAGATGCTCTTACTAAGGCCTTAAAGAAAGTGGGAAAGGAAAAGGAGGTTCATCACTCTAAGATCAGTCTCTACATAGCGAGGTTCAACCCAAAAGAGTACACGGGAACCGGGGAACCAAACCTTCTTGACAACTGGCATCGTGAGATGCAAAACATACTAGACCTGGTTCACTGTCCTGATGAGATGAGAGTAGAACAAGCTGCGTTCTACCTGAGGGAAGCAGCTGGCAAGTGGTGGGATACGGTGAAGGTGGGTGCTAGGGAGATGTATGCGAACCAGGGCTTACCTGTTATATCTTGGGAAGAGTTTCGGAGGGCTATGAGGAAAGAGTTTGTACCGGAGCATGTGAGGAGTAAGCTGAGGGAGGAGTTTGATGGGTTTAAGATGACATCCGATATGTCGATTCTTTGAGTACTACAAGCAGTTTAATGAGAAGTCTAGGTATGCTGAGGATATGGGTTTGAGTGAGGAGAACCTGGCGCTGAGGTTTGAGAGAGGGTTGACACCCAAGATTATGGATAAGTTACCCGTGGGAGTCCTTACCGATGTTAAGAAAGCTTATGAGAGGGTTGGGAGAGCTGAGAGGTTGGTGGAGATGGCTCAGGAGAGAGTGAGTGAGAAAAGAAAGGCTGAGAGTGAGGGTGGTGGCCAATCTAGTCATAAGAAAGGCAACCACACCCAAGCTAGAGGGTTTTCGTCTGGGGGTCGATTCGATCTTTGGGGCTTCCTTTGGCCGTGGCCGTGTGAGTGGTAGCGGTAGTTGGGGGATGACCTACTATGGCTGTGGCGGTGTAGGCCACAAGAGACATGAGTGCACGAGTGCACCGGGAGCTTTTCAGGGATCGGCTCGGGGGAGCTATTCTCAGGGACCTGCACAGAGTTATGCGAGCAATTGACCGTCTGGGTCATGGTCTAACCGGGGAAGTCAGGGCTATCAGGGTGGAGGTAACCGCAATGGCGTTATTTCTTATCAAAAACCAGCTACGAACAACAACAACAATCAGGAGTCGGGTGCTAAGCCGACCACATCACCAAAGATCGTCCGGGGAGGTGGACGGAAGACCGATGGAAAGTCGTTCATGATGGACAAGAAAGCAGCTGAGGAGGATGCACATGTTATCACTGGTACTTTTCTTATTAACGGTGTTCATACCTTTGTTTTGTTTGATTCGGGGGCGTCTCACTCGTTTGTATCTTCGAGTCATGTTAAACGGTTGGGTTTGAGGGTATATGAGTCTGTAAGTGAGAAAGTTTTTATACCTTCGGGTGAGTCTGTATCATGTGGGAGGTTGTTTAGAGATGTGTCTATGATAGTTGGGCAAGTTGATCTACCTGTAGACTTGCTAGAGTTTCCTTATGACGGTTTTGAGATGATAGTTGGGATGGATTGGTTGGGAAAGTATAAAGCTAAGATAGACTGTCATCAAAAGAAAGTGTCTTTGAGAGGGCCTAAGGGTGTTAGTGTGTCTTATCGTGGGTTTCTAGTCAAACCCAAAGTTAAGTTGATTGCAGCTATCACCTTGAAGTCTTATCTGAGGAAGGGATGTCCTTTGATCTTGTGCCATGTGAGAGATTACCGGATAGAGAGTCCGACAGTTGATCAGATACCAGTGGTGGGAGAGTTCGCAGATGTTTTTCCAGAGGAGATTCCGGGGTTGTCACCGAAGAGAAAGATAGATTTCACCGTTGAGTTGAAACCGGGGACGGGGCCAATCTCTAAGGCACCGTACCGGATGGGTCCTAAAGAGATGGAGGAGCTCAGGAAACAGTTAGATGATCTGATAGAGAAGGGATACATTAGACCTAGTGTATCGCCGTGGGGAGCACCAGTTCTTTTCGTGAAGAAGAAAGATGGGAGTTTGAGGTTGTGCATAGATTACAGAGAGCTGAACCGAGTGACAGTGAAGAATAAGTATCTTTTACCAAGGATAGATAACCTGTTTTATCAGTTGAGTGGTGCATCAGTCTTTTCTAAGATTGATTTGAGGTCGAGGTACCATCAGGTGAAGATTAGAGAGGTGGACATACCGAAGACAGCTTTCACGTCGAGGTATGGCCATTATGAGTACGTGGTGATGCCGTTTGGGTTATCTAATGCACCGACTGTGTTTATGGACTTGATGAACAGAATCTTCAGACAGTTTTTGGACAAGTTTGTGGTGGTGTTTATCGATGACATCTTAGTCTACTCTAAGACTAAGGAGGAGCATAAGGAGCATATGAGGATTGTGTTGCAGACTTTGAGGGAGCATGAGTTGTATGCTAAGTTGTCCAAGTGTGAGTTCTGGTTAGAGAAAGTTGCTTTTCTGGGGCATGTGATCTCTAAGGAGGGAGTAGCTGTGGATCCGGCGAAGATTGAGGCAGTGACAAAGTGGGAAGCACCAAAGAATGTTGCTGAGATCAGGAGTTTCTTGGGTTTAGCTGGATACTACAGACGGTTCGTGAAAGATTTCTCCAAGATAGCTAGACCTATGACAGCGTTGATGAGGAAAGAGAACATGTTTCGCTGGGATGAGAGTTGTGAGAAGGCGTTCCAAACATTAAAGGAGCGTTTGACCACAGCTCCTATCTTAGCATTGCCTGAAGGGATCGAGAACTTTGAGGTTTATACAGATGCCTCAAAGAATGGGATGGGATGTGTGTTGATGCAGAACGGTAAGGTGATTGCCTATGCTTCTAGGCAATTGAAGCCGTATGAGAAGAACTACCCTACATATGATCTAGAGTTGGGTGCAGTGGTGTTTGCTCTCAAGATTTGGAGACATTACCTTTATGGGGCGACCTTTAAGGTAATTTCGGATCACAAGAGTCTAAAGTACATCTTCACTCAAAAGGAGTTGAACATGAGACAGAGGAGGTGGATGGAGCTGATTGGCGATTATGACATGGATATTATCTACCATGAAGGGAAAGCCAATGTTTTTGCAGATGCTTTGAGTAGGAAGAGTGTACACTCCCTGTGTACATCTCTATCTTTGATGAGGTTGAGAGATGAGGTGGGGAATTTTGGGATACATATGATGCAGAGAGGGGATGCTGTGGGAGATTTGACAGTACAGCCTGATCTTTATGATGATATCCGAGGTAAACAGGCGTTGGATCCTAAGATGGTTGAGTGGAGAGCTGGAGTAGAGAAAGGGACAGTGTCTCGATTCTCTATTCATACAGATGGTAGTTTGAGGTTCGATGGTAGGTGGTGTGTCCCTAATGATGAGGAGCTGAAAAAGAATATCATGATAGAGGCACATTGTACACCGTATTCAGTACATCCAGGTGGTGACAAGCTATACAAGGATTTAAAGAACACGTTTTGGTGGTCTGGGATGAAGAAAGAAACAGCTGAGTTTGTGGCCCGTTGTTTGACATGCCAGAGAGTTAAAGGGGAACAGCGACGACCACAAGGTAAGATTCAGTCTTTAGAGGTACCTGAGTGGAAGTGGGAATCCATTTATATGGATTTTATCGTGGGTTTGCCAAAGAGTCAACAGGGTAACAACATGATATGGGTGATAGTTGATCGACTGACCAAGTCAGCTCACTTTGTGCCAATGAAAGATACATGGACTAAAGCACAATTAGCTGTGGCTTATCGGAAGAATGTGCTTAAGTTACATGGAGTCCCTAAGGACATATTATCTGACAGAGATGCGAGATTTATCTCAAGGTTTTCGAAAGAGTTGCAGGAATCTTTGGGAACAACTTTGAAGATGAGTACAGCTTTTCATCCAAATGGCGTGAGACGGTCGATCGAGAGAACAATCAAAACTCTTGAGAATATGTTACGAGCTTGTGTGATGGACTTTGGTGGTAGCTGGGAACAAAGGTTGGATTTGAGAGAGTTTTCTTACAACAACAGCTATCACACTAGTATTGGCATGGCACCGTTTGAGGCTTTATATGGGAGGAGATGTAGGAGTCCGATTTGTTGGGACGACAAAGTCTTTGAGGCAAAGGGTTTCTAGGACCAGAGATGGTACATGAGATGGTTGAACAGATAAAGATGATCGGGGAACGGATGAGAGCAAACGGGATAGGCAAAAGAGTTATGCAGATCTACATCGCCGGGATATAGAGTTTCAGGTTGGGGATAAGGTTCTTCTGAAAGTGTCTCCTATGCGTGGGGTTATGAGATTTGGGAAGAAAGGCAAGCTGAGTCAGAAGTTCATCGGGCCTTATGAGATCTTAGAGCGAGTTGGGGAGGTTGCATATCGTCTGGCTTTATCGGCTGCGTTAGAGAGAGTGCATAATGTGTTTCATATATCGCAGCTGCGGAAGTATGTGAGTGACCCATCACATGTGTTAGAGGCAGAGAGCTTAGAGCTAGATGAGTCTTTATCATATCTTGAGGTACCTAAGCAGATTCTTGACCGGAAGGTTAGGAAGACTAGGAGCGGTGAGACAGATTTGCTTAAGATCCTTTGGTCTAACCACGAGACTGAGGAAGCTACATGGGAGGCAGAGGATGCCATGAGAGAGCGTTACCCTTTTCTTTTTTGATCAGGTATGTATGGTTACGGGGACATAACCTTGTTTCTTTTAGGGGGGTAGGAGATGATCGCAAAGAGTTTTTAAGAGTTTTATACCCTTTTTGTGTTATGTCGGTATAGTTGTTGTCGTTGAGTCGGGTTGAGTTTGGGTTAGTAACATGTTTGTGTTGAGTTTGTTTTAGTTGTTGAGTCGGGAGTGTTGTAGTGTGAGTCTTTGTTTTGTTGTGGTTTGAACTTCGGGGACGAAGTTCTTTTTAAGGAGGGAAGACTGTAATACTACGTATTTATGAGTCTCTGGGTACTCTATCGAGTAGGCCTTACTCTGTCGAGTAAGGGTGAGTTGCAGTTTAAAATAGTTTCTGACCTGTTGGGTACTCGATCGAGTAACGTGGTTACTCGATCGAGTAAGGGGGCACTCGATCGAGTACCTTGGCTACTCGATCGAGTACCCGGTTTACGGGGGATGATTTCTCGGGTTTTGTTAATAATGCGATTAGAGTATATAATACTTCCGTCATTGTTCTCTAAACACTTTTTAAAACCTAATCACTGTGAGAAGAGAAATCAAACTACGTCATTCGCTTTAATCGCATTGTTGGCAAATCCCGGAGCTTGGAAGGTCGGATTTTACCTTTCTTTATACCGTTGTGACCCTTGCGTCGAGGGTAAGACCTATATACCGTTTTTATAATGTTTCCTTAAAGTTAGTTAAACCCTAATTTGGGGATTTGGGGGTTTTGTTGTTTTGTATGATTGGTAGTGATTATATGTTTGTATGTTAGGAGGAGGATTCGTAGAGGAAGCGTTTTGATATCAGCTGTGAGATCGTCTGATTGTGTTGTGCTTTCCAGGTAGGGTTTCCCCTACTCAGTATTAGTCCCATAATGCATTGTTGGTGTTGTGTAATTGCTGATTATTATCGTATTGGTTTTATGACGGTTGTTGATTGATTGTTGTTGAAGGTTGTGATTGTTTGACTCTGGTTCTCGAGATGCGTTCTCGACTGAGTGAAGTCACTTGCGGGAGTGGCTTCACGCCCTAGTTTTGCCCTTCGTGGAACCCGCCACGGAAGGGGATGTGCACATTAATAGGACAGGGTTATCGCTCGGTATGATGAGCGGGGATTCGGTGGGTACGGCTGCGACCCCCCACTGGCAGGGCTGGTCCAGTGGACAGTCGGTGACGGAGATTGATTGGAGTGGGTGATTGTGTGCGACTGTTTGAGCTGTGTTGTTTACTGTACTGTTGGTTATATAAATTATGTGATTAGTACTGACCCCGTTTAATGTTTTAAAAACTGTGGTGATCCATTCGGGGATGGTGAGCAGTTATTGAGCAGGTATGAGTCGAGTTACTGGGATAGCTGGGATGTGCCACGATCTGATGATAGAAGTCTTCCGCTGTAGCTAGTAGTTTAATAAGCATTTCAGTTAGCTCAGTAGACAGTTGGTTTGAGAACATGTATTCGTATTTTGGTTTGGTTTTTGGATTGTAACCTTTCACTAAAGTATTTCTATTTAAACGTTGTTTCATTATTGTTTATTTGATTATCATTGCCTCGGGTAACCGAGATGGTAGCATCCTTATACCTGGGTGGTCCTGGTAAGGCACTTGGAGTATGGGGGTGTTACAATGCTGACTCGTATACTACCCGCATGCTCAACTCAACTACCTTCCAACTAAATATATATATGTAAATCGATAAACACACGAGTATGTATAACAAAAATCATCCTATTTCACACGTTTCTAATAAACCACATTAGAAATCATTTATCATGCAATTCCGTTATTTAATCAACACATATACTCACATTACTCATCACCTTTCACCACAACAATCCCCATCCTCCACATGCATTCATCCACCAATTCACACAACACATTTCTATATAGATATGCAACATACTTAGATAAACAGATAACGATCCCAAGACACACCCCATAGTGACCGGTTCAAAGTTGTAGGGCAAGATCGCGACTTTAGGACGTCTCCCAAGTCTTTGCATTAGCTCCTAACAACTCCTACCCGGGTTCATTTTATTTTGACTCCCTAAGTTCATTGGGTTCATTAGTTACAGGTTCCAAAATCGTCGCTCTGATACCACTTTGTAATACCCCCATACTCCAAGTGCCTTGCTAGGACACTTAAGGCATGGGAATGCTACCAACTCGGTTACCCGAGCCAATGTATATCAAATAGACAATAAAGAATCATACTTTAATAAATGAATTTAAAGTGTTACAAGTCCAAAACCAAAACTGTTAAAGAAGATACAACTGTTCCTCAAAACGGTCAAACCAACTCAATAAAATGAATGTTTAAGACACATCGAATGACTTCTAGACATCTCGTGGCAACTTAACCTAGTTATCCCATGCGCATCATCTCATACCTGCTCAATAACTGCTCACCATCCCCGAATGGATCACCACAGTTTTCAAAACATTTAAACCGGGGTTAGTTACTGTTTACATAAAACAATACAACAAAAGCAATACAACAATCATCCAATCTCCATCACAACTCCACACACCTGACTACACACTAAAGAGTGTAGTCCTGCCAGAATACCCATCGCAACAAGTATTCAACTTCGCCAGTGGGAGGCCGCAGCCGTCCCCACCTAAGCCCCGCTCATCTCATCTGAGCGATAACCCAAGTTCCTAAATGTGCACATCCCCACCGTGGCGGATTCCACAGAGAGGCAAATTAAGGGCGTGAAGCCACTCCCGCAAGTGACTCCACTCAGCCGAGGACGCACCTCGAGTACCACAGACAAACAATCACAACCAACTACATTATTCAACAACAATCACCAATCACCAATTCCAATATGATACAAAGCAACAACAATGATCAACCATCAACAGAACTATGTAAACAATAACCGAGTAGGGAAACCCTACCTAGAATAGCAACCACAAGACTGTCACAGTAGCTAATCAGTAATGTTCCTCTACGAATCCTCCTCCTATAACACATATTCATATAATTATTACCTAATCAACATAATACACACAATACTCCCAAATCTACCCAATTAGGATTTTAAACAAACTCAACGAAACATAATAAAAATTATACAAGAATCTTACCCTTGACGCGACGAACTCATCGGTGTAAAGAACAAGACAATCTGACGATCCTAGCCCTTGGGATTTGCTAATAACGCGATGAAGGAGAACTACGTAACTTATTTTTCTGTTGAAAGGTTTTAGAAAGGTGAAAAAGTGATTAAGAAAGATGACGGAATCCTTTTATACTAATCATGCATTATTAACAAAACCCGGCAAAAAATAACCCGTAAGACTCACTTACTCGACCGAGTAAGTGACTTACCGATCGAGTGACCCTTATTCGATCGAGTGCCCAACATACTCGATCGAGTACCCATCAGGTAGCCTACTGTTTCGTATAAAAACATATTTACCCGACAGAGTAAGCCCCACTCAATAGAGTACCCATAGACATAGAAAACCGTAGTATTACAGTCTTCCCTCCTTAAAAAGAACTTCGTCCCCGAAGTTCAACCCATACACAAAAACAAAACATACTAACTCAACTACGACACAACAACGCAACTAAAACTCAAAACAAAACTCCCAACTAAAACTCAAACCGACTCAAAACAACTACTAACTGGTACCAAAACCAACATAAACTATACCAAAACCTTATGCGATCACCTCCTACCACCTAAAAGAAACATGGTTACGTCCCCGTAACCACACATACCTGATAAAAATGAGACGGATACCGCTCCCTCATAGCCTCTTCCGCCTCCCAGGTAGCTTCCTCAACCTCATGGTTAGACCAAAGAACCTTAAGCAACATTGTTTCCCCATGTCTAGTTTTCCGAACCTTGCGATCATGAATATGTTTTGGCACCTCAAGATAAGACAAGGACTCATCCAACTCTATGTTTTACACCTCTAACACATGTGAAGGATCTCTCATATACTTTCGTAACTGGGATACATGAAACACATTATGGACCCTATCCAAAGCCGCTGGTAACGCTAACCGGTAAGCAACCTCACCCACACGATCCAAAATCTCATATGGTCCGATAAACTTCTGGCTCAGCTTCCCTTTATTACCAAACCTCATGATCCCACGCATAGGAGACGCTTTCAAAAGAACCTTGTCCCCAACCTGAAACTCTATGTCACGATGATGTAAGTCTGCATAACTCTTTTGTCGATCCTGGGCCGCTTTTATCTTTTGTCTGACCAGCTTAACCTGTTCTACCATACAAAGCCTCAAACGGTGCCATCCCAATACTCGTGTGATAGCTGTTGTTATAAGAAAACTCAATCAGATCCAACCTATCTTCCCAGCTACCGCCGAACTCTATCACACACGCCCTCAACATATACTCCAAGGTCTTGATAGTCTTCTCTGTTTGCCCGTCTATCGCAGGATGAAAAGTAGTACTCATCTTTAAAGTAGTTCCCATCAACTCCTGTAACTCACTCCAAAACCGCGACAAAAACCTTGCATCCCTATCTGACACTATATCCTTAGGCACCCCATGCAAACGAACCACATGCTTCCTATAAGCCAAAGCTAACTGTATCTTAGTCCAAGTATCTTTCATCGGAACAAAGTGAGCTGACTTGGTCAAACGATCAACTATTACCCATATAATGTTGTTACCCTATTGACTCCTCGGTAAACCCACTATAAAATCCATAGAGATAAACTCTCATTTCCACTCAGGCGCCTCGAGAGACTGAATCTTACCTTGTGGTCGTCGCTGCTCTCCCTTAACTCTCTAACATGTCAAACATCGAGCCACAAACTCAGCTGTTTCCTTTTTCATCCCAGGCCACCAGAAAGTGTTCTTCAAATCTTTATACAGCTTATCACCACCCGGATGTACTAAATATGGTGTGCAATGAGCCTCTGTCATGATCATCTTCCTCAATTCCTCATCATTAGGAACACGCCACCTGCCATCAAATCTCACGCTACCATTTGTATGAATAGAGAAATGAGACACTGTCCATTTCTCTACTCCAGCTCTCCACTCCTCAATCTTAGGATCAAAAGCTTGTTTCCTGCGAATATCCTCATAAAGGTCTGGCTCCACTATCAAGTCCCCTCTAGAATCCCCTTTTTGTATCATATGTATCCCCATCTTCCCCACCTCATCTCTCAACCTCATCAAAGACATAGCTGTGCATAGAGAATGCACACTCTTCCTGCTCAGCGCATCTGCAACGACGTTTGCCTTCCCTTCATGGTGTATAATATCCATATCATAATCTGTTGGAATAAGTGTCCTCCGACAATAATGCGATCACAACTGTCGATCGTAATGATCACATGTTTAAATCTCATTTTAAGAATACATGTGGGATGTAATATTTTACAGTCAACTGGTCCACACATATCGGTAATGATTGGCGGATTAGAGTTTGACATTACTATCGTGCGATGGTGGTGATCAGTTGATCCCCTTAGGTCATACCTATAGGGAAATACTCTTAATTGAATATTTAATTAATCGTATACCGATACGAGTTAATTAAATTGCTTAAAATTGACGGATGCTTTTGTGAGTAAAGTTAACATGTCTTATTGTAATTCGATTAAATTAGATACGGTCTAAGTAATCGAATTTTTTTATTACTTGGATAAAATTATTGTTTACGAAACAATTGAAATTGAAATTGAATGAATAATTTATTATAAATACAAGACGTTGTAATTTATAATTTGATAAACCGTTTTGGTACAAGTAATTACGAATTACTAGTCAATTTTATATATGATATATTTTATGAGTATGTTGATTTTTAATATGTTAAAAATACATATGTCACATATGTCAAGTAACATGTCACATATGTCACAATTGACAAATGACAAAATAAAATAGACTAACCATTTTATACATATGTACCGGTTTTGGAGCGGATTATGGTTGAAATTGTGTTAATTATTTTAAATAAGAAAACACAATGATTAAACATTACATATAGCCATGCAAACCTAGTTTATCTTGAGAAGAACACAAGCTCTTGCATTGGCCCCTTTTTCCCCATCCCCACCGGTTTTCTAGAGGAGAAATATTAAGGGTTTTTCCTCTCAATTATTCATTATCTTATATAGTATAATTTCTAGTGTAAGAAATGATTATTCTCTTACAATTGTGAAAATTTAGAGAAATAAAAACCTCACAAATTGCTCCTCTCTTGACCGAAATATTCAAGAGAAAATACAAATTATTTTTGTGTCAAATTTTAAGTAAAACTAATATTATTACTAGTTCATAATAATATTGTTTATTAAGGGTATTCCTTGGGTATATACTTTTCGGAGAGGTTCTAATTTGGACCTTTGTTCATCCATTGTTGGAAAGCTCAAGAACTAAAAAGAAGGAGATCTTGTTGGTGCCCAAATATCCAAAACACAATAGTAAGATTGACGATTTCTTCTCTAATCTTGTTTTAGTTTGCATGCATAAGATCTTGTATTTTTTTTATGACTAAATAAATTAATTCGTATATGAATATGTAAACTTATGAGTTTAATGAATCTTAACAAGCGGTACCATGAGCCTTAGGTTGTTTGCATGCAAATCGGTTTATAGTTTTTCCGAGTTATAAGATTAACATACAAAACTAATTAATTTGGATTTATGAAGATAAACCTATAAATAACTTTGCATGTTAAAAGTGTCTGGTCCTAAGTGATTTTTAGGATATTTTGGTTTATTTATGGATTTTATTGTTCATTTTATATATTATTGGCATTAAAATGTGATTTTTATGATAAAACTGTCATTTTTGGACGAAAAATAGCTAAACTTCGAATTTTTCAGTGGTTTTTGGATATGTTTTCACATATATTATCTACTGATGGCCTGTCAATTTTCATGTTAAAATAAGTTGTTTTGCTCGAAATATGAATTTTATAAGTTAAAATCGTATTTAAATGGGTAATTAACTTGTACATAAATATGAATTTATGTAATTATTGTGATTTTAATAAGTTAAATCACGCAAATCCATGAAAACCGATAAATATACGATATTGGCTCTTAAAAGGCGATTTAGCATTAAATTTAGCATGTTCATACATATTATAATGCTGCATTTTATTTATGATTGTCATATTTTAATTTTATGTAATTTTTTAATTATGTAATTTTACTTAGTATGGCCTTAGTTTTAATTGGTATTACTCGAAATGTATGGGAATATCGATTCGGTTGTAATTATTGTGATCTCGTATCACCGTTTTGTAATTTAATAGATTTTTTTTATATTTTTATTACAAATGTATAATAGGGAATTGTGTAATTCGTTTTGTAATTTAATTATTCCGGAGTTCCTTGAAGACGGTGCCATTCGAGAAGGCGGTCCATTAAAGAAAGTGTAGCCTTGAGATGCATGCCAAGACCAAAGTTCAAGGGACCAAAGGAGTTGGTTTCCGAATTTGTAATAGTTTATTAGATTTACTATTTTAGGAAGGCCATACTAGGATTTTATTTTATTTATGCTTTGCATTTTTATTTATATGTTGCATGCATCGCTAAATCGCCATAACTAAACATGCATTTTAAATCGAGTTTATCGACCGTGTCAATTACAATTATCGTAGTTCACCGCTTTAGTTCACTTAAAACGTGATAGATAATAAATTGACATGACCTCTCGCTAAAAATAAACAATTGAGACTTAGCCTTACCAAAAAGTAGAAACCATGAAAACCTATTTCGTGAGGGAGTGCGCTCGGCCAAACCGGGGTACAAACATTGTTACGTAGGGGAAGTGGGTGATAAATGTCTATCCACCGAATTCATGTTGATGAGGGTTGTATCGCCAAAGCGTGCCCAAGTTAATGTGGATTTGGATCATGGACACATTTATTCGAAATTTGGGTTGAACTCAACAAAAGTATTCTCGACCATAGCCGGATGTGTTTTGGGCTAAAGATAAATATTAATGTAATTTTATCGACCAAGAGTTCTAAAAGTAGAATCGATTAAATAGTTAATCCACCGAGTTATATTGATGAGGGTTGTATCGCCAAAGCGTGCCCAAGTTGATATGAATTTGGGTCTTGGAATCATTTATCAAGTTGGGTAGAGGTCACTAGATAAATGCAATAAAACTTGTTAAAATTTACGAGTATTATTATCATTTTTAAACGACAAGTGTTTTATTCCTTCTATTTTTGTTTTGTAGACCACTTTTATTTCTCATAAGAAATGGCCGCACCAAACACCAACGTCACCACTCTCACTAATGTTTCATGGCTCCGATCCTTCATGGATCGTTGTAAATTTGAAAAGAATGGGTCAAATTTCTCCGATTGGGATGCCCAACTCCAATTAGCCGCTCAAGGTGACGACAAGTTTCGTTACCTCATTGAGGCCTCTCCACCCGAACCTAATTCTAGGTCGAGTGCCGCCACTAGGGAAGCATATGAGGCTTACCACAATGAATCCGCCGCTATGAATAATGTGTTGATATTTGCTATGGAGGCGGATCTCCAAAGAAGAACCTTTAAAATGGGCACCGCTTATGAAATCTATTACAAACTTGTGACAATGTTCTCACAAGCACCGAGGATCATCCAGTATGAGGCGGCCTCGGCATTCTTTGATCTCGATTTCAAGGAGGGCCAAAAGGTTAGCCCTCGCGTGCTCAAATTGTTGGAGCTAGTCGAGACATTGAAAATTCAAAAGGTTGAAATCCCCAAGGAGCTCATTGTTGATAGGATTCTTCACTCCTTATCCAAAGTCAAAGCATATGTACAATTCCGGGTGAATTTCAATATGCAAGACAAGAACGTGTCTCTTGAAGAGTTACACAAGTTACTTGTGCAAGCCGAAAGAGACATGGGGCTAAATGTTAACCCACCTAAGGATGTGCTTAATATAAGCACTAAGAGCAAGGGGAAGTTCAAGAAGAATGAGAAAAAGGGTAAGAGGCAAGCTCCCATGTCCACCAAGGCTAATACTTTTGAAGCTAGCACTTACTTTTGAAGCTAGCACTTCCAAAACCAAGAAGGGTCCTCTTGATAAATGCCATTATTGTAATGGTGTTGGACATTGGAAGAGGAATTGTTCCAAGTATCTTGGTGACGTCAAAGCTTGAAAGATCACTCCAGTAGGTAAATGACTATCCTTTATTTTATGTTTCTAATTCAACTTTGGTATTTTGATACAAAGTTGTGATAATGTATCCCCTTTTTATTGTAAATAGGGCCTCCTCCAAACAAAGACAAGGGAAAAGAGAAGCAAGCTTAAGAAATCATGAAGGAGCTAGGAGTAGCTACCAATGAAGCTTGGCTTTTATTATTGTCTTTATTTTAATGTTATGAATTTTAGAACTATTTTGATTTCCGTGTTCGACATGGAAATGGTTGATCCTTTTAAACAATGGCTGTATTTTGGATTATGGTGGCTTGGCTTGCAACCCAAGTCACCCCTTTTATCGTATTTGTTTGTTCTAAAATTCGTCTTTACATGATTGCACATAGAAACATATGATCATCTACTTAAAGTGATCCAATAGACAGCATAATGATAGGATTCATTATATGTCCACAAGCTTAAGGCTTGTGTATGATCAATTATAAAGTGATGTTGAGTTGATGAACTCTCCTAAAGGAATGTCAATTACCAAGTACACTCATCAAATCTAAAGTCTATTAGTCAATCTATGAGATAATCCTCCTTCTACTTCAAAATCATTATTTGTGTCTCATAAGCTATCTTTGAATATCTAGTATATTTATTCTAAAGATAGAGTGGGAGAAAAATGAAGACACAAAGAATACAAAGAATAATTTATATGCTTAAGTAAATGAGATCTACGAAAGAAAGAATGATTTGTATACCAAAATGGATAGTATACATGAATAGATGAGATCTATGGTCTCGAATAGATGAGATCTACATGACAAAAGAGACCAAGTGAAGTAATCAAAAGAATATGTTCTTGAGATAACTACATGAGGAGACCAAAAGAAAGTTTTTGAAAGAAAATGACTAAGGAAAAGTCTCAACAAGAGATTTTGTTACTTTATGACCTACATATGAATAAGAGTTTCAATATTGAAATTTACTTAAGAGCCTGAATGAAACAAAGTTGCATCCTTGAATATAAATGAGATTTATGATTAAAAGTTGCAAAGAAAGATATGCCGATGTCTACAAGAGCTAAGTTAATTGTTAACCACGCTAGTGTCATTACTTAACCTCATTATGAAAATGAAATGGTTAAACCTCCTTCTGAAAAGGGTATTTTGAGAAGGACGTGTATTAAATGGGATTTCACTTTAAATAATGACATTGCTACGCATCATTATAAAAATGAATGAGTTAGAGATTAATATCTCTTTCCATAAGTTTAAGATTGAAACCTTTTCAAAATAGGTATTTTAAAAAGATATGTTGGGAACATATATGGTTTTATCTTAATAACTTGGCAAAGCAAAAATCGATTTCAATTCTCGAAATTTTTCGATTAAGTAGTCAAATACGAAACATGTGGAATTGAATGGGAGTTTGAAATTATCATGTGAAGACATGAAATTTAGTGGGAGCAATGATCTTGTAAAATTTATAACTCATTACTCATTGAGAATGACGAGCTAGTACTATCTTTCACACAGAAGTATTTGAGTTTTCAATTCTGGATGAAAATGGACTAAGATGAATCCAATCACATCATGAGATGTTGGATAGGCATTGAGAGATGCACATCAAATCAACAAGAAACGTAGGTTATTCATATCGATGAAATTGGAATTACCATAAGCAGTCATGGTCATTCATTGAACCTAAGAATGGTTGATCACATGATTAAAGATTACTAATGTTTCCGCCATTAGAAAAATCATGCACATGTCCTATAATGAATCATATTTTTAAGAGCGTGATGACTCATTGGTAAGCCATATAAGAATCGTCATGAATTCTCGAGGAGAACTAATGAGCTATTCTAGTGTTTGATAGATCGAACACTCTGTTATGTGACAAGAAGTTGCACATATTGAAGTTCGAAAACGCGTAAGGATTTATAAAAATCCTAAGCTATTTAAGCTAAAAGGAGAAATAAGAAGTTTGAAAAGATACTTGGTTATAGTAAGAAGTTACTCAAAACTAGTATTTTCAAATTTACTAGGACTTATGAGAAGCACTAGGCTAATCATCTTGACAATTGTTACAAGATTTTACAAAACATATACCTGGTACATTATGAGTTGGAAGAACACTTGACTAGTGTAAGTTATGTCGTCCACCATAATTCGTTTGTTATGTGATAAACAACAAGAAAGTTCTCTCAAAGTAGAGAACCTAAACCTAGTTTGGGAAACTAGATATGTACTTGGTGAGATTCATGCTATGTAAGACAAACATGAAAATAAAGGAAAATGCAATTCAAGATTTTGAACACATGGACACATGGTGTGTTAAACACATGTTGCGAGTAACTAGTGTTTACACACTTACAATATACATCACAAGGTGGTAATATGGTATTGACTACCCAAATGTGATGTCCACATTTGTCGTTTGAGTTATTATTAACTCACTTTATACTTTGTTACATCCAAACGGGTTGTAGAGACAATTGGACCCCATTAAAGTGAACATGGATTAGCATTGTATTCGCCCATAGTCACTTATATGAGGTGACGTCTCGAAGTGACAAGAGTCTGATACGATTGATGGCAAGTTCAAGTGCCATGGAATCATGTGAGATGACTAGTCGATCACATAGGCAGACTGTTAGGAACACTTTGTCAGGCCAATGACCGCTTATAGAGTTCTGGCAAATTAATATAGCCTAGTCGTGGCGAGAGCTACTATAGTATTCTAATGAGTCAATTCTTTTGACTAAAGACTGTTCGCCTAAGGTGGCACAGTTTCAGATTAACTTTGATTTATGTTACTACGAACTTCGTAAATGGGGTCAAATGGACATATTTTGGGTTATGATGGCTGTGGCTAATCGAAGGGAATCGTGCGATAGGAATTGTCCACCCCTTGTCAGGGTTAAAACAATATCTCAGGGCCACTCGAGGAGTAATGAACTGGAAGTGCGTGGCCACGCTCGGAAGGTATCTATGGTAGATAACTCCGGTCAATCAGTTATTCTCCAGATCGAGGAAACCACTCTAGATATGATCACTTGCAAGTACGACCTGAAAGACACCTTGCATTGAGTGGGAGATAGTAATTGGACAAGAGAATTGGTGACGCACACTTGTCGAGGACAAGTAGGAGATTGTTGGAATAAGTGTCCTCCGACAATAATGCGATCACAACTGTCGATCATAATGATCACATGTTTAAATCTCATTTTAAGAATACATGTGGGATGTAATATTTTACAGATCAATCGGTCCACACATATCGGTAATGATTGGCTGACTAGAGTTTGACATTACTGTCGTGCGACGGTGGTGATCAGTTGATCCCCTTAGGTCATACCTATAGGGAAATACTCTTAATTGATTATTTAATTAATCGTATACCGATACGAGTTAATTAAATTGCTTAAAATTGACGGATGATTTTGTGAGTAAAGTTAACGTGTCTTATTGTAATTCGATTAAATTAGATACGGTCTAAGTAATCGAATTGTTTTATTACTTGGATAAAATTATTGGTTACGAAACAATTGAAATTGAAATTGAATGAATAATTTATTATAAATACAAGACGTTGTAATTTATAATTTGATAAACCGTTTTGGTACAAGTAATTACGAATTACTAGTCGATTTTGTATATGACATATTTTATGAGTATGTCGATTTTTAATATGTTAAAAATACATTACAATTTCACATTTTAAGTAACATGTCACATATGTCACAATTGACAAATGACAAAATAAAATGGACTAACCATTTTATACATATGTACCGGTTTTGGAGGGGATTATGGTTGAAATTTTGTTAATTATTTAAATAAGAAAACACAATGATTAAACCTTACATATAGCCATGCAAACCTAGTTTATCTTGAGAAGAACACAAGCTCTTGCATTGGCCCCTTTTTCCCCCTCCCCACCGGTTTTCTAGAGGAGAAATATTAAGGGTTTTTCCTCTCAATTATTCATTATCTTATATAGTATAATTTCTAGTGTAAGAAATGATTATTCTCTCTAAAATTGTGAAAACTTAGAGAAATAAAAACCTCACAAATTGCCCCTCTCTTGACCGAAATATTCAAGAGAAAATACAAATTATTTTTGTGTCAAATTTTATGTAAAACTAATATTATTACTAGTTCATAATAATATTGGTTATTAAGGGTATTCCTTGGGTATATACTTTTGGGAGAGGTTCTAATTTGGACCTTTGTTCATCCATTGTTGGAAAGCTCAAGAACTAACAAGAAGGAGATCTTGTTGTTGCCCAAATATCCGAAACACAATAGTAAGATTGGCGATTTCTTCTCTAATCTTGTTTTAGTTTGTATGCATAAGATCTTGTATTTATTTTATGACTAAATAAATTAATTCATATATGAATATGTAAACTTATGAGTTTAATGAATCTTAACATAATCCCCTATCAGCTCCATCCACCTCCTCTGTCTCATGTTCAGCTCCTTTTGAGTGAAGATGTACTTGAGACTCTTGTGATCTGAAAACACCTTAAAGGTAGCTCCATAAATATAGTGCCTCCAAATCTTGAGATCAAACACAACTGCACCCAACTCCAGATCATGCGTCGGGTAGTTCTCCTCATAAGGCTTCAACTGCCTAGAAGCGTAGGCAATAACTTTCCTGTTCTGCATCAACACACATCCCACACCATTCTTTGAAGCATCTGTATACACCTCAAAGTTCTCACACCCTTCAGGTAATGCTAAGACTGGAGCTGTGGTCAAACGCTCCTTTAATATTTGGAACGCCGTCTCATAACTTTCATACCAACGAAACCTGTTCTCTTTCCTCATCAACGCTAACATAGGTCTGGCTATCTTAGAAAAGTCTTTCACAAAACGACGGTAGTACCCTGCCAAACCCTAGAAACTCCTGATCTCTGCCATATTCGTCAGTGCTTCCCACCGAGTGACTGCCTCTATCTTTGCCGGATCCACAGCTACACCCTTCTTTGAAATCACATGTCCCAGAAAGGCAACCTCCTCGAGCCAGAACTCACACTTTGACAACTTTGCATATAAACGATCCGATTGTCACGCAAAGTCTGCAACATTAACCTCAAGTGCTCCTCATGCTCCTCCTTAGTCTTAGAATAGACTAAGATATCATCGATGAAGACCACCACAAACCGATCTAAAAACTAACTGAAGACCTGGTTCATCAAATCCATAAACACTGCAGGTGCATTAGATAACCTAAACGGCATCACAACATACTCATAGTGACCATAGCTTAATATAAAAGCTGTCTTCGGTATGTCCTCATCCCGAATCTTCACCTGATGGTACCCCGACCTCAAATCAATCATAGAAAAGACTGCTGCCCCATTCAACTGATCAAACAAGTCACCTATCCTTGGCAAAGGATACTTATTCTTCACCGTAACCCTATTCAACTCTCTATAGTCGATGCACAACCTCAAACTCCCATCTTTCTTTTTTCACAAACAGAACTGGTGCTCCCCACGGTGATACACTAGGTCTAATGTATCCCTTATCAATCAAATCATCCAGCTGTTTCTTCAGCTCCTCCAACTTCTTAGGACCCATGCGGTACAGGGCCTTAGAGATTGGCCCTGTCTCTGGTTTCAGCTCCACACTGAAATCTATCTCCCTCTTTGGTGGTAAATCTGGTATCTCCTCTGGAAAGATATATGGAAACTCACCCACCACTAGTATCTGATTAACTGTCGAACTCACCATACTATGGTCTTTCACATGGCATAGGATCGAAGGACACCCCTTCCTCAGATAAGACTTCAATGTCACCGCTGCAATCACTTTGACTTTGGGCTTGACAACAAACCCACGATAAGACACACTAACTCCCATAGGACCTCTCAAAGAGAGACTCTTTTGGTGACAGTCTATTCTAGCTTTATACTTACCCAACCAATTCATGCCAACTTTCATCTCAAAACCGTCCATAGGAAACTCTAACAAGTTCACCGGTAGGTCAACCTGCCCAACTATCATAGACACACCCTTATGCAACCTCCCATAAGAAACAGACTCACCCGACGGTATACAAACTTCCTCTTTTACAGACTCAAACTCCCTCAAACCCAAAAGCTTAGCATGACCCGACGATACAAAAGATTGTGACACCCCCGAATTAAACTAAACAAAGATAAAGACACCATTAACAAGAAAAGTACCCGTGATTACGTGAGCATCATCCTCAGATGCTTTCTTCTCCATCATAAAAAGCTTGCCACTGATCTTCTGTCCACCTCCCTGGACAGTACTAGCAGAAGTAGACGGCTTAGCAGCCGACCCCTAATCATTGTTCGTTGATGGTCTCTGATATGAATTACCGCCATTGCGGTTAGACCCACCATTTTTGTTGTTCTGACCACCCTGATTATTCCATGACCTAGCCGGCCTGTTACTAGCATAACTCTGAGATAGTCCCTGAGAGAAACTCCCTTGTGATAGTCTTTGGAAACCCCTGCTCACAGCACTGGTGTACTCATGTCTCTTGTGGCCCATACCGCCACAGTTAAAGCAAGATATCCCCCAGCTGCTACTACCACCACCTCGGCCACGCCCAAAAGAAGCTCCATCACTGAACCCCGAAGAGTAATCCCTCGCCTGGTTATGGTTGCCCCTCTTATAACTAGACTGACCACCACCCTCGCTCTCAGCCTTCCTGTTCTCAGAACCCCTCTCCCTATTCTCCTTAGCCATCTCTACCAACCTCTCAGCTCTCCCAGCGCGCTCATATACCTCCTTAACATCAGTAAGGACCCCTATAGGCAGCTTCTCCATGATCTTAGGTGTCAAATTAAACCCTTCTCAAACCTCAACGCTAAGTTTGTTGGAATATGTGTCCTCCGACAATAATGCGATCACGACTGTTGATCATGATGATCACATGTTTAAATCTCATTATAAAGAATACAATTGGGAAGTAATTTTGTTACTATCAACTGGTCAACATATATCGGTAATGAATGGCTGACTAGAGTTTGACATTACTGTCGTGCGACGGTGGTGATCAGTTGACCCCCTAGGTCATACCTATAGGGCAACACTCTTAATTGATTATTTTATTAATCGTATAATGTTACGAGTTAATTAAATTATTTGAAAATTGACGGACGATTTTGGAAGTAAAATTTACGTATCAAATTGAAATGTGATTAAATGAGATACGGTCTGAGTAATTGAATTGTATCATTACTCGGATGAAATTATTGTTTGAGGAAACAATTAAATTTGAATGAATTATTATAAATGCGATTTATAAACGATAAAAATATTTTGGTACAAGTAATTATGAATTACTAAGTCGATTTTGTATGTGACGTATTTTTATTAATACGTTGATTTTTAATATGATAAAAATACACAACAAGTTTATGTGACATGTGACATGTGACATATTGACAATTGACAAAATTAATATGGAATCCATATTAACTAAAAGTGCCGAAATTTGGAGGAGTATTAGGCTAAAATTGTGTTTACATTTTAAGTGGTAAACATAATGATTAAAAGTAAGAGTAGCCATGCAACCCTATAAACCTTGTGAAGGCAAACTAATGCATACATTGGCTCCTCTCACCTCCCCTTGGTCCGGTTTTTTAAGAGTGAAAGACTAATTGTTTTTCCTCTTAATTTACCTCATATACAATAATGTAATGTCATTATTCATTCATTCAACAACTAATCTAAAATAAGAGTTTTAGAGAGATTAAAAGCTCCCATCTTCTTCCTCCCCAAAAACCGAAATATTCAAGTGTTTTATAATATTTTGGTTCAATTTTCTTCTAGATTAATATTATACTAGTACTTATAATATTAATTTGAATTAAGAGAAAGCCTTGGGTATAAAGCTTAGGGAGAGATCCTACACTTGGATCTTTGTTCTTCCATAAGGGAAATCTCAAGAACAAGAGAGAAAGGTGATCTCTCTTGTGCCCATTAAACCGAAATCACCAATGTAAGGATATGATCATTTCTCCTCTATTTTTATATTGTTTGCATGCATAAAATCCACATTTAATTTTATGACAAATTAATTTCGACATATATGATTATGTTAGTATGTATATGAATCTACATTTCCTTCAATCGGTATCAAGAGCCACGGTTGTTTGCATGCAAATCGGTTAAAAGTTTTTCCGAGTTATAAGAATAACAAATAAAACTTGTAAAATTTGTGTTATTATGAGATATCACGAAATTAATCCACGCATGTTAATATTTCTGGTCCTAAAATGTTTTAGGATATTTTGGTTAATTTTTCGGATTTTTATTGTTCATATTTTACAATAATGGCATTTAAATATGATTTTATGAGTAAAAATGTCATTTTTGGACTAAAATTAGCTATACTTCGAATTTTACGTTGATTTTTGGATATGTTGTCACATATATTATTTTGAGATAACCTGTAAATTTTCATAATTTTTGGACTTGTTATGCTCGAAAAATGGATTTTTCATTGTTAAATTCGGATTTAAGTGAAAAATAGGTTAATATGAGTTAAATTTCGAATATGGTCATAGAAAATTAATATGTTGTCACATGCAATTTTACAAGATGTGTGTAAAATAATTGGCTATAAAGAAGTCTTTTTGCATGATTTATGGATTTTTGAAGAAAAATAGCATAAATAGTGACATTATTAGTGGAAAATTAATAAAACATAATCTATGACTTAGGAAAAAGTCTAATGTTGCATTTTATTATCTTTTTCAGATCTAAAATTTAAAAGTTAGTGAAAATAATTTTTCCATGTTTTTATGATTATTTTATTAAAAATCGATAAACCGCAACATTGTTTTTCCGGAAAAATTTCGAAATTTTTAACCTAAAATTTTGTACATTATGAGTGTCATGGTATTTTTCCAGAATGTTCATGAATTTAAATTTCAAATTTTGAATTTATTTGAAATTTTGTGATTTATTTGAAGTTTATGGCTTATTTTTGTAATTTTTGGTCCTTTTATGAACAATTTTGTAAATATGGGTTAATTATGGTCAAATTATTAGTGAAGACTAAATTTTGAGTCCTAAGAGGTTAGGGTAATTAACTTATGCATAAATATGAGTTTATGTATTTTTGTGATTATAAAATGTTGAAATCACGCAAATCCGTAAAAACCGAGTAATATACGATATTGGCTAATTAAAGGCGATTTAGCATAAAATTGAGCATGTTCATACATATTATAATGCTGCATTTTCTTTATGATTGTCATAATTTTAATTTATGTAATTTTACTTAGTATGGCCTTAGATTTTAATTGGTATTTCCCGAAATGTATGGGAATATCGATTCGGTTGTAATTTTATTGTGATCTCGTATCACCGTTTTGTAATTTAATAGATTTATTTTATTTTAGTTACAAATGTATAATAGGAAATTATGTAATTTATTATGTAATTTTATTCATTCCGGAGTTCCCAAAGACGGATTTCTTCAAGAATGGCGATACATAAAGACGGTGTTACCTCGAGATGCGTGTCACAACCGAAGTTCAAGGGACCAATGGAGTTGGTTTCCGAATATGTAATAGTTAAATAGTTTTTCTATTTTAGGAAAGGCCATACTGTGGACAGCGGGCCGCCCACGGGGGCGCTTGGGAGTGAAGGGGCTCGAAAACAAGCGTTTGCATTTTGTAAGGAGTCGCCACCAATTTTTGTGGGAAATTGGAACCGTTCGAATACCTCGTGCCATGTCAAGACACAAAGTAGTGACATGAACACTAAGCAATCGTCACCCTTAGCATTCTATGTCTAGAATGACTCTCGTGGATGCCAATGAACACGGGTGCTCACGGAGATCTGGAGTAAGGGGTGAGGGTACGTATTAGGAAGCTCTTTTGATCGAACACCTAATCCCGCCCGCCTCGATAGCGGCCTCTACTAATGATTAGGGAATTTATTCGTACTTGATATATCGTCGGCTATATGCATGCAATGCAACATCCATTAGATTAATCCTAACATGTGAATTAAGACTAAGTCGGTTGACACATAATTAGCATACAATTGGGGTCGAAGTGGGATTTAATGTTCATTTACATGTGAAAACATACAAATAAATAAATACAATAATTATAAATTACAATAATGAAAATTACAATAATTACAATGGATTTAATTGATTTATGTCGAAAATACCAATAAAACGGATGATTTGATAAAACGAATAAAAGAATAAAATAACAAATCAACGAACAGGAATTAGCGATATTACGAATATTAGTTAATTGATACGTAAACTAATTAATCTAGGTCAAGGCGAAAAGGAGTTCAGGACGAAGTCGTCCCGGAACAACAGCGCAAGAGACATCGCGCCCTTTGGAAGAGGCGCGCAGACACGCCGTCTGTTCCAAGGACGAACTCTGGCTGTGAAGCCAAAACTGCAATTGTTAACGTTAATTGGCGAATTTAAGGGATTGGTTGATATTATGTACCCGGATGAAAGTGATTTACAGATTATTTACATATGATTGATGGTTATGAAAACAATAAACATGAATGAGACGGAAATAAGACGGATTAACTATGTGAAGGGTCGATGTTAATAAATGAATAATTAAACTAACAAAACGAATTAGATTAAACACGATGAACGATGACGAATTAGTGATGAACAATAAATAAACAGATGCAAATTTATCAATAACGAATTCCAGAAACTCAATATGAACAGATTGAACTTCTAAAACCCGAAACTTGAATTAATGACGAAAACCCGCATATATGAATTATAAGGGATTTAAGCCGGACTTATGACGATTAATTAAGCATGAATGATGAATTATATACGTTATACATATGAATTATAAATTACCGTGATGAAGAATTAAAGAACAAAACGAAAGGAACAATTTTTGGTACGAATTACGAGGACGGAGGAAGAAGAAAAGAAGCAGAATCTGCGGCCTCACGAAGAGGCGCAGCAGGTGCTGCGCTCCTTTGAAGAGGCGCAGCGATTCTGCGCGTCTTTTCTCGACGTCCGTCTCTCACTGGAAATCCGCAAAACGAGTTTTAAAGACGGTTTTAGAAATCGGTTTAAATGGTGTTTTCGACATAAACCTTACAATTGATATACAATAATTAAAATACAATAAATAAAAGGAGATTAATACACCCTCAGACTTACATGTTGACGAAACGAGAAGGACTAAGAAGATCGATTAGTGAATGCTCGACGCGAATGCAAGGAAAGAGTGCCCTCTTAAGAGGAAAACGATTTAACAAGATTGATTAATTAGATTGATTGAGTGTAGTGGTCAAATTGGTCGGTCATGCAACGGAGAGGCTGGTACCCGGAAAGATCCGAGCTTACGTGGTCGGAAGTCCAAGCACGTAGGCGCCAATTAGTAAGAACAAAGTCTAGAATGCAAAGGGAGAAGAGAAGGGCGGACACTCGCGTGAGAAATATGAGGAACGAAAGCTCCTATTTATACTAATCACGTGAAGGAATAGGGTTTCGGAGACTCTTTGGAAGTGAATCTCGGAAAGATATAAAAAAGATACGTAAATCATGCAAAGAAGGGCCTGGGAAGAGGCGCAGCAGCCATCGCGTCTCTTGGAAGAGGCGCAAAGAAGCCGCGCCTTGTTCCCGGGGGTTTCCTCCTGTTTAAGAAAGATTTCCGTGTTTAAGTTATGGTAGGACGGATTTAATTCGATTATCTTTTGAATATTACGGGATATTGTTTGCCAAAAGATAAAATTTGATAAAATATGGAATAGAAATATCCGGAACGTTCCAGAACATTCGACTCGGGATTTAACAAATGCTATCGAGAAAATGGAGACGGTTTTTGACCCGGACTCCGAATGTACTCTAATTACTGCCAAAACGACCGTATCGGCACGTAGATGACAACTAAGAGGTTGACATTTTTATTTGAGCAATCACTTGACGATAATCTTACGAACTGTCACTAATCGTTCCGCGAATCAAACATGCGGCCCAATCATCACCGGGTGGTTTGCGAGGGGTGCAGAAACGAGGTGTCTACAGAGCCCCCACTTTGACTGAGGCTTGGACAAGGCGAAAGTCAAAGTATAGCCATCAGGTCAATCGAAGATTACAACCTGACGACTATGGCGACGCGAGGCGGCTCAAGGGGTCTGAGCCAAGGACCTGTCGTCGGGAACATTTTAGAGTCTGTCGACTATCGGGGAGGGTCGTTTAAAGTCCATTAGACTACGTAAGGAAGCTCGCCAGCCATAAGAAAGGACCATACCTGAGACTTCTTCCTCGAGATGCTTTCGGAGGTGCATAGGAGCTAAGGTTAAGACCTAAAGGTAATATATGAACGTGCTAGGGTGTGGGACCCTAAAGGAAAGCATTGACAGGAAGGAGGCCAAATATGAGTTCTGACCTAAAGGTAACTAAGGTTTGGGTATAGGAACTTCTGGAGAACGACACCCTGCCGAACTCTACGGGGAAACAAGAAACATTGAAAGCAGCAGGACGTTGGTAGAAACTGCTGGGGGAATCCGCTTGCGTTGGTCTCGAGCGAATTCTGGCGAAATTTGGAAGTTGAATCTGCTTGCGTCGGTCTCAAGCGAACTCTTGTTGGGGAATATGTCGACGACTAGGAACATCTTGATCGTCGGGGGAAAGTCTTGAGCGAGCAGTACTGCAAAATACTACTGCGCTGGATAAAATGATTTGACGACTAGGAACATCTGAATCGTCATGAAAGGAAGCCTTGGGTGAGCAGTACTGCAAAATACTACTGCGCCAAAATGGTTGAGCAATACTGCGAAATACTGCTGCGCGGGATAAAACGAACTCGGACAATACTGCGAAATATTGTTGCACTGGATAAAATGCGGACCAGAACGAAGGGGAATCATCGAAACGGACCAAAGTGATAAAATGTCATCGAGGAAGAGGCGCACCAAAGATGGGCCCACGAGTAACGAACTCATAACGGATTTTTGAAAATCCATCGGGAGAGGGAAACAAAGGAAGAGGCGCAGCAAGAGCTGCGTCTCTTGGAAGAGGCGCAGCGCCTGCTGCGTCTGTTCCCCAATTCAGCAATTCCGCGTAAAAACGCGAAATCAGAAAGGTTTTCATTTCATTATTTCGAAACATAAATCCTTCAATTTTTCTCTCAAATCTTCACCATTTCTATCAAGGTTGGATTCAAAAGCTTGCTTGGAATATGACTAATCGAGGTATGTGCTTTAATCTTGCATTAATCATTCATTTTTGTCGAATTTTGAGCCGCGAACATTAGGGTTTTCGACCCTTTTGATCGAAAATTTGGGGCTTTTCCCCCAAATGGATTTGCCATGCCAAATTGATACTAGAAATGAGTAGTAGGCAATGTTAGGAACATAACCATGTATTTACTTCGAATTTTCATCAAGGTTTGAGCCCTTGAGCGAATTTTGAGACGGTTTCACAGCTAGATCGTAAATTGCTTCGAAAATGGCCTTAGGATTGCCCATTTGTAATGAAATTTGATACTTGGGACCCTTGGATGATGGGTAAACTTCCTGTCATCTCGGAAATTTGGTTTGTGACAACTTTTGCAGGACACCTTTTAGGGCATAATCGCCGTTATAGCGAAATGCTGCCGAATTTTCGACTCGAACTCGGAACTAGGCTTTGACTTTGACTTGACTTGACCCTATTCATCACATGAGTGATTGGGTTTGGCGGGAACATGGCCAAGGATGGCCGGAAAGGGGCGATTTCTGAGCCTTGAAGGCTCGAAAACTACTTAACAAGGGCTTGTCGTCATGTGACGCGGCCTGGATTTGCTTTAATCGTTGCAGGTGACGATGCTTCTTCTTCTGGGAGAGATCCCATGGACATAGACGCCGCTGCTGTTGAGGAGGCTTTAGAGCAGGCCTTCACCGCCGCGGTGGTGATGGTCTGCTGCAGGAGGTCCCCGAGGAGGAGGTCTGACGAGGAGGAGATTTCGAGACGGGCCCACCTCGGACGAGGGGGTCGCCAGCTGAGAGGTGCTCCTGCGTGGGCCGAGACCTGGGAGAGTAGGCACCTTGTGTGGGCTGCAGCGGGTCACTTGTCCTACAGGACGGTGAAGAGCTTGGTAAATAGGAATTCCCTAACTCATTACCTATCCTTTTCCATTTCTGTTCAAATTCCTTTTAAATTTATCCAAAACTAAAGATAGCTTTGTTTCAAATCATAATAGGAGGCCGGGAACATCCGGTCGTTCTCGGGGTATACGACGGCGATGGAGCATTACGAGCGGCTGTCGGAGGAGGAGAGGGCCATGATCGAGCGCGGAGCATTTGGTCCTCTGGTCCAGGTTTGGAGGGATATCGTGAAGAGGAAGTTGCGGGCCAACCTTAGCTTGGTTCGCGCTTTCTTGGATCGATTCTGGGATACGACTTCCACATTTCACCGCCTTTTGGTGAGGTGGGAGTCACTCTGGAGGACTACGGCATGATTTCTGGTCCGCCGTGCGGGATCGAGGAGAGATGGTGTGGCCGGAGGCCGGCATGAGGGCGGTTCGGCCGAGGCGAGGAGGTTGATCGGCGGAACTTGTCGCCGAAGGCCGTTGCGATGCCGGGTTTGGTACCCGTACTATGTTCGAGATTACTTTGCGGGGAAGACCCCAGCATCGGTGGTGATCGATGGGAGGGAGACGGCTCCTCCTTCCTTGTACAAATGAGCGGAGGGCTCGTCTCGTGGCTTTGGTGGTTCTTGTCTTCGATTTACCTCGGAGACAAGGGTGAGAGGTCGTCGACGAAGCTTCTCCCCTTTCTTTCGACCCGAGTTCCTTAGGGCGTTGGGACCGGGTCATCACTGGTTTTGCGGTCCTCATCCGCTTTATGAGGGCCATGGTTCGCCCAGAGCTGATGGAGAAGGGGACTTCTCCTGGCGCTGTCGGACCTGGACTACTGTTGGAGGTATGAACCTTCTTTTTTTGATTGCAGTTTCTTTTATCAAAGATCGAAAGATCGTCATTGACTATTCTGTTTCACAGGCGTGGGTGTACTCTTACTTTCCGGACCTCGCGCCCAAGAGGACGGAGCCGTTGGAGAGGGCCTATCCCGTGGTGAGGGATTGGGTCATGTGCCGGACAAAGAGCAAGCGTTCTTCTCACAATGTCTACCGGCGGGATGTGAACGCCCTTCAGCTGAGCAGCGTGAGTATCCCATTTGTATTCATTCACATCTTCTCATATTTTGTTTTCAATTGATCATAGGAATGACCTTTGCCTTCATATTGTGACAAAGGGTGCCTGGACTTGGGCGGAGTACGCTGGAGCGCCTCCCTTTGTTGTTGAGACCCTTCGTCCTAGGAGTTCGAGTCGGCTGCTGTTGTGGACGTCGATGGGTCCTGTATGGTATCTGGGCGAGCGGTTAGCTCGTCAGTGCTTTCGGGGCGCGTTGACGGTTCCCGTCGATCCTCCTAGGACGATGTTTAGGGAGCCTTCTGAGGCTGAGAGGGAGGCGGACCTGGCCGGCGTCGGTGGCGACGACCTTCTTCTCCCTGAGGAGGATTACTCGGCGTTCCTTTACGGGAGGTTGGCCTATTGGCCGGTAGTGGTGAGCATCGTTTGTTTTCTTGTTGATTTGATTTTGAAAATTACGACGAAGGATCATCGATTAACGAGAGTTGTTTTGTCTTTTCAGGAGGTTGAGGCGGCGGGCATCGAGCCCCCAGAGTACCCCGAGACCCTCGAGTACACTGACGCTACTGGGAGGACGACGATCTCCGAGTTGCGTGACTTTGACGTAGCTGTGACGGATGCTGGCCTTGATGACTGGCAGCATCTGATTCGGAGGGTGAGCTCCCATTTTGCATGGTTTTCGTGTAAGAACACGTTTGACTGAATTTGTTTAATTTGCTGAGAATTTCTTTGAAATGCAGGTCGCGCCATCTCGGTTCGTGGCACTATGGAGGGTGGCCAACCGGCTACGAGCTACGGCCATTGAGGCACTCGTCGGCGGTCGGGGTCGTCAGGTATGAACCTTTATACCCATTTTTCGATCTTCTTTTTTTTGATTTTTGGTTTTCCACTTGAGTTGATTGGCATGAGCCAATTCGTTGCTGTTTGCAGGGTGACAGCGAGTCAGGACGAGAGTTGGCCCAGGCTCGGGAGGAGACGGCTCGCTTGTCGAGGGAGCTCGAGTTTCGGGATGCCGAGATCGCCGCTCTGATGGCGAGAGTTCTTTGAGTTGGAGGGTGCCCAGCAGTAGTCTGGCGTAGCTTTGTAGACTTGTACATTTGATTTTGAAACATTTTGGACTTGTTTGGGGCGCAAGCCCCCAGTTTACTTGGACTTTTCGACTTTGTTTGGGGCGAAGCCCCCAGTTTGCTTGTACATTTGCTTTTTGCTGTATATATGATGGCCTGAGTGCCTTTGCTGCTGGGTTGTTTGTTTGTACCTGCAGGTTAGTTCTTGAACAGGTTTTACACGGAAAATCACGCGATTCATACATTTTATATACACATAAGGCCTTTAACTAGTGCAAAATGAGACTCAAAAGGACCAAAATGCAAAAATTTTGCCGGCAATGACCGGACGGTAGGGAGGGTTACCCCCTAAAAAAAAGAAAAAAAGAAATCTATAAGTTAGAAAATGTGGAAATAGAAATTAAGAAAAATGAAATAAATATATAAATGTTTGAATAACAAAAAGAATTAAATGGACAATTAAATACGCAAATGTGATAAAACGGCGAAAATGTCAATGTCGCCTCGAAGTGTGTGCCCGCGAAATTAGGAAATCCCGAAACATGGTAAACTTCCGTAGTTTACCAAAATAAAATCCCATAGGAATAGGAAATCACGCGTGTTATAGAATTAGGAAAAATCCAAACGCGGAAATTACAGGAGTGAGCCTGGGGAAGAGGCGCAGCATGAGCTGCGTCCCTTTGAAGAGGCGCAGCAGGTGCCGCGCCTGTTCCCAGAGGGGTTTGTTCTGACGGATTTTGGAAACAGCAAATTAGTATAAATAGAAGCGTCGATGAAGCTTTAAATCATATAATTCTTCCGTCTCTTCGTCGCCGAGTCACACATAAAAACTCCCAATAAATTTTCAAGAGAAAATTATCATCATGAATACCTTAGAGATTCGCTTGAAGGAATGGACTAATGAGTTTTCGAACATTGAGAAGCATGACATGGGTGCTTATAATCTTGGGTCTTTATTGAGTTTGAAACTCATCAAGGTAGTGAAACCGTTCTTGGATGCTTGCCTTGATTATTGGGATCCAAATTATCATGTATTCGCCTTTCCAGGAGGTGATATTTGTCCTTTTCCGGAGGAAATTGCTGCTATTGGCGGGTGGGACCCCGAACACTTACCTGCCATCCCTTCTACTGCTCAAGGGTATAAGAGTAAGTTCAGAGATTTGCTTGGACTTACTAGACTTGAGGTGGATCGCCTTGTTACTTCGAAAGGCGTGCGGATGTTGGATTTTATAGACCGATTCATCAACAGGGCCGACCCTACTGTCTCTTATGTTGCCAGGAGGAGAGCATTTGGCTTCTGTTTGTTGCATGTGTATGTTTTTCAGGGACATGTTGATGAGGATTTGAGAGGTGATCCTCGCCTTTTGAGCCTTATTGAGCAAATGGAGTCGCGCAGAGCCCGCCTTGTCCGTGCTTAGGGAGATCATTTTGGGTTTGGATAATAGGAAATCCAACCGCGATCTACCGTTCTTGGGAAGTCCCGTTATCCTACAGGTAAAAGACACCTTCCTTTCTTCTTTCTTTTCGTTTTTTTTTTTTTTTTTTTTTTTTTTTTTTTTTTTTTTTTTTTCGTTTTTTTTTTTTTTTTTTTTTTCGTTTTTTTTTTTTTTTTGTTCGTTTTTTTTTTTTTTTTTTTTTTTTTTTTTTTTTTTTTTTTTTTTTTTTTTTTTTTTTGGTGTCTAATACCTGTCTTGGTAGGTTTGGCTCATGGAACGGCTCCGATTGCTTGAGCCCCCGCTTCATGCACTTTCCTATCATGCTCGTATGATTTCGATGAGGACGAGGTTGTACATGGTGGATTTCACTCGGGTCCGTGACTATTGGAAGAACAAGCTAAAGACCGATGATGGCCCTTTGATCGGGTGGGTTGTACCGTGGTGGCACCTCAAGTCTCATCACCGGGGTGTCTTCTTTAGATCCCACTAGGTCCGTGCGCATCCCCGGATTGGAGTTTATGGTGTGCATCTTCCCTGAGAGGTTGATGAGGCAAGTTGGGTTGAAGCAGATGATCCCTAGGCTTGACACCGTCTCGCAGACTGCCATGGCGTTGACTACCGAGAGTCGAAGAGAGTGGGCTATGAAGTGGGCCCAAAGAAATATGTGGTTCCTGAGCTTCTCCTCCAATGCTTTGTGGGTGTCGGATTCTTATCTGAGGTGGAGGAAGGCTGCAACTTCGGAAGAGCGCGAAGATCGAGGAAGCGCGAGCCCGTTGATTACAAGGTGCGCGAGGGAGAGAAAGAGAAAGAGAAGCATCTGACCGAAGGAGAAGAAGAAGCCGGCTTTCAAGTCATTCATCCTTCAAGAAATCAAAGACTACTCTGTCGCAGAGATGGTGGTTGACAAGAACGGGAGGGTCAGGCCTCGAGAAAGACCGTTGGTGATTAGGTCTGAAGTGGCGCAAGAGCGCCCGGCTCGAGGTCGTGACAAGAAATATGACAAGAACGACAAGGGCAAGGGAAAGATGGAGGAATAGCCCAAGTCTTAGTTATTATTATTTGATTATTATTTATTATTTGTTGTAATAAAAAGGAGGGATTTTTAGAATCCTAGCCTATCTATTTTTATTATTTGTCGTACTATTTAGAAAATGAAATAAAAGAGGTTAAATGGTTATGAAACCGTTGGCATTTTCTTTAATTATTCTTGTCGAATTTCAAGTGCAATGCAAATGTCCTTCTATTTACATTTATTTTATATATAATGGTGGGTTGAATCCCGTGAAGGATTGCCTACGTATTCACTTAAAGAAAGTGAAATCAAACCCTGGCGCGTAGTTCGAGTAAATGTAAAAGAATAATTGTTCGAAGCAAGAGCTTGTAATGAACATAGAAAATAAGCATGAGCTTTGCTTACTCGGGAGGTGCGAATTTAGTTTGTTTGATGATATGAGGATGACAAGTTTGCCAAGATGCAAGAGCATAGTGACATTCAAATGGGCCAGGGGCCGTTTATTTAGTGCCACAAGAGCGACACGTAGGTTTACGCGAGGCGCGTTTCTGTCTTATCCTAGGCATAGTATCGTTTCAGTTGGTCGAGATTTGTGGGGTTTGAAAACTCATTCCCATCTAGGTCTGTGATTCTAACCGCACCCCCTGGGAGTATGGACTTGACTAGATATGGCCCGGCCCAATTAGGTTTGAATTTTCCCCTCGGGTCGACCGGTAAAAGAGCTCTAACCGATTTGAGAACTAAATCTCCTTCTTTGATGTTTCTTGGCCTAACTCTTTTGTTGAAAGCTCGTTTGATGCGTGCTTGATATGTTTGGACATTATGCAAGGCACGTAGCCTACGTTCATCCAGGAGGATGAGCTCTTCATATCTATCCCTCTTCCAATCGGCTTCCGGGATTTGACTTTCTAGCAGAATACGCAAGGATGGTATTTCTAGCTCAACTGGTTGTACGGCTTCCATGCCGTAGGTCAAATAGAAAGGAGTAGCCCCAGTGGGCGTCCTGACTGATGTACGATACCCCCACAAAGCGAAGGGTATTTTGCTTGGCCAATCTCTGTAATTGTCAGTCATTTTCTTGAGAATGGTGACGACATTCTTGTTAGCCGCCTCCACCGCGCCGTTAGTCTGTGGTCTATAGGGCGAGGAGTGATGATGCTTGATCTTGTACTTGGCTAGCAATTGTTCGGTTTCGGCTTGGAAGTGGGACCCATTATCGCTAATGATTTCATGTGGGCAACCATATCGACAGATGATGTTGTTTTGTATGAACTTGGCTACATTTTTGGCTGTGAGAGCGGTGTAGGAAGCCGCTTCTACCCATTTCGTGAAGTAGTCAATTGCTACTAGGATGAAACAGTGACCTCCTGTTCCGGCTGGGGTTATTTTCCCAATTATGTCAATTCCCCATGCGGAGAATGGCCAAGGAGATGTCATCGTATAGAGCAACGAAGGAGGGACATGTTGTACGTTCCCGAAGATTTGACAGTTGTGGCAATGCCTCACATATTTGATGCAATCGGATTCCATTGTGGTCCAATAGTACCCTAGACGTGTGATTTTCTTTGCCATCATAGGTCCGCTCATGTGAGGGCCGCATTCTCCATCGTGGACTTCTTCCATCACCTTTCGTGCCTGTGAATGATCAAGGCAACGTAGGACTACACCAAGAGGTGTTCTTTTGTACAATTCTCCTTGCATTAGAATGTATTGGGAAGCTAGTAGGCGTATAGCTCGTTGTCCCCTTTTGTCCATTTCTGGTGGATAGGTACCGTTAAGCTTGAAGTTTAGGATTGCTTGGAACCAGGGTTCTTGTGCGATTTCTTCTTCATCGGTAATTTGATGGACATATGCTGGCTCCGACCGTCGTTCAATACACAAAGGCATTTCCATCATGTAATCTGGCATGTTTATCAAAGATGCAAGTTTCGCAAGAGCGTCTGCAAATTGATTTTCTTCTCGAGGTAGGTGTAAGTAGGTTACATGATCAAAGAATTGAGCCACTTGGTCTATCCTAGCCTGATAGGGTGCTAGGCTTTCACTTCGGATTTTCCAGGATCCTGTAACTTGGTTGATGATCAGTGACGAATCCCCGTGCACCCGGAGGTTTTTGATGCCTAAGCTTACTTCCGCTTGTAGTCCAATGAGACAAGCTTCATACTCTGCAGCGTTGTTTGTCACCTCGAAGTCGAGTTTGACAGCAATCGGTGTATGCTCACCTTCAGGAGAAATGAGCAACACTCCTATCCCAAATCCTCTTAGGTTTGATGCTCCATCAAAGTATAGATCCCAAGAATCTACATCAGTTTGAAGTATATCTTCGTCGGGAAATGACCAAGTATCTATGGTTTGTGCGTCGTTGATGGGATTTTCTGCGAAGAATTCGGCGACGGCTCGACCCTTTATTACTTTCAGTGGCACATATTTGAGGTCAAATTCTGAGAGCATCATGGTCCATCTTGCCAGACGTCCGTTGAGAACGGGTTTCTCGAAGAGGTATTTGACTGGATCCATTTTGGAGAATATCTTGACAGAGTAGCTAAGCATGTAATGACGTAGCTTCTTTGTTGCCCACACAAGAGCGAGGCATGTCTTTTCGAGTTGTGAATATTTGCACTCGTATTCCAAGAACTTCTTACTTAGATAGTAAATAGCTCTTTCTTCACTTCCTACAGTTTGAGCTAGCATAGCACCCATGGCAGTTTCAGTTACCGTGAGATACAAACCAAGAGGTTGATCTTGTTGTGGTGGCATGAGCACTGGTGGTTTAGCTAATATCTCCTTGATTCTGTCGAACGCCTTTTGACAATCATCGTCCCACATGGTGTGGTCTGTTTTCTTGAGTTTCTTGAAGATAGGCTCGCAAATCATAGTAAGTTTCGATATGAATCGACTTATGTATTGCACTTTTCCCAGGAATCCTCTGACTTCTTTTTCTGTTTGAGGTTGTGGCATTTCGATCAGAGCTTTGATTTTGGACGGATCTATTTCTATACCTCGTTGGCTAACGACGTATCCTAGGAGTTTGCTAGATGTCACCCCAAATGTGCATTTCTGAGGATTGAGTCTCATGTTGTACTTCCGTAGCCTTGCGAAGAACTTGCGAAGGTTCGCAATATGTCCCTCTCTTTCCTTGGATTTGACGATCATGTCATCCACATATACCTCGACTTCTTTATGCATCATGTCATGTAGGAGTGTAGTCGCGGTGCGTTGGTATGTAGCCCCGGCGTTGATCAATCCGAACGGCATTACTGTATAGCAATAGGTTCCCCATTGGGTGACGAACGCGGTCTTATGCATGTCTTCCATGGCCATTTTGATTTGGTTATAACCCGCATATCCATCCATGAAGGATAGTAATGCATGGTCTCAGTAGATTGTCTACCAATATGTCGATGTGAGGTAGAGGGAAGTCGTCTTTTGGGCTTGCTTTGTTTAAATCCCTAAAGTCAACACAAACTCGGATTCTCCCATCCTTTTTGGGTACGGGTACTATGTTAGCTACCCAAATCGAATACTCGGAAACTTTGATGAACCCGGCTTTGAATTGCTTGTCAACTTCTTCCTTAATCTTCGAGCCCACTCTGTTCTCATTCGTCAAGCTTCGTTTCACAGTGTTTGAAACCTGGCTTAATCGGGATTCTATGTTCGGCGATATCCCCGTCGATCCCTGGCATGTCTTTGTAGGACCAAGCGAAAACGTCTTTGAATTCATTTAGGAGGTCTATGAAATCGGTTCTTTCGGTTGAGCTCAAGGTAGTCCCTATCCTAAGTTCTTTGGGTTCTAGTTCGGTTCCAACATTGATGGGTTCGGTGTCCTCAATTACAGGTCCCCCTTCCCCTTCCTGTAGTATTTCTTTGGCTACGTAGGGAGGTATTTCGGTCAAGTCTGGGTTTTGGTCATCCTCAGTATCATCATAAACAGAATTGCACTCAAGATAACGCAAAGAGTAAGCAGAACCTGATTTATTCATATTAAGATTTGAGTAAAGTTGAAACAAATGAGCCAACTGATCGATGGATAGTGGCGGCAAAGGGACGAATTGGGGCATTTCCCGAACTACGTGACTACTCGAAAATAAGCTAGAGAAACGAGGGGAGTGGGGATGACGACAGGAGTAGACTCTCTAATGACTCGTCTAGACTCTGACTCTGACTCCGACTCCGACTCTGATTCGAATTCGTCGTCTTCTAGTTCTTCTTTGAACATCTCTCCTTCTCCAGTGGTGAGCTTGAAGAGTCTTCCTTGATTGTTGGTCCATTTGATTGATTTCCTCCACCCTTTCTGCTGCTTTGTGTCGATTTCTGTGATCAATGCGGTGGGGTTGAAGCGATCGTCTTGAAGTATCGTAGTAATGATCTCATCTCGCGCGCCCTAACAAATCGGTCCTCTCCAAACAGAGGCTAACGCTTGTTCGTCTAAACAAGGTGCTTGACGGTTTTTGACGGTAGGAACCGTTTCTGGAGGGATAAAGTAGCAATCGTGAAAGATCTCGATTCCGGCCAACTTCTTCTCGAGGTAATGCCAAGGTTCGGGAAATCCATGAAAGAGTTCCGAACTTCCTTCTTGGACGAAGTATCCATTGAGGGTAGGAAGATATGGCCTCATTTGGACTCCTACATACTTGCGGTTTTGGACTTGGGCGAGTATTTCGAGAACTTCTTCTGTTGTGGGTTTGTACCCTAGTCCAAGTGGTATTCTTGATGAGTTGCCCTTCTTATGTGGCGCGAATGTGTTCTCCCGAATTGGGTTCAAAGGCATTCCAGGGAAGTATCCTTGGTTTTTGAGAATGTGGTTGACCACCAAGTTGGAGTAGGGATTATAGTATAAGGGTGCCAACTCACTTTCTATGACATTTACACTTTGGAAGCCCCCAAGTTCGTATATGGGATCCGCAAGGACTTGATTGTTTGATTGCTTCTCGATTATGGCCTTGATGGGTGACGAAGTGATTGTCACAACTTTGCCATTTAGTGGGATCTTGATCTTTTGATGAAGGGTGGATGTTACCGCTTTGGAAGCGTGAATCCAAGGCCTTCCCAGAAGTATGTTGAATGAAGCTTCGATGTCCACTATTTGGAAGTTAACCTTTCGTTCGATTGGTCCCGTTGCTATGGTTAGGTTAGCAAGTCCTACCACTTTTCGTCGCGTACCGTCATATGCACGTACACCTTGATTTGTAGGAGTCCAGTCCGACTCCTTCATGCCTAGTTTGTATGCCGTTTTGAGGGGTATGACGTTGACCGCGGAGCCATCATCTACCAAGGTCATTGGCACATTTTTCTTTAGACAGATGACAGTGATGTATAGAGCAAGGTTGTGACTAGCGCCGAAAGGTGGCAAGTCTTCGTCTGAGAAAGTAATAGGATTACTTAGCTTGGGTGATTCTTGGAAGACCAAGTTGACTACATCTTCGGGAGTAGAGTTATGTGCCACATTCAATTTGGCCAAAGCTTGTAGTAAAGCTTGGCGGTGTGGAAATGAGCTTGCCACTAGTTGCCAGACTGAAAGATCAGCTTTGGTTCTTTGTAATTGCTTGAGCAAATGGTCAGTGGGGTCGTCTTCGTTGTCATTTGGTGTGATGACATTGGTTGGACCGTTTTGAGTAGTGTTTTGGTATGGGCGACCCGAGCGAGTTAGGTGATCCACATCTTGGTCTTCGCCATTTTGGACTATTTCCTTGACTAAGGAGTTTTCAATGAGATATTCATCTTCATCGTCATCGGCCCAAACCCCATTGATCGCGGCTAGTTCCCTCATCCTCATGATGTCACTTTCTAGTTGTATGATTTGATCGACTAGTTTATCGACCACGGTGACTACTTCTTGCATAGTGGCATTTGGAGCGAAGATCAATGGTACGCGTTCTTTAGGTGTTGCATTGGGATTACGTGAGACTATTACCATATTTTCTAGTTCCCACACTTGTCTATCTACACTCCTTGCCCAGGCGATGAAGTCGGAGATTGTAGGAGAGATAGTGGAGTAAAGCTTTTCTTTCTCAATTGCATAGATTCCGTCTTCGGTGGGAGAGATGAGGTGTGAGCAATCTAAGGTAGACTCGTCACTTGTAATCACTAGAACTCCAAGAGGATTCTGAGTGTTATTAGGCTTACCTCCTGGTGGAATTGGAAGTCGACCATCTTCGATCATATCTTGAAGCACGTGTTTTAACTTGTAGCATTTTTCGGTGTCGTGCCCCTTACCCCTATGGTATTCACAGTAGGAATTTTCGTCCCAGAACTTGGACTTCCTTTCGGGTTCGGGAGTAGGTCCAATGGGTTGGAGTTTGCCTTGCTTCACTAGCCTTTTTAGAGCATTGGAGTACGTATCTCCAAGGTTTGTGAACTTCCTTGGTGGGCTAGTTTTCTTGGATGGTTCGAGAAGGTTAACCTCGTCGGTCTTGCTAGTAGAGCCGTATGAACGACTTGCGGACCCTTGATATCCTCGACCTACCGTTTTGGACAAGAGTCCTTTGCGGATGTCATCTTCAATTCGTGTCCCTAACACGGTTAAGTCTTTGAAAGTCTTGATGTTTTGATATCTCAAATGGTTGGCATATATGGGCTTGAGATTGTCCACGAATTTTTCCACAAGAGTGGCCTCATCCGGGCGTTCTACTAGTTGAGTACTGGTCTTCCTCCACCTACTTAGAAAGTCGGTGAATCCTTCTTTGTCATTCTGGGTAAGAACCTCTAGAGTGCGCATATTGACTTGGATCTCGGCATTATCCGCGTATTGTTTTGAGAATTCGATCGCGGCGTCCTCCCAAGTAGCGACCTTCTTGTGATCTAGGGTATAGAACCATTGCTTCGGGATGGTGTCGAGAGATGAAGGAAAGATCCTTAAGAACATCTCGGGTTTGATGCCTTTGATAGACATGTAATCTTTGAAAGCTCGGATGTGGTTTAAAGGGTTCTCGTGTCCTTTGAACTTAGGGATATCCGTCATGCTAAAGTTAGTGGGCAATTTGGAATTGACGGCTTCATACTTACGATTGTTCTCCCTGTAAATGTCATCTCCTTTAAGGTACATCAATTGCTCCTCTAGGTATTGGAGTCTTTTCTCACCAGTGCGGTCATCCCCATGGGAGGACTTTCATCCTTAGACTCGTCATCGGAAAATTGTAGTACCTCACCTTTAATGGGAGGCAACCTTCCCTCTACGTCAAAGATACGGCCTTCGATGAGCTCGAGGCGGTCATAGGTTTGGTTTTGGGTAACTTGCATTTGGGCCAGCGCGGCTAGGATTCGATCACTATTCTCTTGAAGTTGCTTTGAGGTTCGTATCATCACTTGACCTGCATCTTGGAAACTGGACAAGAGATCGGCGACGAATCAAAACACGATCGACCATTCTATCACACTTGCTAAAAGAGGAAAAGACTTGACTCATGAAGTGGGTGTGTGCCACTTGTGTCGAGTGAGTTTTGAAGAAAGACAAGGTCTTTGAAAATGTGTGTCCTAGCCAACTGTAGTGTAGTTGTAGGAGTGGACTCGAGGTGAGGTTTTGAAATGGGCTTGTGGCCCGAATTTTGACACGACAAACGGACAGAGTTTTGACCGGATTTTGTACTAATTAAAGGCCCTATTTTCGAAATTCTTGATTGAAAACGGGTTTTGATTTTTGAAAGTTCGTCATGGTTTTGTTTAGAATGGTGATCACATAAGGTTTGCACATTTATACAAGCATTATAACGGGATGCTGAGTGCGTTTAGAAGGGTTTTGGTTTAAAGGGTGGGTTGCCATACCGAACCATCAAACCCGAAGTCTGTGGAGAGGCTCGTGCCAAACAAGAGTAAGGCCGATTCCTAGTCCATTTCCTCAAGTAGTGAAGGCCCTTGATACAAACAAGAGTAAGCACCATGGTATGGATGACGTCAATCGCTATCCATCTTTAGGCCCAAATAAGAATTAGGACCGTTTAGACGGGACGATTGGTCGAATGGGTTGGGTTGGGCCTAGGAAGGCCGAATAAACGGTCTAGGAAGACCGAGTTATGAAAACCGACAATTGTCTTGTACAAACTTATTCCCTAACCTCGTTCAAGTTTCACCCTAGCTACACGTAAGTGTATATTCCCCAGCGGAGTCGCCAAACTGTGGACAGCGGGCCGCCCACGGGGGCGCTTGGGAGTGAAGGGGCTCGAAAACAAGCGTTTGCATTTTGTAAGGAGTCGCCACCAATTTTTGTGGGAAATTGGAACCGTTCGAATACCTCGTGCCATGTCAAGACACAAAGTAGTGACATGAACACTAAGCAATCGTCACCCTTAGCATTCTATGTCTAGAATGACTCTCGTGGATGCCAATGAACACGGGTGCTCACGGAGATCTGGAGTAAGGGGTGAGGGTACGTATTAGGAAGCTCTTTTGATCGAACACCTAATCCCGCCCGCCTCGATAGCGGCCTCTACTAATGATTAGGGAATTTATTCGTACTTGATATATCGTCGGCTATATGCATGCAATGCAACATCCATTAGATTAATCCTAACATGTGAATTAAGACTAAGTCGGTTGACACATAATTAGCATACAATTGGGGTCGAAGTGGGATTTAATGTTCATTTACATGTGAAAACATACAAATAAATAAATACAATAATTATAAATTACAATAATGAAAATTACAATAATTACAATGGATTTAATTGATTTATGTCGAAAATACCAATAAAACGGATGATTTGATAAAACGAATAAAAGAATAAAATAACAAATCAACGAACAGGAATTAGCGATATTACGAATATTAGTTAATTGATACGTAAACTAATTAATCTAGGTCAAGGCAGAAAAGGAGTTCAGGGACGAAGTCGCCCTGAACAAAGAAGAGACATCGCGCCCTTTGGAAGAGGCGCAGCAGACGCTGCGTCTGTTCCAAGGACGAACTCTGGCTGTGAAGCCAAAACTGCAATTGTTAACGTTAATTGGCGAATTTAAGGGATTGGTTGATATTATGTACCCGGATGAAAGTGATTTACAGATTATTTACATATGATTGATGGTTATGAAAACAATAAACATGAATGAGACGGAAATAAGACGGATTAACTATGTGAAGGGTCGATGTTAATAAATGAATAATTAAACTAACAAAACGAATTAGATTAAACACGATGAACGATGACGAATTAGTGATGAACAATAAATAAACAGATGCAAATTTATCAATAACGAATTCCAGAAACTCAATATGAACAGATTGAACTTCTAAAACCCGAAACTTGAATTAATGACGAAAACCCGCATATATGAATTATAAGGGATTTAAGCCGGACTTATGACGATTAATTAAGCATGAATGATGAATTATATACGTTATACATATGAATTATAAATTACCGTGATGAAGAATTAAAGAACAAAACGAAAGGAACAATTTTTGGTACGAATTACAGAGGACGGAGGAAGAAGAAAAGAAGCAGGAACTGCGGCAGCCTCACGAAGAGGCGCAGCAGGTGCTGCGCTCCTTTGAAGAGGCGCAGCAGTTGCTGCGTCTTTTCTCGACGTCTGTCTACTGGAAATCCGCAAAACAGGTTTTAAAGACGGTTTTAGAAATCGGTTTAAATGGTGTTTTCGACATAAACCTTACAATTGATATACAATAATTAAAATACAATAAATAAAAGGAGATTAATACACCCTCAGACTTACATGTTGACGAAACGAGAAGGACTAAGAAGATCGATTAGTGAATGCTCGACGCGAATGCAAGGAAAGAGTGCCCTCTTAAGAGGAAAACGATTTAACAAGATTGATTAATTAGATTGATTGAGTGTAGTGGTCAAATTGGTCGGTCATGCAACGGAGAGGCTGGTACCCGGAAAGATCCGAGCTTACGTGGTCGGAAGTCCAAGCACGTAGGCGCCAATTAGTAAGAACAAAGTCTAGAATGCAAAGGGAGAAGAGAAGGGCGGACACTCGCGTGAGAAATATGAGGAACGAAAGCTCCTATTTATACTAATCACGTGAAGGAATAGGGTTTCGGAGACTCTTTGGAAGTGAATCTCGGAAAGATATAAAAAAGATACGTAAATCATGCAAAGAAGGGCCTGGGAAGAGGCGCAGCAGCCACTGCGTCTCTTGGAAGAGGCGCAGCAGGTGCCGCGCCTGTTCCCAGGGGGTTTCCTCCTGTTTAAGAAAGATTTCCGTGTTTAAGTTATGGTAGGACGGATTTAATTCGATTATCTTTTGAATATTACGGGATATTGTTTGCCAAAAGATAAAATTTGATAAAATATGGAATAGAAATATCCGGAACGTTCCAGAACATTCTGACTCGGGATTTAACAGCTATCAGAAAATGGAGACGGTTTTTGACCCGGACTCCGAATGTACTCTAATTACTGCCAAAACGACCGTATCGGCACGTAGATGACAACTAAGAGGTTGACATTTTTATTTGAGCAATCACTTGACGATAATCTTACGAACTGTCACTAATCGTTCCGCGAATCAAACATGCGGCCCAATCATCACCGGGTGGTTTGCGAGGGGTGCAGAAACGAGGTGTCTACACATACTAGGATTTATTTATCTTTATGCTTGCATTTTATTTTATGTCACATGCATCGCTAAATCGCCATAACTAAACATGCATTGTTATTTTATCGAGTTTATCGACCGTGTCAATTAAAATTATCGTAGTTCACCGCTTTAGTTCACTTAAAACGTGATAGATGATAAATTGACATGACCTCTCGCTAAAACAATTAATTGAGACATAGCCTTACCAAATAGTAGAAACCATGAAAACCTATTTCGCGAGGGAGTGCGCTCGGCCCCACCGGGGTACAAACCTTGTTACGTAGGGGAAGTGGGTGATGAATGTTAATCCACCGAATTCATGTTGATAAGGGATGTATCGGCCACACCGTGCCCAAGTTAATGTGGGTTTGGATCATGGACACATTTATTCGAAATTTGGATTGAACTCAACAAAAGTATTTGATAAGGGATGTATCGGCCCCACCGTGCCCTTGTCGATGTGTTTTGGGCTATAGATAATTGTTAATGTAATATTATCGACCAAGAGTTCTAAAAGTAGAATCGATTAAACGTTAATCCACCGAGTTATATTGATAAAGGATGTATTGGCCCCACCGTGGCTAAGTCGATATGAATTTGGGTCTTGGAATCATTTATCTAGTTGGGTAGAGGTCACTAGAAAATGCATAAAACTTGTTTAAATCATACATTTTTACGAGTATTAATAAAACGACAATTGTTTTACTCCTTATATTTTGTTTTGTAGACCACTTCTTTTTCATAACAAATGGCAACACCAACACCAACTCCTAATGCTACACCTCTCGCTAGTTCATCTTGGCTCCGATCCTTTATGGATCGATGTAAACTTGAAAAGAATGGGTCAAATTTCTCCGAATGGGATGCCCAACTCAAATTAGCCGCCGAAGGTGACGACAAGCTTCGTTACCTTACCGAGGCCTCTCCACCCGAACCCTCCACTAGGTCCACCGCGGCCACTAGGGAAGCATATGAGGCTTACCAAAAGGAGTCCGCCGCAATGAAAAATGTCTTAATATTTGCGATGGAGGCGGACCTCCAAAGGAGAGCCTTTAAAATGGGCAATGCTAATGAGATTTACTCCAAACTTGTGACCATGTTTTCACAAACTCCGCGGATCGTCCAATATGAGGCGGCGCGGCATTCTTTGATCTCGACTTCAAAGAGGGCCAAAAGGTTAGCCCTCATGTGCTCAAACTCATGGAGCTTGTCGAGACCTTGAAAATTCAAAAGGTTGAAATCCCCAAAGAACTCATCGTAGATAGGATTCTACACTCCTTGTCCAAAGTCAAGGCATATGTGCAATTCCGGGTGAATTTCAACATGCAAGACAAGGATGTGTCTCTTGAGGAGTTGCACAAGTTACTTGTGCAAGCCGAGAGGGACATGGGGTTAAATGTGAACCCTCCCAAGGATGTGTTTAACATAAGCACTAAGAGTAAGGGGAAGTTCAAGAAGAATGGGAGAAAGGGCAAGAAGCAAGCTCCCACATTCACCAAAGCTAAGTCTTGTGAAGCTAGCACCTCAAAAGTCAAGAAGGGTCCTCTTGATAAATGCCATTATTGTAATGGCATGGGACATTGGAAAAGAAATTGTTCCAAATACCTTGGTGATATCAAAGCTGGAAAGATCACTCCAGTAGGTAAATGTCTATCCTTCTTTTATGTTTCTAATTCAACTATGGCATTATGATGCAAAGTTATGATAATGTATCTCCCTTTTTATTGTAAATAGGGCCTCCACCAAGCAAAGACAAGGGAAAGGAAAAGCAAGCATGAGAAACCATCACGAAGCTAGGAATAGCTTTTATGGAGCTTTGCTTTTCATTGTCTTATTTTAAGATTATGTTTTGGATTTTTAGAACTTTAAGTTTCCATGTTTGACATGGAAAAGTATTTTGGATAATGGTTTGTATTTTGGATGATGGTGACTTGGTTTGCAACCCAAGTCACCCGTTTTATCATTTATCCTTTTATGTTCTAAAAATTCATCTTTAAATGCTTGCACTTTGAAACATAAGATAAGTCACTTAAAGTGATCTAATAGACAAATATAATGACGGGTTTCATTATATGTCCACATGCTTAAGGCTTGTGTATGATCATTTATAAAGCAATTTTGAGTCTATGAACTCTCTTAAAGGTATGTCAATCACCAAGTACACATATGAAATCAATAACAATTAGTCAACCTATGAGGTAGTTCTCCTTATACTTCAACATCATTAATTCGTGTCTCATATGCTATCTTTTAATGTTTAGTGTATTTATTCTAAAGATAGAGTGGGAGAAAAATGAGGACACAACACGCAAGGCAAGATTGTGTACTTGTGTAAATGAAGATCTACGCAAGAGAAAATGATTTTAATGAAGGTATATCTATTTACATAGTATGCCGAATAGATGAGATCTATGGTCTCAAGTTAGTTCTATATGACTAAAGAGACCAAGTGTAGTAAACATAAGAAAATATTCTCAAGATAACTACACGAGGAGACCAAAAGAAAGTTTTGGAAGAAAAATGACTAATGCAAAGTCTTAACAAGTTTTTGACTAAGATTATGAAACATTTGACCAATAATTTCAACCTTGAGATTTACTTAAGAGCCTAAATGAATCATAGTAACATACTAGTTATGATCGAGTTGCAAAGATTGATATACCGATATCTTCAATGGCCAAAGTTTTAACCACGCAAATGTCATTGTTTAACCTCACTATGAAATAGTTAAACCTCCTTCCAAAAGGGTATTTGCGAAGGACGTATTCTAAATATTGTTTATATTTGAAAATGACATTACTACACATCATTATGACATGAGTGTGTTGGAGATTTAAAATCTCTTTACGTAAGGTTGTGATGAGACCACTTCAAAATAGGTATTTTGAAAGGATATGATGTGAACATATATGGTTTTATCCTAATAACTTGGCAATGCAATTTATATTTCAATTCTTGATAAATTTCGATTGAGAAGTCGATTTCGAAATGTGTAGAATTGAGTGGGAGTTAGCAAATTCTCATGTGAAGACATGGAATTTAGTGGGAGCTATCATCCTTTGAATGTTTACAACTCATCACTCATTAAAGAATGACGAGCTAATACCTTCTTTCATAAAGAAGCTTTTGAGTTTTCAATTCTGGATGAAAATGGACAATGATGAATCCAATTACATCAAGGGATGTTGGATTAGTATTAAGAGATACACATCGTATCAACATTCACATAGGTTATTCATGTAGATGAAAATGGAATTGCCATTAGCAGTCATGGTCGTTCATTGAACCTATGAACGGTTGATCTCATGATTATTAGCTACTAATGTTTCCGCCATTAGAATAATCATGCACATGTCCAATTATGAATCATGTGCATCAGAGCATGATGATCATTGGTAAGCCATAATAGAAACGTCATGAATTCTCAAGTAGAATCCGATGAGCGATTTCGGTGTTTGACGGAATACTCTATTATGTGATAAGAGGTTGCACATATTATAGAAAGTCCGAGCACATGTAAGGATTTATGAGAATCCCAATTCTTTCAAGCCTAGAAAGAGAAATGAGAAGTTTTTGGAAAGATGCTTGGTTGAATAAGAGGTTATTCAAGATAATCTTTCCTAGTAAAGTTAGGACTTGTGAGAAGTGCTAAGCTAAATAATCTTGTCAATTGTTACAAGATTCTACAAAACATATGCCTAGTGCATTGTGTGTGGAAGAAATACTTGATCAGTACAAGTTATATTATTCATCACAAATTCGTTCGTTATGTGATAGTCGATAAGAAAGTTCTTTCAAGTTAAAGAACCAAAACCAAGGTCGGGAACCTTGATGTGTACTTGGTAAGATTCATGCTATGAGAGAGAACATGAACGTGAAGGAGATTGCAAGTGTAAGAAGTTTGAACACATGGACACATGGGATGTTGAACTTCTATTGTAGTCAATAAGTGTTTACACTTATGATATACATCACAAGGTTGTAATATGATATTGACTACCCGAGTGTGATGTCGACATTTGTCGTTTGAGTTATTATTAACTCACCTTGCACATTGTTATATCCAAACGGGTTGTAGAGACAATTGAACCCCGTTAAAGTGAACATGGATTAACATTGTATTTGCCCATAGTCACTTGTATGAGGTGACGTCTCGAAGTGACTAGAGTGTGAGGCGATTGATGGCAAGTTCAAGTGCCATAGAGTCATGTGAGATGACTAGTCGATCACATAGGCAGACTGTTAGGAACATTTTGTCGGGCCTAATGACCGCTTATAGAGTTCTGGCAAATTTATATAGCCTGGTCGTGGCGAGAGCTACTATAGTATTCAAATGAGTCGATTCTTTTGACTAAAGACTATTCGCCTAAGATGGCACAGTTTCAGATTAACTTTGATTTGTGTTACTACGACCTTCGTAAATGGGGTCAAATGGGCATATTTTGGGTTATGATGGCTGTGGCTAGTCGAAGGGAATGAGTGCGATAGGAATTGTCCACCCCTAGTCGGGGTTATAACAATATCTCGGGGCCACTCGAGGAGTAATGAATCGAAATGCGTGGCCACGCTCGGAAAGTATCTATGATAGATAAGTCCTGGTCAATCGGTTATTCTCCGGATCGAGGAAACCACTCTCGATATGATCACTTGCAAGTACGACCTGAAAGACACCTTGCATTGAGTGGGAGATAGTAATAGGACAAGAGAATTGGTGACGCACACTTGTCGAGGACAAGTGGGAGATTGTTGGAATATGTGTCCTCCGACAATAATGCGATCACGACTGTTGATCATGATGATCACATGTTTAAATCTCATTATAAAGAATACAATTGGGAAGTAATTTTGTTACTGTCAACTGCTCAACATATATCGGTAATGATTGGGCGACTAGAGTTTGACATTACTTTGTCGTGCGACGGTGGTGATCGATTGACCCCTAGGTCATACCTATAGGGCAACACTCTTAATTGATTATTTAATTAATCGTATAATGTTACGAGTTAATTAAATTATTTGAAAATTGACGGACGATTTTGGAAGTAAAATTTACGTATCAAATTGAAATGTGATTAAATGAGATACGGTCTGAGTAATTGAATTGTATCATTACTCGGATGAAATTATTGTTTGAGGAAACAATTAAATTTGAATGAATTATTATAAATGCGATTTATAAACGATAAAAATATTTTGGTACAAGTAATTATGAATTACTAAGTCGATTTTGTATGTGACGTATTTTTATTAATACGTTGATTTTTTAATATGATAAAAATACACAACAAGTTTATGTGACATGTGACATGTGACATATTGACAATTGACAAAATTAATATGGAATCCATATTAACTAAAAGTGCCGAAATTTGGAGGAGTATTAGGCTAAAATTGTGTTTACATTTTAAGTGGTAAACATAATGATTAAAAGTAAGAGTAGCCATGCAACCCTATAAACCTTGTGAAGGCAAACTAATGCATACATTGGCTCCTCTCACCTCCCCTTGGTCCGGTTTTTTAAGAGTGAAAGACTAATTGTTTTTCCTCTTAATTTACCTCATATACAATAATGTAATGTCATTATTCATTCATTCAACAACTAATCTGAAATAAGAGTTTTAGAGAGATTAAAAGCTCCCATCTTCTTCCTCCCCAAAAACCGAAATATTCAAGTGTTTTATAATATTTTGGTTCAATTTTCTTCTAGATTAATATTATACTAGTACTTATAATATTAATTTGAATTAAGAGAAAGCCTTGGGTATAAAGCTTAGGGAGAGATCCTACACTTGGATCTTTGTTCTTCCATAAGGGAAAGCTCAAGAACAAGAGAGAAAGGTGATCTCTCTTGTGCCCATTAAACCGAAATCACCAATGTAAGGATATGATTTCTCCTCTATTTTTATATTGTTTGCATGCATAAAATCCACATTTAATTTTATGACAAATTAATTTCGACATATATGAGTATGTTAGTATGTATATGAATCTACATTTCCTTCAAAGTTCTCCTGACTCAGTCCCATATCCTCTGCGTACCTAGACTTCTCATTGAACTTATGATAGTACTCGGCCACCGTCATATCCGGAGTCATTTTGAAATCATCAAACTCCTCTCTCAACTTACTACGGACATGTTCCGGCACAAACTCTCGACGCATAGCTTTCTTGAACTCACTCCAAGGTAAAGCCGACATCCCTTGTTTTACATATAGGTCTAAAGCACTCTCCCTAACCTTATCCCACCATTCTCCGGCCGTATCTCTCAAGTAGAACGCAGCTTGTTCCACTCTAAAGTCCTCAGGGTAATAAACCACATTCAGAATATTCTCCATCACTCTGTGCCAATTATCAAGATAGATTGGCGCACCTGTACCCATGTCCTCTTTTGGGTTGAAACGAGCGATGTTGATACTCATTGATGGGTGATGTTGTCGGGTAAGATCCAATCAAACATATTTATAATACTCAACAAATAACTAGTTAGCGGTAAGTCGAGGTCGATCCATGGGACGGTGGTTACTCAATTCATTCAATCTAATTATGGTTGTGCTTGGGGTTGTCACAATTATAATGGGTTGATGATTCTAATCTAATAAAAGCAATAAACAAGCAACAAAAGGAAAGATGTAAACAATTGATTAAAAATGCTAGGATATCATGGGTTCATAAGGGATTCATGGGAGTTGATCATACAAACATGTTTCCTACTAGATGCAAGCAATTATTGTTGTGATGGATCGAGTTGGTTTATATCTTACAATCCTAGGAAGGTTTGGGTCCCGGAGCCGAATCGATTAGATTGTACAACACCTACAAGTCGACTTAATCCTCCCTATCCAACTATATGCATGGTCTAATGAGACTCGAGTTGGTTTATGTCTTACAAGTCTCATTGAAAAGACAAGTGATGGTTGTAAATGCAAGGATTCATAGGCTTAGCATTTCATCAAACATAACATGTGCATAAGTTGAAATCACAACAAGCAAGCAAATTAATTATGGAAGCATTTTAGATTAAGCATGAATCATTCCCCATGTTCATTTCCCCTAATTACCCATTAATCCTAGCTAAGTAACTACTCACTCGTGATCAAGTTTAACATGTTAATAAGGTTTTCAATCATACTAACAAAGCCAAACATGATGAACAAGTAAGAAAGATTAACAATAATTAAAACAAGGATTAAGAGAATTATACCTATGGAGATTCCAAAATAATAATGCAAAGAATAATAGAAGAACTTGATGATTGATGGAAGGTTGTCAATCTCCCAATAAACCCAATAATCTTCTAATTACCCAATAATAAACTTGAATTCCTCAATAATAAACATGAACAATAATTAAGGAAAGATTAATGTGTAATTTGTGGAAAGATTAACTGATAATCTATCCTAATCTACTCCTAATCTAATCTAAGGAAGGATTGATTTAACCTAATGAAAACTTTTTGGTTTGATTATTACAAATGGGGTATATATAATAGAGCATCATTGGGTTAAGCAAGGGTAAAATAGTAATTTAACAATGCTAATTGTTGGGTAGGGAATCGCCGGTCTCAAGAGAGACTCCGGTCTCCTTTTCGCCGATCTTTGAAAAATATGCGCGAATCATTGTTCACGTAGCAAGGGAAGGCTTCCTGTCCAGGAATACGCTCGTCCCGAGCGTAATATGAGCGTCCTGGGATTCAACCCGAGCGGGTTGAATTTGTCCTGAGCGGGTTGAGCTGTATCATGCCTTACTTGAGCTCGGATTGTAAAAGGGACGCCATTTTCTCATCCGGACTCCTATTGGAGTGATTCAAAAGCCTAGATCACTTGATTTTTCGACGCCGTTTCATCTAGCATACTTTTAGAGCCAAAGGAGCAACTCTTGGTTTGGGTTTCGAGCAATTTCTTCTTGCAATGTCTTCCTTCTCTTCATCCTTACTCTTAACCCTTTGATCCTTCTATATACACTTTATTCCTACATCCTTGGTCATCATTCTTGTCTCCTCTTCATACTAGTCCATCCAATATCATCAAAAAGCTTCCAAATATGCACAAAAGACGGGAATTTCCGCCTTATTATCTCCTTTCCTATAAAACATATAAAATGCACTATGAAAGCAAAATAGAAAGTATTTGACGGATAAAATGGTCATGAAATGTTATAAAAGTATGCAAAATAGGTTCAATTAGGGGACTAAATGTGCGCAAATAATGTTCACATCAAATATCCCCAAACCGAACCTTTACTCGTCCCGAGTAAAGAGGTGCCAAAAACTAGACCTTTATTCAAACTATCCTAATAATATAACCGATATGAGACAATTAGCGGGTCTCACTCCGCCCCTTCAACTCACAACAAGACAACCATGAGGTAGGATGCCTTCTTGCAAGGCAAGATGGGTCTTGCCAAAATGGCGACACATCCAAACATTAAAGCACACAAAATCAAGTAATTGATGCATCTACAAAAGAATAGCCACTTTCCTCATCTAAGTGGCGGAAATTATCTACAAGGGAAGCAATTCAAGGGTACACACTCCTTCATAGATGCAATTTCTTCAAACTACTAAGCCTAGAAGGATACCAATAAATCACCTCCAAATTGTGTCAAGCTAGGTTATCTTTGTCCTCAATCGTTAAATGCTTTTGTCAAGAATAGACTCCCTATGGTGTTAGAAACACTGGAGGATCGCGGAATTCCCCTTCTTGCCTAGACAAGAAGAAGAGTCGTCCCCTCTCTACCATGCACAAAAATGGATACGATGGATAAAGGGATTGATAGTATTTGAGTTTCATTTGGGAGTTTGCTTTGTTGTTGTTTTTCCCCCCAATTTCTTGTGGCATATAACATTTGAGAACACTTTCTTTTGCCATTTCTTTTGATTTTTGACATTTCAATACTTGACAACTTTTCAACGTTTTGCATTTCTTTTGGAACATTTTCAAAGTCACCCCATATGCAGTGAGGGTTCCTTATATTTGAAGCTTTAGGAGTCTATTTTTGCTCCTCTTTTCATTTGATGCATTTTTCAAACTTTCTTTCACTTTTCTTTTCAGTTCTTGAACTCAAATTTTGAACAATTTTTGTGCCCATTCCCTTTGATGACAAAAATGTATGGTAGAATATGGATGAATGATGGTTGCATGGTTTCAAGGGTCACCTTGGAATAAACGGTAGCCAAGGAGTTATCACACCACAAGGTAATCTTGACTAGGCCTTAATCCATGGGTCAAAGGATACTAGCATGACACATCCTAGGGTGTTTTACAAGTATCCTAACAAGCAAAGTCTTAAGAAGAAAAAGCATCTACTAGGGCCTATATACACTTGTCAAGCTTCCCAAGTAGATGGTTTCACAAAAACAATTTCTAACATGCAAAATATATGCCATGATGCAACTAACATTTATACATCCTAATGCATATGATTCTACCAACTAGTATGCCGAATAAGCTAAATGCAACTCCTAACAACACATAGATACACAAACCGCAACAACAAAATACACCACATCCTCCTTGACATGTAATCCCATCTTCCTCATATGAATAATGAAAAAGAAATGGAAGAGAAATAGAGATTAGAACGATCATATCAAGCGGTCTTCATTTTCCCTTGCTAATGCCTCAAATGTAGTGTTGTATCTATGTGAGAAGAGAACAAAAGCACAAGTATATACAATTCTACACTACTAAATTAAAGAACATGTTTTTGATTTTTCAAATTTTTAAATTTTTATGGATTTTTGTTTTATGAAATTAAAAGACATATTTTTGTGATTTTTCGAAATTTTTCAATTTTTATCATTTTTGGAATATAAAATCTCATTCCCCACTTTATTTTGGACATTGTCCTCAATGTACATGTAGGAGTAGGAATAAAAAGGAAATACATGTTTTTGAATTTTTGATTTTTTTGAAATAAAGTACAAATGCAATGATATGATATGAATGAATGCATGCTCTAACTAAATGCAATTCTATATGACATATATAACAAATGAATGCAATCTAAACTATATTATATGATGCATGTTTTCTAGTCTATTATGGTCACCTATGATCAAACCTCCCCAAACCGATTTAAACACTATTTCTAGTGTAGAAATGAATAGGTTTGGCCATTAGTAACTATGCATGAATTCTAATCTATATGCAACTATCTACATGAATCATGTGAGATATAATACAATGCAAGCTATAGTATTTAAACTAACTAATGCAATATGAAATATAATATAAGTGCAAGCCTAAACTATATCTCATATGTATGTTGCTTCATGGTTTAACCTCCCCAAACCGATTTTAAACACTATTTCTAATGTAGGAAGAAAGGGGTTTAATCATGAGGCAAATACATAAATGCAACTATACATGAGAGATAGGAAAAGAAGAGGGTTCTTACAATCATTTTAGGAGATGAAGATGGTATATAGGAAGCATATATAGCCATGACACGAGCCAAATGAGAGAAAAAGAAGAATTTTAGCCTGAACCCGCTCCAGACAGGACTGACCCGCTCGGGTTGTGGGTGAACCCGCTCCAGATAGAACCAACCCTCTCGGGTTGACAGTAAAGACAAGCATTTCTCTTAAAATCCGCTCGGATTCTTTGTCAGAGAACTTTTCTTCTTTTTTTGTCCTTCAACCCGCTCGGATTTGTCTCGGGATGCTCATATTTTTTGAAATTTTGACCCAACACCTTTCTTATGATAACAAACTTACTCACAAGCCCAAATTCTCCCTTTTCTTCATTTCTTTACATTTTTCATCTTCTCATTTTCATTAATTTCCTTCAAAAGCTCAATTAAAATATAAGATCCCTCCCTTTCATCTCTCATGCAATTTATTAAATGAATGCAAAACTACATAAAATGGATATATACAAATTAATGGTTATTAAGAAACTCCATCAAACCAAAGATTATCAATAAACAATTTCATGGAAGATTATCACTAGCACTCAAAGCACGTAGAAGTCGATCAAATTCTTGGGAGTGAGAAATAAATAAGCATGGATAACAACACATGATTATGCAATGAAATAATGCCCAAGTAAGAAACCGAACAAGCATGTCAAGAACATTATGACAAAAATCATAAGAGAAATGATGGATGGTAGGAACATGAAATGGGTAGTTGGTTGGCAATTCACTCAACTCATCCTCCAAATAGTCAAAATCACCACATTCAATGCAAGTACTCTCATTATCATTCAAGGTGATTCAAGGGTGTCTATTTGGGTTTCCCAAATGTCCTCATCATATTCCTCATCCCAACAAGGTCCATTATCAAAGGGGTTGTCGTAACATGGCTCACCAAGTTCAACACAATTGTCTCCCTCAAATATGTCATCCTCAAAGGGTGAGTTTTCACTCAAGCTCACATCCATATCATTCTCACTTTGCCCATTAACATCAAATTCTATGTACTCCTCCTCATCATCACTCTCCTCATCTAGCACTCCATCTTCCCAAGGTGGGGTAATTTTGTGGGCATTGTAGGTTTACTCAAGGTTATAGGAAGGTTTCTCATCCTCACAAAACTCATTTTCATCATAGTTTTCCTCAATGAATTTTTGAAATGTGCTTTTTATCGCTTCTATACCTTCCTTGGCACTTTCAAATATATCATGTATAGTTTGCTTAAGACAATGGATGGTCATGAACTCAACAAATTCCCAAAATTCCTCACAACTCATCTCACATATCCTACCACCACTCAAGTGAAATGCCAAGTTGCGGGTTTCAAGGTTCATGCCATCATAAACAACACAACATGCTTCATAATTTGAAAGAGTAAAACCATGATGCCAAGCATGAGTCATATAATCTTCAAATCTTGCAACATATTTATCAAATGATTCATTTTCATATTGCCAAAAAGTGAATGTAGACATGTTGAGCATGTGAAAAAGAACAAGTACAAGAAATAAATTCCCAAGGAACCAAAATTCCTCAAGAAGAAACACAACTAAAACTAGACAAAAGAACAATTCAAATAAACAACATCGTCCCCGGCAACGGCGCCATTTTGATGGGTGATGTCGTCGGGTCACATCCAATCAAACACATTTATGATACTCAACAAACAACTAGTTAGCGGTAAGTCGAGGTCGATCCATGGGACGGTGGTTACTCAATTCATTCAATCTAATTATGGTTGTGCTTGGGGTTGTCACAATTATAATGGGTTGATGATTCTAATCTAATAAAAGCAATAAACAAGAAACAAAAGGAAAGATGTAAACAATTGATTAAAAATGCTAGGATATCATGGGTTCATAAGGGATTCATGGGAGTTGATCATACAAACATGTTTCCTACTAGATACAAGCAATTATTGTTGTGATGGATCGAGTTGGTTTATATCTTACAATCCAAGGAAGGTTTGGGTCCCGGAGCCGAATCGATTAGATTGTACAACACCTACAAGTCGACTTAATCCTCCCTATCCAACTATATGCATGGTCTAATGAGACTCGAGTTGATTTATATCTTACAAGTCTCATTGAAACGATAAGTGATGGTTGTAAATGCAAGGATTCATAGGCTTAGCATTTCATCAAACATAACATGTGCATAAGTTGAAATCACAACAAGCAAGCAAATTAATTATGGAAGCATTTTAGATTAAGCATGAATCATTCCCCATGTTTATTTCCCCTAATTATCCATTAATCCTAGCTAAGTAACTACTCACTCATGATTAAGTTTAACATGTTAATAAGGTTATCAATCATACTAACAAAGCCAAACATTATGAACAAGTAAGAAAGATTAACAATAATTAAAACAAGGATTAAGAGAATTATACCTATGGAGATTCCAAAATAATAATGCAAAGAATAATAGAAGAACTTGATGATTGATGGAAGGTTGTCAATCTCCCAATAAACCCAATAATCTTCTAATTACCCAATAATAAACTTGAATTCCTCAATAATAAACATGAACAATAATTAAGGAATGATTAATGTGTAATTTGTGGAAAGATTAAATGATAATCTATTCTAATCTACTCCTAATCTAATCTAAGGAAGGATTGATTTAACCTAATGAAAACTTTTTGGTTTGATTATTACAAATGGGGTATATATAATAGAGCATCATTAGGTTAAGCAAGGCTAAAATAGTAATTTAACAATGCTAATTGTTGGGTAGGGAATCGCCGGTCTCAAGAGAGACTCCGGTCTCCTTTTTGCCGGTCTTTGAAAAATATGCGCGGATCATTGTTCACGTAGCAAGGGAAGGCTTCCTGTCCAGGAATACGCTCGTCCCCAGCGTAATATGAGCGTCCTGGGCTTCAACCCGAGCGGGTTGAATTTGTCCCGAGCGGGTTGAGCTGTATCATGCCTTACTTGAGCTCGGATTGTAAAACGGACGCCATTTTCTCATCCGGACTCCTATTGGAGTGATTCAAAAGCCTAGATCACTTGATTTTTCGACGCCGTTTCATCTAGCATACATTTAGAGCCTAATGAGCAACTCTTGGATTGGGTTTCGAGCAATTTCTTCTTGCAATGTCTTCCTTCTCTTCATCCTTATTCTTAACCCTTTGATCCTTCTATATACACTTTATTCCTACATCCTTGGTCATCATTCTTGTCTCCTCTTCATACTAGTCCATCCAATATCATCAAAAAGCTTCCAAATATGCACAAAAGACGGGAATTTCCGCCTTATTATCTCCTTTCCTATAAAACATATAAAATGCACTAGGAAAGCAAAATAGAAAGTATTTGACGGATAAAATGGTCATGAAATGTTATAAAAGTATGCAAAATACGTTCAATTAGGGGACTTAATGTGCGCAAATAATGTTCACATCACTCATCTTAGCAAAATCCACCCCAGCCTCTTTATCCTACCCAAACTTCTTTAAAGCATCTCAGAAGCTGCGCGTCTTGATGCTTTAGCATCTTAACTATCTCATCAATACTCATCATCTCAGCCCTAAAATACAACGCAGTTCTCTTTGGCGGCAGCTTTGAACAATATAAGAGAAAAGGTAAACATAAACACACATCCCACAACTCAAACATGTATATGACCTGTGCAGAACCTACTCGATCGAGCAACACAACCTACTCGATCGACTTGAGGCCACTCGATCGAGTTGCCCACTTACTCGATCGAGTGCCTCGACTCCAGAACCTGACCAGAAAGCATCAAAAACCTCACTTGATCGAGCCCACTACTTACTCGACCGAGTTGACCTCGCTCGATCGAGTCCCTTTACTTACTCGATAGAGTGCCCAAAAACAGTACACTGCTCAGAAACGATATACTTCCCCACTCGATCGAGTCACACCCACTCGATCGAGTACCTCACCTACTCGATCGAGTGCCCCCCACTCGATTGAGTCATGTTGACTCGTATACTACCCGCATGCTCAACTCAACTACCTTCCAACCAAATATATATATGTAAATCGATAAACACACGAGTATGAAAAACAAACAACAACCTATTTCACATGTTTCTGATAAGCCACATTAGAAATCATTTGTCATGCAGTTCCGTTACTTAATCAACACATATACTCACGTTACTCATCACCTTTCACGACAACATTCCCCATCCTCCACATGCATTCATCCACCAATTCACACAACACATTTCTATATAGATATACAACATACATAGATAAACACATAACGATCCCAAGACACACCCCATAGTGACCGGTTCAAAGTTGTAGGGCGAGATCGCGACTTTGGGACGTCTCCTAAGTATTTGTATTAGCTCCTAACAACTCCTAACTGGGTTCATTTTATTTTGACTCCCTAAGTTCATTAGGTTCATTAGTACAGGTTACAAAATCATCGCTCTGATACCACTTTGTAACACTCCCATACTCCAAGTGCCTTGCCAGGACCACTTAAGGCATGGGAATGCTACCATCTCGATTACCCGAGGCAATGTATATCAAATAGACAATAAAGAAAGATACTTTAATAAATGAATTTAAAGTGTTACAAGTCCAAAACCAAAACTGTTAAAGAAGATACAACTGTTCCTCAAAACAGTTAAACCAACTAAATAAAATGAATGTTTAAGACACAGCGGAAGACTTCTAGACATCTCGTGGCAACTCAACCCAGCTATCCCATGTGCATCATCTCATACCTGCTCAATAACTGCTCACCATCCCCAAATGGATCACCACAGTTTTCAAAACATTTAAACCGGGGTCAGTTACTATTTATTTAAAAAAATACAACAAAAGCAATACAGCAATCATCCAATCTCCATCACAACTCCACACACCTGACTACACACTAAAGTGTGTAGTCCTGCCAGAATACACATCGCAACAAGTATTCCACTCCGCCAGTGAGGGACCGCAGCCGCCCCCACCTAAGCCCCGCTTATCTCATCCGAGCGATAACCCAAGTTCCTAAATGTGCATATCCCCTCTGTGGCGGGTTCCATAGAGGGCGAATCAAGGGCGTGAAGCCACTCCCGCAATTGACTCCACTCAGTCGACGACGCACCTTGAGTACCACAGACAAACAATCACAACCAACTACATTATTCAACAACAATCACCAATTACCAATTCCAATATGATACAAATCAACAACAATGATCAACAATAAACAAAACTATGTAAACAATAACCGAGTAGGGGAACCTTACCGGAATAGCAACCACAAGACATCACAAAGAACTAATTAGTATTGTTCCTCTACGAATCCTCCTCCTATAACACATATTCATATAATTATCACCTAATCAACATAATACACCTAAAACCTTCAAATCTACTCAATTAGGGTTTTAAACAAACTCAACGAAACATTATAAAAATTATATAAGAAACTTACCCTTGACGCGACGAACTAAACGGTGTAAAGAACAAGACAATCCGACGATCCTAGCCCTTGGGATTTGCTAATAATGCGATGAAGGAGAACTACGTAACTTTTTTTTTTCTTTTGAAAGGTTTTAGAAGGGTGAAAAAGTGATTAAGAAAGATGACGGAATCCTTTTATAATAATCACGCGTTATTAACAAAACCCGGTCAAAAATAACTCGTAAGACTCACTTACTCGATCTAGTGACCCTTACTCGATCGAGTGCCCAACATACTCGATCGTGTACCCATCAGGTAGCCTACTGTTTCGTATAAAAACATACTTACTCGACAGAGTAAGCCCCACTCGATAGAGTACCCATAGACATAGAAAACCGTAGTATTACAAAACCACCATTGAAGAAGTATCGATATGTCAGCCAGGAAGATTGGTATAACTTTATCGCTTATAGGCAGTCTGACAAGTTTAAGGTAATTTATCTGCGACTCATCTAGATAACTTTATTAGTAATAACTTAATAAGTAAAGAAATATGCTTACGTTACTCGATACAATTCACTTTATGAAGACTATGAGTAAGAAGAACCTAGAGAACATTTCAAAGAAAGAGAGCGTCTTTCATGGCTCCGAGGGTGGTTATAGATTGATTAAGAAGAAGCTTGTAAGTACTTAATTCTTATATTATTAGGTGTTTTATACCGATATTATATATATATACACACACACACACACACACACACACACACACACACACACACACACACACACACACACACACACACACACACACACACACACACACACATATATATATATATATATATATATATATATATATATATATATATATATATATATATATATATATATACGTTCATAGTAATCATACATATTTTGAGAGGATATCAATGCGATGAATAAATAGAAGCAAAAGCTTGGAATCACAATCGTCACGACGCTTGGGTGGCCGGTCACACTCCTAAGAATGGACAGTTAAAATCTCCATATGATAAGGCCATCAAAGACAAAAATTGTAAGTTTGAATAAATATGTCACTCCTACCACTGGTGGTCGGTTATATAATTGTGAGTTTGAATAAAATTTAGTTGCATAATGGTTTTTTGTGTATGTAGAGGATCTGTGAGAAGGAGGTAAAGGAAGGAAAATGGAAGCCTCAAGGACGTGATGACATTCTTGCTAGGGCAATCGGCAAAGCAGAGCATCCTGGTCGTTTGAAAGGAGTATCGACGCATGTTGGTATCACTAAGTATTTTGGGAAAACTACTCGAAGGACAATGAGTGGTGATGATAGGGTATATAAATACTGTATTTTATTTAACATAATTTATAAATATATATGCTAAAATTATACTACTTATTTTAATCATATTCATTTCTACTACACAACTACAAACAATGGCCAGGTTGATACTCAGAATAATGGAAACAGGGGATAAGCCTTCTGAAGAAGAGTTGGTTATGGTTCGGCAAGTCGTAAAGGAAGCAGGGGAGGAGAAAGAAAAAGCGGGCATGCGAACTGGGGATGACATGGCAAAGGAGAATGAGGTGGAAGCCGAAGTCATGTTAAAGGATCAAGATCGGGTAGTTGAAGAGGAAGCCATGAAGGCCGTGAGAGAGGAGGTGGAGGTAGTTGATGATGACACGTTCTTATCATCTCCAAATCCGGCTTTTGACGAGGTATTAGCTACTACGACTAGTTTATAATTGTTGTATATATACTAATTAATTACATATATTAATTAAAGTAGTGCATGTATATATACTAATTAATTAAAATTTGAAGGACGTTTGGAATAAGCCTTGTGTTCTTTACTACAATGCCCCTATAATACCATCCGGCAAAATTGTTGTTGCTAGGGGAGCCGCTTTCTATTACTACCAGATTCAAGAAGTTGAGGTTCAAGGCATTGCCCTCGGTCAGAATTGGAGGAAAGTGGAAGTGACCCACTTATATCTCGAGGAGTATGGTACTCTAACAGTACCACTTAGTGATAATTGGTGTTTGTAAAATGTCGTGGGTTTTATTATGCAATGGCCTGAAGCATTAATTAATGTTGACATCTCCGGGGTATTTATGCTAAAGCTAACACGTTGTATATAATGAACGCCTTTAAATTTATTAGGGTAACCTTATCTAACATATAGTAAGTATTTTAATTTTTATATTTGCAGGAGTTACACGAAGCCATTATGGCTGAAATTAGGACTACTACGTCAACATCCAAAGTCACTGATTCAACTGTCTCTCCACCCAAAATTCAAGAGGTAGTAATAATTTGAAAAATAGATTATGAGTTTTTCCTTTTTTTTTGTTATTTAAATTATAAATGACGTCTCGTGTAATGTGTATATATATATATATATATATATATATTTTCTAAATTGTAAACCGAGCTTAAATGAGACGACGTATATTATAAGTCATCTAATTTTGGTCCACACAAGCCTGCTGAACCTATTAAAGCTAAATATCCGAGCGATGATTATAAGCAAAAATTGAATACTCCAACGCTCGTAGCTTTGCACCAGCTGGCTGAAAGGAAGGCAGCTACTGGGGATGTACTCAGTGAGATCGAAGAGGATGTTTTGGCGAAGGTATAGTTGTTATGATGGATGGAGAATCACTGTGTCAGTTTCTCGACCTTGACGGGTTAGATGTTATGCACATTTTAATTTGGATGAAGTAAGTTTATTAATAAAACTTGTCATTTGGTTTTAAGAATAGTGATGTTTATTTAAATCATCAATGAAAATAACGTTCTTCATTCCATGTGATGTAATAGGTACCTGTTTACACACATCGCTGAGGGGAACTACGTTTCTCATGACTACGGATTCTTGTCACCTCAAGTATTCTCTCTAAAGTTGCTTGGATATACATACGGATATCACATCGATAAAATTGCTCAGCGGTTGAGGACGCCCAAAAGCCTATGGTTTGCCCCATACAATGAGAATCGGTATGTATAGTACTTTATTATAATGAATCACGATTCTATTCATTTATTAACACGCTTACATGCATGTATATGAACTAACAGTTCAATTTTCAATATTTCATAGCGACCATTGGCTGCTAGTGGCAATCAATGTAAGAAAAAACATAGTGTACTGGATCTTGAGGACATGCTCCCTCTGAGAAATTTGTAAAGTTTATAACTAAGTAAGTTTACAACCTTACGTTATAATGTCAATTGTTATTGTATGACCTTTGAAGACTAGGCTCCTTTTAATGTCCCACCAATATTACTGAGCCAAATGGTAATTATAATTTCCTATATATTTATGAATTAGTGTGTTTCGAGCAATTGGAGCATTAAGTCCAACTATTGCACGGATAAAAGTAAATGTATTCTTAATAATTACTCCTATCATTTAATTTATATTTATGCGAGAGGTTGATCTAATTTAGCTTATTTGTATGTGATTTATATAATAGTCTCCTCTACAACAAGACGACAAACAATGTGCCTTTTACTGTTGTCGGTCCATGTGGGAGATTATCACCCGAAAATATACCAGCATAGAGTCACCGGTTAGTGTGTTTTAATAACTATTTCAAACAGAACTTGAGTTTAATTCTGTGTAATATTCAACTTATTATGTCTATTTTGATTAAGTATATTTTGATTTGTAGTTCCCACTTTCAATCAACACCAACGACTCAACCTATTCGAAGGAAGACATCGCCCACATGAGAAATAAGTGGGCCACTTATTTTCTTTTATTAACGGATGGTTAATAGTCCGCGCATTGTGTATGTGTGTATATAGAGCCATGTGTATTTAGTTTTGGTCACCCTGTTTATAATATTTTGATGCTGGGTTGAATAGATCAATCTGTGTAATATTCAGATGATGCAGGATTGAATTTTTCAATGCGCATTTCTTTGAAATGCAATTTTGCGGAGCATTTCAAAGAGAACCTCTCTTTGCAAAAATTAGCATTTCAGCAGTTGCTGGAACCTGCTAAAACAATTTTTTAAAAAAAATATTTATAAATTCGATTACGGTTAAAAATAAAACTGTGGTCAATAAATATATAGAAAACGGTCGCATTTAAATAGAAACCCGTTGACATATTCATCCATAATGCTACGACAAAAATATAATATAACGAAATAAAACCGTTGTCGAATTCAGGACATTTAAAACGGTTTAATAAGCATAAACCGTTGTTATATTTAATATTTTACAACGGTTTTGTTTCAGTAAAACTGTTGTCAAAGGTTTTCGTAGAACATTCCAACTAATACTACCACGGTTTCAATATTATAGACAATGGTTTTTGAACCGTTCTTAATATTCTATTAGGGTTATTCGAACCCATTATTTACATTTCATAACGGTTCTGCCTTTTTAACAACCGTGGTCACAAAATAACAACGGTCGATGTAATAACGGTTCCATGTTTTGTGTTACAACAGTATATCAACTTATCTAACCATTCTTGATCCTATTATTTGGCATAGTGGTAAGTCTCTAGCGCTTTCTTAATCAGTTTGTGATTGTCTTTTGGAGTTTGCCCTAAATTGGGTTAGGATGGGGGTATAAGCTGATTAGGGGTGGTTTATGGTATGGTATTATTTGATTATTCTTTGCTAGGTGACGATTTTGTAGAAGAGCAATTCTAGCCTCGTTGTTGTTGTTGATGATTTCCGGAATTTTTGAATAAGGTACGGTTTTCCTACTCAGTTGATTATATAATTGATTATAAGATGGTATTTGTATTGATTGAATGGTATTATTATTGTAATTGTGGTTGATTGTGATATCTCTGGTTATTGGTTACTATTGGTGAAGCCATTTTCGGGAGATGGTCTTCATACCCAAGTTCGCCCCTTATGGCTCCCGTCACAAGGGGGATGTGCACATTAATGATCTGAGTTCGCTCGGTGCAATGAGCAGGGTTTAGTGTTGGGGCTGGTGTCCTTTACAGTTAGTGCAAGGACTTACAAATCTCTAAAAGGATCAAAGGGTATACTTTTGTATTATTATCAGTTGGTCCACGTTTATCAATAACGGTTGGCTTGCTAGATAAGTTTGACGTTATTGTCATACAGATGGCGGTGATCAACTGGTCCCTAAAAGTCACACTTATAGGATACGTTTGAGAGATGTGACGGTATGAAAATACAAATCATGTTGATGCCAATAATTGACTAAGCGATTAGTCCGAGTTATTTGACTAATAATTAGTCAAATGTGATGTTGAGATATTTTATTTAATACGGATTAAATAATAATGGCTAAGGCGAATTAAGCAGTTAATTCGTAAATTAAATATAAACGATTTATATTTAATTAATGTATATTGAATTTATTTAATTATACAATATTGTCTTTGTCGGACATGTATTAATATATCAACTGAGTCATGTTACTAGTTGATACGTTAACAACCGATAACCGATGACGATTTATAATTGAAAACCCGACATATACATTTTAGCAATTTCGAGTCAAACCACGAGTTAAAATAAGGAGAAAGTGGAAAGCCCACTTCCTCCCTAACCCACGGTTTGGTCGACCGAATGGAACAAAAGGGGAGTTTCTCTCCTTTTGACCTAAGGGAATTCATTTGCACAAAAACTAGGGTTTCGGGGCAATTCTCTCTAAAACCTAGATCTCACATCAGAAAACCTCACATAAACTCTCTCAATATTGCAAGGCAATTAGAGAGTACTTTCTAGCACAAGGGGCATAGTCTCAGACGGTCTTGGGTGCAACGATTAGGAGGAAATCTACTTTGATTTCTGTTCATTACGCCGCATTTCAAAGGACCCGAGGTTGATTCTTATGCTTTATCGTTTTCTATTGTATTTCGTTTATGACCATAAATCGCATGTTAAATTTACGTTATAGTCCTTAAAATTAAGGGAATTTTACGGATATTTTCCTACAAGTGGTATCAGAGCGAGGCCACGTAAATTTTCATTGTGATTTTTCATAAATCGATTTGAAACGATTTTGTTTTTGTCATAAAACCGTGCGGCAGCAGTTTTTTTCTCACGGCAGAATTTTTTTTTTCGGCTGTTGCGTTTTTCCTTGTAAACCGTGCCATGTTTACACGGTTGGTTTTGTTTTTTTTGTATACCGTGTCATGTCTATACACGGCTGAAACGTTTTGTCTGTGCATATTGTTATTTTACACGATCATTATAGCAATATGTTCATGTTTTGCAATTTGTTGATTTATTTTACCCGGCTTTGATCAAAATTGCAAATTGATTTTGTCTTGACAAACTGTTTTCACGAGGGTTTTGAGTTTTCAGAAATTTTTGTTCTCGATCGAGCATGTTCCTACTCGATCGAGAGGTTTTCTGTCTTGTTTTTACTCGATCGAGTCCTTGTAGTACTCGATCGACCACTTTTTAAACCCCCACTGTTCGATCGAGAGGTCCTCGTACTCGATCGAACAGTTTTGCTGACTAAAGTCCTCGATCGACCTCTAGTACTGTCGATCGAGTACTTACTGTTTGGCATACCTCTCGATCGACTAGCAGTTCAGTCGATCGAGCCCTTTTGTTCCTCGATCGAGCACTTTTGTCCCTGGATCGAGGGATTTCGTTTTTGGCTGTGTTTAAAATTTATTTCTTTTGTTTTAAATTTTTTTTGGCCATAAAATGTACTTTATACGGGTATTGTACACTCGCTTGATAGTGAAACGGTTCACTCACGTACCATTTAGTTATTTTAAAGCGTATTTAAAGTAACGGATTGTAATAGATTAAAATTAAACTGATAGAAGCGGTTTTATCACATAAATTTTAATCGTTAAAAGGTGGTTTGGATTAAATTTAACATAATTACGGAATTATGTCACGATTAAATTTGTTTTAGTTGATGCATTTTTTTATTTATCATTATTGTTGAATGCCTTGAATGTTTTTAATTACGTATTTATTTATTTTACAAACGGTTGTAACTTAGTGTGGCCTTAGTAGAACGTGTTACCGTAATGATGGAACACGGTCTTGGTTGTATTTTGAGATCTCGTATCTCCGTTTTGGATTTTTCACTTGTAATTACAGTTTTTATTTAGAATGTAAATAGGTTTATATTTTGTAAATTTTAAATTGTAATTTTGAGAAGACCAAAGATGGAGAAACGGATGCTCACTCCCGCTACATGGATCAAGATGGAACATCAAGACAAGCTTTTTGGGTCCAACGGTGGATTCCAAAGTTGTATTTTGTTCTTTTGCTAGGATAGGCCACACTAGGAATTTTATTTACGTATTGCATTTATTTTTATGCTTTCATCGTAACGATAGCTTGCATCATATTCCGCCTAAAACCAAACCACCTAATTTTTGCATGAAAACTGACACATATAGAGGTCACGAGTTAGTTTTCTATGACATTCTCATGTCACACGATCAATTTTAAGCCATCACCTAAGTTAATTCATTCACGTAATGCTAGATTTTCGTTCACTTAAAATGAATTAAATCTAAGTTGATGGGATCTTCCTCGTATAAACCAAAATTGAGAATAGTCTTTATAGGTCAAACTCCAATGAGTCCCTTCTTCGTCGGTAGGCATAATATGACCCCTTCTACGTCGGGTAAGTTGGAACCGATTGACCTATTTTATCTCAACACTATGGTCACTCGTACGATCCTGTGATTATGGTGGACTATAGATAGGATTTACGGAAATCTATCGACCAAGAGTTCTTACGGAAGAACTAGCTAAACAGTTGGCTTATCAATTTACGGAAATTGAGTCTTGGGATCACTTGTATCATTCTTGAGGGAGATCAATTATGCAAGTGCAATAAGTCTACACGTTAAAATAAATTTTAAATAGACTTAAATCACCTCGATGAGTTGCTTATTCCGTGTTTGTTTTTCTTCCTTTTTCAGTGTAGAACACGATCATTTAAACTGCTTATAACATAATGGCTGGTCTTACTGACGACCCAATGCCAAGTGTCACATTGGACCGTGAGTCCTGGCTTCGGATCTTCATGAATCAGATGAATCAGTCTACTCGACTAAAGAATGATGGATCAAACTTCGCGGACTGGGAGGCAACATTACGGAATGCTGCCACTGCTGACGGAAAGCTCAAATATCTGATTGAGCCCATGCCGCCACACCCAGGTCCCACGGCTAGAATTAACGACCTCGCCAAGTATAGCGAATTCGCCATGGAAGCGGGTGCGATAAAGAACGTACTCATTTTTGCAATGGAACCCAATTTGCAGAAACGCTTCATAGCCCAAGGTGCAAACAAGATTTTCACCACGCTCACTAAGGAATTCTCGAAAGCACCGAGAATCGTGACCTATGAGCATACCACTCGCTTCTTTGATGCGAGACTCCAGAAGGGCCAACCGGTTAGCCCACACATTCTCAGCATGATTGAGAATGTCGAGAAACTGGAGGCACTTGATTGTAAGATCAATGAGAACATCGTGATTGACCGCATGCATCATTCACTCCACGATGGTTTTGCGCTCTTTAGAGCCAATTACTATATGAATGATTTGAAGAAAAGTCCTCACGCACTACACTCCCTTCTCGTACAGACCGAGAAGGACATGAAGTTTAGTGGGAGCCTTAAACAGCATGTTCTCGTTGTTTCAAACAAGGGCAAGGGTAAGGGCAAAGTTCAGCAAAACCTAGCAGTAGGTAAACCGAAGTTTAAGAAGTCAGGATCAGGTAAGAGTGGGCCTGGTGAGGCAAGCAACTCATCAGGCGCGACAAAGAGCAAGAATGGTAACATGGAATACCATCATTGCCACAAGACTGGGCATTGGAGGCGTACATGTCCTGTATACCATGAGGACATAAAGGCAGGTCGCGTTAAACCTGTTGGTATGTCTTCTTCTTCTACTTTTATTCATATGATTGAGATTAACCACGCAAGTTACGGAACTTGGGTACTAGATACTGGTTGTGGTTCTCATCTGTGTAATCATGTGCAGGGGCTCCGAAACATCGAACCCCTAATAAAGGGTGAGGTGGACCTGCGTGTCGGGAATGGAGCACGAGTGGCTGCCGTCTCGAGGGGAACAACGTGATCCAGCTTCCAAGCGGATTTGAGTTATTTTTATATAACTGCTATTATGTACCAAGTCTTTCGAAAAACATTATTTCAGTTTCTGCGCTTGACAAACTTGGTTTTTCATTTGTAATAGAGAATAATTGTTGCATTTTCTCATTACACGATATGATTTACGGCAAGGCAGTCTCCATGAATGGAATTTATGTTTTAGATCAGACGCCATTTTCTCATCCGGACTCCTATTGGAGTGATTCAAAAGCCTAGATCACTTGATTTTTCGACGCCGTTTCATCTAGCATACATTTAGAGCCTAATGAGCAACTCTTGGTTTGGGTTTCGAGCAATTTCTTCTTGCAATGTCTTCCTTCTCTTCATCCTTACTCTTAACCCTTTGATCCTTCTATATACACTTTATTCCTACATCCTTGGTCATCATTCTTGTCTCCTCTTCATACTAGTCCATCCAATATCATCAAAAAGCTTCCAAATATGCACAAAAGACGGGAATTTCCGCCTTATTATCTCCTTTCCTATAAAACATATAAAATGCACTAGGAAAGCAAAATAGAAAGTATTTGACGGATAAAATGGTCATGAAATGTTATAAAAGTATGCAAAATACGTTCAATTAGGGGACTAAATGTGCGCAAATAATGTTCACATCACTCATCTTAGCAAAATCCACCCCAGCCTCTTTATCCTACCCAAACTTCTTTAAAGCATCTGTAAGCGCGTCTTGATGCTCTAGCATCTTAACTATCTCATCAATACTCATCATCTCAGCCCTAAAATACAACGCAGTTCTCTTTGGCGGCAGCTTTGAACAATATAAGAGAAAAGGTAAACATAAACACACATCCCACAACTCAAACATGTATATGACCTGTGCAGAACCTACTCGATCGAGCAACACAACCAACTCGATCGACTTGAGGCCACTCGATCGAGTTGCCCACTTACTCGATCGAGTGCCTCGACTCCAGAACCTGACCAGAAAGCATCAAAAACCTCACTCGATCGAGCCCACTACTTACTCGACCGAGTTGACCTCGCTCGATCGAGTCCCTTTACTTACTCGATAGAGTGCCCAAAAACAGTACACTGCTCAGAAACGATATACTTCCCCACTCGATCGAGTCACACCCACTCGATCGAGTACCTCACCTACTCGATCGAGTGCCCCCCACTCGATTGAGTCATGTTGACTCGTATACTACCCGCATGCTCAACTCAACTACCTTCCAACCAAATATATATATGTAAATCGATAAACACACGAGTATGAAAAACAAACAACAACCTATTTCACATGTTTCTGATAAGCCACATTAGAAATCATTTGTCATGCAGTTCCGTTACTTAATCAACACATATACTCACGTTACTCATCACCTTTCACGACAACATTCCCCATCCTCCACATGCATTCATCCACCAATTCACACAACACATTTCTATATAGATATACAACATACATAGATAAACACATAACGATCCCAAGACACACCCCATAGTGACCGGTTCAAAGTTGTAGGGCGAGATCGCGACTTTAGGACGTCTCCTAAGTATTTGTATTAGCTCCTAACAACTCCTAACTGGGTTCATTTTATTTTGACTCCCTAAGTTCATTAGGTTCATTAGTACAGGTTACAAAATCATCGCTCTGATACCACTTTGTAACACTCCCATACTCCAAGTGCCTTGCCAGGACCACTTAAGGCATGGGAATGCTACCATCTCGATTACCCGAGGCAATGTATATCAAATAGACAATAAAGAAAGATACTTTAATAAATGAATTTAAAGTGTTACAAGTCCAAAACCAAAACTGTTAAAGAAGATACAACTGTTCCTCAAAACTGTTAAACCAACTAAATAAAATGAATGTTTAAGACACAGCGGAAGACTTCTAGACATCTCGTGGCAACTCAACCCAGCTATCCCATGTGCATCATCTCATACCTGCTCAATAACTGCTCACCATCCCCAAATGGATCACCACAGTTTTCAAAACATTTAAACCGGGGTCAGTTACTATTTATTTAAAAAAATACAACAAAAGCAATACAGCAATCATCCAATCTCCATCACAACTCCACACACCTGACTACACACTAAAGTGTGTAGTCCTGCCAGAATACACATCGCAACAAGTATTCCACTCCGCCAGTGAGGGACCGCAGCCGTCCCCACCTAAGCCCCGCTTATCTCATCCGAGCGATAACCCAAGTTCCTAAATGTGCATATCCCCTCTGTGGCGGGTTCCATAGAGGGCGAATCAAGGGCGTGAAGCCACTCCCGCAATTGATTCCACTCAGTCGACGACGCACCTTGAGTACCACAGACAAACAATCACAACCAACTACATTATTCAACAACAATCACCAATTACCAATTCCAATATGATACAAATCAACAACAATGATCAACAATAAATAAAACTATGTAAACAATAACCGAGTAGGGGAACCTTACCTGGAATAGCAACCACAAGACTGTCACAGCAACTAATTAGTATTGTTCCTCTACGAATCCTCCTCCTATAACACATATTCATATAATTATCACCTAATCAACATAATACACCTAAAACCTTCAAATCTACTCAATTAGGGCTTTAAACAAACTCAACGAAACATTATAAAAATTATATAAGAAACTTACCCTTGACGCGACGAACTCAACGGTGTAAAGAACAAGACAATCCGACGATCCTAGCCCTTGGGATTTGCTAATAATGCGATGAAGGAGAACTACGTAACTTTTTTTTTTCTTTTGAAAGGTTTTAGAAGGGTGAAAAAGTGATTAAGAAAGATGACGGAATCCTTTTATAATAATTACGCGTTATTAACAAAACCCGGTCAAAAATAACTCGTAAGACTCACTTACTCGATCTAGTGACCCTTACTCGATCGAGTGCCCAACATACTCGATCGTGTACCCATCAGGTAGCCTACTGTTTCGTATAAAAACATACTTACTCGACAGAGTAAGCCCCACTCGATAGAGTACCCATAGACATAGAAAACCGTAGTATTACAAAACCACCAACGAAGAAGTATCGATATGTCAGCCAGGAAGATTGGTATAACTTTATCGCTTATAGGCAGTCTGACAAGTTTAAGGTAATTTATCTGCGACTCATCTAGATAACTTTATTAGTAATAACTTAATAAGTAAAGAAATATGCTTACGTTACTCGATACAATTCACTTTATGAAGACTATGAGTAAGAAGAACCTAGAGAACATTTCAAAGAAAGAGAGCGTCTTTCATGGCTCCAGAGGTGGTTATAGATTGATTAAGAAGAAGCTTGTAAGTACTTAATTCTTATATTATTAGGTGTTTTATACCGATGTTATATATATATATATACACACACACACACACACACACACACACACACACACACACACACACACACACACACACACATATATATATATATATATATATATATATATATATATATATATATATATATATATATATATATATATATACGTTCATAGTAATCATACATATTTTGAGAGGATATCAATGCGATGAATAAATAGAAGCAAAAGCTTGGAACTGTCAATCGTCACGACGCTTGGGTGGCCGGTCACACTCCTAAGAATGGACAGTTAAAATCTCCATATGATAAGGCCATCAAAGACAAAAATTGTAAGTTTGAATAAATATGTCACTCCTACCACTGGTGGTCGGTTATATAATTGTGAGTTTGAATAAAATTTAGTTGCATAATGGTTTTTTGTGTATGTAGAGGATCTGTGAGAAGGAGATAAAGGAAGGAAAATGGAAGCCTCAAGGACGTGATGACATTCTTGCTAGGGCAATCGGCAAAGCAGAGCATCCTGGTCGTTTGAAAGGAGTATCGACGCATGTTGGTATCACTAAGTATTTTGGGAAAACTACTCGAAGGACAATGAGTGGTGATGATAGGGTATATAAATACTGTATTTTATTTAACATAATTTATAAATATATATGCTAAAATTATACTACTTATTTTAATCATATTCATTTCTACTACACAACTACAAACAATGGCCAGTTGATACTCGAATAATGGAAACAGGGGATAAGCCTTCTGAAGAAGAGTTGGTTATGGTTCGGCAAGTCGTAAAGGAAGCGGGGAGGAGAAAGAAAAAGCGGGCATGCGGAACGAGGATGACATGGCAAAGGAGAATGAGGTGGAAGCCGAAGTCATGTTAAAGGATCAAGATCGGGTAGTTGAAGAGGAAGCCATGAAGGCCGTGAGAGAGGAGGTGGAGGTAGTTGATGATGACACGTTCTTATCATCTCCAAATCCGGCTTTTGACGAGGTATTAGCTACTACGACTAGTTTATAATTGTTGTATATATACTAATTAATTACATATATTAATTAAAGTAGTGCATGTATATATACTAATTAATTAAAATTTGAAGGACGTTTGGAATAAGCCTTGTGTTCTTTACTACAATGCCCCTATAATACCATCCGGCAAAATTGTTGTTGCTAGGGGAGCCGCTTTCTATTACTACCAGATTCAAGAAGTTGAGGTTCAAGGCATTGCCCTCGGTCAGAATTGGAGGAAAGTGGAAGTGACCCACTTATATCTCGAGGAGTATGGTACTCTAACAGTACCACTTAGTGATAATTGGTGTTTGTAAAATGTCGTGGGTTTTATTATGCAATGGCCTGAAGCATTAATTAATGTTGACATCTCCGGGGTATTTATGCTAAAGCTAACACGTTGTATATAATGAACGCCTTTAAATTTATTAGGGTAACCTTATCTAACATATAGTAAGTATTTTAATTTTTATATTTGCAGGAGTTACACGAAGCCATTATGGCTGAAATTAGGACTACTACGTCAACATCCAAAGTCACTGATTCAACTGTCTCTCCACCCAAAATTCAAGAGGTAGTAATAATTTGAAAAATAGATTGTGAGTTTTTCCTTTTTTTTTGTTATTTAAATTATAAATGACGTCTCGTGTAATGTGTATATATATATATATATATATATATTTTCTAAATTGTAAACCGAGCTTAAATGAGACGACGTATATTATAAGTCATCTAATTTTGGTCCACACAAGCCTGCTGAACCTATTAAAGCTAAATATCCGAGCGATGATTATAAGCAAAAATTGAATACTCCAACGCTCGTAGCTTTGCACCAGCTGGCTGAAAGGAAGGCAGCTACTGGGGATGTACTCAGTGAGATCGAAGAGGATGTTTTGGCGAAGGTATAGTTGTTATGATGGATGGAGAATCACTGTGTCAGTTTCTCGACCTTGACGGGTTAGATGTTATGCACATTTTAATTTGGATGAAGTAAGTTTATTAATAAAACTTGTCATTTGGTTTTAAGAATAGTGATGTTTATTTAAATCATCAATGAAAATAACGTTCTTCATTCCATGTGATGTAATAGGTACCTGTTTACACACATTGCTGAGGGGAACTACGTTTCTCATGACTACGGATTCTTGTCACCTCAAGTATTCTCTCTAAAGTTGCTTGGATATACATACGGATATCACATCGATAAAATTGCTCAGCGGTTGAGGACGCCCAAAAGCCTATGGTTTGCCCCATACAATGAGAATCGGTATGTATAGTACTTTATTATAATGAATCACGATTCTATTCATTTATTAACACGCTTACATGCATGTATATGAACTAACAGTTCAATTTTCAATATTTCATAGCGACCATTGGCTGCTAGTGGCAATCAATGTAAGAAAAAACATAGTGTACTGGATCTTGAGGACATGCTCCCTCTGAGAAATTTGTAAAGTTTATAACTGAGTAAGTTTACAACCTTACGTTATAATGTCAATTGTTATTGTATGACCTTTGAAGACTAGGCTCCTTTTAATGTCCCATCAATATTACTGAGCCAAATGGTAATTATAATTTCCTATATATTTATGAATTAGTGTGTTTCGAGCAATTGGAGCATTAAGTCCAACTATTGCACGGATAAAAGTAAATGTATTCTTAATAATTACTCCTATCATTTAATTTATATTTATGCGAGAGGTTGATCTAATTTAGCTTATTTGTATGTGATTTATATAATAGTCTCCTCTACAACAAGACGACAAACAATGTGCCTTTTACTGTTGTCGGTCCATGTGGGAGATTATCACCCGAAAATATACCAGCATAGAGTCACCGGTTAGTGTGTTTTAATAACTATTTCAAACAGAACTTGAGTTTAATTCTGTGTAATATTCAACTTATTATGTCTATTTTGATTAAGTATATTTTGATTTGTAGTTCCCACTTTCAATCAACACCAACGACTCAACCTATTCGAAGGAAGACATCGCCCACATGAGAAATAAGTGGGCCACTTATTTTCTTTTATTAACGGATGGTTAATAGTCCGCGCATTGTGTATGTGTGTATATAGAGCCATGTGTATTTAGTTTTGGTCACCCTGTTTATAATATTTTGATGCTGGGTTGAATAGATCAATCTGTGTAATATTCAGATGATGCAGGATTGAATTTTTTCAATGCGCAGCTGCTGAAATGCAATTTTGCAGTAGCATTTCAGCAGAACCTGCTACTGCAAAAATTAGCATTTCAGCAGTTGCTGGAACCTGCTAAAACAATTTTTTTAAAAAAATATTTATAAATTCGATTACGGTTAAAAATAAAACTGTGGTCAATACATATATTGAAAACGGTCGCATTTAAATAGAAACCCGTTGACATATTCATCCATAATGCTACGACAAAAATATAATATAACGAAATAAAACCGTTGTCGAATTCGGGACATTTAAAACGGTTTAATAAGCATAAACCGTTGTTATATTTAATATTTTACAACGGTTTTGTTTCAGTAAAACTGTTGTCAAAGGTTTTCGTAGAACATTCCAACTAATACTACCACGGTTTCAATATTATAGACAATGGTTTTTGAACCGTTCTTAATATTCTATTAGGGTTATTCGAACCCATTATTTACATTTCATAACGGTTCTGCCTTTTTAACAACCGTGGTCACAAAATAACAACGGTCGATGTAATAACGGTTCCATGTTTTGTGTTACAACAGTATATCAACTTATCTAACCATTCTTGATCCTATTATTTGGCATAGTGGTAAGTCTCTAGCGCTTTCTTAATCAGTTTGTGATTGTCTTTTGGAGTTTGCCCTAAATTGAGTTAGGATGGGGGTATAAGCTGATTAGGGGTGGTTTATGGTATGGTATTATTTGATTATTCTTTGCTAGGTGACGATTTGTTAGAAGAGCAATTCTAGCCTCGTTGTTGTTGTTGATGATTTCCGGAATTTTTGAATAAGGTACGGTTTTCCTACTCAGTTGATTATATAATTGATTATAAGATGGTATTTGTATTGATTGAATGGTATTATTATTGTAATTGTGGTTGATTGTGATATCTCTGGTTATTGGTTACTATTGGTGAAGCCATTTTCGGGAGATGGTCTTCATACCCAAGTTCGCCCCTTGTGGCTCCCGTCACAAGGGGGATGTGCACATTAATGATCTGAGTTCGCTCGGTGCAATGAGCAGGGTTTAGTGTTGGGGCTGGTGTCCTTTACAGTTAGTGCAAGGACTTACAAATCTCTAAAAGGATCAAAGGGTATACTTTTGTATTATTATCAGTTGGTCCACGTTTATCAATAACGGTTGGCTTGCTAGATAAGTTTGACGTTATTGTCATACAGATGGCGGTGATCAACTGGTCCCAAAAAGTCACACCTATAGGATACGTTTGAGAGATGTGACGGTATGAAAATACAGTCATGTTGATGCCAATAATTGACTAAGCAGTTAGTCCGAGTTATTTGACTAATAATTAGTCAAATGTGATGTTGAGATATTTTATTTAATACGGATTAAATAATAATGGCTAAGGCGAATTAAGCAGTTAATTCGTAAATTAAATATAAACGATTTATATTTAATTAATGTATATTGAATTTATTTAATTATACAATATTGTCTTTGTCGGACATGTATTAATATATCGACTGAGTCATGTTACTAGTTGATACGTTAACAACCGATAACCGATGACGATTTATAATTGAAAACCCGACATATACATTTTAGCAATTTAGAGTCAAACCACGAGTTAAAATAAGGAGAAAGTGGAAAGCCCACTTCCTCCCTAACCCACGGTTTGGTCGACCGAATGGAACAAAAGGGGGGTTTCTCTCCTTTTGACCTAAGGGAATTCATTTGCACAAAAACTAGGGTTTCGGGGCAATTCTCTCTAAAACCTAGATCTCACATCAGAAAACCTCACATAAACTCTCTCAATATTGCAAGGCAATTAGAGAGTACTTTCTAGCACAAGGGGCATAGTCTCAGACGGTCTTGGGTGCAACGATTAGGAGGAAATCTACTTTGATTTCTGTTCATTACGCCGCATTTCAAAGGACCCGAGGTTGATTCTTATGCTTTATCGTTTTCTATTGTATTTCGTTTATGACCATAAATCGCATGTTAAATTTACGTTATAGTCCTTAAAATTAAGGGAATTTTACGGATATTTCCCTACAAGTGGTATCAGAGCGAGGCCACGTAAATTTTCATTGTGATTTTTCATAAATCGATTTGAAACGATTTTGTTTTTGTCATAAAACCGTGCGGCAGCAGTTTTTTTCTCACGGCAGAATTTTTTTTTTCGGCTGTTGCGTTTTTCCTTGTAAACCGTGCCATGTTTACACGGTTGGTTTTGTTTTTTTTGTATACCGTGTCATGTCTATACACGGCTGAAACGTTTTGTCTGTGCATATTGTTATTTTACACGATCATTATAGCAATATGTTCATGTTTTGCAATTTGTTGATTTATTTTACCCGGTTTTGATCAAAATTGCAAATTGATTTTGTCTTGACAAACTGTTTTCACGAGGGTTTTGAGTTTTCAGAAATTTTTGTTCTCGATCGAGCATGTTCCTACTCGATCAAGAGGTTTTCTGTCTTGTTTTTACTCGATCGAGTCCTTGCAGTACTCGATCGAGCCCTTTTGTTCCTCGATCGAGCACTTTTGTCCCTGGATCGAGGGATTTCGTTTTTGGCTGTGTTTAAAATTTATTTCTTTTGTTTTAAATTTTTTTTGGCCATAAAATGTACTTTATACGGATATTGTACACTCGCTTGATAGTGAAACGGTTCACTCACGTACCATTTAGTTATTTTAAAGCGTATTTAAAGTAACGGATTGTAATAGATTAAAATTAAACTGATAGAAGCGGTTTTATCACATAAATTTTAATCGTTAAAAGGTGGTTTGGATTAAATTTAACATAATTACGGAATTATGTCACGATTAAATTTGTTTTAGTTGATGCATTTTTTTATTTATCGTTATTGTTGAATGCCTTGAATGTTTTTAATTACGTATTTATTTATTTTACAAACGGTTGTAACTTAGTGTGGCCTTAGTAGAACGTGTTACCGTAATGATGGAACACGGTCTTGGTTGTATTTTGAGATCTCGTATCTCCGTTTTGGATTTTTCACTTGTAATTACAGTTTTTATTTAGAATGTAAATAGGTTTATATTTTGTAAATTTTAAATTGTAATTTTGAGAAGACCAAAGATGGAGAAACGGATGCTCACTCCCGCTACATGGATCAAGATGGAACATCAAGACAAGCTTTTTGGGTCCAACGGTGGATTCCAAAGTTGTATTTTGTTCTTTTGCTAGGATAGGCCACACTAGGAATTTTATTTACGTATTGCATTTATTTTTATGCTTTCATCGTAACGATAGCTTGCATCATATTCCGCCTAAAACCAAACCACCTAATTTTTGCATGAAAAACGACACATATAGAGGTCACGAGTTAGTTTTCTATGACATTCTCATGTCACACGATCAATTTTAAGCCATCACCTAAGTTAATTCATTCACGTAATGCTAGATTTTCGTTCACTTAAAATGAATTAAATCTAAGTTGATGGGATCTTCCTCGTATAAACCAAAATTGAGAATAGTCTTTATAGGTCAAACTCCAATGAGTCCCTTCTTCGTCGGTAGGCATAATATGACCCCTTCTACGTCGGGTAAGTTGGAACCGATTGACCTATTTTATCTCAACACTATGGTCACTCATACGATCCTGTGATTATGGTGGACTATAGATAGGATTTACGGAAATCTATCGACCAAGAGTTCTTACGGAAGAACTAGCTAAACAGTTGGCTTATCAATTTACGGAAATTGAGTCTTGGGATCACTTGTATCATTCTTGAGGGAGATCAATTATGCAAGTGCAATAAGTCTACACGTTAAAATAAATTTTAAATAGACTTAAATCACCTCGATGAGTTGCTTATTTCGTGTTTGTTTTTCTTCCTTTTTCAGTGTAGAACACGATCATTTAAACTGCTTATAACATAATGGCTGGTCTTCGACGACCCAATGCCAAGTGTCACATTGGACCGTGAGTCCGGCTTCGGATCTTCATGAATCGGATGAATCGGTCTACTCGATCAAGAATGATGGATCAAACTTCATGGATCGGGAGCGGCATTACGGAATGCTGCCACTGCTGACGGAAAGCTCAAATATCTGATTGAGCCCATGCCGCCACACCCAGGTCCCACGGCTAGAATTAACGACCTCGCCAAGTATAGCGAATTCGCCATGGAAGCGGGTGCGATAAAGAACGTACTCATTTTTGCAATGGAACCCAATTTGCAGAAACGCTTCATAGCCCAAGGTGCAAACAAGATTTTCACCACGCTCACTAAGGAATTCTCGAAAGCACCGAGAATCGTGACCTATGAGCATACCACTCGCTTCTTTGATGCGAGACTCCAGAAGGGCCAACCGGTTAGCCCACACATTCTCAGCATGATTGAGAATGTCGAGAAACTGGAGGCACTTGATTGTAAGATCAATGAGAACATCGTGATTGACCGCATGCATCATTCACTCCACGATGGTTTTGCGCTCTTTAGAGCCAATTACTATATGAATGATTTGAAGAAAAGTCCTCACGCACTACACTCCCTTCTCGTACAGACCGAGAAGGACATGAAGTTTAGTGGGAGCCTTAAACAGCATGTTCTCGTTGTTTCAAACAAGGGCAAGGGTAAGGGCAAAGTTCAGCAAAACCTAGCAGTAGGTAAACCGAAGTTTAAGAAGTCAGGATCAGGTAAGAGTGGGCCTGGTGAGGCAAGCAACTCATCAGGCGCGACAAAGAGCAAGAATGGTAACATGGAATGCCATCATTGCCACAAGATCGCCCAGGCATTGGAGGCGTACATGTCCTGTATACCATGAGGACATAAAGGCAGGTCGCGTTAAACCTGTTGGTATGTCTTCTTCTTCTACTTTTATTCATATGATTGAGATTAACCACGCAAGTTACGGAACTTGGGTACTAGATACTGGTTGTGGTTCTCATCTGTGTAATCATGTGCAGGGGCTCCGAAACATCGAACCCCTAATAAAGGGTGAGGTGGACCTGCGTGTCGGGAATGGAGCACGAGTGGCTGCCGTCTCGAGGGGAACATACGTGATCCAGCTTCCAAGCGGATTTGAGTTATTTTTATATAAGCTGCTATTATGTACCAGTCTTTGAAAAACATTATTTCGGTTTCTAAGCGCTTGACAAACTTGGTTTTTCATTTGTAATAGAGAATAATTCTTGCATTTTCTCATTACACGATATGATTCTGACAAAGAAGCGGTCTCCATGAATGGAATTTATGTTTTAGATCAGACCACCGAAATATTACACGTAATGAATAAAAAGTTAAAGGTTGGTGACAAAGATCAAACGTATCTATGGCACTGCCGTATGGGACACATAAATGAGAAACGCGTTAAACAGCTCATACAGAATGGAGCTATCTCGGCCTTTGATTTTCAATCATTCGGCACGTGTGAATCATGTCTCATCGGTAAGATGACTCGTATTTCCTTCAAAGGTGTTGGAATGCGCGCTGCTGACCTATTAGGACTCATACATACGGATGTGTGTGGACCTATGTCAATCACCGCACGAGAAGGCTATAGGTATTTCATCACTTTCACGGACGATTTAAGTAGATATGGCTATGTCTACTTAATGAAGCACAAAAGTGAATCCTTAGAGAAATTCAAGGAATACCAGAATCGGGTACAGAACCTACTGGGTAGAAAGATTAAAACACTACGTTCAGATCGTGGTGGCGAGTATCTTTCTCACGAGTTTGATCAACACCTTAAGGACTGTGGGATTGCCTTACGATTAACTCCACCGAACACCTCGGTTGAATAGTGTGTCCGAACGGAGAAATCGAACACTACTTGATATGGTTCGATCCATGATGAGTCACACGGTGTTACCGATTCATTATGGGGTTATGCTCTTACGTACAATTTGCTCTAATACTTAACCAAAGTCCGTCTAAAGCTGTTGACAAGACTCCATATGAACTATGGAAGGGAACGGTCCCTAACTTGTCCTTTATACGGGTTTGGGGCTGCGAGGCTTATGTCAAGTGGAGACACGAGGATAAGCTCAGCCCGCGATCGGTCAAGACATACTTTATAGGTTATCCTAAAGGAACACTTGGTCATTACTTTTATTCGCCAACCGAACAACGTGTTTTTGTTGCGGCTAGTGCGACATTCTTAGAGAAGGAATTTCTCGAGAATGCAAAGAGTGATAGAACCTTCGAATCATCGGAGATTCCCGGAACCAAATACCGAGCAACCATTGGAGGAACCTGTTCCTTCAATCCCGGCTGCGGTTGATATTCCTGAGGAACCTAGGAGGTCGGGAAGAGTCTCTATTCCTCCGGACAGATACATTGGTATGGTCAAGGAACATGACATAGATGACATTCTACTCTAAACGAGTAGCGAACCCGCAACCTATAAAGGTGCCATGACTAGTTCCGACTCAAAGCTATGGCTTGAAGCCATGCAATCCGAGATGGACTCCATGTATGAGAACAATGTATGGGATCTTGTTGACTTACCTGCTAAGGTTCGTCCCCTTCAATGCAAATGGCTTTACAAGATAAAGCATTCAGTGGAAGGTCAACAAGATATCTATAAAGCACGACTAGTTGCTAAAGGTTTCACCCAAGTGCCAGGTTTGCACTACGATGAAATTTTTGCACCCGTAGTCATGCTGCGTTCCATTCGGATTATCTTAGCGATCGCCGCTTTTCATGACTATGAAATTTGGCAAATGGATGTGAAAACCGCCTTCTTAAACGGCTTTTTGGAGGAAGAGTTGTACATGGTGCAACCCGAAGGTTTCATCGATCCACAACATCCTAAGAAAGTGTGCAAGCTTAAGCGTTCCATTTATGGACTTAAGCAAGCATCTCGGAGTTGGAATCATCGCTTCGACCAAGTGATAAAAGAAAATGGATTCATTCGATCAGACGAGGAACCATGTCTTTATATCAAGTCGAGTGGGAGCAAGATTGTCTTCCTAATATTGTATGTTGACGACATACTCCTGATTGGGAATGACATACCTCTCTTAACTTCGGTGAAAGTATGGTTGAAAAACCATTTCCAGATGAAAGATCTGGGTGAGGCACAAGGAATTCTGGGCATCCGTATCTATCGAGATAGATCACGTCGGATGTTATCTCTCAGTCAGGAGTCTTAAATAGACAAAGTCCTAGAGAGATTCAGCATGACTAACTCCAAAAAGGGGTTTCTTCCTATGGCTCCAGGGGTGCATTTGAGCAGGTCTCAGGCACCAGAGACACCGGAAGAGAAAGAGCGCATGACACGGATTCCTTATGCCTCGGCTATAGGATCAATCATGTATGCCATGATATACACACGTCCGGACGTGGCATATGCATTGAGTATGACAAGTCGATTCCAACAGCATCCAGGTGAATCACATTGGATGGCTGTCAAGAACATTCTTAAGTACCTACGGAGGACTAAAGATTGGGCATTGACTTATGGAGGCGAACAAAAGCTATGCGCAACCGATTCTGTGATGCTAGCTTTCAAACGGATCGAGATAACTCGAAATCTCAGTCTGGATTCGTTTTTACCCTTAATGGCGCTGCAGTCAGCTGGAAGAGTTCCAAACAAAGTGTCACAGCAGATTCTACGTCTGAGTCCGAGTACTATGTCTAGACATGTACAACGGAAAGCTCATCTAATCCGAGATTACGTGGAGCAAAAGGAGGTAGTGATTGAAATGATTGCTACAAATGATAATGTAGCAGATTCTCTCACTAAACCATTACGACAAGATAAGCATGAAGGGCATGTTAATTCCATGAGAATTGAACGTGTTCCTGAGTTGTAGTACTCTTTTATGGATTAGATTCATTCTCTTTTGTACTCTATACGACATCATCGTTTTGATATTTATATTTTTTTTTTTCATGTGGAATTGTACGACAATTTTGAACACCACAAAGTGAACTGAACAAACATTATATTTTTAGTCCTTAATTGCCCACGTGAGCTGATAACTCAGGCAATTATTTTGTGACGTTGGTTGATGATGGGTTCAACGAGCCATAAGTCAAACGGTTGACTGACCAATCACAAAGGCGAGTTGTACGGATATCTCGTAGGACACAATTGTGACATCGACGTGGAGTCCTAAATGTTTTATAACATTCGGTGCCACGTCGTGGATAGGACCTCCATGGTGATCCTAAGAGTCGATTCTTTTGACTATCGACTGTCTCTTGAGACTACGGCAGATTTTGGGTGACTTTGGTTTCTTTCTCACGGTCATCCGTAACGAGCCAAGTAGATTTTTTCTTGGTCATTTCATGTTGTGCTTAGATCGGAAGGAGTCGAGTTGAAGGAAATATTCACCTTTATCGTGTACTCGATATTTCTCGGGGCCACTCGAGGAGTTGTAATCAAATGCATGGCCATGCTCGGATACGGATTCGTTTTATCGGTTAAGTTACTCTCTAGTCGGGGAAACCACTCTTGATACAGATCGATTGTAAAATACGACCTTTGCGGATCCGGATCTGCAAATTGTTTTACATTGAGTGGGAGAAATTTTTAAATGAATATGAGAATCGGTTATCGCACATACACTTGTACGGACAATTGGGAGTTTGTTGGAGCTGTGTCCTCCAGTTAGTGCGGATAACGTCATTGCACATACACTTGTACGGACAAGTGGGAGCTTGTTGGGGCTGGTGTCCTTTACAGTTAGTGCAAGGACTTACAAATCTCTAAAAGGATCAAAGGGTATACTTTTGTATTATTATCAGTTGGTCCACGTTTATCAATAACGGTTGGCTTGCTAGATAAGTTTGACGTTATTGTCATACAGATGGCGGTGATCAACTGGTCCCTAAAAGTCACACCTATAGGATACGTTTGAGAGATGTGACGGTATGAAAATACAGTCATGTTGATGCCAATAATTAACTAAGCAGTTAGTCCGAGTTATTTGACTAATAATTAGTCAAATGTGATGTTGAGATATTTTATTTAATACGGATTAAATAATAATGGCTAAGGCGAATTAAGCAGTTAATTCGTAAATTAAATATAAACGATTTATATTTAATTAATGTATATTGAATTTATTTAATTATACAATATTGTCTTTGTCGGACATGTATTAATATATCGACAGAGTCATGTTACTAGTTGATACGTTAACAACCGATAACCGATGACGATTTATAATTGAAAACCCGTCATATACATTTTAGCAATTTCGAGTCAAACCACGAGTTAAAATAAGGAGAAAGTGGAAGCCCACTTCCTCCCTAACCCACGGTTTGGTCGACCGAATGGAACAAAAGGGGAGTTTCTCTCCTTTTGACCTAAGGGAATTCATTTGCACAAAAACTAGGGTTTCGGGGCAATTCTCTCTAAAACCTAGATCTCACATCAGAAAACCTCACATAAACTCTCTCAATATTGCAAGGCAATTAGAGAGTACTTTCTAGCACAAGGGGCATAGTCTCAGGCGGTCTTGGGTGCAACGATTAGGAGGAAATCTACTTTGATTTCTGTTCATTACGCCACATTTCAAAGGACCCGAGGTTGATTCTTATGCTTTATCGTTTTCTATTGTATTTCGTTTATGACCATAAATCGCATGTTAAATTTACGTTATAGTCCTTAAAATTAAGGGAATTTTACGTTATAGTCCTTAAAATCGCATTTGCCAAATTTCATAGTCATGAAAAGCGGCAATTGCTAAGATAATCCGAATGGAACGCAGCATGACTACGGGTGCAAAAATCTCATCGTAGTGCAAACCTGGCACTTGGGTGAAACCTTTAGCAACTAGTCGTGCTTTATAGATATCTTGTTGACCTTCCACAGAATGCTTTATCATGTAAAGCCATTTGCATTGAAGGGGACGAACCTTAGCAGGTAAGTCAACAAGATCCCATACGTTGTTCTCATACATAGAGTCCATCTCGGATTGCATGCCCTCAAGCCATAGCTTTGAGTCAGAACTAGTCATGGCACCTTTATAGGTTGCGGGTACACTACTCGTTAAGAGTAGAATGTCGTCTATGTCATGTTCCTCGACCATACCAATGTATCTGTCCGGAGGAATAGAGACTCTTCCCGACCTCCTAGGTTCCTCAGGAATATTAACCGCAGCCGGGATTGAAGGAACTGGTTCCTCCAATGGTTGCTCGGTACTTGGTTCTGGAATCTCCGACAGTTCGAAGGTTCTATCACTCTTTGCATTCTCGAGAAATTCCTTCTCCAAGAATGTCGCACTAGCCGCAACAAAAACACGTTGTTCGGTTGGCGAATAGAAGTAATGACCAAGTGTTCCTTTAGGATAACCTATAAAGTATGTCTTGACCGATCGCGGGCCGAGCTTATCCTCGTGTCTCCACTTGACATAAGCCTCGCAGCCCCAAACCCGTATAAAGGACAAGTTAGGGACCGTTCCCTTCCATAGTTCATATGGAGTCTTGTCAACAGCTTTAGACGGACTTCGGTTAAGTATTAGAGCGGCTGACAAAAGAGCATAACCCCACAATGAGTCAGGCAACACGGTGTGACTCATCATGGATCGAACCATATCAAGTAGAGTTCGATTTCTCCGTTCGGACACACCATTCAACTGAGGTGTTCCAGGTGGAGTTAACTGTAAGGCAATCCCACAATCTTTAAGGTGTTGATCAAACTCGTGAGAAAGATACTCGCCACCACGATCTGAACGTAGTGTTTTAATCTTTCTACCCGGTGGTTCTGCCCTATTCTGGTATTCTTTGAATTTCTCAAAGGATTCACTTTTGTGCTTCATTAAGTAGACATAGCCATATCTACTTAAATCGTCCGTGAAAGTGATGAAATACCTATAGCCTTCTCGTGCGGTGATTGACATAGGCCCACATACATCCGTATGTATGAGTCCTAATAGGTCAGCAGCGCGCATTCCAACACCTTTGAAGGAAATACGAGTCATCTTACCGATGAGACATGATTCACACGTGCCAAATGATTGAAAATCAAAGGCCGAGATAGCTCCATTTTGGATGAGCCGTTTTTTCGCGTTTCTCATTAATGTGTCCCATACAGCGGTGCCATAGATACGTTTGATCTTTGTCACCAACCTTTAACTTTTTATTCATTACGTGTAATATTTCGGTGGTCTGATCTAAAACATAAATTCCGTTCATGGAGACTGCCTTGCCATAAATCATATCGTGTAATGAGAAAATACAAGAATTATTCTCTATTACAAATGAAAAACCAAGTTTGTCAAGTGCGGCCGAAATAATGTTTTTAGAAAGACTGGGTACATAATAGCAGTTATATAAAGATAACTCAAATCCGCTAGGAAGCTGGATCACATATGTTCCCCTCGAGACGGCAGCCACTCGTGCTCCATTCCCGACACGCAGGTCCACCTCACCCATTACAAGGGGTTCGATGTTTTGGAGCCCCTGCACATGATTACACAGATGAGAACCACAACCAGTATCAAGTACCCAAGTTCCGTAACTTGCGTGGTTATTCTCAATCATATGAATAAAAGTGGAAGAGGAAGAAAACATACCAACAGGTTTAACGTGACCTGCCTTTATGTCCTCATGGTATACGGGACATGTACGCCTCCAATGCCCAATCTTGTGGCAATGGTGACACTCCATGTTACCATCCTTGCTCTTTGTCGCGCTGATGAGTTGCTCGACTCACCAGGCCCACTCTTACCCGAACCCGACTTCTTGAACTTCGCCTTACCTCGCCAGTGCCGCTTTAGCTTTGCCCTTACCCTTGCCCTTGTTTGACACAACGAGAACATCCTGTTTCATGCTCCCGGTGAACTTCATGTCCTTCTCGGTGCATACGAGAAGGGAGTGCCGTTCATGGGGACTTTTCTTCAAATCATTCATATAGTAATTCGCTCTAAAGAGCGCAAAACCATCGTGGAGTGAATGAAGCATGCGGTCAATAACAATGTTCTCGCTGATCTTACAATCAGCGTCTCCGACTTCTCGACATTCTCAATCATGCTGAGAATGTGTGGGCTAACTGGTTGGCCCTTATGGAGTCTCGCATCAAAGAAGCGAGTGGTATGCTCATAGGTCACGATTCTCGGTGCTTTCGAGAATTCCTTAGTGAGCGTGGTGAAAATCTTGTTTGCACCATGGGCTATGAAGCGTTTCTGCAAATTGGGTTCCATTGCAAAAATGAGTACGTTTTTAATCGCACCCGCTTCCATACAAAAATCGTTAAACTTGGCGATCTCATTAGCTCTAGCCGTGGGACCTGGGTTTGGCGGGATGGGCTCTATTAGATATTTGAGCTTCCGTCGGCGGTGGCGGCATTCCGTAATGCCGCCTCCCGATCTGCGAAGTTTGATCCATCATTCTTCGATCGAGTAGACGATTCATCCGATTCATGAAGATCCGGAGCCAGGACTCACGGTCCAATGTGGCACTTGGCATTGGGTCGTTAGTAGGACCAGCCATTTCGGTATTAGCAGTTTAAATATTCGTGTTCTACACTGAAAAGGAAAGAAAAACAAAAACGAAATAAGCAACTCATCGAGGTGATTTAAGTCTATTTAAAAATTCATTTTAACGTGTAGACTCTCGCACTTGCATAATTGATCTCCCTCAAGAATGATACAAGTGATCCCAAGACTCAATTTCTGTAAATTGATAAGCCAACTGTTTAGCTAATTCTTCCGTAAGAACTCTTGGTCGATAGATTTCCGTAAATCCTATCTATAGTCCACCATAATCACAGGATCGTACAAGTGACCATAGTGTTGAGATAAAATAGGTCAATCGGTTCCAACTTACCCGACGTAGAAGGGGTCATATTATGCCTACCGACGAAGAAGGGACTCATTGGAGTTTGACCTATAAAGACCATTCTCAATTTTGGTTTATACGAGGAAGATCCCATCAACTTAATTTTAATTCATTTTAAGTGAACGAAAAACTAGCATTACGTGAATGAATTAATTTAGGTGATGGCTTAAAATCGTGTGACATATGAATGTCATAGAAAACTAACGCGTGACCTCTATATGAGTAAGTTTTCATGCAATTATTAGGTGGTTTGGTTTTAGGCGGAATATGATGCATATTATCGTTACGAAAAATAAATAAAAGAATGCAATACGTAAATAAAATTCCTAGTGTGGCCTATCCTAATAAAAAGAACATAAAACAACTTTGGAATCCACCGTTGGACCCGAGAAGCTTGTCTTGATGTTCCATGTTTGTCCATGCAGCGGGAGTGAGCATCCGGTTCTCCATCTTTGGTCTTCTCAAAAATTACAATTTAAAATTTACAAATATAAACCTATTTACATTCTAAATACAAAAAGAACTGTAATTAGAAGTGAAAAATCCAAAACGGAGATACGAGATCTCAAAATACAACCAAGACCGTGTTCCATCATTACGGTAACACGTTCTACTAAGGCCACACTAAGTTACAAACGTTTGTAAAATAAATAAATACGTAATAAAAGCATTCAAAAACATTCAAAATTAACGATAAATAAAATGCATCAACTAAAACAAATTTATTCGTGACATAATTCCGTAATTATGTTAAATTTATCCAAACCACCTTTTTAACGATTAAAATTTATGTGATAAAATCGCTTCTATCAGTTTATTTTAATCTATTACAATCCGTTACTTTAAATACGCTTTAAAATAACTCAATGGTACGTGTGTGAACCGTTTCACAATCATAGCGAGTGTACAATATCCGTATAAAGTACATATTATGGCCAAAAGAAAATTTTAAAACAAAAGAGTTAAAATTTTACACGCTGCCAAAACGAATTCCCTCGATCCAGGGACAAAAGTTCTCGATCGAGGAAGAAAAGGGCTCGATCGAATGAAGCTGCCATTCGATCGAGGGGTTTGCCAATCAGAAAGTGCTCGATCGACTAAACACGAGGTCGATCGAGGACCTTTATCGACAAAAAACTGTTCGATCGAGTACGAGGAGGTCTCGATCGAAGCGATCAGGTTTTAAAAGTGGTCGATCGAGTACGGTAAGGACTCGATCGAGTAAAAAAACAAGACAAAAACCTCTCGATCGAGTAAGAACATGCTCGATCGAGAACAAAAGTTTCTGGAAAAACAAAACCCTCGTGAAAACAGTTTTGTCGAAACAAAACAATTGCAATTTTGATTAAAACCGAGTAAAATTAAATCAACAAATTGCAAAACATGAACATATTGCTATAATGATCGATTAAAATAACAATATGCAAAAAGAAATCATCCGTGTATCACATGGCACGGTTTACAAAACATATAAAAACAGTCGTGTAAAAAAAATACCAGCCGTGTAGTTTTTATACAAAAACAAAATTGTTTCAAATTCGATTTATGAAAAATCACAATGAAAATTTACGTGGCCTCGCTCTGATACCACTTCAAGGGAAATATCCGTAAAATCCCCTTAATTTTAAGGATTATAACGTAAATATAACATGCGATTTATGGTCATAAACGAAATATAATAGAAAACGATAAAGATAAAGAATCAACCTCGGGTCCTTTGAAATGCGGCGTAATGAACAGAAATCAAAGTAGATTTCCTCCTAATCGTTGCACCCAAGACCGTCTGAGACTATGCCCCTTGTGCTAGAAAGAATTCTCTAATTGCCTTGCAATATTGAGAGAATTTTGTGAGGTTTTCGATGTGAGATCTAGGTTTCCAGAGGACTAATATCCAAAACCCTAGTTTCTGTAAAAATGAGATGATTACTTGCAAAAGAGAGATGCCCTCCCTTTTGTTCACTCGGTCCGTGGGTTTCATGGGGAGTGAGTGGGCTTTCCACTTTCTCCTCATTTTAACTCATGGTCCGACTCGTCTCGCTAAAATGTATACGACGGGTTTTCAATTATAAATCGTCATCGGTTATCGGTTTAAAATATCAACTAGTAACACGACTCAGTCGATATATTAATACGTGTCTGACAAAGACAATATTGTATAATTGATTGATTCAATATACATTAATTAAATATAATTGCTTATATTCAATTTTCAAATTAACCGCTTAATTCGTTTTCGCCATGATTATTTAATCCGTATTAAATAATTATCTCAACATCGCGTTTGACTAATTACTAGTCAATAACTCGACTAATCGGTTAGTCATATTAGGCATCAACATGATCGTATTTTCATCTTTGTCACATCTCTCAAACGTATCCTATAGGTGTGACTTTTAGGGACCAGTTGATCACCGCCATCTGTATGACAATAACGTCAAACTTATCTAGCAAGCCAACCGTTATTGATAAACGTGGATCAACTGATAATAATACCAAAAGTATGCCCTTTGATCCTTTTAGAGATTTGTAAGTCCTTGCACTAACTGTAAAGGACACCAGCCCCAACAAGCTCCCACTTGTCCGTACAAGTGTATGTGCAATAACGTTATCCGCACTAACTGGAGGACACAGCTCCAACATTTAGGTGGGCAAGGCTATGTGTAGATACCCAGTATCTGCTGAGACTCCAACAAACACCCGATGATTATCGGACTACAACATGTTTTGGGATCGCAGCGTTTGATCGACAGTTTGTGTACAACTTTACGTCGGAAAACTTAAAACGATTTTGAAAACAAAACATTTCAAAACATTTCAAAAATACCTGGAGTGTTTAATGCACGGCGACGGGGTCGCAATGACACTAACTAGAGTCAAAACCGGCACCGGACCAAAAACTGACTCGAAAATTCAAATCCCGACTCCAACAACGAGTCAAACCGAGTCAACCACAAAAACAAAATATCTCAAAGCCTTCTATGCTAAATTTTCCCGGATTCATGTTGGTCAAGTACCAAACATGTGACTACAAAACCTAGGATAGAACAAATCATGATTGCGTTTGTTGTGAAAGCGACAACACAGCTCGAAGACCCGCGACGTGGCTCGCGCCTCTTTGAGCAGCCCAGGTGGCCACGTCGCTCAAAACTCACACAACCACTCATTCTCCTATAAATACCCCTCAAATGCCACCCATTTGAGAGTGACGCGAGTGTCCGCCCCCTCTTTTCTCCCTTAAAATTCTCGACTCGACTTCTAAAGTCACAATCAATCAGCGCGTGTTTACGACCTACCGATCGTAAACACGAGCCTTACACATTGTTTGGTACCGTCATCGTGCATTAAACCACTTGATCTACCACTTCGACCACTACACCATCACTAAACTTTTAAAAACACTCTTTTTACTTACCAAAACGGTTTTAAACCGAGTTTTTTCCGATCAAACAAGTTGTTACACTTACGTCGGCCACTCGCCATAACCAAACATGTAAGTATGAGGGTGTAAAAATCCTCTTTTATTATGTTTTCATTTGTTTCATGACTCTAACATGCTAAAACATGCATAACATGAACCAAAACATGGAATAAACGAGCCAAAACTGATTTTTGGTCTGAGGCAGAAGCCCCTTAGGTCGCCAAATGGCTCGCGCCTAAATGGGGTACTCAGACCAGAGATCAACCGTGTTTTTTCTCGTCATTTCCCTCAATCCATATTTCATATTTGTAATCGGTTTTTGCCATTTCAAGTATTTTCGAAACCTTTTTGTTTCATTTCACATGTTTTAACCATAAAACATTTTTCACCCTTGGTTCTTCATACCATGACGGTTAAACCCGTGTTTCGGTGATAATATTTGGTTAATGACATTTAAAAGGTATTTTAAAGCCTTTTATTTCATTTCTTTACATTTTCAAACAAACATATTAGTCACCAACACGAAGTCATCCTTGGTTCTACATACCATGCCGGATTTTAACCTGGGTACGATGATGAGTATCAACTAATTACATTCAAAATGGACTTAAAACAATTAGTCCATAATCATTTTTCAAAACTATTCATGTCAAGTTTGTCAAATCGAACCCGACACCGAATATTATCAAATAATGATGATTATTCGAGTCTAGTTCTTCAAATCAACAAATGCGGTCTAAACGACCTTTTCAAAATCAAACCGGGTTCAAAAAACCCGTTTTTAACACGATTTATAACGTTTTCTAAACAGTCAGAACACGGCATACAACCGTTGGCTAACCCGCGCCTCAAGCAGGCCTTTTCCTTCTCATTTTCAAAACCAGAGGGAGGCCCCTTACACCGCCGGCTGGCTAGCGCCTCTTATAGCCGTCTGGTACAGGGCCTGTTCCCTTCCAGCATTAGTCCAGGACGATCCTGACTCCGGTTAACCCGGATATAGGACGAATCAGATGACTATTCGATTATTCAAACCACATTTGCAAAATGCCATACTAAGACAAATGGATCTTGTTATTCACCCTAAACCTAATACGGTAAATGGATGTTTAATTTCCGTCTTGCATGCAAATCAATCATTAATCCAACTCGACATCTGATACTTGATACGTGGAGTAAATCAACCGACTTAGAAAGCTCTCACATGTTAGGTTTTAATCATTGGATGCACATTCATGCATTTAAACCGTTTTATCAACTTTTGCATTCAACCAACCAAGATCGATCAGTAGAGGCCGCTAAACGCGGGCGGGATTGGGTGTCTGATTAAAGGGCTTCCCAATATGTACCTTCACCTCTTACTCAGAAACTTTGGATAGTGGACGACCTTATCCAGGGCGTACGAGAGTCATTCTAGAGATAGGATGCTAAAGAGGGACGATTTCCTTATCTTTAGTACCTATGTCAAACGCTGCTTTGTGCTTCGATTTGACCGAGGTATAAAGTGGATTTCGAACGGGTTCCAGGCATCCCACAAATGCTTGGTGGCGACTCCGAACATCTCTACTCGTTTCGAGACCCTTACCGAGACGAAATCGACCGATCTAAAACGATCCGGTCGAAGGCATTTTTACGCCGCCGAGCGTGGCTTTCAAAAAAGACCGCTGCCATTGTCCACAGATCGGCTGGGCATACGCAGGTGGGCCATGTCCACAGATTGGCGACTCCGCTGGGGAAAACTAGGACACTTACGTCTTTGTGATACCTAGATGGTGATACTCGAACGAGGTTTTGGTTGGAATGCATTAATTGATATTACGGTCACGGTCGGATTCCTTGTCCGGGCCCACAACCTAACCCTTTTCGACCAATTGGCTCGTCTCGTCGACGTGAGTTTTCTCATCCCCGCGTTTCGAATCCCGATTGAGTCAAGCATACCATTGACGTCACACATTTCTGTTTCTTCAAAGAGCTTTCATCACTTTCGAGCACGAGGCTAGGGCACCCTCCTTACACATTTTGTTTGGATTGGTATCCCTCTCGCAAATCGGGGTTTGATTGCTTGGTGTGTAACCCACCCTTTTAAGCCAAAACCCGTGTCAGTATAATGCATAATATAATGAACTGTGAGTGTTTATGTGCTACTTGATCATAAGTCCTTCCGTGTCATTTTCGAACTTTCAAAAACACCCTTTTTGCGCCGTTATAATGGTCATTTCAAACCTCGGTCTTTCGCCGGCCGCCGATACACGCCTTTCTAGGCCGTCGTAATGACGATTTTCAAACCCGATTTTGTATATCCATTTCAAATCGCCTTTCTAGGCCGTCGTAAGATTTTCAAACCCGGTTTTGTATAACCATTTCAAATCGCCTTTCTAGGCCGTCGTAATGACGATTTTCAAACCCGGTTTTGTATAACCATTTCAAATCGCCTTTCTAGGCCGTCGTAATGACGATTTTCAAACCCGATTTTGTATAACCATTTCAAACACGCCTTTCTAGGCTGTCGTAATGACGATTTTCAAACCCGGTTTTGTATAACCATTTCAAATCGCCTTTCTAGGCCGTCGTAATGACGATTTTCAAAACCCGGTTTTGTATAACCATTTCAAATCGCCTTTCTAGGCCGTCGTAATGACGATTTTTAAAACCCGGTTTTGTATAACCGTTTCAAAATCACCTTTTTATGCCATTATAATCGCCGCGTCTAGACACGGATTTTAACCCGTTTCGCGCCGACAATGGCTCTTTCAAAACCCGAGAAAAGCACACACCCTTTTCTCGATACACTTTCGAGATCCCGAGGACCATGCACCGTCCCCGAGACCTTTCCAAACATTTCAAACTCGATTTTCAAAACATACAGTTTCGAATTTCAAAACCGTCTTGAGAAGCAACACACTGTTTTCCGAGCCGACTCAAACTCAAACCGTCTTTTGCAAATGAACTTAAGACAACCCTTTTCAACTGATCGAATTGCGGAGATTTCTATCTTCGGAAGCCGCCCATTAAAGCGCAAATGAATCTTTTTGAAAATTTCTATTTTCGAAAACTTCGGTCCACCATTCCAATTCCGCCTCGTGTCTATCGAGTCAAAGCAAACGTACTTATGGGTCTTTACTTATGAGTCGTCTCACCACGAGACCCGTCCAATGGCGTCACGCCGTCATGTTGGACTCGTGTCAAAGGTTCAGTCAAACACCGTCACGTCATAAATCGAGTCAGCACCGAGGGACCACACACGGTCGCCCCGTCTTGTTGAGTCTGTCTTTGTCTCGTCTTCTGTGTTGTCTGCATTCAGTCTTGGAACCATGTTGGATTGAGTTGTAATGTGAGTCGTTTTTCTGCCTCAGAGCCATGGCCCCGTCTTCAACTTCGTCTGTCAACCACAACAACAATAATAACAACAGAGATGTCACAACTGATAAGCTAGCCAGCCTGCTTACCGCTCTTAAGGTCACTCTGGATCGCGTCGAGACCCGTATCGACGCCCTCGAGAAGAAGGAAATTGGGGAACACAATACCCCACCTCTGACTGAAACTGAGAAGAGGCTGAAACTCTTGGAAGAGCAGCTCCTAGCCCAGGGCAACAATATCCACCTTGAAAATAACCGAAGGTTCGAACCTGTTGGGGACCAGTTACCCGACAACTTCACCCTGACCGATGTGCCTAAGTTCAAGGGAGTGCAGGACCCACTCAACCACATCCGTGCTTTCAAAGACTACATGGCCATTAAGGGGGTCAAACAGGAGCTCTTTACCCGGATCTTCCCATCCTCTCTAGAGCCGATTCCTCGCCAATGGTACTACTCATTGGATCCGAAAAACCTTACCACTTGGGATGAGATCGCAGTTGAGTTTGCCAAACAGTATGCCGACAATGTCGAAATCCACGCCAACACCCGTACTCTCGAGGTGCTAACCCAAAACGACAAGGAAGGATTAACTGAGTTTCTAACCCGTTGGAGGAGGGTGAGTACTCAGCTGGTTAGTAAGCCGAGTGAATCAACTCTGGTGGAAAAATTTGTCAACAACCTCCGCCCGGTTTATGCCAACCTGCTGAGGTATCAGAATATCAAAACTTTTCAAGATCTGCAGATTCTGGGGACACGTATTGAGGACGACCTCCGAAATGGTGTCTTAGCAAAGACCACTGGCAGGGGTTACCAGGTATCCACCTCAACCGGATCTCGCCCTTACGGTTAGACAAATAAGATTGATAAGGTCAACCTCGTCGAACCATCTGCCAAGAAAACTGAACGCCCCCAGAGAGTGTTCACCAACATAGGGACGACTTATGAAGGTGCCTTAAAAAGGCTCATGGACCAAGGGAAGCTACAACCGATCGGACCCACCCCGGACCCGGCCGACGCCAAGAAGTCCCGATTTTGGAACCCCAACGCCTACTGCCAGTATCATCGAGGGAAATGGCATGATACCGAAAATTGCTTCAAACTCAAGCACCTCATTCAGGACATGATTGAGAAAGGAGATTTGCCCATACCCCCACCAACTAAACCGAACAACAAAACGAATCCCCTGGGAGTTCACGCCATCTCTGACGACGAGCCGACCCTAGACTGCTCTCATCTCATCTTGCCAATTGACGACGAGGTGAATGTTCTGGAAAAGGACCCTTCAGACGGAGTGTTCGTGTTCAGTGCTGCCACCATGCTCACTATGTTTCAGCAAGTTGAAGAGGCCATAGCCAGCCTCTCTGAGAGAATCACTCGACTCGACGACGCCTACCGTCGACTCATCTTCAATCCCCCAACACCGCGTCCGAGGGAGAATTCCCTAAGCATTTTAAACTACCCACCCCCACAAAAATCGCCCTCACAAAAATATTCCCCACAAGAACTACCCACCGAGGAATACCCCTCCAAGGTATCCTCGAGACCCTGAAATTAACGGCATATGGCGGGACGATGTTGAAGATGTCTATGTCATACCGGGGAAGGAAAAGCGGACGAAGGAAATCGGACATCTCACCCGGTCCGGACGTCCCTATCAGAATCCAAGCAACCCAGCGGTTATTCCAACAAAGAATGACCAAATCGTCCCAGAGGTGGACACTCAACCAAAGGCCCCTGAGAACTCAATCCTAAAACAGCTCCAGAAAGGAAAAGCCGAAATCTCAATTTGGCAACTAATCGCAACGTCTTTTGAGCATCGACAGGCATTGCTGCAGGCCTTGGGAAAATTAACTGTGCCCTCCACCTCTTCTCCAGAAGAAATAGTGGCACACATGACGTGAGACGCCCCTGATCTGAGCAACCTGGTCGTCTTGTCTGACGAGTATATTCCCCTGTTCGGAGCCAATCATAACCTGGCCCTGTACATCACCGTACAATGCCTCCAAAAGAATATAACAATGGTCCTTGTGGATGACGGTTCCGCCGTGAATGTCATTCCTCTCAAAACCGCCCACAGGCTGGGCATCAAGGAATCTGATTTAATCCCAACAAATCAAGGAGTACGCGCCTACGACAGCACTCGTCGCAAGGTCGTTGGGCTAGTCACTTTGGCCGTCGCAACCGGACCCTTAGAAAGACAAACCAGTTTTCTAGTGGTCGACATCGACGCGTCCTTCAACATGCTCCTGGGACGTCCCTGGATTCACGCCGTCAAGGCGGTCACATCAACGCTCCACCAAAAGATCAGGGTCCCCTTCAACGGGAAAACGATCACGATCCCCGCTTCCCCAGTCAAAGCAGTTATGAGAAGAGGGGTAGCCTCCCAAGCCATTAAGGAGGACGACAAAGAAATGTGGGGTTTCCAAGCCGTAAACGCCATAACTAATGAACCTGCAACCTCTGAGTGTGACCCGTTCACCAACCTCACGATCAACCGTATCATGATGCGTCAAGGTTATTTCCCGAGTTTGCCACTCAATTCACTAAAGGACCCATTGCCTCCCTTGAAACAGGCTAAGGTCCCCAACATTCCCTTTGGGCTGATATACGAACCTACCAATGAAGACATCCAGGAGATGAACCTCCTAATACGAAAACGCAAGAAGCACAGAGTCATCCTCCGTCCATACCACCTGACTCTCAACGGATACTTTGTCCCCGAGGGAGAGTCTGAACTCTACCACGGCTTTCCGGAGCCGATCTATGACTCTTTGGCAAGGGCTAGATACCCGGGAGTGGAAGTCTTCCAGGACTGCTACTTTATTCCCGACAACATCGAAGCTGCATCAACTGAGTCCAAACCGTCACCATGCCTTGACGGACAAGCTGTCACACTCCTCTTCGGGGAAGATAACATCAAGCACCTCGACTATGAGGACATCATCAACATCGCCCTGAAAGACAATTAGTTTGATCCAACCGCCTTGATCTCCGATACTGACCCGGAGAAAGCTACCCAGGGCTGGAGGAAAACCATCAAGTGGACCGATCGCCAAGGCCGCATTCTCAAGATAACAACTGGAGAAGGCCCTATGTTCAAGGAGGGAAGTGAAGAAGGATCCGAGTCTGAGTCTGAGTCGGAGTCAGAGTCTGTTATAGATCCTAACACTCCAGATGTCCCAGTCAAGGCCCCCTTCCCACTGTTTTATACAAAAGTCGTGGCTGATTCAAAGGCTGAGTCTACTAAGGTCACCCCCACTCCAATGAAAGGTGACAACCTGGAGTCTGTTCCAGGGGCCATTTCCTCTGTCGTGTCGCCTCTGACTCACCACGAGATGTCTGTCCTTTCCGAGCTTTTCGTTCGTGTCAACTTAATGAACGCTAAGTTTGCTTATGACTCATCTCAATTTAACTGCAATGCAATTCTGAATGATCATGAGGAACTTGACTTGAGTAACTTGTTAGAGCTTGTGTCCTCCACAAATTAGTGTGATATCATTTGTAAATCTCTTACAGGTTCACAAGGGTATACTTCGTATATTTAATCAGTTGATTAACGTTTACCTAATAACGGTTGGCTTGCTAGAAAGTTTGACGTTATTATCATACAGATGGCGGTGATCAACTGGTCCCTAAAGGTCACACCTATAGGATGTGTTTGAGAAATGTGGTTATAGAAATATGATCACATTTAATACCCGTCGTGAGGTGTCAAAAATAAGATTTATAATTTCCAACTACAACTATAGCTAGCGGCAGTCGGGTCGAACCACAGAGAGGCAGATGTAAATTCTAGTTGTCTAATTCTAGTCTAAGGTAACGATAAAGTGGGGGGTTTGATTTGAATTGGTCTACAGCTAAGAGTAAATAATAAACTAGAAAGACGGATTAAACAGATAAATAAGGGGTACTAGGATGGTCGGTTCATTAAAGCTTCGGCGGCAGCATACTAAACAGGTCTAAATCGAACACAAGTGAGGCGGGAAACAAGAGGTCCTCTCGGTCCACTCTTTACAAATAGCATCTTTCGATCTCGCTATAGGTCCCTAATATCACTAATACTAACTCTCGTCCTGAAAAGTGACTAACGGTCTAAACTATACCTATCTTTCGATCTCAGCACAGTTTAGTCATCTTTATTGGTGATCAAATAACTTTTCCTATCTTTCGATCTAATGTGTCAGTCATAAATTAAGCATCTAACTGGTCGCATGCATTCGATTCGTTAAATACAACATTAAAATCAATTAAAACGAAGGGTAACCTTACGAGGTCAGTCGATCGACCGAAAATGTCAGTCGATCGACTGACACGCGAATCAGGCCGTGTTCAATACTTTGCCGCCTACGCTATAATTCGCCTACATCCTAGCACAAACTATTTAGCTACTCATGTTGAAAGTGATAACAACAATAATACTAGGGCAACAGAGTATTGAATTCATGAGTAAAGCGGTAAAACAAACAATTAACATGCAATAATAAGATGGTTTCGGGAATCTAGCTATCGATTCTATACTAATAACGAAATAGAAGTAAATTGAAATAGGGCAGAGTAATACCAATATTGCAGAAGAACGATTAAGAACAAGAATGAAATTCCAATGCTAACAATATTCCAAACCCTAATTCTAAAAACCGTATGTAGAAATTAATGTAAAAACTGAATGTGAAACTTGGATAAAAACTGGATGTCAAAACTGAATTCCTATGTTACGTTATATAGCAAATAACGTAACATTATTTCCTAAACCTAACACAACTTTGGGCTTCAAGATTCACGGTCTTTTAATTCTCGTCTGTTTAGCGGTTTGGTCGATCGACTGCTAGGACTGGTCAATCGACTAGTCTTCAGTAAACAGTAGCTTCTGGAACCCGATGGTTGGTCGATCGACTGATGTCAGTGGTCGATCGACCGCTTGAGCTGCTACTTGATTTCTTTAAACTCGTGGACTTGTCTTTTGGGCCTTGAATTGCGCACCAAGCTCGTCCCTCAGGTGAATACTTCACGCCATATGCAATGCAGGATACTCGGGGACGGATTTAGCTCGATTTCCGCTGGATTCTTCACATTTCTGCAACAATGTACAAAAATACGGAAGTAGACGGAAATAGGGAGAAATGTAGCATAAACTACATGAATGAGCTCTGAAATGCGTGTAAAATGGGATATAAAACATCATATAAAAGACACGCATCAACATTGATGCCCAATATGACTAAATAGTTAATCAATGTGTTGATGAGATAATTATTTAATGAAAATTAAATAATATTAGTTGAGACGAATTAATCTGTCAATTCGTAAGATAAATATAATAAGTTATATTTAATTAAATATGTGTAATGTTAGCTTGGACGAATTAATCTGTTAATTCGTAATCAAATATAATCAGTTATATTTAATATCAACAAGATGAATGTGTCATAGTGGTAATAGTGAGGGTACACATACCAAGAGGTCATGGGTTCGATCGTCACTAGATGACAATTCAACACACTTTATATATTTTTGGAAAGACCAAAAATATGGAGAATATACTCCTTATTTCGGTCAGTTTGGCCGAAATTAGGAAAGATTTTTCTTTCCTAATTGACTCCAAAATTTTGGTCAGTATAAAAAGAAAAGGGAGATGTTTATTCTACCCTAATTCTTTTTCTTGACCTAGCCTCTCTCTCTCTCTCATCAGAAAAAACACAAAAACAACTAAATTTTACAGAAAATTTTAGATCGATTCTAGCACAATCAATAGGGCATATCTCATATCGTCTTGGGTGCAACTGATAGGCGAATATCAATTTTGATATTGTTCTTAGGCCGTTTTGCTAGGACCGGAGGTTATTTCTGAATACTTTATTTTGTTTTTGTATTTTTATTTCCCACATAACTACCCACCTCACTTAGCCAAAGAACTTAACAAGCGGGAAACCAGAACCCCCATCATTGAGGAAACCGAGCCTATTAACGTAGGAACCGACAATACACCTCAAGAACTTAGGATAGGGACAACCCTGGACCCCTCGGAATGACAACAGTTCATTGACCTCCTTCACGAATACAAGGACGTGTTCGCCTGGTCTTACAGAGATATGCCTGGGATTGACAGAGAAATTGCAGAGCACCGGATACCCATTAAACCCGGAGCTAAACCTGTGAAGCAGAAGCTACGCCGGATGCGTCCAGAATGGGCCCTAAAAATCAAAGAAGAGGTGGACAAACAGTTCAAGGCTGGGTTCATCAAAGTGTCTGAATATTCGGATTGGGTGGCCAACATTGTGCCGGTACCAAAGAAAGACGGGAGAATTCGGGTTTGCGTCGACTTCAGGGATATGAACAAGGCGGGTCCAAAAGACGACTTCCCTTTGCCACATGTTGACATTCTGGTGGACAACACTGCCGAGCATGCTCTCCTATCATTCATGGACGGGTATGCTGGATACAACCAGATTAAGATGGCTGAAGAAGACATGCACAAGACTACGTTCACTACACAGTGGGGTACATATTGCTACACGGTCATGCCTTTCGGCCTCATCAACGTCGGGGCAACCTATCAAAGAACCGCTACGACTCTCCTACATGATATGATGCACAAGGAGGTAGAGGTATATGTCGATGACATGATCGTCAAATCAAAAGAATGGGACGGCCACATCAGTGCCCTCCGGAAATTCTTCGCTCGTCTGCGGAAGTATAACATGAGACTAAATCCTCAGAAGTGTGCATTCGGGGTCACCTCCGGAAAACTCTTAGGACATGTCGTCAGCAAAAGAGGCATTGAGATTGATCTAACCAAAATCAAAGCCCTTCAACAAATGCCTCGGCCTAGGAACGAGAAGGAGATTCGGGGATTTCTCGGTCAGGTCCAATACATCAGCCGGTTCATTGCCAAGCTTACTATGATTTGCGAACCGATATTGAAGAAGCTTTGTGCCTCCGATCACACCGATTGGGACGACGACTGTCATAAGGCGTTCGACAGGATAAAGGAAATCCTATCCAAACCTCCTGTCCTCATGCCACCTCAACCGGGGATTCCTCTATCCCTATACCTGACTGTTACCAACACAGCCAAGGGCGCAATGCTAGCACAAACAGTTGGCAACGAGGAGCGAGCCATCTACTACATCAGCAAAAAGTTCATTAAGTACGAGACGAGGTATACCCAACTGGAAAAGACATGCCTTGCCCTAGTATGGTCAACAAAGAAGCTGCGGCATTACATGCTCAGCTACACGGTCCACATCTACTCCAAGATGGACCCGGTTAAATACATCTTCGAAAAACCCGTACTAAACGGAAGGCTGTCTAGATGGACACTCATGTTGTCTGAATTTGATCTCAAGTTTGTACCCCCAAGGTTATCAAGGGAAGAGCAGTCGCCGATTTCCTAGCAGAAAATCCCGTCAACGAGGTTCCAACGACCGACACATGGTCACTTCCTGACGAAGACATCCTTTGTGCCGACTCCGACGCATGGGACCTATACTTTGATGGTGCATCTAATCTGAGAGGCTTCGGGGTAGGAATCCTTCTAATATCACCAAAGGGAGAACATGTTCCGATCTCGGTCAAGCTAGACTTCGTCGTCACCAACAATGCCGCTGAATATGAAGCATGTCTCATCGGCCTACAAGCAGCCATCACACTTGGCATCAAGAGATTGAGGGTCCATGACGATTCCTCACTCATCATCAATCAAATTTCCGGATCATGGAAAATCCGATCTGACAGCCTAGCTCCCTACCAAGCGAAGATCAGTCAAGAGGCCGAGTTCTTCGACCAAGTCGACTACTTCCACTTACCGCGAGAGGACATGACATCGATGCCCCTATGTGTCGAGAGAAGGAGTGAGCTAGCTCACATTTGTGCCATTATCGACGATGAGGAAAGCCATGATGAACCTTGGTACCAAGCCATCCTCAATTACAAAACCAAAAACGAATTCCCTCCCAACTCTGATCAAAGAGGACAAAGAGCCATCCGTTTACTTGCATCACAATTCGTGATAAACCAAAATCAACTCTACAAAAGAACGCCCCAAGGAATTCTCCTCCTTTGCATTGACCATCAAAAAGCAAAAAAAGTCATGGGAGAGGTTCACGACGGAGAATGTGACCCTCACATGAGTGGAATGATGCTTACACAGAAAATCATGTGGCTAGGTTACTACTGGACATTCATGGAAGTCGATTGCCGTAACTACGTCGAACATTGCCACAATTGTCAAATCTTCGCCAACATACAACATATACCACCATCCCTTTTATACACCATGACAACACCCTGGCCATTCTCAACCTGGGGCATCGACATCATCGGGAAAGTCAACCCGATAGGCACCAAGGGGCATTGCTTCGTCCTCGTCGCCATCGACTACTTCACCAAATGGGTGGAAGCACAGTCATATGCAGTCTTGACCGCCAAATAAGTGGCCAAGTTCATTCAAAACAACATCATCTGCCGATATGGGGTACCCCATGAAATCATCTGCGATCAAGGCTCTCACTTCCCGGCAGAAACCCAGGCTTTGCTGGACAAATACAAGATCAAACGACATCGATCATCCCCCTACCGTCCCCAAACCAATGGAGCGGTGGAGGCAGCGAACAAAACTCTTGTCACCATTATCAAGAAAATGCAAGACAACTATCGCGAATGGCCGAGCAAACTCCCATTCGCACTCTGGGGATACCGAATCTCCATTCGAACACCGACAGGCGCCACACCCTTCTACCTAGCATACGGTATGGAGGCGGTTCAACCGGTAGAGTTAGAGGTCCCATCTCTACGCATCCTACTAGAGAGTCAAGTCCCTGAGGCGGAATGGACCCGTCGAAGGTACGAACAACTCACTCTTCTAGACGAACGGCGACTCAACGCCTTGCACAACGTCCAGCTATACCAACGACGTATACAACGGGCATTCAATAAGAAGGTTAAACCCAGGAACATCCAGGAGGGCGACTTGGTCCTCAAGTCAGTTCGAGCACCATTACCCGTCGATCCGAGGGGAAAATTCAAACCCAACTGGGCCGGGCCATACCTGGTCAAGAAAATACTTTCGGGGCGCGGTGGGGACCGAGTGACCTAGACGGGGAGGACTTTACAAACCCGACCAACCTAGACCAACTCAAGAAATACTACCCTTGAACCATAGCAACCAACAACCTAACCTAGTTTTACAACTAGCATCGACCTCAACCCTTTTCAATTCAAGTTCCTCAATACGTTCTGATTTGAAATTGCATGTTTTATCGAGTGTAAGCTACGGCACCTTGCCCGTTTCGAATGTCCTTTGATCCGTCAAAGGCAACGTCCATTTGCACTACAAAAACAAACTCCCTGAACTACGAGCATGGTTTGATTTCACCTCTTCAGGTGAATACGTAGGCAGTCCCTCTTATGCCTGAGGGATACAACCACAAAACCCAATTCAAATTTACAAAACATTTCGAACTACGATCATGGTTTGATTTCACCTCTTCAGGTGGATACGTAGGCAGTCCTTTCTTACACAAGAAGGATACAACCGTTCCCACAATCAAAAAACAACATACCCATCAAAAAAGAAGAAAGGGAAAACCATTCCCTTTCCCACAAAAATACAAAAGTGAGCCTTTCTCCCTTTCCACAAAATACCACTTTCCCAAGTGCAAACGTTTAGGACGGTTCAAATCGAATTGCCTTTACCAATGGATGGAAGAAACAAGTGTTCACAACTTTCTACGCGAGCAATCCTCTTATTTAATTAATAATGAGAGGGATTACAATTTCAACAAATAAAGCTCGACGAGTCTACAACTTGTCAAAGCAAAGGTGTCAACTAACACACCTCTCATAATAAGACTAGCACAAAACACACAACAACTAGCTAGTACAACATAATAAAAACTCACAACAATAATACAACATAATAATAAAGCGGGTAATGGAGGTCTTCACTCTTCCATTCTACCCTTGCCTTTTCCTTCGGCGTACATCTTCCCCTTGTTCTTCTTGTTGGCCCGCCTAGCATCGGTTTTCCTCCTCAGAACGGATCCTCAACGGATCCAAGACGGCGACGGCCTCCGGTCTAGCACAAGACCCCATATTTGACCCAATACGAGCCAATGCACGGCCCACCATATTCTTGGGGCCGGAACTCCTCCTCTTCGGTGGTATCATCACATCGGGGGTAGCTCCATCAACATACTCCTCAAAGAAGGCACGGTTGGCCTTACCAACCTCTCGATACTTCAAATCGACAACCTCGTCCTTACGAAATTTGGATCTCTCTTACAAGGACGGAGCACGTGACCACTTGACATAAGCGGGAGTCACCCATGTCGTGGCAGCGGGGTTTGGCACCTCCCAAAGCGGCCGAGTGGCCCACCATCTTTCAAAGAACTCCACAAGCTCGGAGTTCCGGAACACATTCTCTTGGACAAGAGTATCTTGAGCGGGCACCTTTTGTTGACGCCCCATTTGCCTCATGAGCCTTTCGGGATATATGAAGGAAACAACCTTCAAACCCACCGCCATCAAAGAACGAGGACTGGCACCCGAAGCGAGCAACCCCGTGAAGGACCTTAAGTGCCACCACGGCACCACCCAGCGGATATGAGGACCACCCTCCTCCGCCAATCTTGCGGCCCAATAGGCCTCGGTGGAAGCAAAACTATCCGGGTACAACTTCTTCCTCATAGTAAGCTGACGGAAGGAGTAAGAAGAAGGATTAATCGGAGGCTCTACATACCTTAGCCTCTCCAAAATCCACACTTGGAGGATCCTTGGCGATACAAAAGAGGGAGCTTCTCCACAAGAGCCTTCCTTGTCCAAAGCTTGGATAATCTCTCCAAGCACCAACCATGATGGATCTCTACCATGCTCCATTTGCTCTATCACATGGATAAGGGTCATGCTACCATGACATCTTGGCCCCTCCTTTTTCAAGACATCAACAAAGAGGTACACATGGACAAGGCAAAATGCAAGAGCCCTTCTCCTAGCAACCTCCGAGACATTAGCATCTAACCGATTCGAGAAGATGTTGATAAGAGCCAACATATCCACGCCATGGGGAGCAAGAAGAAAGTTGATTTGGCTTGTTTATAAGCCCAACATAGAACGGAATTTCTCCTTGTAGCACAACCGAGTCGGAGGAAGCACCGGAGCACAACCCGGCCACCCGCCAATGACTCCGACTTCTTCGGCGAGATTACAAATTTCACCTTTTGGGAAAACGAAAACATGATGTTTCGAATCCCAAAACCGAGAACATGCTTCAAGAAATGAAGGTTTCACCTTGACTTGACGAAGCACCAACAATTGACCAACTCCCATACAATCGAGTTGATACTTCTCGGGAGGCGACAAATCCCGGCACCATTGCCGCAAGGCGTTCTCGAAAGCATCCATAAAATATTTTTGTGGAAGAAGAGGAGGTTTTGTAGAGATGATTTTGTGTTTCGGATGATGAAACAATGAAGCGCAAACGTCCCTATTTATACAAAATGATTAGCACATTTTTCAGAAAAAGAGGAGAGCCGGCTTCCATCGCCAAGACGCTCGCGCCTCTTTGAGGCTCCTCCAGGATTCCCGCTGTTGACTTGTCTCTTCAACATGTGTTTTCTCCTGACACCTCAAACCTCCCCCCAGGAACCTCGCGCCTCTTCGGGATGATTCCGGGAAATTTTGTGTTTCTTCACACTCACATTTCCTTGTTTTCGCGTTTTACGAAATCCGACACGGTTTCCATGACGCGACTTTAAACATACGGATTTTTATTTCTTTTTTTAAGGGGGAAGGGCTAGTCGCCCCGATCCGCGATGGATCGTTTCCATGTCGATCGAAATTCAAAATTTTTTTTCGCTTTTTCGCAAAAAAAAAAATCAAAATCGAAAATTGATAACACGACATCAATTTTCCTCAAAAATCCAAGCACTCACAAATTCGAGTCTTGACATCAAAAGCCAAATATACTCGTAAAAATCCTTTTCTAAAATTCTTTCCTGACGGTATGAGTTTCATATTTTTTCGAGTCAATTTTCAAAATTTCGATGCAATTTAATTCACGACACGAGTTAATTGCTCAAATTTTCAGCATTTCCTTTGAATTCCGAACGTGACGATTTGTCACGGAATTTTCAAAAGTCATTTCAAAGTTTCAAATTTTAACTTCAAGTCATCTTTGTTAATTTTTGTTTCAATCAAATGCTTTTACGTGTTTGCGTTTATGCGTATGTGCTATCTATCGCCTGTTTTCTACACTAACGATGCAGGAACTGGTGCAAAGCAAAAGGAGAATCAACAGCCGACAGTGCTCCTCTGAAACACAACACAAAAAAGCAAAAAATCACAAAATGAACCACAATCCAAAAACACATATATACAAACCGCCTTACGCAAAATACAAACGTCTATCATACAGACGCTGGCCTAAAACAAACGTCTATCATACAGACACCGGCCTAAAACAAACGTCTATCATACAAACACTTGCCTAAAACAAACGTCTATCATACAGACACTGGCCTAAGACAACGAACTGGGGGTTATCTGCCACCTACCGAACTAAGCACTCTCTATCCTCTCAAATGGAAAAGAAAGAGAGCAACACGGAGAACAGAGGAGCAACAGCGAAAGCAGAGGAGGTTACCATGATGATAACCCCCCGCTCCTGCTCCACGACAAAAAAGAAGACAGTGTCTTGCAGACTTCGGATGATGACGAGGCCAAGAACCATGATGCAATGCACCATTCTGATACAGAACCCCACTCAACAGCCACCCTGTCTATGAGCCACAACGAAAAGGACAAACCGGCCATGTCAGCCGCCTATCCTCCTCTACGGAAGCATCCTCCACCACCGCCTCGAATACGGCAGCCCCCTCGACCGCTACAGCCCCTCCAGGATCGACTTCCTCCTCCAAGGTCTCAACGACGGACCCCATAGGTCCCAAACAATACCCTGTGATAAAAAAACAACAAACAAAAAACGTCAGCCGAAATTTCGGCATTACGACGGCATGAAATGGATAAATCCAAGAACAAAAAAACACAACCTGCAATACAAAAACAAGGGGAAATCCCGCCCCAAACCATTCACAAAAAAAAAACACAAAAACGACTCGCCCCTCTTTTCAAGCAAAAGACGAGTCAAAACCACAAAAACGGCATTTCAAGACCCATACGAGGTCTGCCAACAACCCAAAATACATTCCCGACACAGTGGGGATTTTACATTCCCGACACAATGGGGATTTTTCTACGGTTCAAAAAGGCATTTCATACACTAATTTGAGCCCAAACCGGTCAAAAATTCAAAAACGACCGGAAAAAGGCAAACGTGATTCTATCACGCCTCAAGGTGACCTAAAATACCAATAAGGTCCATTTCAAGGCAAACTGACTCAATTCAAGCCCAAACAGGCGCTTATTTTGTCAGACGTAAGATCGTCGCAAAAGGCAAAAGTCCAATTTTGCCCGCAAACATCCAACGAAGGTTCTAGATGGCAAACACGGGTTTTCCCAACTACAATGCAACCTAGTGGGACCCACTCCCCATGAAAATAAACTTGGCATTGTGAAATGAGACGGTTTCTCGTCTCATTCACGTTTTTCGAGCATAGGGAGCAGGAACGGGGACCAAAATGCAAACTAAAAGCACCCCTATACTCCTAAACAGGTTTCTAACCTAATGCAAACATCAATTTCACTCGAAATTGGCTCAATCAAAAACGCCCAATTCGATTTTTAGGGCAAAACTTCGCCCTAATTTAACCAAGCTAAAATCGACAAATTTGAAAGGATTCAAGAGGGAATACTTACCTTGAGATGACATTTGTTGACAATGGCACAAGAGAAAGCAATCTAGAAGGTCCTTTAATGGCGATTTTGCGAGATTGTTGAGGTTGAAGATGAATGATCATCCGCAGCTCAACCTCGCGTCTTTTTAGCAGAAAATAGGGAAGCCGGCTTCTATCGCCAGATGGCTCGCGCCTAAACCAGGCCTCCCCTTTGCTTTTTCAGCGAAAATTGGGCTTTGGCCCAATTCCCCACAACAAATTCGAATTTTCGTTGACGATATTGAATGTCGTCATTTCCTCGAAAAACAAACAAGACCAAATAGTGAAAATTCAAATTCGCTATTTTCAAAAACTTCAAGCAAAACGGCGATCGAAACCGCCAACTTCAAAAATAATAGCGAAAATTCAAATCGTTATTTTCCTCCAACTTCAAAAATAACAGCGAAAATTCAAAAACCGCTATTTTTCAAGCAACGGCGGCACATAAACCGTCCCTTCAATCAATAGTGAAGATTCCAAATTCACTATTTCTTTCAAATGTCAAACGGCGGCACATAAACCGTCACTTCAATCAATAGTGAAGATTCCAAATTCACTATTTCCATCACATGTCAACGGCGGCACGTAAACCGTCACTTCAAACGCTATAGCAAACTCAAATTTGCTATTTTCCTTCAAAATTAAAACAAACGGCGGTCAAAACCGCCACTGCAAATTCAAGCCGACGAATGGTGAAAGTTCCAAATTCACTATTCTTTCAAATACTAGCATGGGGCTTCCTCGCGGAACCCGCTCATTCCAAAACAGTGATAGTGAAAATCCATACTCACTATTTCCCCAGCGGCATCACGAGTTCGTTACTTTCAAAACAAGCCCAATTGGCGCGGTTATTCCTATGGTCCATTAACCGACCGTGTCATGGCTGGCGAGCCTTTGTCCGCAACCACATCAAGGACACATCCCGAAGATGCCTCGGGTACATTTCCTTATCATGGCTGGCGAGCCTTTGTTCGCAACCACATCAAGGACACATCCCGAAGATGCCTCGGGTACATTTCCTTATCATTGGCTGGCGAGCCTTTGTCCGCAAGCATTCAAGGATAGATCCCGAAGATGCCTCGGGTACATTTCCTCACCAGGGCTGGCGAGCCTTTGTCCGCAACCTTTCAAGGACACATCCCGAAGATGCCTCGGGTACATTTCCTTGTCGCGGCTGGCGAGCCTTACAACGCCCCGCGGCTGGCGAGCCTTACAACGCATCGCGGCTGGCGAGCCCTCCTTACATACGCACCAGGGCTGGCGAGCCTTTGTCCGCAACCTTTCAAGGACACATCCCGAAGATGCCTCGGTTACATTTCCTTGTCTCGGCTGGCGAGCCTTACAACGCCCCGCGGCTGGTGAGCCCTCCTCACATACGCACCACAGCTGGCGACCATTTATCCGCAACCACGCAAGGACATATCCGAAGATGCCTCAGGTATGACTCTTTCTTATGGCTGGCGAGCCTTTGCACGTAGTCTAATGGACTTTAAACGACCCGCACGGACAGTCGACAGACGTTAAAATGTTCCCGACGACAGATCCTTTGACTTGTACCCTCGAGTCGCCTTGGCGTCGCCCTTCCCGACGGCAGGTCCTTGGCCCGAATCCTTTCGAGCCGCCTCGACGTGGCTTGGGTCTTCAGGTTGTAATCTTCGATTGACCTGGGGACTCTACTTTGACTTTCGCCCTGTCCAAGCCTCAGTCAAAGTGGGGGCTCTGTAGATACCCAGTATCTGCTGAGACTCCAACAAACACCCGATGATTATCGGACTACAACATGTTTTGGGATCGCAGCGTTTGATCGACAGTTTGTGTACAACTTTACGTCGGAAAACTTAAAACGATTTCGAAAACAAAACATTTCAAAACATTTCAAAAATACCTGGAGTGTTTAATGCACGGCGACGGGGTCGCAATGATACTAACTAGAGTCAAAACCGGCACCGGACCAAAAACCGACTCGAAAATTCAAATCCCGACTCCAACAACGAGTCAAACCGAGTCAACCACAAAAACAAAATATCTCAAAGCCTTCTATGCTAAGTTTTCCCGGATTCATGTTGGTCAAGTACCAAACATGTGACTACAAAACCTAGGATAGAACAAATCATGATTGCATTTATTGTGAAAGCGACAACACAGCTCGAAGACCTGCGACGTGGCTCGCGCCTCTTTGAGCAGCCCAGGTGGCCACGTCACTCAAAACTCACACAACCACTCATTCTCCTATAAATACCCCTCAAATGCCACCCATTTGAGAGTGACGCGAGTGTCCGCCCCCTCTTTTCTCCCTTAAAATTCTCGACTCGACTTCTAAAGTCACAATCCGACGCGTGTTTACGACCTACCGATCGTAAACACGAGCCTTACACATTGTTTGGTACCGTCATCGTGCATTAAACCACTTGACCTACCACTTCGACCACTACACCATCACTAAACTTTTAAAAACACTCTTTTTACTTACCAAAACGGTTTTAAACCGAGTTTTTTCCGATCAAACAAGTTGTTACACATACGTAGGTCACTCGCCATAACCAAACATGTAAGTATGAGGGTGTAAAAAATTCTGTTTTATTATGTTTGCATTTGTTTCATGACTCTAACATGCTAAAACATGCATAACATGAACCAAAACATGAAATAAACGAGCCAAAACTGATTTTTGGTCTGAGGCAGAAGCCCCTTAGGTCGCCAAATGGCTCGCGCTTAAATGGGGTACTCAGACCAGAGATCAACCGTGTTTGTTCTCGTCATTTCCCTCAATCCATTTTTCATATTTGTAATCGGTTTTTACCATTTCAAGTATTTTCGAAACCTTTTTGTTTCATTTCACATGTTTTAACCATAAAACATTTTTCACCCTTGGTTCTTCATACCATGACGGTTAAACCCGTGTTTCGGTGATAATATTTGGTTAATGACATTTAAAAGGTATTTTAAAGCCTTTTATTTCATTTCTTTACATTTTCAAACAAACATATTAATCACCAACACGAAGTCATCCTTGGTTCTACATACCATGCCGGATTTTAACCCGGGTACGATGATGAGTATCGACTAATTACATTCAAAATGGACTTAAAACAATTAGTCCATAATCATTTTTCAAAACTATTCATGTCAAGTTTGTCAAATCGAACCCGACACCGAATATTATCAAATAATGATGATTATTCGAGTCTAGTTCTTCAAATCAACAAATGCGGTCTAAACGACCTTTTCAAAATCAAACCGGGTTCAAAAAATTCATTTTTAACACGTTTTATAACGTTTTCTAAACAGTCAGAACACGGCATACAACCGTTAGCTAACCCGCCCCTCAAGCAGGCCTTTTCCTTCTCATTTTCAAAACCAGAGGGAGGCCCCTTACACCGCCGGCTAGCTCGCGCCTCTTATAGCCGTCAGTGCACAGGGCTTCCTTCCAAAGATTAGTCCAGGGGCGATCCCGACTCCGGTTAACCCGGATATAGGATGGATCAGATGACTATTCGATTATTCAAACCACATTTGCAAAATGCCATACTAAGACAAATGGATCATGTTATGCACCCTAAACCTAATACGGTAAATGGATGTTTAATTTCCGTCTTGCATGCAAATCAATCATTAATCCAACTCGACATCTTATACTTGATACGTGGATTAAATCAACCGACTTAGAAAGCTCTCACATATTAGGTTTAAATCATTGGATGCGCATTCATGCATTTAAACCGTTTTATCAACTATTGCATTCAACCAACCAAGATCGATCAGTAGAGGCCGCTAAACGCGGGCGGGATTGGGTGTCTGATTAAAGGGCTTCCCAATACGTACCTTCACCTCTTACTCAGAAACTTTGGATAGTGGACGACCTTATCCAGGGCGTACGAGAGTTATTCTAGAGATAGGATGCTAAAGAGAGACGATTTCCTTATCTTTAGTACCTATGTCAAACGCTGCTTTGTGCTTCGATTTGACTGAGGTATAAAGTGGATTTCGAACGGGTTCCAGGCATCCCACAAATTCTTGGTGGCGACTCCGAACATCTCTACTCGTTTCGAGACCCTTACCGAGACGAAACCGACCGATCTAAAACGATCCGGTCGAAGGCATTTTTACGCCGCCGAGCGTGGCTTTCAAAAAAGACCGATGCCATTGTCCACAGATCGGCTGGGCATATGCAGGTGGGCCATGTCTACACTATGGTCTCCCACTGGCGGCGGGGGTTACCTGTTGTGATAGATAACCTAGCAGGGCTACACACTTAGTTGTGTAGTCGGTTACCGGTTACTATTGGAGTTTGGAGGATGGTTACCACAGTTTGGATAGGTTTGAGTATTGTTTTGTGTTTGTGATTTCTTATCCGTTTATTGTTTTCAAAACTGTGGTGATCCATTGGGGGATGTTAAGTAGTTGATTTAGTAGGTAATGGCTGTGGATGTAGCTCGCGGCTCTTGGATGGGGTCGAGTCATCACCGATTGCTTAGCTAGTTTCCGCTGTCACTTAAACCTTAGTTCTTTTGGTTGTTTTGGATTTGTAATAGTTTTAGTTTAACCTTGAGTTGTATTTTCATTTAAATAGTTTTGATATCTGTTAATAGACGTTCTTTGATGGTTTATTTGATATAATTTACCTCGGGCAACCGAGATGATAGCACCTTGATATGCTAAGGTGGTCTTGGCAAGGCACCTTGGTCTATGGGGTGTTACATCGGGTCTCCAGGCAGGAGCTTGAGGGAGTTGTGCGGGTTGTTAAGAGTGGTCCTCGCCGCACCATGAAGTCTTGCGATGTGAAGAGGCAGAGGGTTGAGACAGAGGTGGACGACACTTTGTCAGGGAGTTAGAGAGTTTACGATTTTGGGTTCGGCGAGGGCTAAACCTGTGTGCAGCGCTTGCTTGGGTCGGGCGCTGGGACGGTAGCTAGTTTCTTCTGTGGCTTGACACTCACATATCCTACCGTGCACACGAGGGCCTGGTGAGTTTGCCATTTTGCTGGCCATTGTCATTTTTTTTAGCCTCAATACGCGTTCTGATCCTGTTTTATTTTTAATTTCAGGAGGTTGCTACCATGAGGACCTTCTCGGGTTTCTCGACTTGCATGGATTTCTACGACATCCTACTAGCAGGCTCAAGGGCATTGATAGAAAGGTCGGCCATGGGCATGCTGGTTGCTGCTTGGCGCGAGATTCACTGGTCTACGATTAGCTCGAACTTGTGTTTGATCCGTGCCATGTTGGATCGTTACTGGGATACGATGTCATCCTTCTACATGTAGTTTGGGGAGATCGGCATCACCTCAGAAGATTTTGTTATGGTGTCGGGTCTTCCTTGTGGTGAGACATTGGTCGAGTTTGCGGAGACACCGGAGAGAGTGTCTTCTGCCGTGATCATGGGTTTGATCGGGAATGTTCTACCTCCACCGACCGACGTGACCCCTTTCTTGATGGCGAACTCTTACGTGAGAAATCACTTCAAGGTGAGGGTGGCTGGGTTTGTTCCAGTACCGTTGACGAGTCCTGAGGCGGAGGCTCAGGCTGACGCGGAGGAGGCGCGATTGTGGTTGTGGTACTTCCTGGGTACTACGTACTTTGGTGACAAGGGTGAGGGCTTTTCGACCAAAGTACTTACCTTGCTTGCTGACTTGGACGCCTTGGGCCAATATCACTCGCTACCTGTGTGCATCTGTCTGTCTAGAGACGATGGATGAGGGGAGTGCTTCTGCCTTGGTTGGTCTCGGCCTCATCCTGGAGGTACGGGCGTTTTTGTGTTTTTTGTTTTGTTTTTTTGTTTTTTTTTTTTGTGGAGTTGAGGGTGTTGTAATTCGATGTTTGGAAAGTTGGTTGTTTTATTGTTGCTGTGTTTTATGTTGCAGGCTTGGAAGTAAACTTACCTGCCTACCTTGCGTCCGAAGACGGTGGGCAAGGCGCCTCGGGTTTACCCAGCTGTGAAGGGATGGACGGTGGCTCGGAAGAAGACCACAAATTCGACCTACTTGGAGTGCAGGCATCAGGTGAACGCCCTTCGGCTTGGCAACATGAGTTTTTATTCCTTATCCTTTCCATTTTGCGAGAATAGGTAGAAATAGAGTGACTAGATAGCTCGAAACCCCCAGTTAGTTAACTAGTCTTATTGTGAGTCCAGTTTGTTGCGAGGCCCTAGGAGTACTACACAGGGGTGCCTACCTTTTTTGCAGAGTGCTTATGGCCTCGTACTTGTCGTCGCCTGTACCAGGAGACGGCGATCGACCCGGTCTGGTACCTGGTGAGCGTTTGGCTTGCCAGTGCTTCACCGAGACTTTCGTGGTGCCTGTCGACCCGCCTAGGGTGTTGTTCTAGGAGTCGACGCCTGACAAGGCTTCGGAGCACCTTCAGGGTTGTGGAGGTGAGGAGTTATTGTTGCTGGGGGTGTCCTAGGAGACCTTCCACTTTGACATGGCTAAAGTCGTGTCAACTATATTAAAGTAATCCTATCTTAGTACTAAGAAATACCTAGTTATAAGACAAGTATCGAATCCACAGGGAGGCGGTAATATTCAGTTTGCTAATATTTAAAGTGTCTTAAAGTAACCGTTTTTCTTGAAGATTTGGTTTGTTTTTTTTGCTACGACTAATTGCAATAAAGTAAGAGTTGTAAAAAATAATATTAAAAAGTCTAGGGAGTGGATTCACTAGGTCAATTTATCCGGGGCTGTATTTTAACCAATTGTATGGTCAATCGAATTATCTAAGGTCACGAGATCGGTCGATTCAATTATGCCCTTTAGATTCAGTTAACATGCAATAATTAAACTTAACCTATATGATTATCGTAGCCTATATTAATTCTAACCCGGTCGGTAAAAGTATTAATTCGCTAGACTAAATATCAATTCAGGCCTAAATCAATTAATTAGAATAAGAACAATAATCAAACGATAATTCATGGATGTTGCTAACAATTAATTCATTAACCCCCTTCTAATCAACCTAGATCCCCTTTTACCCTAGATGAAGGATTTAGCTACTCATGTTACTAGAATTAAATAATAATAGAAGACATAATTAAAGACATGCAATAAGAACAATAGAGCAAGTGAATAAACTATATTGAATAATTAATGAAGAAAGATTAAATTACCGTAAACAAATGATTGAAGAACGAATGTTAGATCCAACATAATGCTAGCCGACTAACACTTAGAGTTTTTGGAGATCTGAAAGTAATTAAAAGTGTAACTAATAACCTAATACGAGCTTAGTATATATAATATAAATTAAACGAATTTTAGGAAATATCGGAAAAGTCTTCAGTGATTAGGATACTCGATCGAGTACAGGTCAACTCGATCGAGTACACTCCACTCGATCGAGTACATGCTCTTCTCAGCCTTCTTTCATGCAATCTTCACTTCTTATCTTCTAGTCTTCTTCTTTTCCAAGCCATTCTTTATGTATCCCGTCATGCCAAATCCACGGTGCTTAACTTTACTCGTTTAACCTCATAAATGCGTCATACCTGTATTTTAACAGAAAGTAGCGGCATTATCGACATTCTAATGTAAAAGGTATATAAATAACGTAATTAGCACGGAAATCGTATCAAAAACAACTTAAAGGGAGTCATAAAAGTATATATAAATATGATTCATCAAACTCCCTCAAACCAACTCTTTGCTTGTCCCTAAGCAAAGCAACACACAATATAAAATAGCAATCATACAAATGGTGAATGAATAACTCAGAGCTAATGTCAATGCACATACAAATCCTAAGCTATCCATATCTATAACAAAGTAATGACCAAAATTGTGCCAATAAAACAAATTCAAAGGCATGGGTAATAGAAGAACGCAGCTCAACTCAAGATGTAACATGATATCGCAACTCAGCCAAATACCTTTCAATCTTGCAAGACAAATTATTCGGATTCTCACGGATTCACTCATGCACTCATAAGGGGTAAGTTATATGTAAGATATAATAGAAAGAATAAAGACACTCACTCAACTTATAAAACAAGCATGCATTCTAATGTGATAGAAATCTCTCCAACTAATACGCATTCACAATAAGATAAAAGTACATGTATTAAGGACAATAGGGTGGCTAATGGGAAAATGGTATAGAAGTGGTATGTGTAACACCCCCATACTACAAGTGCCTTACCAGGACCACTTAAAGCATGCAAATGCTACCATCTCGGTTACCCAAGGCAATGTATATCAAATAGCCCATAAAAGAACGTACTTTAATAAAAAAGTTTAAATGATTACATAAGAAAACCAACTGTAAAGTAAAGTACAAATGTTCTAAAACCAAACTACAACTGAAGTACAAAAGTATAAAGACAACACAGCGGAAGCCTACTATCGGACTCGTGGCAACTCCATCCCCAGCTAATCCCACTTGCATCCATTGTATACCTGCTAGACAACTGCTCACCACCCCCAAATGGATCACCACAGTTTTTAAAACATTTAAACGGGGTCAGTACTCATTACACAAATAACACAGCTGCAACAAAAGCAATACAACAAACCAACCAAACAACCCAATCTCGAACATACCAACACACACATGACTACACACTAAAGTGTGTAGTCCTGACAGAATACTCATCGCAACAAGTATTCCACACCGCCAGTGGGGGACCGCACCCGTTCCCAACTAAGCCCCACTCATCTCATCCGAGCGATAAACCCAAGTTCCTTAATGTGCACATCCCTTCTGTGGCGGGTTCCACAGAAGGCGAATCAAGGGCGTGAAGTCACTCCCGCAAGTGACTCCACACAGCCAGGGACGCATCCCGAAGATCACAGACAGTTATACAATAATCACCTTACACAATCAACATTTACCAAAAACCAATTCCAATATGATAATTAATCAACAACAACTATTACCAACAACACTATGTAACCAATACCGAGTAGGGAAACCCTACCTGGAAAAGCAATCACCAATATCGTCACAATCAGCTAATCATAGACGTTCTTCAACGAAATCACCTCCTATAAACACACAATCATACAATCACAATCTAACATCAACAATACTCCTCAAAACCCCCAATTTACCCAATTAGGGTTTAAACAAACTTATCAAAACATTATAAAAATTGTATAAGAAGCTTACCCTTGACACAACGATCACAACGGCATAAAGAACAGGCCAATCCAAGAAACCAAGCCTTGGGATTTGTTAACAATGCGATTGATGCGATGTACGTAACTGTTATTCGTCTCTTTGAAAGGTTTTAGAATGGTAAAGGTGATTAAGCAAAGTGACGGAATCCTTTTTATATTACTCTTGCATTATTAACATAACCCGGCTTAACAATCCCGTAAGACACACTTACTCGATCGAGTGCCCCTTACTCGATCGAGTGTCACACTTACTTGATCAAGTACCCATCAGGTCAGCTACTGTTTTGCGTAAAATGATACTTACTCGATAGAGTAAGCCTCACTCGATAGAGTACTCATAGACATAGAAAACCGTAGTATTCTAGTTTTCCCTCCTTAAAAAGAACTTCGTCCCTGAAGTTCAACCCATACTCAAAACAAACATGCTAACTCGACCAAAACACAACAACGCAACTAAGAACTCAAAACGAAACCCCAACCTATAAAACATGAATTCTTAACACCAACTCCACCAACTATGCTACGTCCACAACATGACTCACGATATCGTATCCACCACATTATAGTCTGTCGACACTAACTCCATAAATTTCCAAATACCATCCACCAACGTCGCTAGCTTCGTCTCACTACATATTATCCACTAGAATCTCCAATATCAAGACACTCATACACATCAAACGGAATGTTACATTCTACCACCCTTAAAACGAACTTCGTCCTCGAAGTTTACTCACACTCATAAACATCATCATCCAACTATCAACACTATCGGACTCATAAACATCATCATCCAACTATCAACAGTATCGAAGTATTCCTAAACATCGAACTACTACAAGCACGTCCATGACCTTTTTAATAATATCCACCACAATACAAATCCCTTCTTTATGCTACACCAACACTCTACTTCCAATTATACTACAACATGTACAACCATCAAACTCTCTTTTACCGCATCCTACTCCTCTTAAGATAAATGTTACATCCTCGTAACTCACTAATACTAGATCCTTAGCTATATCTTCTCATTATCCTCATCACCACCGCCTGTCAAAGATAACCGCCTATAACCTCAACACCTATAACCATTCATATTTCCAAGGCTCTCTTACTTAAACAGTTCTCATGCCTCAATTCATTCGGTACACCACGTAACCTCAACCACAAAACGTTAGCATAACCAATACTCCACTTCTTCCACATTACTGTAAAACGACATACTCCTCTATACAAAGCCCCTATCTCCAAAAGCGTAACTCACAATCCACACTTATTACCCACACTCACACTAGATCCTCAAGTTCCTTTATTTCATTACCGCAAAACTCATTCCTAACTTAACATGATACTAATTCCCAACACCCTATGTTCACTGTCTCTATAAGAGATTATGAACTAATTGCAGCTTCCAGATCAGTATAACATCAATTCCCCAAATCACTTGCCATTACTATGTCAACCCATGCCTCATCCAAAACAAGGTCAAAATTACTCTAACAACCTCTCATAATTGTGTCCCACCAACAGGATATCACTATACTATGACAACAATGGAAACATATACAACTCTCTTCCATATTATACTCTACCCTCACCCCCAAACTGAAGCTGGTAAGAAACATCGATAAACAAAACAACCGTCTATCTGTTCAAACTGAAACTCGCAGGAAACCGCAGTAAACACAACAACAATCGATGTATAACTGGTATATAGTTTAGAAAACTCGTATCGTAATCATCCCGCCTACTCCACCACAACCGATGACGGCATCGCAACACCGCCACCAACAGGCGAACTGCAGCGTGAAAATACCCGCATCAAAACACGAAATACCGTGCTCGGATCACCACCCGAGGCACAACAGCCACATCGGTAGTCATCGCAACACATATAATCCCATAAACACTAACTCGTAGAATTTCCTGGACAAGAAAACTTACTCAAAACCGCTTTACTAGATCACAACGCAACATATCACACGGAATGAATAGATAAGAACCTCATGAATATCATCCATACCTTTTCACGGAACAAACATATATCATGAATACACATACAAGTATAACTAGCCATGCCAGATCACTCAATTATTACTTTTTGATTATCATTCCATTAGGTTACCATACCCAACATATATTACAGAACATTCAGACAACAACTTTATAAATATCACACCATACCACCTCTCGTGAGGCCAGAACCTCACACATACATTTATACACATCATAGACCCGTAATCACATCCAACTAGTCAATCCTGATTACATAAGTTACCACTTGATAAAGGTTACCTCTCGCCCGGGCTTAACTCGTATGCCCCTCATAACACATTCTCTCATTCGTATAACCGTCACTTTCTGCCAAATAGAACCATACCGCTAATACTCCACTACTAGCATCTGCCTCCTCTAACCACATCTTATACTTCCTCACAAGTCACAACCGTACATATCAATCCGGCCTCCACAAAATCAACCTCTTTAGAATTGATATCTTTCTTATCTATCATCACCCTTAACTACTAGTGACAACACCACAACACCACAACACCACCACTGTTCGTATAACAAATCTCTTACACTCACCTCTAAATATAGCAGTTCCTTTCCTATCTTTAGTTAACATTCCAAATAACGAACATCAAATCCACCAACAAAATTTACCTCAACATTCTTCCCAATACCATCCTTAATTGTATCGTCATCTAACTCTCCACCAAAATCTCTTATCGTGCAGATACTCTACCAACTTCTTACTCCCTTAATTCTTCGAAACTCATGACTAACATGTTGTCCTGAAACTCCTATATAACCATTAACTCTCTTTCTTATGATAGTATCATACATCTCGACGATTCCTTACATCTATATCACATAACTCCGGTCAACATTCTCCTAGTTTACTCCCCTCATTCTTTTCCTTTTACACTCGACAAAATCAATTAACAATTCAACTCCTTATTTCTTCTACCTACTCTTTAGCGCTCCGGTTACCTTCTTGTTGCTCCAAAACTTAAATCCCATTATTTCGTATCAGTACCATCTCAATCTTTCTTGCCATGGATCTTCTCTTATCATGCTATCACCCACAAACCAAAACTCGTTTCATACCATAAATTGCCCAAGAAAAGCACACACTAGTTTTACCTCTTAATAAACCAAATCGCCCAAACTCACTCACTGTTTGCAAATCCACGTCGCGACATGTCTCCATCTAAGTTCACTATATACCACTCTTCTCCATTCTCCTACAACGACCTTTCATTACATATATTCTTAACCAACACAATCTAACCATCTCCCTCCATAATTCCTTACACATCTCAAGTTGCTACTATCCACATCCTTCCTTTCAACCTTTTCATTCTCACGTTCCTTACACTTACATCACTCCTTGCTCATATACACTTACCTTTACATTACTCAAATTCGCAATTATATCACTCACCACGTCTCACAAATCTTGCACCATGCCTCAACCAACTCATCAATGTTCCTTTTCTTTTTCCACTATCCATCACAACCACATATAACTCATGTCCTCCCCACCGAACTCATACCCACCATAAGGTGCCACTCACTACATTATAAGATTGGATAACTTATGCATCGATATCGACACGCATGTAAAGCAATGCATAAAGAAGTAAAATAACATCTTTGAATTAAACGTAATATGCAACGAAGTCAAAAGATAAGCATATGACCCAAAACAAAGGTCACTAGATCGAGTACAGCCTACTCGATCGAGTAGGTGAAGGTCAGAAGCACGTATAATAAATTACCAGGTCTACTCAATCGAGTAAGGGTTACTCGATCGAGTAACAAGAGGTGCACTCGATCGAGCAAGGGCCATTCGATCGAGTACCCTACGCATTTCACAGCACTGTCCAATTTCCGTAAAGCGGTCATATCTCACTCGTTTCTTGGTCATTTTGGGCGTGTGACCTATCGTTAGAATCGTACAAACACAAGCTATCACCTCCAATTGGAATCACATCAAAATCATATATACATCTCAAGTTGTAACAGTTTAAAAACCACTTCGTTGTAATCGGACAACATAACTATTTGATTTTCTCTTTCAAACAACTTAAACATCAACAAAGTGTATAAAAGCGACTCGATACTTGAATAACCACAATCCCTAACCACATGTTAGTATCTACCAAAACCAAACAATAACATCTATCATGCTCATACAACTTTCAACTTATCAATCATGTACTACCCGCATGCTTTAACTTTATAACTTTTCGTAAAACAAAACATACTCATACCTTACAAATCCTATTTCCATGTTACTAATACAACAATAGTACAAATCCACTTCGTCACCTAAACATACTCTTAATCACAATTGTAACACCCCCATACTTCAAGTGCCTTACCAGGACCACTTAAAGCATGAGAATGCTACCATCTCGGTTACCCGAGGCAATATATATCAAATAGACCATAAAAGAACGTACTTTAATAAATAAGTTTAAGTGATTACATAACAAAACCACTGTAGAGTAAAGTACAACTGTTCTAAAACCAAACTACAACTGAAGTACAAAAGTATAAAGACAACACAGCGGAAGACTACTATCAGACTCGTGGCAACTCCATCCCAGCTAATCCCGCGTGCATCCATAGTATACCTGATAGGCAACTACTCACCACCTCCGAATGGATCACCACGGTTTTTAAAACATTTAAACGGGGTCAGTACTGATTACACAAACAACACAGCTGCAACAAAAGTAATACAACAAACCAACAAAACAACCCAATCTCTAACATACCACCACACACCTGACTACACACTAAAGTATGTAGTCCTGCCAGAATACTCATCGTAACAAGTATTCCACACCGCCAGTGGGGGACCACAGCCGTTCCCACCTAAGCCCCGCTCATCTCATCCGAGCGATAAACCCAAGTTCCTTAATTTGAACATCCCTTCTGTGGCGGGTTCCACAGAAGGCGAATTAAGGGCATGAAGCCACTCCCGCAAGTGACTCCACTCAGCTAGGGACGCACCCCGAAGATCACAGACAGTTATACAACAATCACCTTACACAATCAACATTTACCAAAAACCAATTCCAATACGACAATTAATCAACAACAACAACTCTTACCAACAACACTATGTAACCAATAATGAGTAGGGAAACCCTACCTGGAAAATCAATCACCAAGATCGTCACAAGCAGCTAATCATAATCGTTCTTCAACGAAATCACCTCCTATAAACACACAATCATACAATCACAATCTAACATCAACAATACTCCTCAAAACCCCGAATTTACCCAATTAGGGTTTAAACAAATTATCAAAACATTAAAAAAATTATATAAGAGGCTTACCCTTGACACAACGATCACAACGGCGTAAAGAACAAGCCAAACCGACAAATCAAGCCTTGGGATTTGTTAACAATGCGATGGATGAGATGTACATAACTGTTATTCTTCTGTTTGAAAGGTTTTGTTAACAATGAATCAATCTCTCTTTTTTTTTCTAGGTTTCTTTTTCTCTTTTTCTTTTTCTTTGCTTCATATTTTTTTTCTTCTTTCCACCATAAGAGATTAACACAATTTCTACAAAAATTTAAGCTACTACCCACTTGACAATAAAAGTCTCAATCCCAACCAAAGTAGCAAAAATAGACATGAAACTCAAGCAACTACGACTGTCCCGATAAGGTAGGTAAATTCTTGATTATAGCTATTAGATGGGATACAAAACAGCTACAAGGGCTCAAATGGACTAACAAAAAGGGTAATGTATGGCTTATTTGAACGGTAAGAACCACCTTTCCGCATGTACTTTATCATATGAACGCGCAAAAATTAATAAACTAATGTCACAATTATGCAATTTGATATTACACATTTCACAAAGAGAACCACACGATCAAGCCTAGTTGACAAATGAGACCATTTTATTGATGTTCCTGGCCTAGGAAGCTCTATAGACATCAGAAATTTAAGTGGTTTACCAACATAATATTGTCAAATTTACCTAGCATAAGGCATATTATTAGGGTCAAGACTTGAGTTATGAGCTTTGTTTCTTGAATAACTAGTCAAAACAATGTACATGGAAAACTATATTGGGATTCAAATGCAAATTATCATCACTGCTACTCAATTCACCAAGACTCGACCTAAAACAAAGTAAAACATGTTTTTGGATTTTTGAAATTTTTTAATTTTTATGGATTTTTTTTTAAACACACAATATAATTAAAAGCACACAACTGAATAAATCCTCCACCAAACCTAAATGTCACAGTATCCTCATTGTGAGGCCTACAACATAGCAATGACACAACAAATCACCAGCAACCTAAAGGCCTAACTAAGAGAATAGGGAGATAACTAAAAACCTAAAGATAATACACTAAAAGAAAGTACAAAGTACGATAATATCAGCTGTAAAGCAGAAGCTCCCCCAAACCAGTTGCAAAGTGGGGGATGTACTGACTAGCCGTCACTACTGCTCATCTCCATCATCATCATCATCATTATAATCACCTAGGACGGTCTCATTGATAGGCTATGTCACACACGTAACAAAGATAAATTCCCTAGAGACAAAATTAATGTAGTAATAGGGGTCGAACACAAGGAGACGGGAATTGCACTATGGAATGCTATGAATAGATTTCTATCAAGGTCGATTACGATTGGTTTTGTTTGGTTTGTTTTGATGATTAGAAAATAAAATGATATAACAAAATATGATTAAAGGAGTCTAGGGGAGTCGGGTAACACATGCAAATGTAAATATATATTCATGCTAAACTCAGAGATAATAACATTGTCAATTGTTTAGGCTTAAAGACACCCACCTCACGATATTAGTGTCAACCATAGACCGGGTCCTAGAGAAACTCTCGTATATGACTAGGTCGTCCTACTACACACGCTTAGTCTAATCCGATTCCGTGCCTCTCGACTTATAGAACGAATTAACAAACTTAATCAATGAATAAGGACTTTAAACAAAGATTAAACGTGACGATGCAAACATGTGATAGAAACATGTGATAGAAACAATTAGACAATATTATATCAACCTAATTTGTCATTTTACATATACTAGATATTGCATGGCTTCCCTAGTCCCTAGACTAAGGAAAATTAGCTACTCATGTTGAAATATAAACTACAAATTATGTTGTATGAAATACTAGACATGCTTATAAAAATGATATAAACTAAGTGATGAATCATAAAATGTAATAGCAAATAAAATGATATAATAAAAGTACTAATGATAAAACTATATGATAATTAAAATAGAAACGTAAACTAAATAAACTAGAATTAGAATTACCGAAATGAAAATGGAACTTGAACTAGAACTTGCAAGGTAGAACAAAATGAGAACCAAAAGCTTGAATAATAACCAAATGTTTAATAACCAAATGCTTAACAATATTAGAACTACAATGAAAACTAAGAGAGAATTGTTTTGCTTAAGGCTAATAGAGCGTGAAATAGTGTATGAAAGACGTATGTAAAAGATATATCCCTAATGACGGATTAAGGCCCCTATTTATAATAAAATAGGGGCATAACGTAAAAGACCAAGAGGGGGTTAACCCCGATCGGGGTTGCCCGCCCCGATCGGGGGCGTGGGTTTCCGGCTATTCTTCCTTCAATTCTTGATTAAATGCTTGAGGGATCCAATGCAAATCCTTAATGCCTCTTTAATCTCCGGTTAAACACTCAATTTATCATCCCATGAGAATCCTAAGAGCATCCCAAGTTGAGCTTCTTATGTAGAATTTTGTGGACTTGTAATGTGGGCTTCATTTTGTGATTTAATTAGCATTCTACATTTCTCATTTCTTCATGCTTGGCCTGTAAGATTCATTAACCTCTTATTAGACATTTCTAATAACTATATGAATTTAGTTTAGTCATAAACTTACAAGATCTTATGCATGCATAACAAATAACATAAAGTAAGAAGAAATCGATCAACTTACATAAAGGGCCGAATGGTTATACTAATTGGACACCTTCCAAATTAGTCTTCTTAAGAAAATCCTATTGCTCCAAGGATGAACTTAGATTCAATATTGGAATATACTCCTCAAGGATTTGTACCAAGATAATCACCCTTAATACATATACTAATTTAAGTACTAGAATTAGTATATGACCCCTTAAAATTAATAACTAATATTATTGATTACTACTACTAATAATGATGGAATAATATTATAGATTTTGTGATATTTCTTCTTAAGAGTAACTAACAAAAATTAGAGAGAGTATACAAAATTACCCTTCTACATTTTTTTGTGTAAGAATGAATTGTGTGATAAAGAAGAGAAAAATCATCTTTCTCCATGAGTGGTCGGGTGCTATTAGGGGAAGAGTGCCTTATCCAATCTCAAGATGTTCTTATCAAGATATAGGGTGTAGGGCTAGGTATAGGTCTTTTAGAAACATAATCATTGTGCTTAATTCTTAATTAGAGCAACAATTAAGTCCTAAACCTACCCAGTCCTTCCATTTACACGGCTCACTTAAGGAGTTAATATGGTCCCTTTTAAGTTTGTCAATTGTTCATTTGTATCGTGTGACATATTGGACATGTTACTAGACATGTTATTTAATAATGCATTTTTAACTTATTAAAAATCATTATATAAATATAAATAAATCACATACAAAAATTGACTAGTAATTCATGATTACAAGTACTTAAAATGGGTCATAGAATTATAAATCACAACAATTTGTATTTATAATAAACCATTCATTCGTATTTTAATTGTTTCATAAACAATAAGTAAACCTAAGTAGTAAAACAATTTAATTACTTAGTACGAATCTTATTTAATCGAATTACAATAAGATACATATTCTTACTCACAAAATCATTTGTTCAATTTTAAGGAATTAATTAACTTGTATCAACATACAATTAATTAATTAACCAATTAAGAGTGTTACCCTAGAGGTATGACCTTAAGGGATCAACTAATCACCACCATCATACGACAGTAATGTCAAACTCTAGTCAGCCAATCATTACTGATTAATGTGGATCAGTTGACAATAAAATATTACCTTCCCTCATGCATTCTTAATATGAGATTTAAACATGTGATCGCATTATTGTCAAGGACACATACTCCAACAATCTCCCACTTGTCCGCGACAAGTGTGCGTCACCAATTCTCTTATCCTATTACTATCTCCCACTCAATGCAAGGTGTCTTGCAGGTCGTACTTACATTTGATCATATCATGAGTGGTTTCCTCGATCTGGAGAATAACTGTCTGACCGGAAATATCTACCGTAGATACCTTCCGAGCGTGGCCACGCATTTCCAATTCATTACTCCTCGAGTGGCCTTGAGATATAAGATAACCATGACAGGGATGGACAATTCTTATTGCACTCTTCCCTTTGAATAGCCACAACTCATCATGACCCAAAACATGCCCATTTGACCCCAATTACGAAGGCCGTAGAACATAAATCAAAGTCACTCTGAAACTGTGCCATCTTAGGCGAACAATCTTTAGTCAAAGAATCGACTCATAAGAATACTATAGTAGCTCTCGCCACGACCAGGCTATAAAAATTTCCAGAACTCTATAAGCGGTCATAAGCCCGACAGAGTGTCCCCTACAGTCTGCCTATGTGATCGACTAGTCATCTCTCATGACTCTATAGCACTTGAACTTGCCATCAATCGCATCACACTCCAGTCACTTCGAGATGTCACCTCATATAAGCAACTAGGGACGAATACTATGTCAATCCAGTTCACTTTAATGGGGTTCAATGTTGTCTCAACAACCCATTTGGATGTAACAAAGTAATAGAAGAGTTTTTTTAAAAAACAAAAACTCAAACGATGAATGCATTATCACATATGTAAAATTGATACCATATCAATTACTACATAACCTATAATCCATACTTAATATTGTATATAACTATACATCTCAACTCAATTGAAATGCCATGACTTATCATGCTTAGCCAATGAAAAGGTCTTGGTTAGCAAGTTTTAGTAATACATTGCACTTTCCCTAACCTTACTATATATTATTTTCCATTTTGTATAATCTTTATTATGACAACCTTTTGAGTACATGTCCCGATCCAATCTAGAGATAGGTTCCTTAGCCTTAGAATAGCTCCCACTGTCCTCACAGTGAATGGGATAGGACCTTCGATTATTGGAATGAACTACCATAGTTCCTCCAATTCACAAAACTGAATCCTAATATCATCCCTTCCTTCTTGCATATCTCATTATTGCAAGTGTATTCAATTTTTGTTGTAAATCTTTCATCGTTCTACTGCCTAGAGCGTTTCCAGCAGATACCCTCCTTAAATAATATAGCCAAGATGGTTCTCTAACCATCCTTATGTGTTTAGAACATGTCTTTTTTGTGTAACTCCATGCACATAAATCCATCTCAGTTCTAAATGCTTAGCTTCATTTCTTTAGTGCTCCAAGAGTACTAACCAATGAACTATATGGCTATATAGAGGCTTCTTCTCAAAAATTTGATTTGTAACTTTTTCTCATACTCCAAGTATACGAAATTTAAGAATGTTGATACATCTAAGCGTAATGAATTAATCCCGCAGCGGAAGCAAGTGGATTCAATTTCTACATGTTCAATACCTTTGAACTTGACTAGACTCTTATCAATATAAGAATATTGATTTGACGCCAATATCCTCTTAGAACTATCTTTATAGGTCTGGATACCTTAGAGATGTATTATTCATCTCCTAAGTCTTTCATTATTCACAATGATCAATATGTCCCTTACATATAAGACTAATAACACCACATTACTCCCACTAAACTCCATGTATAAACATAACAACTCGACAATTCGAGAAATGTTTATCACATGATCAAAACATACAATTTAACTCTTTGACATCTACTTAAGACTTCCTCTTAAGTTCGCATCCTACTTTAGGATAGTTGCGATTTTACAAAACTCATGCGATTTTACAAAACTATATCAAATCATATCCGAATACAATGAAGCGTTGTTGTTGCGTGCAAAACCATTTGCCACCAACCAACCAAGCTTAATAACCATTTTCATGTTTATGCTCATTTCAGACTTTTGCGGAGTTGAAACTAGATAAAGCATCTTAATAAGTTACAGGTTTGTTACTTTTAAAAATAACATGACTCCTGTCTACTTAGATTTCGAAGAAATAATTACTGATTTTGACCAAGAAGGAACATCTTCCTACGTCTTTTCTCAGTTTGTGGCTCTTGAACATTTTCTCCCACTCTGTCTATAAGAAATAATACTCTTTTTTCTAAAAGACAGCATCACGAACCACAAACCCTTTGCTCTTGTGATCATGTAGGAAGAGAGACCACACGTTCATTATCGAAACAAGCTACAATTTAGGTACCATGCCTAACCATATCACATATGAAATGTAGATGATTGCTTTAATTATGCTTTGTTTTAGTGGAATAAGTAAATACTAGACAAATTGTGATAGAAACTACTTCCAACTTTATAGTAAACATTTAATCATATCGTATAGGATTCTTTGTCAATTTCTAATATTATGAAGGTGAACTAGTGATACCATATCACACTCTTTTTGGTGCATATAAAAGTCTTCACTTTATTGTTCCCTATATTAACAAAGTACTAATACTTTGGTCATAATCTCTAGGTTTTGATACTTTTAAACATTCATTGAACTTATTCAAAGAATTTCTCTTCTTAACTCATTAAGTGGATACCAAGTATCTACCTAGTTCGTTGGTAAAAGAGATGAAGAAGTAATAACCCTTTCTGATTGAATTATATTCAACCATACACATCAAAGTGTAAATAGGGCGAATATCTTGCTATATTCATAATTCTTTTCTAGAAAGAAGTCATGAATTAATCTTGCTTTGAATACAAGATCCTCACATATCAAGAGATTCTCTATCAAATGGTTTGGGACACTAGTCAAAACTAGTGTCTATGAGCAATTTTAATCGAGAATCGAGAAATAATGGGGTTCACCAATTTGAGCCTTATACAATATATATGACATTTATTTTAGTTTTAATATAATTACCTAGATATGTATGGTTTCACCATAACCTCGACATACTTATACAACAGTACTGGAAATCTTACAAGACCACAGGGTTACACATTACCTTTATTTAAGTTGCCTTTTCATACAGGCCCACTACACTACTTATGATAGGCGGATATAGACACACACAGTTTGACACTCAACAAATAACACACGACGTTGCTTGGATGTTTCAGCCACATATACGGACATATTTTATAGGGGTTTTAGGAGTACATTGCTTGGAAAACAGCCACAACCTGTTTGTAGGCATCGACGCTTTCTGACCTGGCTGACTGCTGCCCATCAAAGATGGTCGCATACGGTACTTGGACATATTCCACTATATTCTTCAGAAGCTCGGCATCCGAGTCTGTGGCTACCCAGAGGTATGGTTCGAGTGTTGATCTATTCGGAGCATTCCAGTCGTTCCTGCCATGGCCTCTGAGTTGAAACATCATGTCAAGCTTAAATGCTGATTCTGCATGTGCCTGGTGATGTTCCAAACTGAATGAGTAGACTCCCTTTGAATCCCCATGGCCCCATTGTGGCTTAACTTTGCTGACCGAGTATCCCAGCTCAATAAGCTTATTCCTCAAAGGATTAAAGCTTTTGGCAGCAAATTTTCCATTGTCTATATCTATGTGGCCTAGGACATTCATCAGGACACAGTGATATGGACGACCAACATTTTGAGTCATTTTCAGACCAGTAATTTGATGGTTTATTTGTGAGTTATGGGGAGCTAATGGGATGCCTCTTTTCTGAATTTATAGCAAGTTTGAGATGTGTTGCTGGAGTGTATGTATGTTTTCTTTAGCTTTTGGTAGCTTTAAAAAGCCAATAGAAGCAATGGTCATTGTTAAATATTCCCAAATTTGCATGGCATGGTAAATCCTGTAGATATGCAGTATGCATGCATGCTGGTGGTGTTGTCTTATTTTCTTGATCTTATTATTAGATGTGGATGCTGTTGTTAAAATTACTGATTAATGTTATAGTATATAGTGCTTCTGTTGTTTCAGTTTTTATGCTGCTGTATTGTTACAGGTTTGGACTGTAATGCAATTACAGTAATTTAAAAAAAAAGTGTTAAACAATAACAACGGTTATATTGACATTAACTGTTGTTATTACTTTCAACAACGGTTATATTGACATTACCCGTTGTTATTACTTTCAACAACGGTTATTTTGACATCACCCATTTTTATTACTTTCAACAACAGCTGTAGTACTTCTACCCGTTGTCATTGCTTTTTTAGACATATTTCATTTTGACGCAAATTGGGTGAAAATATATTACAACGGGTATATTTTAAACGTTGTAATAAAGTTATGACAACGGTTTACTTTTGTTGACCCGTTGTTATTAACATATCACAACGGTTTTGTTTTATGGACCCGTTGTCAATAGTTTGTCTTAATAAAAAACTAATTTACAAACCCACACAAACACAGCACAAACACTCTGCACAAAACATCAGTTCAACCGTTGGTATCCTGAGTTTATTCTCTCTCCCCCGCTTTCTACATTCTCGTTGCCGGTCGTCGCCCAGTTTCCGACGCCCAGACTCTGTTGCCTTCCCTTATCATCCTACTCGTTCTCTTTATCATCATCATCAGGTATGTTAACTTTTGTCTTTTGTCATTAGGGTTTTAAGATCATCTTTTTTGTTTTTCATCTGTTTGTTTTTCGTCTTCTTTGTTATCTTTTTCATCCCGCATCATCTACTTCATTCCTCCTATTAGGGTTTTAGGATTTTAGAAGCTCAAACTTTTTTTTTAAATTTTCATTCCTCTTTAGGGTTTTAGATACTCTGCATGTCAGTTGTTCATTTCCTATTTCATTCATATTTAGGGTTTTAGGATTATCATGGGTGAAAACCGGAAAAGAAGTCAAAAGAATAATAAGCCTGGGGATAATAAGCCTGGTGAGAGGGGTGCTACGAAGTGCCCTGCAGCCCTTGCAGCTATAGCGGCCAAAGAGCCGCTTAAAATAAAATGGAACACGAAGGGTTTCTTTACTGGGACAAATGTGAAGCATTTATCCACTTGGATTGGAGTTTGCATAAGACTGTTTGTGCCTATCCATTTAGATGAAATTAGGAATTTGAATCCAAAATTGGCGAAGTTATTCTTGGATCTTATAAAGGAAACCTTGATATTGTCGAATGCTATGATAAGTATTTAATACAGAAGGCAGGGAGTGTCTTAAGGCAGTGGAAGTGTGACGTTGGTAAGTATTGGTTGTATGTGGACAAGAAGACGGGGGAGATGCGTAAGAGCCCACTGGAAAACAAGTGTCCCACCATCACTCATGGGATCTTTTCAAAGCGATTCGAACTAGTGAGAAGTTTGAGGTTAAATATCCTCGCCTTTTAATGATGTACCTATCATTTTTTTAATTAATGAGTTCTCAATAATCTTTTTATTATCTCATCTACTTGCGCTTTTATATAATTTGAAGGCCGTTAGCAGAAGAAATCGTGCTAACATTTCATGCAATAAGGGGAAATGGTATGGTTCTCGAGGCGGTTACTGATTGATAGAAGACAACCTCGTAAGTAGCATGCATTCTCTTGTTTATTTGATTTTTTTAATCACACTTGGACTTGATACACATTTACATGTATAACTGTTACCATGTTAATGTGTAGGTGGCAAAGGGAGTGACCGACTTGAATCGGAATGTAACTTATAAAGAAGGGCACACGCCTAAAGGATCCCGGCCGTGTGATAAATATGATCAGGAAGTGTTGGCCAACATAGTAAGCATTATTTTATTAAGACGAGTTCATTACTAACTTTATTATTTTAGTCACAAATATAATTTGAAGTTTATTTAATATATTATAGGAGAAGGTATTGAAGGAGGTAAAAGGATGGAAATTCACTCCCAATGGTCGTGATGACGTTCTTGCTAGAGCGATCGGCCGACCCGAACATCCAGGTCGATTGAGGGGTGTCCAGTTACAGGTTGGAGTCACAAAATATTATGAGACAACTGCCCCAAAAAAGAAGAAAAGGAAGACCAAGGCTGAGAAGGCTGACATGGTACCATTTATTCTATTATTTTCATTTAAGTTCACATGTTATTGTTTTAAACAAATTGCTGAAACATTACATTCTTGGCACGCAGGTTCAGTTATTGGCATCCGTGATACTAAAGATGAATTCTGGAGGCAAGCCTTCCGAAGAAGAATTGAAGATGATGGAGGATGTCATTAAAGGGGGTAAGGTACAACAGATTGGTCAAGAGGCCGAGAACACTACTACCTTGGCAATACATGAGAAGGAAGTATTGGTCAACGAGATTCAGAAAGATCAGGTACCTAATGCTTCTGAAGTTGTAACAACTAAAGCCGATAAGGTAAATATATGACTTCCTTATTTTTCTTTTCTTTTTTTTTTTGGGTAAGATCAGGGGGTGTGTTCCCTGCCAGCTCTAATGCTATAACTTCTGACATCGTGCCATTGGTTAATTTTATTAGGTAAATGAATCTGAAAAGGAGATGCAACTTGAGTTATCCGCCACAGCTGACAATAATCAGGGGATGCAACTTGAGAAGACGGCTGATGGAAAACAGCAGCATACATCACTTTCAAATCAGTTCACAGTTTTCGGCAAGGTATGCATGAAGTCTTTAATTAGTTAAATTTATATGAATTCTATTAAATTTTGGGATATAATATATAATGTATGTGTATTCTTCAGGCCGTAAACAGGAGGGTAGTTATTCTTACTGACCCTAAATCCGGGAAACCTGTGCGTGTTGGCCGGGGTCTCGTAGACTTGCCCACCGAATCAGCGGAAACTTTATTGGTTCATGGCGAACAACTTTTGCCGAATCATAGAAAAGTGGAGATAACTCATGTCTTTGAAGGCCATGAAAAATTTCAACTGCCCGTTCCAGTTCGTGACGACATTACCATTCTGGCAGATGCGGTTAGAAGTTTCATCCAATGTCCTGAATCTCACATCTTCCTGGCTCGTTCGTCTCCGCCTCAATCGAAAGCAGTTGGGGTTAGAAAAAATACTTTAATATGTTAAATTTTTATATGTTAAATGTTTTTATATGTTAAATGTTTTTATATGTTAAATTTATATGTTAATTTTTTTTTGTAGGGAACAAAAAAGTCGGATAAGCCTAAGTCCCCAGACATGCCAACTACCTCGTCGAAACAACAACTTGATGAGGTATTTAATTAACTTCTCCATTTTTTTAAAAACCTCCCTTTATTTATATGTTTTTGTATTTCTGAAAAGCATGGAAATTTTGTGTAGGGGACAAAAAAGACGGATAAGCCTAAGTCCCCAGACATACCTACTACTACATCATCATTGAAAGAGAGGGTTGATGAGGTATTTAGTTAAGTACTCTTTTATTTTTATTACTCCAACTAGCTAGGATATGTTACCTTTGGATTTTTTATAATTTTAATTATCTACATGTATAGGCTGGTGGTAGTAGCACAAAAAGAGAGAAGCATTATTTCCCCGCACTGAAAGATGTTAGGAGTATAAACTCCACTAATTTTTCTGGGAAGGAATTCATGCAAAAAGTAAGAATGCTGGCGATGAGGAAACTGTATTTGGAGGCTAGCCATCGCATAGCAAACGAGCAATTGATAATTATTCCGCTCGAGGAGGATATTTTAGGGATTGAGCGCGAAGCAATTCTGTCATGGGAGCTGCTAGCAATTTGGGCTGGCCTTGACGAGATTGATGTCCAACACCTATTTGTTTGGATGAAGTAAGTTTCTTAATAAATTATTTCATATTCTAATATTCTGACTAGATAGTGTTTTAAATACCGGAATTAATACCGTAATAATATAGGTTCTTGAAATCGAGAGTGATCCCCGAGAACAAGATTTCATGTGATCAATACGGATTCCTGTGCCCCTACATTTTATCTATGCATATCGCGTTGATTCCGTACGAAGATCGGGTAGATTATATTGCTCGGGAATTGGCGACAAACAAAAAGCTCATATTTGCCCCTTATAATGAAATCGGGTAATAAACAAATTAATATTACGATTCCACCTACAATTGCATTTTCATAACTAATATATGTACTTGTTAATAATGATGATGTCTCTTGATGTAGGAGTCATTTGGTGCTAGCAGCCATCATGCCGACCAAGAAGAAAGTTTTTTGGTTGGACTCTTTGCATAGACAACCAACCGAGACCTTTAAGGGCTTGATTATTAAGTAAGTTTATAATACCGATTTATTTATAATAACATTAAGTTTCAATTTTTATTTATAGCAAAAAGCTCATTTTTGCCACAAAAATATGAGTTTCTGCCTTCTTTTTTGTTTTATAAAAAAAGGGCCTATGAGAAGAAAAGAGCTTACGAGGATCAACCCATGAAAGATTCTGATGATGGCCCTACTTTTATTACAATAACAGGGGTACGTGCTCAAATACAATACCTTAAGTGCAAAAATTTGTCTTTGTTAATAATAATACGTGCGCAAATACAATACCTAAAGTGCAAGATTCTGATGTGGGCCTTCTCTCGTCTCTTCGTTTTTTTATGTAATAATAGGTCCTTCTCCAACCGGATAGCATACAATGTGGATACTACGTTTGTCGGTTCATGTTGGAGATTATTATGCGAAGATATTTCCTTATTACAGAAAAGGATAGTAATTTAATAATGTGTTTATTACTTTTTTTAAATTAGAGCTGATGTTGTTACAATAATGTCTTGTCTTTGTTTTTTCTGCAGTATGTAATCAGCGCGCCACAAGAACTTCAGCAGTACAAATGGAACCAAATAGACGAGGTAAGGGACATGTTAGGCAAATACGTCTTAGAACATAGCAATGAAGACTAAATGCATGATACTTGTTTAGATCAGCTTAGTAAATTTTTTGTTGAAGTTAGGGAATGATCTTTATAGATAGAGCTAGGGGGATGCACAGTTTTAGGAATCTTAATTCATGTAAAGTGGTCAAATTGTAAGTATATATGATGCTGCTGTTGTGGTTGAATTGAATCTATTGAGTTCTGATGAACCCAGCTGTGATTTAAGCCGGTGCTGATATATGTTGCTACTGATATATGCAGGATTTTGAATGGCATGAAACAAATTTAATTTTTAAAAAAATTAGGAAAATGTAATAAAACGGTTACTAAAACAAAAACCGTTATAAATACCTTTCACAAATACCCGCGCATAATATTCAACAACAGGTTTTAAAAGAAGAATCGTTGTAAATACCTTTCACAAATACATGCGCATAATATTCAACAACAGGTTTTAAATGAAGAATCGTTGTTACTAACAATTTCAACAACGGTTAATTACCTTATACCCGTTGTTAAAAGTCGTCACAATTTTGGTGGGAAAGATACAACAATTTTTTATATGATAATCGTTGTTATATCATTCCCACCAAAATGTTGTCAAACTTTCCACAACGAATTACTCGCATCAACAATGGCTTTTAACTGTTGTGAATAATTTCCACAACGATTTTAGTAAATAACCTAACCGTTGTAAATACCTTTTACAATGACCGCTTTAACAAAGTCCGCTTTTTGTTTTAACAACGGTTTTTACCCGTTGTTATAGCATGTATCTGTAGTAGTGATAGCTCCATAATCAAAATCAACATGCTTCCCCGTCATCTGTTCAAGAGCACTACCAATACGAGCAGTAGAACTAAATTAGAATGGGGCCTCCTGAAAAGGGTTCAAATAACTAGTAAGCAATAAAACTTCCATGGAATGAACCTTGCTCTTGTCATGCCTCCAATACAACAGATAACTCATCATCCTCAAAAACAGTCTTAAACAAACATGTTGAACGTCACTTAATGCCATAACACTAACATCCGCATTAGCATAACCAGTAAATAGGGGAAAGTAACGAACAACAGAAAAGCCCGTAGCAGAAAACAAATCACCACTAGTGTGAGGGTCCATATCTAAATACTCAGCAATTTGGGCAAAAGTCAAAGTACGCTCAACATTGAACAATCTAAACCGAATTCTATGTCTTAGTGGCTCATAGACATAGGAACGCAACAATTCAAGGGTCAACAGTCAATAAGAGAGCTCATGTAGGTCAAACAAACCTAACAACCCGATTTGGAAGAACATATCCTCCATAGTAGTTTCAATGTTATAAGTACGCAATATTTTTCAATCAACACACCGAGTTGGAGCCATATGATGACTCTCCATCAAGTCCACAAATCTTTCCCTTTGTGTACTATCACGAAACTCAACGAAAGTGTACACCGGAATTGGCCCAAGATCCTCCTCTTCCTCCTCGGAAGACTCAACAACCACCGGTTGACGAACGGGAGCGCGCCTCTCCCTCTGTCTTTTGTTGCCTAGTTCTTGGTTTGACATACCTAGAAAAGACATTCATACAAATACAAATCAATTTTAATGCCAAAATAGCTCACGGTTTTAAGACAAAGTGAGTCGGAAATTTCGATTTTGGGGTCGAAAATCACACATAAACTATAGAAATGGTAAGGAAATTGCAACTATATGACAAATAATGAAGCTTCCAAGCAAATAAACACAATTACCAACCAATTTAATGCTAACTTAATTCCCGAAATTATGAACCCTAAATCTGAAAATTCCGAATTTAGGCCTTTAATTCATCAATCAATGAGTTAAATAGCAAGGAAATAGCAATTACATATGAGCAATGGAAGATTCAAGACAAGAAACAAAAGAAACAAGCAACAATTGACAAATTTTCGGACCATAGGAATGCTAAATCGAAAACTTACTTGAGGAAATTGGAATGATTTTAACACAAAATAAGCACAATGGAATGAACTATATTGCAAGATACCAACTTAGCACAAATTAATTTGAGATTTGATAATGATATGAAGGAATTAGAGTAATGGGTAGTGTAAATCTAGGGAGGAAATGGGAAAGTATAAGACGGAATAAACAAGAAATAAGAAGTAAAGTTGAGAAAGAATAGAGAAAAGACGCCTATTAGAAGCGCGGAACTGGGTTCAAGGTAAATACTCGATTGAGCCTGGGTGTACTCGATCGAGTATCCAAATCCCAGAAAGTCCAACTCTCGACATTGGAATTTAATGAATATTGTCCGGGTTCCTCGATCGAGTTCCAGTAGACTCGATCGAGTATCCAAGGCTTTTCTGTCTTTTTCTCAACACGTCAATTTGTTTTGCCTATATTCCGTCTTTTCTGCAAAAATACTTCACAAACACATTAAATTCTCTCCCTTACTCCGCTCAACACACGTAATATAATAGCAATTCTAAATGAAATTAAATGCGACTAAATTCCTAAATTACGAAATTATTACAAGTAAAACTCCGGGCTGTCTCCCGGTAGCGCTGGTTTAAGCGGTCCCGCTGGACCTTATTACATCATCAGTAAGAGGAATCAATGGTGAAGAGATCAACGGGATTTATCATCTCCATATAGGCACCGTCATAATATACCTTAAAACGTTGCCCATTCACTTTAAAAATCTCACCTTTGTCAGTTTGCAGTGTAACTGACCCAAATTTGTTCCCTTCAGCAACAGTGAACGGTGCTGATCATCTACTCCTTAGCTTACATGAGAACAAATGCAAAAGAGATTGAAATAACAATACCTTTTCACCTACATGGAATTCTCATTTAAAGATGTGCTTGTCATGTCACTTCTTTGTTCGCTCCTTTTATACTCGAGCACTATCATAGGCATACAGTCGAAACTCATCAAACTCGTTCAACTGCATCAATCACTTCTCACCCGCCAGTGAGAGATCCATATTTAGCTCCTTTATGGCCCACATAGCCTTGTACTCGAGCTCCACAGGTAGATGGTAACCTTTGCCATAGACTAGACGGTACGGTGATGCTCCAATCGGGGTTTTGAATGCAGTACGGTAAGCCCACAAGGTGTCATCAAGCTTACGACTACAATCTTTTCTATTCTTGCTCACTACCTTCTCCAAGATTGACTTCAATTCTCTATTGGAAATCTCCACTTGCCCACTAATTTGTGGGTGATAGGCCAATCCTCTACGGTGTGTAACGCCATATTTCTTTAATAAGAGATTGAGATGACGCTCATTAAATTGCTTACCCCCATCACTAATAATTGCACGAGGGACTCCAAACCGCGAAAATATGATCTTCTGAAACAGATTCACAACTCCTTTAGCATCACAAGTAGGAGTGGCAATGACTTCCACCCGTTTAGAGACATAATCAACAGCTACTAAAATATACTAATTCCCATAAGATGTAGGGAATGGCCCTTGGTACTCAATACCCCAAACATCAAAAATCTCTACCTCCAAGATCCGAGTTTGAGGCATCTCATGCCTTTGGGAAATATTACCCGTCCTTTGACAAGCATCACAAGAACGGACAAAACTAGTAGCATCTTTCAAGATAGTTGGCCAAAATAAACCCGACTTCATCACCTTAGAAAAGATCCTAGATGGACCATGTTGACCACTTATGCGTGCATTTTATATAGTCTTTTTAGGCCAATCATGCACGCATTTCTATGCTATTTTAGTAGTTATTTGCTACAAATATGCCCCGGATTGCGTACTTTGGGATTTCTTGTATTAATTGCATGAATATGCTTAAAGATGAGAAATTGAGCCTAAAACCGTCTTCCAAGCGTGCATTTAGGAGATAAGTAGATTTGGAGCTTAGGAACTGCCATTTTGGTGATGCGCATAGGAGTAAGGAAGCTTAGCGGACAAAGGAAGAGCTTCAAACTACTACTGCCTAATTTGAAGAACCATATCTCGAGTTCTACAACAGATAATTAGGTGATTCCAATTGTAGATGAAAGCCTATCCTCTTATCTTTCCAACGCCGCAAAAATCACTTGATTCAGACAAGTAACGAAGGAATGGTAGCCGTTTGAAGTTCAGTGCGCAAAACAGGAATTACGCGCTGAGCTCGATCGAGAACTGTACCTATTCGATCGACTCCTTCAACCTCTTGATCGAACACCCCAAGTGCTCGATTGACTAAACTACTTCTCGATCAACCACTTTAAGTTCTTGATCGACCAACTTATGCAAAGGACCACTCGATCAAATACCTTTGATTGAGAAACTACTCGATCGAATAATTCTAAGTGGTTCGATCGAGTAAACCAAGTCTGACGCAGCATGGGCAAGTCGAGAATCTTAATTATCTTATGTTAGCTTATCTTAGAATAATATAACTACTATAAAAAGAGATAATTAGGTCATTAATTGGATCTCTCTGGCCTGTTACCTTTAAACATCCCTTTTACTCAGTTTAGCAGTTATCCTCTCTTATTTCCGGATCTGAACTATGTAACATCTTCTCCTTTCTCTATATCTTAATTCTAGTTTTATTATTCTTTGCATCTTTTTAATCTCTACTCTTTTACCATCTTATTCCTTTAATCCTTGTTGTCAATTTAGTTCATGTTATTTAATTTCTCTTATCCTAATATCATGATATCGTTAATTATTGCTTTAGTTATTATTAGTTTCATTATTAATAGCATGTGTAGCTAATTCCCTTGCTAGGATTAGGGGAATCAATGAATGAATGATTTTTGCTAATTAGGTTTGTGGATCCGACGCTAAATCATGTCTATGTTGTCAATCACTGCATATAATAGCAATTAGTTGTTGAGTCGACGCAATTAGCTAAATGATTTGGTAAACCTTGACCTAGATCGGAAGATTGAAAGTCGCGAGACCTGTAGTGAACATTAGGATACTTTAGTGAGGGCGGAAGCTAAGCTAATAGTGTTTTAGGGTGAATTGAGACCGGAAGGAGATATTCGTTAACCCTTAGACTGACTTATGTGACCTATCTGCGACCTTAACTGCATTTATCTGATATTCATTGACGACCCGACATCCTAGTACCTTCCTCTTATTGCTTTTCCTCATATATTTCCCTTGCCTTTAGTTAGTTTTAGTTAGTAATCAATCTAAACCCCCAACTATGACATCTGACAAACTTAAATTAGCAAGTAGAAACAAAAGCCTCCCTGTGGAGATCGACCCTATTTACCGCTAACTTCAGTTAGTAGTATTAGGTTTATTTTTGATACTAAACGACGGTATCAACCAACATAAGAACAAGAGTGACGGTGAGAAAGAATGGCATGTACCTCACCCTCTGGAATACACCGTCTATAAATACCATTTGTGCACTCCCGGAACAAATATGGATCATCCCATAAATACCGCTTCACATCATGCATAAACCTCTTCTTCTGCTGATAAGATAAGTCAGGAGGAAGAATACCTCCAACAAATTAATTAGCATAATCTGAAAACCACGGAGTGCCCTTGGTAATAGCAAGTAGATGGTCATCTGGAAGAGAATCATCAATGGACAATAAATCTATTCCTGCAAATCTCAGACGAGACAAATGAACTGCAACTACATTCTCTGCAACCGACTTATTGCGAATTTCCAAATTAAATTCTTGTAACAATAAAATCCAACGATTAAGTCTCGGTTTGGATTCTTTCTTAGCCAATAAATACTTCAATGCTGCATGGTCAGTATGGACAATCACCTTAGAGCCCACAAGATAGGCTCTAAACTTGTCTAAAGAATAGATAACTGCAAGAAGCTCCTTCTCCGTAGTAGCATAATTGACAATAATTAACTTATATTTCTTAATATTGTTCATAAAAGGACTTAAAATTACAATATAATGCCATAAACTTCAAATAAATCCTAAAAATTTCAAATAAATTTGAAATTTGAAATTTAAACTCATGAACATTCTGGAAAAAATACCATGACACTCATAATATTCAAAAACTTAGGTTAAAAATTTCGAAAATTATCGAGGAAAAACAATGTTGCGGTTTATCGGATTTATCAATAATAACCATAAAAATATGAGAAGAATTATTTTTATTTACTTTTCACTTTTAGATCTGAAATAGGTGATAAAATACAAAATGTGACGTTTTTCCTTAGTCATGAAGTATGTTTTAGCAATTTTTACTAATTAAAGTCACTATTTATGTGATTTTTCATCAAAAATTCATAAATCATGCATAAAGACTTCATTATAGCCAATTATTTTACATAATTCTTGTAAAATTTCATGAGACAACAAACTAAATTTCTATGACCAGATTCGAAATATAACTCATATTAACCTATTTTTCATTTTAATTCGATTTTATCTTGAAAAATCCATATTTTGAGCATAAGAACTCATAAAATTATGAAAATTTACAGGTTATCAATATATAATATATTTGAAAACATATCCAAAAACCACTAGAAAAATCGAAGTTTAGCTATTTTTAGTCCAAAATAGACATTTTTATCATAAAATCACATTTTAATGCCATTATTATATAAAATGAACAATAAAAATCTATAAATTAACCAAAATATCCTAAATAGATTTTAGGACTAGAAACTTTAACATGCATAATAAATTTCGTGATATATCATAATAAACACAAATTTATAAGTTTTGTTTGTTAATCGTATAACTAGGAAAAATAATAACCGATTTGCATGCAAACAACCTAAGGCTCATGATACCACTTGTTAGAAAATATTAATCTCATTAATTTACATGTTCATATATGTGAGAAATTATTTAGTCATAAAATAATTACAAATCTTATGCATGCAAACATAAATAGAAGTAAAGAAGAAATCATGTTCCTTACTATGTGATTTCGGTTTTATGGGCATCAACAAGATCTCCTTCTTGTTAGTTCTTGAGCATTCCAAATAATGGATGAACAAAGATTCAAGTATAGAATCTCTCCCAAAAGTGAATACCCAAGGAATACTCTTAAGACTAAAATAATATGATCTAGTATTAAGATTAGTCTTACTTAAAATATGACACAAAAATTAATTTGTTGTCCTCTATTTCGGTTAAGAGGAGAAGAGATTACTGAGTTTTATTTCTCTAGAATTTTCACAAATTGTAGAGAGTAGAATAATTTCTTACACTAGAAATTTTTATGATAATTGTGAATGAAAAATTGTAGTGGAAAACACATTCAATTCCCTTGCTAAAACCGGTTGGAGGGAGAGGTGTATCCAATGAATGGGCTAGTTTTTCTACCCAAGAAAAGATAGGCATGCAAGGCTAAGACTATAGGTAATTATTGTGTTTTCCACTTAAAAATAATCAACACAAGTTTTATCCTAAAACTCCCTCCATATCGGTACACACACATAAAATGGATGAGTCCATTTTATTTGTGATTTTGTCAATATGTCACATGTGGTACATTACATGACATCTTATTTATAAAATGTATTTTTAACAATTAAAAATCAACATATTAATAAAATATGTCACTTATAAAAATTATCATAGTAATTCATAATTACTTGTACCAAAAGTGTTTCCGAATTATAAACTACAACATTCTGTATTTATAATAATTTATTCATTCCGTTTCAATTGTTTCTGTAAACAATAATTTCATCTAAGTAATAAAACAATTCGATTACTTAGACCGTGTCTCATTTAATCAAATTACAATAAGATAATTTAACTTTACTCACAAAATCATCCGTCAATTTTAAGCAATTTAATTAACTCGTATCGGCATACGATTAATTAAATAATCAATTAAGAGTATTTCCCTATAGGTATGACCTAAGGGGATCAACTGATCACCAGTGTCGCACGACAGTAATGTCAAACTCTAGTCAGCCAATCATTACCGATATGTGTGGACCAGTTGACTGTAAAATATTACATCCCACATGTATTCTTAAAATGAGATTTAAACATGTGATCATCATGATCAACAGTTGTGATCGCATTATTGTCAGAGGACACATATTCCAACAATCTCCCACTTGTCTTCGACAAGTGTGCGTCACCAATTCTCTTGTCCTATTACTATCTCCCACTCAATGCAAGGTGTCTTTCAGGTCGTACTTGCAAGTGATCATATAGAGAGTGGTTTCCTCGATTTGGAGAATAACTGATTGACCGGATTTATCTACCATAGATACCTTCCGAGCGTGGCCACGTATTTCCAGTTTATTACTCCTCGAGTGGCCCTGAGATATTGTTATAACCCTGACAAGGGGTGGACAATTCCTATCGCACTTATTCCCTTCGACTAGCCACAGCCTTCATAACCCAAAATATGCTCATTTAACCCCATTTACGAAGGTCGTAGTAACACAAATCAAAGTTAATCTGAAACTGTGCCACCTTAGGCGAACCGTCTTTAGTCAAAAGAATCGACTCGTTAGAATACTATAGTAGCTCTCGCCACGACCAGGCTATATAAATTTGCCAGAACTCTATATGCGGTCATAAGGCCCGACAAAGTGTTCCTAACAGTCTGCCTATGTGATCGACTAGTCATCTCATATGACTCTATGGCATTTGAACTTGCCATCAATCGCATCACACTCTAGTCACTTCCAGACGTCACCTCATACAAGTGACTATGGGCGAATACCATGTTAATCCGGGTTCACTTTAACGGGGTTCAATATTGTCTCTACAACCCGTTTGGATGTAACAAAGTATAAAAGGAGTTTTCAGATTTTTAAAAAACTCGAACGACAAATGTGATTATCATATGAGTAGTCAGTACTTGATTACTACTTCATATCCAATTTAGATCTTGTATGTAGTTGTTCATCTCAATTCAATTGAAATGACATGACTCATCATGTTAAGCCTATGAGAAAGCTTTGGTTAGTAGGTTTTATCAACTTCTTGTACCTTACTCAACCTTACTACATACTCGTTTTCCTTTGTAATGTATACATATGCATTACAAAACTTTCTGAGTACGTGTCGAGATCCAATCAAGACATAGGCCTTCTAGCCTTAGAATAGCTCCCACTGTTTTCACAGTGTGCGGGACTCATCCTTCTTGTACATCCCATGATTGCAAGTGTACTCAATTTCCGTTGTAAATATTTCTCATTGTTCTTTATTGCCTAGAACGATTCTAGAAAATCTATTTCTTAAATAACATAGCTACAATGGTATCTTAACCATCCTAATGTGCTTTGATTATGGTTTTGTCGGAAACCATGCGCAATCTCAATTGTCAATTGTCACTTGTGTAACACCCTTACACAAAATTTCATCAAAAACACTTTGCATTACATCCTTAATGCTTCTGCAAGCACTCAAGGGTAATCTTCATGGCTTACTTTGTAACTATTACTTAAATTCGATTTGAAACAATTCATCATACTCAAAGTATATGAAGTGTTATACATCATTTCCTATTTAATTGATTCGGCAGCGGAAGCAAATAGAATCAATCAAATATGTTCAATTCGATTGAACTAGTCATGAACCTTATCAACATAAGACTCTTTATTAGACATTAATATCATGTGGATTTATCTCCATAAATACGGATATTAAGATGTATTATTTTTCTCCTAGTCTTAAATCATTCCCAATAATCAATATGTCATCCACATATAAGACTAATTAAAATTTCCGTAACTCCCACCAAACTGCATGTATAAACACAACTTCTCGACTTATCGAGAAAAGTTTTATAACATGATCAAAACATTTATTCCAACTCATTGATGTCCTACTTAAGACTCTCTCTTAAGTTTCACATTATCTTAGGATGGCAAGAATCTACAAAACTCAAGACATGTATTGAATACATTCCTTCTAATTGAAGAAGTGGGTTTTGAATTCGCTCGCTATATGTATATCATCATAATGAAACACAATCCCTAAGAAGATCCGAATAGACTTAAGCATTTCAACTAGTGCAAAACCCTTTGCCACTAATCAAGCTTTGATATCTAACAATTCACTTGTAATTTATTTCGGATTTTCATGGCTCTAAGCCTTGTATTGAGTTGTGACTTAAACACTCTCATGTAAGTCATATGTTCATTACTTTCAAGAAGTAATCAACTTGAATCAAACAATTTCTTTGTAAGTTGCAAGCTCTTTACTTTCTAAAAGTAACACTAATTCATCGTCTTTAACAAGTGATGACTTTAACCTCCTAGGTTTTGAAGAAACAACGTCTTACACAAGACGTCACATGTGGCCAAGAAAGACCAGTTTCTTGTGACATAACATTCTTTGTGGCTCTTTGAATAATTTCTCCCACTCTGTCTTCTAGAAATAGACTTGTATTTTAGAAAGACAGCTTCACGAGCCACAAACCCGTTGTACTCGTGATTATAATAAGAAAAAAAAAAGAGCATTTGTTTCTTTTGAAAACTTACAACCATGGTACCCTACCATTTCATATCTCATATGATTCGTTTTAGATTTAGTGGAAAAATAATTTAGACAAAATGATAAAATCCCCAAAAGGATCAAGTAACTTAAAGTAACTTGATTGAAGTCCAAAACATATCGAATAGCGTTTGATTTCTTTATCCAACCACACATTATCCCATAATGTGTGTTAAGAGAGATTAACTTGTGATACTATATCATATTTCATTTGGCTTATATCAAAGTCTTAACTTTGATAATCTCATCACGACTAAATCGTGATTCCTTGAACTCTTTGAACTTCTTCAAAGATTTCTCTATTTACCTTATTAAGTGAACACATTAGCGTCAACTTAAATTGTTGGTAAAAGAAAATGATCAACCTATTTTGGATCAATGATTTACAACCTCGATCTTTTTTTCAACCAAAAAGCACGAGACATCTTGCTTTGAATACAAGATACGCATATACCATAAGATCTAATGGTTTCAAGAGTACTTGATAACTCTTTGCGTTCATCATTCCAAAATCTAAGGTTTAATCTTGTGATACCAATTTGAGTCTTCCATCATCTTCATGATGTATCATTCTAGTTTGGTTTAGAATATATATACACCTTGATAATTGGCTAGCCATACATCAAATCATGGTGTATAGGGTCACAAAAGTGAGACCTCTTTTATATCTTAACAAGTTTATATTCTTATTTAGAGTTTATGCACTTTATACTCACAATTAAGTACAACTATAAACCCTAAACTAGATTGATTACACAATGACTCTATCTCTCGACATTATTTGATGCTAGTCGTCATATTATAATCATCTTATGTGTCGAATACAATGATGAAAACCTCCACTGGTTTCTAATATTGACGAAGTAGTACTAGCAAAATTTATGTTAATCAAATAAACATTTAAAGAAGAAGGTCCCATTAGATGTCCCACAACTAACTTGTTGATTCTTCAATAATTTGGGGTAGTTTCCTTTCTAGCGTCCAACAATTAAGACAATGGAAACTTTATCGGTCGGGATTGATAGGTTTAGTATCGTTATTCTCAATAACTTCACTTTTAACATTACCTTGTATCAATTCCATTCTAATTTTACTTCTTTGAACTTCGTCCTTTTCTTAACGGTTTAAGAGAATGCTCCCACTCAATTCAATGAGTCTTTGCTTAGAGAAGCAAAATTGAATTTCATGAAGACTACTCTTCAAATCATTTGTTTAGTCTTAAAACTTTCATTGAAGTGGTTGCGGTAATTTGGTCAATTTTGATTTCAAACAAATCTAGTTACCAAAATGATGTTACGTTTCAAAGTACTTAATTCAATTAAGCATGTGAGAAACAATCCAATGTAAGGGATGTGTTAGTCAAGAATCAAAAGCCTGTTTGATAATGAATAACTTTAATCTATACTCTTCACAAGAGATCCTTGTAATGGATATTACGAGGTTTTTTTAGAAGAAAATTCAAATTTGTCTTTAGTTACGATGTTTTAATGGAGATTTGAACTAAAATCGAAATGATATCGTATAAATTGAGGTAAAGAAATAGGACAATATGATAACGGAATAGTGGAAAACTTAACATTTGTCGTTTTATTAATACTTGTAAATAACAAATAAAGCATTTATATAGTGACCTCTACCCAACTATGATAAATGATTCCAAGATCCAAATTCATATTAACTTGGGCACGGTAGGGCCGATTCATCCCTTATCAATATAACTCGGTGGCTTAACTCTTTAATCGATTCTACTTTTAGACTCTTGGTCGATAAAATTACATTAATATTTATCTTTAGCCCGAAACACATGCGACTACGGTCACGAATACTTCCGTTGAGCTCAATCCAAATTTCGAATAAATGTGTCCATGATCCAAATCCACATCAACTTGGGCACGGTAGGGCCGATTCATCCCTTATCAACATGAATTCGGTGGATAGACATTTATCACCCACTTCCCCTACGTAACAAGGTTTGTACCCCGGTAGGGCCGAGCGCACTCCCTCATGAAATAGGTTTTCATGGTTTCTACTTTTTTGTAAGGCTAAGACTCAATTGTTTATTTTAGCGAGAGGTCATGTCAATTTATTATCTATCACGTTTTAAGTGAACTAAAGCGGTGAACTATGATAATTGTAATTGACACGGTCGATAAACTCGATTAAAATGCATGTTTAGTTATGGCGATTTAGCGATGCATGCAACATATAAATAAAATGCAAAGCATAAAAATAAAATCCTAGTATGGCCTTCCTAAAAAAAGTAAATCTAATAAACTATTACAAATTCGGAAACCAACTCCTTTGGTCCCTTGAACTTCGGTCTTGGCACGTATTTCAAGGCAACATTCTTTGATGGATCGCCTTCTCGAGTGGCACCGTCTTCAAGGATCTCCGGAATAAATAAATTACATAACAAATTACATAATTTCCTATTATACATTTGTAATTAAATAAAATAAATCTATTAAATTACAAAACGGTGATACGAGATCACAATAAATTACAACCGAATCGATATTCCCATACATTTCGGGTAATATCAATTAAAAACTAAGGCCATACTAAGTAAAATTACATAATTCAAAAATTACATAAAATCAAAATATGACAATCATAAATAAAATGCATCATTATAATATGTATGAACATGCCCAATTTTATGCTAAATAGCCTTTAAAGAGCCAATATCGTATATTAATCGGTTTTTACGGATTTGCGTGATTTAACCTTTTAAAATCACAATAATCACATAAATTCATATTTATGTACAAGTTAATTACCCTAACCATCTTAGGACTCAAAATTAGTCTCCACTAACATTATTGACAATAATTAACTTACATTTCTTAATATTGTTCATAAAAGGACTTAAAATTACAATATAATGCCATAAACTTCAAATAAATCATAAAAATTTCAAATAAATTAAAAATTTGAAATTTAAACTCATGAAAATTCTGGAAAAAATACCATTACATTCATAATGTTCAAAAACTTAGGTTAAAAATTTCGAAAATTATCGAGGAAAAACAATGTTGCGGTTTATCGGATTTATCAATAATAACCATAAAAATATGAGAAGAATTATTTTTATTTACTTTTCACTTTTATATCTGAAATAGGTGATAAAATGCAACATGTGACGTTTTTCCTTAGTTATGAAGTATGTTTTAGCAATTTTTACTAATTAAAGTCACTATTTATGTGATTTTTCATCAAAAATTCATAAATCATGCATAAGGACTTCATTATAGCCAGTTATTTTACACACATCTTGTAAAATTTCATGTGACAACATACTAAATTTCTATGACCAGATTCAAAATATAACTCATATTAACCTATTTTTCATTTAAATTCGATTTTATATTGAAAAATCCATATTTCGAGCATAAGAACTCATAAAATTATGAAAATTTACAGGTCATCAATATATAATATATTTGAAAACATATCCAAAAACCACTGGAAAAATCGAAGTTTAGCTATTTTTAGTCCAAACATGACATTTTTATCATAAAATCACATTTTAATGCCATTATTATATAAAATGAACAATAAAAATCCATAAATTAACCAAAATATCCTAAATATATTTTAGACTAGAAAATTTAGCATGCATAATAAATTTCGTGATATATCATAATAAACACAAATTTATAAGTTTTGTTTGTTAATCGTATAACTCGGAAAAACAATAACCGATTTGCATGCAAACAACCTAAGGCTCATGATACCGCTTGTTAGAAAATATTAATCTCATTAATTTACATGTTCATATATGTGAGAAATTATTTAGTCATAAAATAATTACAAATCTTATGCATGCAAATATAATTAGAAGTAAAGAAGAAATCATGTTCCTTACTATGTGATTTCGGTTTTATGGGCACCAACAAGATCTCCTTCTTGTTAGTTCTTGAGCATTCCAAATAATGGATGAACAAATATTCAAGTATAGAATCTCTCCCAAAATTGAATACCCAAGGAATACTTTTAAAGTCTAAAATAATATGATCTAGTATTAGGATTAGTCTTACTTAAAATATGACACAAAAATTAATTTGTTGTCCTCTATTTCGGTTAAGAGGAGAAGAGATTAGTGAGTTTTATTTCTTTATAATTTTCACAAATTGTAGAGAGTAGAATAATTTCTTACACTAGAAATTTTTATGATAATTGTGAATGAAAAATTGTAGTGGAAAACACATTCAATTCCCTTGCTAAAACCGGTTGGAGGGGGAGGTGTGTCTAATGCATGGGCTAGTTTTTCTACCCAAGAAAAGATAGGCATGCAAGGCTAAGACTATAGGTAATTATTGTGTTTTCCACTTAAAAATAATCAACACAATTTTTATCCTAAAACTCCCTCCATTTCGGTACACACACATAAAATGGATGAGTCCATTTTATTTGTGATTTTGTCAATATGTCACATGTGACACATTACATGACATCTTATTTATAAAATGTATTTTTAACAATTAAAAATCAACATATTAATAAAATATGTCACTTATAAAAGTTATCATAGTAATTCATAATTACTTTTACCAAAAGTGTTTCAGAATTATAAACTACAACATTTTGTATTTATAATAATTTATTCATTCCGTTTCAATTGTTTCTGTAACCAATAATTTCATCTAAGTAATAAAACAATTCGATTACTTAGACCGTGTCTCATTTAATCAAATTACAATAAGATACGTTAACTTTACTCACAAAATCATCCGTCAATTTTAAGCAATTTAATTAACTCGTATCGGCATACGATTAATTAAATAATCAATTAAGAGTATTTCCCTATAGGTATGACCTAAGGGGATCAACCGATCACCACCGTCGCACGACAGTAATGTCAAACTCTAGTCAGCCAATCATTACCGATATGTGTGGACCAGTTGACTATAAAATATTACATCCCACATGTATTCTTAAAATGAGATTTAAACATGTGATCATCATGATCAATAGTTGTGATCGCATTATTGTCGGAGGACACATTTCCAACAATCACTGGTGTCACACATTATCTCAAAAGATAAATTCCAATATGGAGACTGGATTATATGAGGTGAGATAAGAGCCTGTTTAATCCTGTCAAAGGCTTAACACACTCATCAGTAAACACAAAATGAGCATCTTTATCAAGAAGCTGGGTTAGAGGTTGAGCAATTTTTAAAAAATCTTTAATAAACCAGCGATACAATCCTGCATGACCAAAAAAACTTCGCACACTTTTATCATTAACCGGATACGATATTCGCTCAATCACCTCAACCTTAGCTTTATCCACCTAGATACCTTTACCTGACACCAAATGACCAAGTACCACCCCTTCAGTAACCATGAAGTGGCACTTCTCCTAGTTGAGCACAAGATTGCTCTCCGCACTGCGCTACATCAAAATCAGTACCACAAACACTGAAATCATCCATAAAGACTTCCATAATAGACTATATAATCAGAAAATATGGCCATCATACAACGCTGAAAGGTAGTTGGGGCATTGCACAAACCAAACGGCGTCCTCCTATAAGCAAATACACCATATGAACATGTAAAAGTTGTCTTTTCCTGATCACCAGGATGAATGTGCATAAAAGAATCCGGAGTAGCCATCTAGGTAACAAAAATAACTATGGCATGCTAGTCTTTCTAACATCTGATCAATGTAGGGAAGTGGGAAGTGGTCTTTTTAAGTAGCTGAGTTCAGCTTCCTATATATAATCTATGCACATCCTTCATCCTGTAACAAGTCTAGTAGCAATTAGTTCATTTTTATCATTGGTTACTACTGTAGTACCTCCCTTCTTAGGTACGACCTGGATAGGACTGACCCACTTAGAATCGTAAATAGAATATATAATGCCATCATCAAGTAATTTTTGTACCTCTTTTCTTACCACCTCATGCATTAGAGGATTTAACCGTCTTTGACCTTGGGCACTAAGCTTTTGATCTTCTTCCAGATGAATATGATGCACACAAAAATCAGGACTAATACCTTGTAAATCGACAATATTATATCCAATAGCCTTTTTATGAGTTCTCAAAACAGCCAACAAAGCAGAAAGTTGGTCGTCAGTTAAGCTAGCTTTAACAGTTACTGGGTTCATTTCACAGTTATCCAAAAATTCATACTTAATATGAGAGGGAAGGGTTTAAGTTCGGGTTTCTTTACCTTGGTAGCTTTAGATGGGCTACCTAAGTTGTATACCTTTTGCTTTGGGCATTCCTCTCCAGTCAGCAACTTCTCAATTTCATCAACTTCTTGACTCCATGAACCCATCTCAACTAAATTAGATACTAGGGCAATCTCCAGAGGATCTCTGCTCAAGCACAAAGCAAGACACTCATCAATAGTAAAATCAACAATATCAATATTACGATAAGTTTCTTCTATCATGGGGTGTTTCAAAGCTTTTTCTAAGTTAAACACAAATGTGTCATCCCCCACAGCCAATGTCAGTCTTCCTTTCCTAATATCTATAACCGTCCCCGCTGCGTGAAGGAATTGTCTACCCAAGATGATAGGAATTTGGGTGTCCTCAGCCATATCTAAAACAACAAAGTCAACTGGAATGAAAAATTTTCCAACTCTAACTGGAACATCCTCTAATACACCCAATGAATGTTTAATAGATCGATCACCCATCTATAAATTCATATTAGTAACACTTAGTTAACCCATATTTAAATTTTTACATATAGAATACGGCATAACACTGACATTAGCTCCTAAATCACAAAAAGCTTTACTGATAGCAAGATGACCGATATGTCAAGGAATAGAAAAACTCCCTGGATCCTTTAGCTTAGGTGGTGAATTAGCTTGCAACACAACGCTGCACTTTTGAGTAAATGCAACCGTATCCACTTCATCAAAGGACCTCTTCCTCCTCAATATCTCTTTCATGAATTTTTGCATAAGCCGGCACTTGAGTGATCAACTCAGTAAATGGAACACTCACTTGTAAATTCTTTACTGCCTCCATGAACCGTCCAAACTGCTTGTCCAGCTTATATTTTTTTGTCGGTGCGGAAAAGGTAGTGCAATAGTAATGGGCTTGGCTTCCTTTACTTTAGAAACACTTTTGGAAACACCGTCATCAGTTACGGGGTGTACTCAATCGAGTACAGGGGTAACTCGATCGAGTACAGAGGATACGCGATCGAGTATCTTCAGGAGAAGTAACTTTTTCGCTTTTCTTATTGCCTCGTGTTTCAGTTTCGTTAGATTCTTTCTCGTCATCACTTAGCTCCAAATTACCCAATGCCTTAGGATGCATGTAGGGTACCTCATATTCATTAGTGGGCATCTCCGAATTTTAATATGTTGTACCGCTCCTTAATTGAATTACATTAGTTTGCTGACGAGCTTGTTTACCTTGAAGAGGAGGATTTCCGGGCTGTTTTGAAGGATTTTGGACGGCTAATTGAGCAACTTGAGTCGTCTGCTTTTGTTGCATCATCAACGCTTGTTGCAACAAAGTCTTCATGTCTGCCATATCATTACTAGGAGCTTGTTGAGGAGCTTATTGAGGAGGTTGTTGAAATTGTTGACGTTGATTATTGAATTGATTACCTCCTTTGTTCTGCCTATTATAGTTACCCTGCTGATTTATGCGATTTTGAGGAATCACATAATTAGAATTAGTAGCTTGTTATTGCGGTTGCGGGTTTTGCACATTCTGACTTGTCCATTGAAGGAATGGTTGCTCCATGGTCCTCTCATTATAGAAGTTAGAGAAAGATTACCTTCCCTATAAGTCTGAAAGGCATTAACCTGCTCTATATAACTCATACACTCGCCAGCTATGTGACCATCCATACCACAACGAGCACGGGCCTCCTCTTGTTGAACCATAGCATGACCCGTCTGTTGTTTACCCAAAGGTTGGGTAGTCTTCATCTCAGAAATTGAGGCAGTCAACGCCTCCAATTGTGCTGTAATAGCACTATCAGCTCAACCTCCCCTAGTACTTCCTCTTGAATTACCATACTCAGCAGTGTGAGTAGCCATCTCATCTATCAATTTTCAAGCAGTAGCATCATTGGTGTTATTCTAGAATCTTCCATTAGGAGAAGAATCAAGGAGAGCTCTATGATCGTTGTATAACCTATTATAGAACTGATTGCAAAGAAACCAAGTCTGGAAGCCGTGATGTGGAATAGAACGAACTAGCCTTTTAAACCTCGCTCATGCTTCGTTCAAGTCTTTCATAGGGCCTTGTTTGAAACTAGTAATTTGGCCTCTCAGAGCATTAGTCTTTTGCGGCGGGAAATACCTCTTGTAGAATGCAAGAGCTAAGGAATTCTAGTCAGTGATAGCATGAGCCTCCATATCTAGATCACACAACCACTCCGCAGCACCATCTCTCAAAGAAAATGGAAAGAGCACCTGTTTAACCTGATCTTGAGTCACCTCAGCAATTAAAGGGATGGAACAACAATAATCCGTGAATTTCTCCATGTTTTTCGCAGGGTCTTCACTAGCTCCTCCACCAAACATATTCCGCTCCACCAAATTGATGTATGATGGGGGAATCTCGAAAGTACCTTCATCTGTAGTGGGAAACTTGAATCCTTTAGGGATGGAAGCCAAAGTAGGCTCGGAATGGCTTGTTAATGTAGGAATATTAATCACCGTAGGAATTGGAATGTCAGAAGTAATAATGTCCTCTTCAAAGGACAGGATTTCTAAAGTAGTTGATTGCTCTGTCTCAACGTCAAGTATACTCAAGTCTTCTACTTGACCCACTTCTTTCTGAAACTTTCGTCTGTAGCGTTCTCTGGCACGGGATCTAATGGTAGAATCTCGGACATGGTCGACCTGGGCATACACGAAACTAACAAGCAAAGTGTGAGAATGATCTCAAGGAACTAAAGTTCCCTAAGACAAAAGAGAAAATTGGTCGGACTCACTTGGAGCTTAATTTTTCGGTTACTTGTCGTTACGAGCACCTAGACCAAAACAATATTTCTAACTTCACAAACAACTCTACTATTACTAAAGAGGCAAGTAAAGGTCGGATCCCAAGGGACGGGTATTGATGTAGGATTTTGGATTGCAAGTAGCGATGTCTAGGGGTGTCACGATTTGGGTTGAGATAAGAAGATCACTAAACTAAATAGTAATAAAAGTAAACAAACAAGATGATTGAAATGAGATGTAAACAATTGATAAAAAGCACTAGGGTGTCATGGGGTCATAGGAGATTCATGGGAATTGATCATACAAACATATTCTAAAATTATAAGCAAGCAATTATCATTGTGATGGATCGAGTTGGTTTATATCTTACAATCCTAGGAAGGTTTGGGTCCCGGAGCCGAATCGATTAGATTGTACCACACGTACAAGTCGACTTAATCCTCCCTACTCAACTATATGCATGGTCTAATGAGACTCGAGTTGGTTTATGTCTTACAAGTCTCATTGAAAAGGTAAGTGATGGGTAAAAAATGCAAGGTTTCATAGGCTCGCATTTCATCAAACATAACATGTGCACAAGTTGAGATCACAACAAGCAAGCAAATAAACTATGAAAACATATTAAATTAAGCATGAATCATCCCCCATGTTGGTTTCCCCTAATTACCCATTAACCCTAGTTAAGGAAACTACTCACTCATTATCAAGTTTAACATGTTAACAAGGTTGTCAATCATATTAACAAAGCAAAACATGATGAATAAATGGAGGTGATTAACAATAGTTAAAAAGGGATTAAGAGGATTATACCTACTAATGATTCCAAAATCAAGCAAAGAATAATAGAAGTACTTGATGAATGATTGGAAGGTTGTCAATCTCCCAATAATAACCCAAATAATCTTCAATTACCCAAAATAAAAGATGAACAAAAGAGAGATTATGGAAATTAGATTTGTATTAAGACTTGATTAGAAGTTTGTTACAAGATTAAGAAGAGATTAGAATGATATAAACTACACTAAAGATTGATAAGAAGAACATGATTAATCTAATTAGACTAATGGGGTATTTATAGTGGGGATTAGGTACACAAATTAGGGTTTACTAAGGGCTTAAATGACGATTAAGTCCTTGAGGATTCGCTCCTCTCAGAAAAGATGCGAGTCTCCTTTTTGCCGGTCTTTCATAAATATGCGCATCTTTCATGGAGGGAAGAAGAGGACTTATGGGCCTGTAAGGGAATCCGAGCGTCCAAGGGATCGGGACGGGCGGATTCTGGGGTGGCTGGACGTGCGTCTTGATGGATGGACGAGCGGATTGGGGCATGGTTGGACGGGCGTCCCTATGACAAAGACGCTCGGATTCCTGAAGTGTTGGACAGGCCTCTTGCTATGCTGAATGAGCGGATTTCATCACAGCTTTTCTTTTCTTCTTTTCTTCCTCTCTTCTTCCAATAATCCTCCGGGATTTAATCGGGGATGCAAGAATTTCTTCATCATTGCCCGTCTACTATAATATGTACAAAGGCCTTCTAACCTTGTCTTCTCTTTGATGCTTGGTCATTAGATTCGATCAATTTAGCTCTATTTTGCCATGAAAATGCAAGGTTTGCACTCATCTCCTACCAAGGAAACAAAACCTCAATTAATAGGCAAAACAAAGGACTAAAGATAGTAAATGACCCAAATATGCACTAAAAAGCATAGGAACGAGGCTAATTCGGGGACTAAATATGCTCAAATAATGGTCACATCAAATATCCCCAAACCGAACCTTTACTCCTCCCGAGTAAAGAGGTGACAAAACTAGGACCCTTATTTAAACTATCCTACTAATATAGCCGACATGGGACAATTAGCGGGTCTCACTCCGCCCCTTCAACTCACAACAAGACAACCATGAGGTAGGATACCTTCTTGCAAGGCAAGGTGGGTCTTGCGAAAATGGCAACACATCCAATCATTAAAGCACACAAAATCAAGTAATGGATGCATCTACAAAAGAATAGCCACTTTCCTCATCTAAGTGGCGGAAATTATCTACAAGAGAAGCAATTCAAAGGTACACACTCATTCATAGATGCAATTTCTTCAAACTACTAAGCCTAGAAGGATACCAATAAATTACCTCCAAGTTGTGTCAAGCTAGGGTACCTTTGCCCTCAATCGTTAAATGCTTTTGTCAAGAATGGACTCCCTATGGTGTTAGAAGAACTGGAGGATCGCGGAATTCCCCTTCTTGCCTAAACAAGAAGAAGGGTCGTCCCCTCTCTACCATGCACAAAAATGGATACGATGGATAAAGGGATCGATAATATTTGAGTTTCATTTGGGAGTTTGCTTTGTTGTTGTTTTTCCCCCCCAATTTCTTGTGACATATAACATTTGAGAACACTTTCTTTTTGCCATTTCTTTTGATTTTTGGCATTTCAATACTTGACAACTTTCAACTTTTGTATTTTCTTTTGAACATTTTCAAAGTCACCCCAATTAGTAACGAGGGTGCCTTATATTTGAAGCATGGGAGTTTTCATTTTTGTTACTCCTCTTTTCTTTTGATGCAATTGCAAACTTTTTCTTTTCTTTTCTTTTCTTGAACTCAAATTTTTTGAACAATTTCTTTTTGTGCCCATTCTCTTTGATGACAAAATGTGGTAGAACATGGATGAATGATGGTTGCATGGTTTCAAAGGTCACCTCGGAATAAACGGTAGCCAAGGAGTTATCACACCACAAGGTACTCTTGACTAGGCCTTAATCCGTGGGTCAAAGGATACTAGCATGACACATCCTAGGATGTTTTACAAGTATTCTAACTGGCAAAGTCTTAAGAAGAAAAAGCATCTACTAGGGCCTTATATACACTTGTCAAGCTTCCCAAGTAGACGGTTTCACAACATTTTTCTAACATGCAAACTACATGCCATGATGCAACTAACATATATATATCCTAATGCATATGATTCTACCAACTAGTATGCCAAATAATCTAAATGCAATCCTAGATTCACATTGTTTTTACCGCATCAATCAAAATAAAGCCACATAGTCATTAACATAAAGAGGAAAAAGGAGATTGAAAAGATCATACCATGCGGTCTTCAATATCCTCATGTCTCGGATGTGGCGTAGTCAATCAATGTGAACAAGGATGAACAAACACAATATATACAAAACAATATATACAAGACTACACTAAAAAAGAAAAGGACATGTTTTTGATTTTTTTCAATTTTTCAATTTTTTTGGATTTTGAATAAAAGTCAAGTTAGAATTTCCCATCCCCACACTAGTATGGGCATTGTCCTCAATGGCCAATACGATAGGAAATTATGCAAGCATGATGCATGATTTCTAAACTAAATGCAAACTATACTAAGCTACACTACATTATGCATGGGTTTTTGTTATGGCGGAGAGCATAATTTAAATTACCTCCCGATGCATATGCATTGGCTTCCCCAAACCAAAATACACATTATTTCTAATGTCTTGATTTTCGGGGTAGTTCATGCACATGGAATGCAATGCAAGAAACTACAAATTGTCATTTTGGATTTTACAAATTGGGAACAATGAAAAGAACACCTTAATGAAGCCAAGGTGTTAGTCCTCCATGTTGCTAGGACTCCACAATCAAATGATCAAAATACAATAAAGAAAACAAAAGAAGTAGACAAACCATAAGAGGGGTGAAAGAGTGTAGGAGCCTCCAAGGTTTGCTAATCCTCCATCATATCATCATTATCATCATCTTCCTCCATAGATGTGGAATCATCTACACTCCCACTTTCACTTCCTTGCTCTTCCTCACTTTTTTATTCCTGTTCTTGAGCTTCTCCTTCTTGAACCTCTTGTTCTTCACTTTCTTCATCAACATCCTCATCATCAACATTCTCCTCTCCACCCGGTCTTCCACCACTAGAGGTGCTAGGAAAGAAAAATTCCCTATCCGCCCAACTAGGCAAAGGACATGATGGATCAAGAAGTCCTTGCCTAGCTAGATGTAGGAGGGGCAGATATTAGGCCTTGTAAGCATCCACACTATCATTGTAAGCTTGCTTGTGCATTTCCCTCATGAGTAGAGTCATGTAATCATTTCCTACCTCGACATCCTTGGGTTTGAACTCGTGATACTCAAATGGGTAGGGTGGTGTGACAATGGAGGAGAAGGGCTCGTCAATCTCGCCTCTTTGTTGTTGAATAATATACTCGGTCTCCTCGGAGAGTGGAAGAAGGTAGTTTGGTTGGTGAACACTCAATCGGCAAATATTTGAAGGCAAAGTGAAGGATCTAGCTTCATTGGTTAACCACCCATATTTGGTGTCAAGAGGATCATGCTTAACCCACTTAAACTTGTGAATCATGGTATCCATATCAATAAGATTTGGGTTAAAGTACTTGGCCAAAAAGGTAACTAGTCCTCCATTCACAATGAAAGCGGTGTCTTCTTTACCACAATCGACATTAAGGCATCGTTCAACCAAAAGTCTTAGAGCATTATATGGCTTAGTATATTCCCTTCCTATGTTCAAGGCCGACTCAAGAAGAACACAATCGAGCTTGGTAAGATGATTAGTACCATTTCTTGCTATCAAAGTATTCCCAATGACCTTATGCCACACTCTAATGCCCGGATGGTGGACTAATAGAGCACAACAATCATGAAAGCGCACAAATTTCTTTCCGGAAATTGCCTTCCAAAGAGGAGCGGGGTCATACTTGTCGGGGATCTTTTCATAGTACGGGGTATCACTATGGCCTAAAATCTTGCTCAATTCACCAAAAGTGATGCGTCTATTCTCGATGTGGGTTCTAGTCTCCACCCTTGTGACTTTCAAGGAACTCAAAAATTCCAAGGCGAGGGAGGGGTATGTCAATTCTTTCATGGAAAACAATTTACCCAATCCCATAGCCTCAAAGAAGGTTTTGGTTTATTCAATAACACCCAACTTTGTCAAAGCATCTTCACAAATAAATTTTGTAGGCATAATGGTCTTCTTAGCAAAGAGAACAAATTTATCCCTATGAGAGTCGGAAGTGAAAATTACCTCCGGATAATTGGATAATTGCTCAATGACCGGAGTTGTTGATGTTGTAGCTTCTATAGGGGGACCTTGTTGAACCTCCAAACTTGCCTCATGGACTACCAATGCCTTTGACAATTGTTTTGCTTGAAGAGTTTGTTGCCTTTTTGAAAGTGTCTTCTTTGGGGGTGCCTTGTTACCTCCTTTAGTTCTTGCCATTCTTGATTACACCAACGAAAGATTGAAATATTCAATTTTTAGTTATGCCCAAATCGATTTAAGATGAAAGAATGTTGCTTTGTATCTTAAAAATCGACTCAAAGGTTGAAGATTTTGGTGTTTGAATCAATTGTTGTTGTAAAAGGAGTGATTAATTTTTTTTTTGTGAGGAAGTTTGGATTTGATTTTGTTGAATTTGGTTGAGGAAATTTGGTTTTGAGGATGAGGGTTTTTGGGGTTTATGGGTTTTGGGTAGTGTTTGAATGTAGAAGAAATGAAAATGAATGAGGGAAGGGGGTCAAAAAGACCCGTTATATTTGAAATAGCAGCAGGGGACGAGCGGATTTCATTCTGGGACGCTCGGATTCTTCGTTTTTACCTCAGGAAATGACGCCACAGGACGAGCGTCTTTCAGGAAAGATGAGCGGATTCTTCAATTTGAGACGAGCGGATTCTTTGGAAGACACTCGGATTCTATTACAGGGTGATTCTTTAAAATTCAACAGCAGAAAGACAAGCGTCTTCTCTATAAGACGAGCGTCTTGTATCAGACGAGCGGATTCTTAATTGGGACGCTCGGATTCTGTGACAGACCATTTTTTTGAATTCTACAGCTCTGCCAGACGGGCGTCTGGTAACATTGGACGCTCGGATTCTTCAAGACGAACGGATTCTCTCATGAGACGCTCAAATTCCTCCTTGTTCACACGATTCAGGTCCATCCGCGGGTACTGCATAACCCGTAACATTTTCATTCTTCAATTATCGTGTTCTTCATTGTGGGGCACTACAAAGTCATGAATAGCCTAGGCAAATGCTCTCCCCACACTAAGTCAAAGCACTACACATCAATAAAATCATAAGTCCCTCCCTTACTTCTCTCAAAAATGATGAATATCTTGATCAAGGTATAAAAATATAAATCCAAAAATGACAAAAATGCAATGTAAAAATTGAAATGCAAGTTAGGGAGTTAGAATATTTACATATGGTGGTTTAGGGAGGACTCCACCAAACTCTCATCCAATGTGAGATGTCAAGGGGGCATGTTCAAGGTGTTGTTGATGTTCCTCAACACCTTGAAGAAGTAGTCAAAAGCTTGTTCATTGTCATGATAGAGGTCCTCAATAGATCTTTGCACTTGTTGTTCTCCGTGATGGTCTTGGTTCATAGCATTACCAATGTAGGGATTGAATATCCCTTCGAACTCATCATCCCAAAGACCGCAAACTTCGTCTAATTGATCATTAAAAAAATTTTGAGTTGATAGAGACAACTCTCCTTCTTTATTGTTTTGGCCAATGAGGCCATCTTCTTCACTTGTCATGGGTGAGCTTTTCAAGCTCTCCTTGTTGCTATTCTCTTGCTTTTTGAACGGAGCATCATCAACTTTCTTTTTCCATTGGAATTCCGACTTCTTCCTATCATCCTTCCGGCTATAGTGATCAACCATGAAGCATGGTTCATGCAAACGGGGAGCTCTCATGGTCTTGTCAAGATTGAAAGTTATGGTCTCGTCTCCTACTTCTAGAGTAAGCTCTTCGTGCTTCACATCTATCACCGCACCCGCGGTGTGCAAGAAAGGTCTACTAAGGATGATCGGAATATTGGAGTCTTATTCCATGTCAACAATGACAAAGTCCACCGGGATGAAGAATTTGCCGATTTTCACGGGAACATCTTCCCATATCCCTAACGGTGTCTTCGTCGATCTATCGGCCATTTGAAGTGTGATGTTGGTACATTTAAGCTCTCCCATCCCTAGCCTTTTACTAACCGAATACGGCATAAAACTCACGCTTGCTCCTAGATCACACAAAGCCTTGTTGATCGTGGTGTCGCCAATGGTACACGGTATTGAGAAGCTTCCCGGGTCTTTAAGTTTCGGAGGTGAACTCCCTTGAAGGATTTCACTACTCACCTTAGTGAAGGCGATAGTTTCGAGCTTCCGGATCGACTTGTTTTTCGTAAGGATGTCCTTCATGTACTTTGCATAGGCCGGCACGTGATTGATTAATTCCGTAAAAGGAATCGAGACTTCCAAATTCTTCACAATTTCCAAGAATTTCCCAAGTTGGTCATCAAACTTAGGCTTAGCTTGACGACTTGGGAATGGAAGTCTAATCACAATGGGCTCTTTCTCCTTGGCCTTTTCTTCACTTTTCTTTGAAACTTCTTCTTTTGTTGGTTCATATTCCTTAGAGTTTTGCACAACTTCCTCTTTGTCACTAACTTCCACAACTTCATCCTCAACTTGCTTCTTTGGTCCTTCATATCACGTACCACTCCTCAAGTGGATGACACTAACTGTTTCATATCTTGGGGGATTACCTTGAGGTGGTAATTGCCCCTTTTGTCTTTGAGAGTTTGAAGATGCTAGTTGGGTCAATTGGGTTTCCAACATTTTTGTGTGGGCTAGGATGTTGTTGATGGTGATGTCCTTTGCTTGGCTATCCTTTTGCATTTGAGTGAAAAACTCTTGTTGATTCTTTTGCATTTGGAGGACCGCTTTTTGAACATCAAAACCTTGGTCACTTTGTTGATTGTATGGAGTTTGATTTTGGTAACCTTGGTTTTGGTTAAAAAAGGGTCTTTGATTTTGGTTTCTCATGGGAGGTGGGGTGTATGTTTGTTGAGGGTTTTGAACATTTTGGCTTTTGTATGAGAGATTTGGGTGGAATTTGGTGGTTTCTTTGTAATAATTGGAATAAGGGGTACCACTCTTGTATGCTTGAAAAGCATTCACTTGTTCATTTGTTCCCCTACATTCACTTTAGTCATGTCCCAAAGTTCCACAATTCTCACATATCCCGCATGGGATTGATGAAGATGCTACCATGGCATTAACATGATGCTTTGGTGATTTTGAAGCTTCTTCAAGTTTAGCCATAGCTTTTTCAAACTTCAAGTTAATGGTATCAATATGAGCACTAAGTTGAGCAACCAATTGAGTAATAGAGTCCACTTCATGCTTTCCTCCTCTAGTAGCCTTGCGAGGTCTACTATATTGTGAATTATGGACCGCCATTTCCTCAATCTTGTTCCAAGTTTGATTATCGTCAACTTCGGTGAACATACCATTTGATCCCATGTTGAGAATGTTTCTTGAGTCTTCATAAAGACCATTCCAAAATTGGTGTACCAAGAACCACTCGTTAAGTCCATGATGAGGACATGAGCGACAAATTCCTTTGAATCGCTCCCAAGCTTTATACAAAGATTCTTCATCCCTTTGCTTAAAACCCGTAATTTGAGCTCTTAGCATGTTAGTCTTTTCCGTAGGGTAGAATTTTTTGTAGAAAGCTAGAGCCAACTTCTTCCAAGAGCCAATTCCAAGAGTAGCCTTATCAAGGCCTTTCAACCATTGTTTTGCGGTGCCGATTTGAGAAAAAGGAAATAAGACCCATCGAATTTGGTCTTGAGTTACACCGGTTTGTGAAATTGCATCACAATAGTCACAAAAAGTTTCCATGTGAGAGTGAGGGTCTTCACTAGGCATTCCCCCAAATTGGCTTCTTTCGACTAATTGGATAAATGCGGATTTAGAAATGAAATTCCCGGTTAAGTGTTATGGTGTGGGAGTACCATTGGGTAGATTCTCCTCGGTTAGTACGGAATGTGATGAAAATTTAGGCATTGTGGGTTGATTTTATGTTGGATTTTGTGTTGGGTTCTCCTCACCTTCTCTTGTAAAAGGGTTGATGAACTCAATAGTATTTGGTTGAATATCTACAACCTCACCTATACCTCTCAAAGTACCTCTAGCAAGTCTTCTATTGTTTGTCAAAGTCCTTTCAATTTTGTGATCAATGGGTAACAAGTTACCTTGTGATCTTCTAGACATGCAAAATATCAAACAACACGAAAACAATTAGAACAAACCTTGAGGTGTTTTACTTCCCCAAGGCAAAGAAAGACACAACTAATAACAATCTAAGAAAACCAAATCAAGTTAACACTATCCCCGGCAACGGCGCCATTTTTGGTCGGACTCACTTGGAGCTTCATTTTCGGTTAGTTGTCGTTAGGAGCACCAAGACCTAAACAATATTTATAACTTCACAAACAACTCTACTATTAGTAAATAGGCAAGTAAAGGTCGGATCCCAAGGGACGGGTATTGATGTAGGATTTTCGATTGCAAGTAGCGGTGTCTAGGGGTGTCACGATTTGGGTTGAGATAAGAAGATCACTAAACTAAATAGCAATAAAAGTAAACAAGCAAGATGATTAAAATGAGATGTAAACAATTGATAAAAAGCATTAGGGTGTCATGGGGTCATAGGGAATTCATGGGAATTGATCATACAAACATATTCTCAAATTATAAGGAAGCAATTATTGTTGTGATGGATCAAGTTGGTTTATATCTTACAATCCTAGGAAGATTTGGGTCCCGGAGCCGAATCGATTAGATTGTACAACACCTACAAGTCGACTTAATCCTCCCTACTCAACTATATGCATGGTCTAATGAGACTCGAGTTGGTTTATGTCATACAAGTCTCATTGAAAAGGTAAGTGATAGGTAAAAAATGCAAAGATTCATATGCTCGCATTTCATCAAACATAACATGTACACAAGTTGAGATCACAACAAGCAAGCAAATAAACTATGAAAACATATTAAATTAAGCATGAATCATCCCCTATGTTGGTTTCCCCTAATTACCCATTAACCCTAGTTAAGGAAACTACTCACTCATTATCAAGTTTAACATGTTAACAAGGTTGTCAATCATATTAACAAAGCAAAACATGATGAATAAATGGAGGTGATTAACAATAATTAAAAAGGGATTAAGAGGATTATACCTACTAATGATTCCAAAATAAAGCAAAGAATAATAGAAGTACTTGATGAATGATTGGAAGGTTGTCAATCTCCCAATAATAACCCAAATAATCTTCAATTACCCAAAATAAAAGATGAACAAAAGAGAAATTAAGGAAATGAGATTTGTATTAAGACTTGATTAGAAGTTCATTATAAGATTAAGAAGAGATTAGAATGATATAAACTACACTAAATATTGATAAGAAGAACATGATTAATCTAATTAGACTAATGGGGTATTTATAGTGGGGATTAGGTACATAAATTAGGGTTTACTAAGGGCTTAAATGACAATTAAGCCCTTGAGGAATCGCTCCTCTCAGAAAAGATGCGAGTCTCTTTTTTGCCGGTCTTTCATAAATATGCGCATCTTTCATGGAGGGAAGAAGAGGACGTATGGGCCTGTAAGGGAATCCGAGCGTCCAAGGGATCGGGACGGGCGGATTCTGGGGTGGCTGGACGAGCGGATTGGGGCGTGGTTGGACGGGCGTCCCTATGGCAAAGATGCTCGGATTCCTGAAGTGTTGGACGGGCGTCTTGCTATGCTGGACGAGCGGATTTTGTCACAGCTTTTCTTTTCTTCTTTTCTTCCTCTTTTCTTCCAATAATCCTCCGGGATTTAGTCGGGGATGCAAGGATTTCTTCATCATTGCCCATCTACTATAATATGTACAAAGGCCTTCTAACCTTGTCTTCTCTTTGATGCTTGGTCATTAGATTCGATCAATTTAGCTCTATTTTGCCATGAAAACGCAAGGTTTGCACTCCTATCCTACCAAGGAAACAAAACCTCAAAGAATTGGCAAAACAAAGGACTAAAGATAGTAAATGACCCAAATATGCACTAAAAAGCATAGGAACGAGGCTAATTCGGGGATTAAATATGCTCAAATAATGGTCACATCAAAAATAAACAAAAGCAAATAGAAAAATTGTATCCTCCCCGGAAACGGCGCTAAATTTGGTAAGGCTAAAGTCGTGTCCATATATCAAAGTAATCCTATCTCAGTACTAACAAATAGCTAGTGGTAACACAAGTATCGAATACACACGGAGGCGGTAATATTCAGTTTGCTAATCTTCAAAGTGTCTTAAAGTAACCGTTTTTCTTGAAGATTTTGGTTTGTTTGTTTGCTAAGACTAATTGCAATAAAGTAAGAGTTGTAAACAATAATATTAAAAAGTCTGGGGAGCGGGTTAACTAGGTTAATTTATTCGGGGGTGTATTTTAACCAATTGTAAGGTCAATCGAATTATCTAAGGTCACAAGATCTGTCGATTCAATTATGCCCTTTAGATTCAGTTTAACATGCAATCGCTATAATTAAACTTAACCTATCGGATTATCGTAGCCTATATTAATTCTAACCCGGTTGGTGAAAGTATTAATTCGCTAGATTAATTATCAATTCATGCCTAAATAAATGAACTAGAATAAGAACAATAATCAAACGATAATTCATGCGATGTTACTAACAATTAATTCATTAACCCCTTCTAATCAACCTAGATCCCTTTTTACCCTAGATAAAGGATTAAGCTACTCATGTTACTAGAATGAATGTTAGATCCAAAGTAATGCTAGCCGACTAATACTTAGAGTTTTAGGAGTTCTGAATGTAATTAAAAGTGTAACTAATAACCTAATACGAGCTTAGTATATATAATATAAATTAAACAACTTTTAGGAAATATCGGAAAAGTGTTCAGTGATTAGGATACTTGATCGAGTACAGGCCAACTCGATCAAGTACACGCTCTTCTCAGACTTCTTTCGTGCAATCTTCACTTATTATCTTCTAGTCTTCTAGTTTTCCATGCCATTCTTCGTGTATTCTGTCATGCAAAATCCGTGGTTCTCAACTCTACTCGTTTTACCTCATAAATATGCCATTTCTGCAGTTAAACACAAAGTAGCGGTAGTATCGACATTCTAATGTAAAAGGCATATAAATAACATAATTAGCACGAAAACCATATCGAAATCAACTTAAAGGGAGTCATAAAAGTATATATAAATATGATTCATCATACTTTTCGAGGCTTACTTGGTACCCGATTGAGGTACTTCTTCATCACCCCATGCTTGTTGCTTTTGTTATTGGTAAAGGGAATTGGCGGTCTTTTTTTATGTGGTTTCCTGTGTAGGGTGTTGACCACCTCCTGAGGACCTAGCCCCCAGTGTTCACGGCTTAAACCACCTACTCGGAGCGGAGTGGTGAGGAGTTGGAGTTGCATCTACCAGAGCACGCGGTTCCCGAGGTGATCGACGTCGGCATAGAATGGAGGTTGACAGTTTTGAGGATGGGTGGCTAGTTTGAACTCTTCCGTTCGGGTTTTTTTTTGAATTTTTTTTTGTTGAGGGTTTTTTTTTTATGTGTAAGTGTAGATGAGTAGTCATCAGGCTTTATAGCAGATGGCTAACCGTTGAAGGGCACATGCTAGTGACCTGGCGGGGTGGGAGGCTAGGCTCGTCCAGGTACCTGTTGTTGGTTATCTTTGTGATATTGCTTTTGTTTTGATTTCATTATTTGTGAGTTTGACGATTTATACTTTATTTTGTAGAGCACTGCGGATCCGGGGGAGCTAGCCCGGGTTCTTACTGATTGGGATAAGGCGAGAACGACGATCCGGGCACATAGACTTGGGCTAACCACTCGAGACAAGGAGTTAAGGCGCCGCGAAGAGGAGCTGCAGGGTCGGGACGCTGAGATCGCTTCTCGTAGAGCTCAGTTGGCAGTGGTGGAGGCTTCTCGTGGTTCTTTGGAGCCGGGGATCATGATAGAGCAGGAGACGCTGGAGAGTTTTCCCGAGAGTGCTGATGACTGCGAGACTATTTTGCTCTGGCTGCGACTCCTGGCGAGGGGGTGGCTGGCCGCCGTGAGGTGTTGAGTAGTTTGTAATTGCCTTTTGGACTTTGGTTTGTATTTTGTGTACGGGTGTATTTTACTTGAGGCGGTTTTGTATATATGGCCTTTTGTGTATTTTTGGTTTGTAGTTTTTTTTTGTGCTTGATTTTTTTGTGTTGTGTTTTGGTGAAGTGCGGTCGATGAATGACTTCCCGCTTGCCTTGGTATTTGTACCTGCAATGTTAGCGTAGAAAACAGGCAAGAGGTAGCACATACGCATCCATATATGCACATAAATAAGCAAAAAGAACACAGGCAAAGAAGGCTGTCGAAATAACCACGATGACTCGAAGTTAAAAATTTGAAATTGCTCATTTGAAATTGGATTTTTGAAAATTCCGCGACAAAATGTCACGCTTGGATTTTTCAAAAGGGAATTGTTTTGAAATTTTGAGAAATTAATTCGTGTTTGAATTAAATTTACTTGATTTGCGAAATGTTTTTGAAAATTCGTCGGAATTGCCGAAATTGATTTGCAACTCGAATTGAAGCTCAAATCGTCTTTTGAATTTAAGACGAAGTGAAATTTTAAAAAATAGTTTATAAATGTGTTGGTTTTTGAATTTTGCGAAATCAAGAATCGAATCTTGCGAGAGCGATTTGCGAGATTGAAATTTGTGAAATTAATTTTGCGAAAAAAAATTCAGCATGGAATCGATTCGTCGCGGATCGGGCTGGCTAGCCCTTTCCCCTTTTTCTAAAAGAAGGAAAGGAAAATTGTATATTTAAAGGTGAGTAGTGAAAACCGTGTCGGATTTCATAAAACTTGAACCCAAAGAAATGTGAGTATAAGAAATCACAAAAATTTCTGGGCCAGCAATAAGAGGCGCGAGCATTATGGCGAGGAAAAAGAGGTGTTATAAGCAAACACAACTAGACAAGAACAAGTCAAGGTTTAAATCCATAGAAGCAGCCTGAAGAGGCGCGACATTCAGGGCGATGCAAGGGGCCTCCCTTTTTTTCTGAAAAAAAAAACGCTGATTGTTTTGTATAAGTAGTGAGTTTGTGCTTCATTGTTTCATCATCCGAGACAAAAAAATCTCTAAGAAAACTCCCCTTCTTATTCCATAAAAAAATTCATGGATACTTTCAAAGGTAGGTTATGACATTGGTGTCGGAATTTATCGCCTCCCAAAAAAGATCAACTCGATGTAATGGGAGTTGGTCAATTGTTGGTTCCTTGCCAAGTCAAGGTTCAATCTTCATTCCCTAAAGCATGTTCTTTGTTTTGGGATATGAAACACCATGTTTCGTCTTCCCGAAAGGCGAAATTTTCCCGCTTGCCGAAGAAGTAGGCGCTATTGGAGGGTGGTCGGGTTGTGCTCCGGTGCTTCTTCCAAATTGGTTGTACTATAAAGAGACATTCTGCTCCATGCGGCTTGTCGATGAGCCAAATGAAATATCTCCTTGCTCCTCGTGGTGTTCACATGTTGTCCTTCATCAACATCTTTTCCAATCAGTTGGATGCTAATATTTCGGAGGTTGCTAGGAAAAGGGTCTTTGCCTTTTGCGTAGTGCATGCTTATCTTCTTGTTGATGTTTTGAAGAAGGAGGGACCGAAATGGTATGGTAGTATGACCCTCATTCATGTTGTTGAACAAATGGAGCATGGACGGGACCCGTCTTGGTTGGTGCTTGGCGAGATTGTTGAAGCCTTGGATAAGAAGGTGCCTTGTGGAGATTCACCCTCGTTTGAATCTCCTAGAATCCTCCAAGTATGGCTTATGGAGAGGCTAAGGTATGGAGAGCCTCTAATTGATGCTTCTATTTACTCTTTCCACCACCTTACCGTGAGGAGGAAGTTGTATGCGGATAGCTTTACATGCACCAAGGCCTATTGGACCTTGAAGTTGGTGGAGGATGGCGGCCCTCACATACGTTGGGTTGTGCCGTGGTGGCACTTCAGATTATTTACGAGATTGCCCATTTCGCGCGCTTCTTCTTGCTCTTTGATGATCGTTGCTTTGAATGTTTCTTCCTTCATTTTTCTGGAAAGGGTCATGAGGCAAATGTGTCGCCAACAAAAGATGCCCGCTCAAGATACTCGTGTCCAAGAGAGTGTGTTCCGCAACTCCTAGCTAGTGGAGGCCTTTGAGAGGTGGTGGGCCACTTGGCTAACTTGGGAGGTGCTGAATCCCGTTCCCACGACATGGCTAACTCCCGCTTATGTCAAATGGTCAAGAGCTTCCACCTTAGAAGAAAGGTCAAAGTTCCGCAAGGACGAAGTCAACGACTTGGAGTATAGGGAAGCGGCCAAGGCGAATCGTGCCTACTTTGATGAGTTTGATGATAATGTGAGTCCAAATGTGATAAGGTCACCGAAGAAGAGTAGCTTGGGTCCTAAAGCGGCGTTGGGCTCTGTATGGGCTCGACTTGGGCCGGGTATTGGGCCGTGTAGGAGCCCGGATACCGTGGCCGTTGTGGATCCGTTGAGGATCCGTTCTGAGGCAGAAATTCATGCTAGGCGGGCTAGCAAGAAGAACAAAGGGAAAATGCACCCCAAAGGCAAAGGCAAAGGTAGGATGGAAGAGAAGATCTTCGTCCCCTTTTATTGTTATGTTGTACTAAGTATTTGTGTGAGTATCGTTATTATGTTGTACTAGTTATGTATTGTGGGCTTGTGTCTGTTAGTTTTACTATGTAAAATGTCCTAGTCGGCGCTCTAGCTTTGCAACTCGTGGACTTGCTTAGCCTCTTATTGTTGCCAAGTTTGTAATTCCACCTATTATTAATTAAATAAGAGAATTACTTGTGTTGGAAAATGTTGTGAACATTTGTTGTTTCTTCATCCATTTTGTGAAGGTGATTCGGTTCGAATTATCCTAAACTTTCACATGTGAAGGGGAGTTTATTGTGGAAAGAGATAAAGGCTTTTTGTTTTTTTTTTTTGCTTTTTTGGTTGGAAGAAAAGGGGTATGTTTGTTTTTTTATGTTTTGAAGTTTGTATGGGTTGTTGTTTTTTTTATGTAGGGGTGGTTGTACCATTCTTGTGTACGAAAGGATTGCCTACGTATTCACCTGAAAAGATGAAATCAAACCATGCTTGTAGTTCAAGGTGTTTCTTTTTGTTTGTTGATGTTTGGTTGGTGGGATGGTTGTGTCCTTCTTGTGTAAGACAGGATTACCTACGTATTCGCCTAAAGAGGCAAAATAAAACCATGCTCGTTGTTCAGGTGTTTCTTTTTGTTTGTGCAAATGGATGATCCTTTCCACAAATCAAAAGCTACTGGAAACTTGACAAGGTGTCGTAACTTATTCTCGATGAACATACAATTTCAAATCATAACGTTTGAGGAATTGACTTGAGAGTTGGGTGCGGTTGTTAGGAAGGGTTGTTGGTGCTGGGTTATGGCCACTAGTCGCGAAACTAGGGGTGATTGTTGGTGCTAAGTTTCAAGGGTAGTATTTCTGGAGTTGGTCTAGGTTGGTTGGGTTAGTGAAGTCTTCCCCGTCTAGGACACTCAATCTCACCGCACCCGAAAGGATTTTTCTGACAAGGTATGGTCCTGCCCAATTGGGTTTGAATTTCCCCTAGGATCGACAGGTAATGGTGCTCGAACTAACTCGAGGACCAAGTCGCCTTCTCTGATGTTTCAGCGTTTGTCTTTTTTTGTTGAATGCTTGTTGTACACGTCTTTGGTATAGTTGGACGTTGTGCAAGGCGTTGAGTCGTCGCTCATCTAGGAGGATGAGGTGGTCGTACCTTCGACGGGTCCATTCCGCTTCCGGGACTTAGCTTTCTAGTAGAATGCATAGAGATGGGACTTCCAGCTCTACCGGGTTTACCGCCTCCATGTCGTATGCTAGGTAGAAGGGTGTTGCTCTCGTTGGTGTTCGAATGGAGGATCGGTATCCCCAGTGTGCGAATAGGAGTTTGCTCGGCCAATCGCCGTAATTGTCCTGCATTTTCTTAATGATTGTGACAAGCGTCTTGTTTGCTGCCTCAACCGCTCCGTTGGTTTGGGGACGGTAGGGAGATGAATGGTGTTGTTTGATCTTGTACTTGTCTAACAAGGTTTGTGCTTTGGCTCGGAAATGGGAGCCTTGGTCACTGATGATTTCATAGGGTACCCCATATCTGCAAATGATGTTGTCTTGGATGAATTTGGCCACTTGTTTAGCGGTCAACACCGCATAGGATTGTGCTTCTACCCACTTTGTGAAGTAGTCGATGGCGAATAGGACAAAGAAGTGTCCTTTATAGCCTATCAGATTGGCATTGCCGTTGATGGCGATGCCCCAGGTCGAGAAAGGTCAGGGTGATGTCTTGGTGTATAGGAGGGATAGTGGTATGTGTTGTATGTTGGCGAAGATTTGACAATTGTGCCAATGTTTGACGTATTTTATGCAATCGGCTCCCTTGATGGTCTAGTAGTAGCCTAACAGCATGATTTTTCGAGCTAGCATCATTGCGTTCATGTGAGGGCTACATTCTTCGCCGTGGACCTCTCCCATGACTTTTTTTTGGCTTTGTTGTAGTCAATGCAAAGGAGAAGTATCCCTTGGGGTATTCTTTTGTAGAGTTGATTTTGGTTTATCATGAATTGTGATGTAAGTAAAAAAATGGCTCTTTGTCCTCTTAGATCGGAGTTGGGAGGGAATTCGTTTTTGGTTTTGTAGTTAAGGATGGCTTGGTACCAAGGTTCAGCATGATTTTCCTTATTGTTGTTTATGGCGCAGATTTGAGCTGGCTCGCTCCTTCTTTCGATGCATAAGGGCATGAATGTCATGTCATCAGGTATGTTTATGAGTGAGGCAAGTTTTTCTAGGGCATCGGCAAATTGGTTTTCTCCTCTAGGCAAATGGAAGTAGTCAATTTGGTCGAAAAATTCGGCTTCTTGATTCATTTTTGCTCGGTAAGGTGCTAGGCTGTCGCTTCGGATTTTCCATGATCCGGACACCTGATTGATGATGATCGAGGAGTCACCGTGTACCCTCAATCTTTTGATGCCAAGTGTTATGGCAGCTTGTAGGCCGATAAGGCATGCTTCGTATTCGGCGGCGTTGTTGGTGATGGCGAAGTCCAGTATGACCGAGATCGAAACATGTCCTCCTTCTGGAGATATTAGAAGGATTCCTACTCCAAAGCCTCTCAGGTTTGACGCAACATCGAATTATAGGTTCCATGCGTCGGTGTCGACACAAAGGATGTCTTCGTTAGGGAGTGACCAGGTGTCGGTCGTTGGATCCTCGTTGACGGGGTTTTATGATAGGAAATAGGCGACAGCCCTTCCCTTGATAACTTTGAGGGTACAAACTTGAGGCCGAACTCAGATAGCATGAGTGTCCATCTGGATAGTCTTCTATTCATTACGGGTTTTTCGAAGATGTACTTGATGGGGTCTATCTTGGAGTAAATATGAACCGTGTAGCTGAGCATGTAATGTAGTAGCTTCTTTGTGGACGATACTAAAGCAAGGCATGTTTTCTCCAATTGGGTGGATTTGATCTAATAGTCAATGAACGTTTTGTTGATGTATTAGATGGCTTATTCTTCCCTGTTGACTGTCTGTGCTAGCATTGGTCCCATGGTCGTGTTGGTGACAGTCAGCTATAGGGATAGGGGTGTTCCCTACTGTGGCGGCATAAGGACAGGTGGTTTGGCTAGGATTTCCTTTATCCTGCCGAAGGCTTTTTCGCAATCATCGTCCCAATCGGTGTGATCGGTGACGCGGAGCTTTTTGAAGATAGGCTCGCAAATCATGGTGAGCTTGGCTATGAAGTGATTGATGTATTGAACTTGACCCAGAAATCCTTGAATCTCCTTCTCGTTCTTAGGCCGAGGCATATGTTGAAGAGCTTTGATATTGGTTGGATCGATTTCGATGCCTCTTTTGCTGACGAGATGTCCCAAGAGTGTTTCGGAGGTGACCCCGAATGCATACTTCTGAGGATTTAGTCTCATGTTGTATTTCCAAATACGAGCGAAGAATTTTCGGAGGTCGTCTGTAACACTCCCATACACTAAGTGCCTTACCAGGACCACCTAATGCATGGAAATGCTACCATATCGGTTACCCGAGGCAATGTATATCAAATAGACCATTAAGAAACATACTTAAATAGGTAAATAAGTTTAAATGATTACAAATACAAAACCAAACTGTAAAGTAAATACAAATGTTCCAAAACTCAACCAACTGAAAGGTAAACTAGTTTATGACACAGTGGAATACTCTAAAGGCAGGTGACGACTCCATCCCAGCTATCCCTCGCGCAAGCCATCTCATACCTGCTCAATCACTACTCACCATCCCCAAATGGATCACCACAGTTTTCAAAACATTTAAACGGGGTCAGTTACTGATTACACAAAACATAATATATAAAATACAACACACACAATATCCCCAAACTCCGTCACAACTCCACACACCTGACTACACACTAAAGTCTGTAGTCCTGCCAGAATACCCATCGCAACAGATCCGAAAACAGCAGCGACTGCCCAAAAACATTATATACCCTACTCGACCGAGTCAACCCTACTCGATCGAGCCCCACCTACTCGATCGAGTATCCCTCCCCCTCGACTCGATCGAGTCATGCGACTCATTAGCTACCCGCATGCTCAAGTCAACTACTTTCCACAACAAATATATATATATATATATATATATATATATATATATATATATATATATATATATATATATATATATATATATATATATATATATATATATATATATATATACATATATATATATATACATATATATATATATAGGAATGGGATCATGTGAGGATACACTATCTTTTTGAGGATTGAGGATTTCGTTACAATATCACAGGTTGTTCAATACAATATCACAGGTTATTCAATACAATATCACAAAAAAAAAACACCTGTGCAAAAAAAAAATTATAAATTTTTTTTTTCAAAAAAAAAAAAAATTTTTTTGGCAAAGGTCAAATTTTTCGTGATATTGTATTGAAGAACATGTGATATTGTATTCACTAATCCTCAATACTCAAATATTTAGGAGTTCTCACCGGATCCCGATTCTATATATATATATATATATATATATATATATATATATACACACTGAACAACGCAACATCCTACTCACATGTTTCTAATAAGCCACATTAAAAATCAACATCATGCAATTCCGTTATTCACACCAACATATAACCATGCAAACTACTCACCTTTTGCCACTACATCCTCCATTCTCCACATCCATTTATCCACCAATTCATACAACGCATCATTCAATATATACATGCAATATAACTTAAATAAACACATAGCGATCCCATGACACCCCATAGTGACCGGTTCGAAGTTGTAGGGCGAGATCGCGACTTTAGGACGTCTCCCAAGCCTTTGCATTAGCTCCTAACAACTCATACCCGGGTTCGTTTTATTTTGACTTCCTAGATTCATTGGGTTCATTAGTTACAGGTTCCAAAATCGTCGCTATGATACCACTTTGTAACCCCCCATACACTAAGTGCCTTACTAGGACCACTTAACGCATGGAAATTCTACCATCTCGATTACCCAACGCAATGTATACCAAATAGACCATTAAGAAACATACTCAAAAAGGTAAATAAGTTTAAGTGATTACAAATCAAAAACCAAACTGTAAAGTAAATACAAATGTTCCAAAACTCAACCAAGTGAAAGGTAAACTAGTTCATGACACAGCGGAAGACTCTAAAGACAGGTGACGACTCCATCCCAGCTATCCCTCGCGCAAGCCATCTCATACATGCTCAATCACTGCTCACCATCCCCGAATGGATCACCACAGTTTTCAAAACATTTAAACGGGGTCAGTTACTGATTACACAAAACAAAATATATAAAATACAACACAAACAAGTTCCCCAAACTCCTTAACAACTCCACACACCCGATTACACACTAAAGCGTGTAGTCCTGCCAGAATACCCATCGCAACAGATATTCCACGCCGCCAGTGGGGGACCGCACCCGTACCCACCAAATCCCCGTTCATCTACTCCGAGCGATAACCCATGTTCCTAAATGTGCACATCCCCTCCTGTGGCGGGTTCCATAGAGGGCGAATCAAGGGCGTGAAGCTACTTCCACAAGTGACTCCACTCAGCCGAGGACACACCTCGAGAACCACAGATAAACACAACACAACCAATTATACAACAACAACACCAATTCAAACCAATACGACAAAGATGAACAATAAACACAACCAACACCATCAACTATGTAATCAATAACCGAGTAGGGAATCCCTACATGGAACTAGCAATTCACGAGATCGTCACAAAGCAGCTACTCAATAATTCTCCTCTACGAAACCACCTCCTATAATCACATATTCATACCATTACCACCTAATATAACATTATACTCCCAAAACCCCAAATTACCCAATTAGGGTTTTAAGCAAAATCAATGAAACGGTATAAAAATCATACAAGGATCTTACCCACGACACGACGAACTCAACGGCGTAAAGAACACGATGATCCGACGATCTTAGCCTTTGGGATTTGATAGCAACGGGAATAACAAAAGCAACGTACTTGTTTTTCTCTCTTGAATGGTTTTTAGAAAAGATAAAAGTAATAAAGAAAGTGACGGAAATCTATAAATATCACTCACGCGTTACAAACAAAACCCGGCTAAAACAACCCGCAGAACCGACTTACTCGATCGAGTAAGTCACTTACTCGATCGAGTGACCCTTACTCGATCAAGTAACCATCAGACAGAATAATTTTTTTGTAAACCAATCTTACTTACTCGATAGAGTAAGCCCCACTCGATAGAGTACCCATAGACATAAAAAACCGTAGTATTACATCGTTGATGTGACCCTCTCATTCTTTTGATTTAACGTTCATGTCGTCGACGTAAACCTCCAATTCCTTATGCATCATGTCGTGTAGGAGAGTGGTGGCGGTTCTCCGATAGGTTGCTCCGGCATTGATTAGACTAAAAGGCATGACAGTGTAGCAATATATGCCTCATTGTGTGGTAAATGCAGTTTTGTGCATGTCTTCTTCAGCCATTTTGATTTGGTTGTATCCTACATAACCGTCCACGAATGATAAAAGGGTGTGCTCTGCGGTATTGTCTAGCAAGATGTCGACATGTGGTAAGGGGAAGTCGTCCTTTGGACTCGCCTTATTTAGGTCTCTGGAGTCAACACAAACTCGAATTCTCCCATCATTTTTGGGTACGGGGACTTTGTTAGCCACGCAGTCATAATACTTAGAAACTTTGATGAATTCGGCTTTGAATTGCTTGTCAACATCTTCTTTGATTTTCAATGCCCATTCGAGGCGCATGCGGCGTAGCTTTTGCTTTACGGGCTTAGCTCCAGACTAAATGGGTATCCTGTGCTCTGCTATCTCCATGTTAATCGTAGGACCATGCGAATACGTCCTTGTATTCGAGCAAGAGGTCAATAAATTGTTGTCTTTCCGAGGGGTCAAGGGTGGTCCTTATCTTAAGTTCTTAAGATGCTTGGTCAATTCTAACGTCAATAGGTTCGGTCTCCTCAATTATGGGTGTTTTAAGTTCGTGTTTGTCGAGTTCTTTGGCTAAATGAGGTGGGTAGTCACTCAAGTCAAAATCCTCATGTTCGTTCAGAATTGCATTATTGTTAAAATGAGACGAGTCGTAAGCAAACTTAGCAATCATTAAGTCAATTTGAGCGAAGATCTCGGACAGGACAGACATCTCAAGGGGAGTTAAAGGTGATGCTTCAGAGGAGGTGGCCCCTGGGACAAGCTCCATGTTGCTACCTTCCGTGGGAGTAGGGGTGACAATAGTTGACTCAGCCTTTGTGACAGCCCCAAGATTGTGATAAAATAGTGGGAAAGGGACTTTGACAGGGGTGTTGGGAATGTTGTGACCTAAGACAGACTCTAACTCTGACTTGTCATCAGACTCAGACTCATCTCCACTTCCCTCCTTGAACATGGTGCCTTCCCCGGTTGTGATCTTAAGAATGCGGCCTTGGTGATCAGTCCATTTGAAAGTCTTCCTCCAGGCCCTGGATAGCTTTCTCCGGATTGGCATCAGAGATCAAGGCAGTAGAGTTGAATTGGTTGTCCTTGAGGTTGATAGCTATTATCTCCTCGCGGTTGAGGTGTTTGATGTTGTCTTCTCCGAAAAGGAGGCTTACAGTCTGTCCGTCTAGGCAAGGGGTCGACTCAGACTTGATTGGTGTAGCATTGGTGTTGTTGTCAGGGACAAAATAGTAGTCTTAAAAGACTTTTATACTCGGATGTTTTACCTTTGATATGGGATCGTAGATGGGCTTAGGAAACCTGTCGTAGAGTTCAAATTCTCCTAGGAAAAATTATCCGTTGAGGGTCAGGTGATATGGGCGGAGGATGACTCCTTGCTTCTTGTGCTTCTTCACGAGGAGGCCCATGTCTCGGATGTCTTCATCAGTCGATTCGTAACCTAGCCTGAAAGGGATGTTGGGGACCTTGGCCTGCTTCAGGAGAGACAAGGCATTTTTCAGTGGGTTGAGGGACATGCCCGAAATGTACCATTGACGCATCAAGATTTTGTTGATCGTGAGGTTTGAGAACGGGTCACAATCAAAAGGTGTTGGGTCGTGGGATAGAGCATTCAGGGCTTGGAACCCCCAGATTCAACTTTGATTTCCTCAGTGACCTGAGAGGTTATCCCCTTTTCCATGACGGCTTTGATTACGGATGCAGGAATGGTGATTGTCTTTCTGTTAAAGGGGACCCTAATCTTCTAGTGAAGGGTAGAAGTGACAGCCTTGGCAGCGTGGATCCAAGGGCGTTCTAAGAGCATGTTGAGTGATGCGTCGATGTCGACTACTTGGAAACTAGATTGTATCTCCAAGGGACCCGTTGAGATGGTTAGGGTAATAAGACCTGCGACCTTGCGACGAGTTCCGTCGTAGACGCGAACTTCTTGATTGATTGGGACAAGGTTAGCCTCCTTGATCCTCAGCTTGTGAGCAGTTTTAAGAGGAATGACATTCATGGCAGATCAGTTATCCACCAAGACCATGGGCACGTTCTTATTTAGGCACTGCATGGTGATGATAGGGCCAGGTTTTGGTTGGTTTAAAAGGGAGGGATATCCTCGTCGGAGAAGACGATGGGGTTACTTAGATCAGGGACATCCCTAGTCATGTGGGCTACCACTTCTTCGGGTGAGGAGGTGGAAGACACTATTAATTTTCCAAAGGCTTGAAGCAAAGCCTGCCGGTGTTACAAAGATGTGGCGATTAACTGCTAGATGGATATTTCAGCCTTGGCCTTCTGGAGTTGCTTGTGCATTAAATTCTCCGGAACCCTCGGTTGTCTATCCATGTCTAGGACAATTTGGTCGTCGATAGCTGGTGTGTTGTTTGTTTTGAGATTTGGGTTTTGGTATGGGCGCCCGGACCGGGTAAGGTGATCAATTTACCGGGTAAAACATGTTTCTTGCACAAAACCGTAGTAAACAAGCCATGTTGCAACGAACGCACACAACTAGTCTTAACTTCACGATAAATAAGATCGAGCTATTAACTTACGTTGACATATTTTATCATGCAATTCTACACACATTCGGTACTTCATTGCTCCTATGGAGATCACATACAAACACATTTCAGATACAAGGTCTATCATACTCATCTACGAAGTTTCCTGGTCACATATTACCTTGCTCAATACATCCCATCCTTTTATCATTCATCCAACAACTCACAAAATTAACCATTCACAAGTACTACACCCATAGTATTAAGCACCCATTACCACACAAGCTACTGCAAACAAGTACATATGACGCACACACTTAGCACATACTACTCCTATACATCTAGCCTTCCAACGGTGGCTGGCTTAAGCATGATTGGGGCCGGGATTCTGAGATGAGGGCGCCTTCTCACCCAAAACCGACATAAGGGGCTCCCAACACACATACACCATGTTCATTTTAAATTGACACCCTATTTACATTTGGTTCACTGGTGCAGGTTCCAAAATTATCGCTCTGATACCACTTTTTAACACCCCCGTACACCAAGGTGCTTTACCAAGGACCACCCCAGTGTATGAAGGTGTTACCATCTCGGTTACCCGAGGTAGTAGATCAAATAAACAATAAAAGAACAATTACTAAAATAGTTTAAGCCTTTACAATGCAGAACAGTGTGACACAATACAACGGTATAACTATAAAGACTACTAAGCTTGAATGCCAGAGACATCTACTCCGGTAGCGTGGTGACTCGATTCCTTTCCAAGTCCACAAGCAATAAGATCAACTGTACCTGCTAGACCAACTGCTCACCATCCCCGAATGGATCACCACAGTTTTGAAAACACGGCACGGGGTCAGTCTACTATTTAACCAAAAATAAGACAAGTACGAAAAGACAAATAGTTGATCAACATCCACCTTCCACTCCCAATCAGATCAAGTAACTGACTATACACTAAAGTGTGTAGCCCTTTCACATTACCCATCGCAACAGATAATCCTCACCGCCAGTGGGGGACTGCAGCCAATCCCCACCTAAGCCCCCGCTCATCAACGAGCGATAACCCTATTCATTAATGTGCACATCCCCTTCTGTGGCGGGTTCCACAGAGGGCAAAACTAGGGCGTGAAGCCACTCCCGTAAGTGACTCCACTCAGCCGAGGACGCACCTCGCGAACATTATCATCAACCATCACCACATCAACACCAACTCCGATACACCAACAACGATCAACAGATAATCAATCGTATATAATACAAACATAATCTTATAACAATTAAACAGTAAACCGCGTAGGGAAACTCTACCTAATCGCAATCCATGAAAATGCATCCAACAACTAGCCAGGCAAGACTCCGAGACGAATCCTTGAGATGCGGACCGAAGTCGACAACGATGACACCCTTACTTGAATACTCCGCATATAAACCAATCCCCTTCTATGGTTAGTGTCTAGGCTAGATGAGAGTGTAAAGAGAGGTGGGTGATAAGAGAGAGAGAGAGAGAGAGATAGAGAGAGAGAGTGAGAGAGAGAGAGAGAGAGAGAGAGAGAGAGAGAGAGTCTTGTTAGGGTTAGAGAGATAGGGAACCGTCGAAAAATAAAATAAGATTTACTAACTTGCATTTTATAATAACGAGTCGACAGCGGCTATACACGGTCGAGTACTCTTATACTCGGCCGAGTAAGCCCTACTCGGTCGAGTGTTACCACCACTCGGCCGAGTAACCTCTACTAGGTCGAGTACAAAATTACATAAGTCCCTTGTCCCCTCACTTATCCCCTCTCAAGGTCTTTCGTGGCTAAACGGTCGGTCAGAGGGTCCTTAAACAGGGCGGGTATTACATTAACTCACTCGGTTTGCTTACCAATTGGGTGGTCACCCTTTTCCAACGGGTTAGGAATTCGGTGAACCTCTTATTGTCATTCTGGGTTAGGACCTGAAGGGTGCGGCTAAGGGTCTGAATTTCGACCTTCTCGGCGTATTGCTTAGCAAACTCAACGGTGACTTCGTCCCAAGTGGTGATGCTCTTTAGGTCGAGGGAATATTACTATTGACGGGGGATTGGTTCTAGAGATGATAGGAAGATCCGGGTAAAGAGTTCATGTTTGACTCCAATGATTAATATATAATCCTTGAAGGCACGGATATGGTTAGGTCCTCCACTCCTTTTAACTTGGGTACTTCGGTTAAGGTGAAGTGGTCAGGTAGTTGATCCTCGACGGGCTCGAACCTTCGGTTCTTTTCAAGGTGGATGTTGTTCTCACAGGCTAGGAGTTTCTATTCCAAGAGCTTGAGCCTTTTCTAAGTTTCGGGTAAGGGCGGAGGGTTATGTTCTCCGAACTCCTTGCTCTTAAGGGTATTGATACGGGTCTCGACACGGTCTAGGGTGACTTTGAGATCTGTGCGCAGACTGGCTAGCTCAGCATTTGTTAAATCTCTGTTGTTATCATAATTGTTATTGGACGAAGCTGAAGACGGGGCCATCGTCTGAGGCAGAAAACTGCTCATGTTACAACTCTATCCGACACGGTTTAATGACTAAATGCAGAAATCACATGGACTGAAAAACATCTCGGATTTAGAGAGACGAGGGCGGCCATATGTGGCGCCTTGATTATGACTCGATTGACGGTGCGACAGTGTTGACTTTGACTCTCTATCAACATAATGGCGTGACGCCGTTGAACGAGTCTCGGTGGCGAGATGACTCAAAAATACATTTGTTGCTTTATAGACGGTTTTCGAAAATACGGATCTTCGAAAACTGCTAGTTAGGATTGAAAAGGTTGTCTTAGATTTATTTTCAAAAGACGGTTTGAGAATGTGTCGTGATGGCTTTGGAAACGGTGCGTCGTTTTCGAAGACGGGTTTTCGAAATTCAAAAGGTGAAAGTTTTGAAAATGGAGATTTGAAAAGTTTGAAAGTTTGGTCTCGAAAATAGTGCATTGTTTAAGGGATTTAAAAGGGCCAGTATGTCGGCGCAAATGTCCATTATGCCGGCGCGAAGGTGCTTTGAAACGGTTATGAAAAAACAGGTTTTGAAATCGTCATTATGATGGCATAAAAGGTGTTTTTGCAAATGGTTGTGAAAAGTCGTGTATTGAAATCGTCATTACGATGGCATAAAAAGGGTGATTTGTAACGGTTGGCAAAAGACCGAGGTTTGCAATGGCCATTATAACGGCGTGAAAAGGGTTTTTGCAAAGTTTTAAAATGACACGGAAGGACTTATGATCACATAGCACATAAGCACTCACAGTTCATTATATTATGCATAATGCTGACACGGGTTTTGGCTTAATAAGAGTGGTTACACACCAATCCCCGATTCTCGAGAGAGATGCCAATCCAAACAAAATGTGTAAGGTTGGTGCCCTATCCTCGTTCACGTAGAAAGTGGATGCTCTTTGGCGAAACAGAAATATGTGACGTCAATGGTATGCTTGACGCAATTGGGATTCGAAACGCGGGGATGAGAAAACTCACGCTGACGAGACGAGCCAATTGGTCAATAAAGGTTAGCTTGTGGGCCCGAACAAGGAACCCGACTTATTACTAGAGGTGGAAATCGAGTCACTCGGATCAGGTCAAGCCAGGTTAGGTCATATTGGGTTCGGGTCATATTGGGTCAGCCACCCCTTTCGGATCGGATCGGGTCGGTTCGGGTCATTATCGGGTCGGGTCATTATCGGGTCGGGTCATTTCGGGTCAAATGATGTATCGAGTCGGCTCGGGTTTGGGTCGGATCGTTATAGGGTTGGGTCATTTCGGTTCAAATGATGTGTCGGGTCGGGTTGGGTCATTATCGGATCCGGTTACTTTATCACAATACTTCAATTTTTTACCATTAAATTTAGTTCTTAAGCATTATTTGCTTTAATTTCTTCATTATTAAGTCAAACATAACAATATAATTACAAATTCACTTTCATTTTAATCAATATTAAGCTTAATAATTGTTGGTTCATCAATTTAATCGGGTCAGGTCAATATCGGGTCGGGTCTGGGTCGAGTTCGGGTCGCTGATCATCGGGTCAAGTCGGGTTACGGGTCGTCATCGGGACGGGTGAGGTCGGTTTCAGGTCACTAGTCATCGGGTCATGTCGGGTTACGGGTCATCATCGGGTCGGGTCGGGTCGGTTTCGGTTTCGGGTTGCAATATTCTCAGGTCGAGTCGGGTCAGGTTTGCTCGGGTCACTCGGGTCGGGTCAGACTTGTCAGCTCTACTTATAACCGTAATATCAAATGATGCACTTCAACCAAGACCTCGTTCGAGTTTATCCATCTAGGGATCTCAAAGGCACAAGTGTCCTAGTATTCCATAGCGGAGTCGCCAATATGTGCACATGGGTCACCCGCACGCCGATCTGTAGATATGCGGCAGTCTGAAAGCCACGTTCGAGGATGTCGAAATACTTTCGACCGGATCGCTTTAGATCGGTCCATTTCTTCTCGATGAAGGTCTCAAAAACGATGTAGAGATGTTCGGAGTCGCCACCAAGCAATTATGGGATGTCTGGATACCATTCGAATCCACTTTATACCTCGGTCAAACGAATAACAAAGCAGTGCTTGACATAGGTATTAAAGATAAGGACTCGTCCCTATTTTAGCATCATATCGCTAGAATGACTCTCGTACGCCCTGAAAAGGCCATCCACTATCCAAAGATTCTGAGTAATAGGTGAGGGTACATATTGGGAAGCTCTTTGATCGAACACCCAATCCAGCCCGCGGTAGCAGCCTGTACTGATCAATCTTGGTTGGTTAAGTGCAAAAGTTGATAAAACGGGTTTAATGCATGAATGCGCATCCACAAGTTTAAACCTAACATGTGAGATTTGCCATGTCTGTTCTTTATCCAAGTATCAAGTAATTGATGTCGAGTTGGATTTAAAAGTTGATTTGCTGCAAAGATGAAAATTAAACATCCATTTACCAAGTTAGGTTTAGATGCTTAACACGATCCATTTGTTTGAAAAAGTGTTTAAAATTTGAAATGTAAAATATAAACTCGCCAATCTAATCCGTCATGTATTCGGGTTAACCGAAATCAAGATAGTCCTAAGACAAGTGTTGGAAACGAAATAGAAAAATGTCAGGCAACCTATTTGAAAACTGGGGAACATAAGGGTCCTTGGGGCGCAAGCCATACGGCGGTCAAAAGAGCCTCTCCTGGTTGCTTAAAAGGTTATAAAAACCGTTATGAAAAGGGTGTTGAAACCCACTTTTGTTGAAAAGGTAACTAAGACCGCTTTTGTGTTGAAGTGTAGAATGTGACTTGGAGTATTCATCATTATGTTGATGGTACTCATTGTCGGGTTTGGATTTGCAAGCTTGACACGAATAGTTTTATAAATAAACATGTAAAATGTATGCGCTCAACCGTTTCATCTCCGTACTCGAAATTAATCGACATGGCACTTATGTTAGCCAAGCGTGACATGCAATATGGTTAAGACAAAGAAAAAAATAAGATGAAATAAAATGGAAAGTGTGATATGAACTAATTATATTAAGTTCATTGCTTTGTAATTAATCAATATTTATCATCGTACTCGGGGTTAAACTGACATGGTATATGAAACCAAGGATGATTATGGATATGACTAGAATGCTTGCAAATGTGAGTAAAATAAAAAATGAAAGAAATAGGAGATGAAAATGTTCAAATGTCCATAAATTTGTTATTGACCAACGATGTCATCGTCACACAGGATAAAACAGCCATGCTATAAATAACCAAGGATGATTTCGGCAATGGTAAAAAAAGTTTATCATAAAAATGATTTGAAATAGTAAAAACCATTTTGAGAAAAGAAATAAAAATGAAATAAAACATAAGGAATGATGAACTCAAACACGTTGAGTTCTTACCTGAGAAGCCATAGACGTGAGTCCCTAGGCGAGGCAACCAGCCTCTGTCTCAGGCCAAAACTCGGTTTTGGCTCGATCTTTCCAAGTTTCTAATCGTGTTATGCATGTTTTATGATGTTACAGTCATGAAAACAATAAAAGAACTTGAAATAATTGGATTAATTACACCCTCATACTTAAATGCTCGGTTGCTTGACGAGAAATTGACAAAGTATAAAACTAGTTAGTCGAAAAGCTTGAATTGAAAAACCGTTTTGTAAATACGGAGTGTTGCTTTGCTTTAGTGTGAGTGTAGTTGGTCGAAGTGGTAAGTCAAGTGTTTTTAATGCACGATGACGGTACCAAAAAATTTGTAAGGCTCGTGTTTTCAATCGGTGGGTCAAAAACACGTGTCGGTTTTTTACTTTATAAGTCGAGGTCTAGAATTTTAAGAGCGGACTCTCGTGTGCTTTGCAAATGGGGTGCTTGGGGGGTATTTATAGAGGAATGTCTGGTGTTGTGCATTTTGGGCAACGTGGCCATATAGGCCACCCAAAGAGACGCGAGTATGTGGGTGATACAAGGGGTTATCCTGTCCTTTTCGGAAATTTGGAATTTGTGCTTTGTTCTATCCTAGGTTTTGTTAGGATGTGTTTTGTGCTTAATTGTGTTTGCTTAGCCGTGTAAGCTTTTGTTTGGGTGTTATTTAAGGTGGGTACTTTGTGTTTAACTCGGGTTTGATTTTGTGCTGAGTCGGGATTTGAATTTTGAGTCGGTTTTTGGTCCCGCGTTGGTTTTGACTATAATTAATTAGTGTCATTGCGGCCCCGTCGTTGTGCATAAAATACTCCAGGTAGTTTTAAAATGTTTTTCATTTTCGAAACCGTTTTCTGAGCTTTCCGACACGCAGTTGTACAAACCATCGTTCAAACGTAGCGATTTTCAAAACATATTGTTGTCCGATAATCATCGGGTATTTGTTGGGTATTCCACAGATACCGGGTATCTACATGAAGTATCACCCTTGAAAAGGCCCCATTCTCAAATGTTATGAAATAATATTTAAATTGCAATGTATTTAGAATAAGTCATGAGTTGTTGGTATTTGTAGACACTACATGAAATGCTTTTTTTTAAGAGCTACGAACTCGGTTTGATTCTGTAGCAAAGCAGATACGTAGGCAACTCTTTAAAAGATTATATCCGAAACAATGTAATAAAAAAATGATATTCTTTGAATGCAGAAACTGGGGATTTCAAATAATTAATAGTTTTTATTTATTTTCGGGTGAAGCCCGTTACAAAGTTTTATTCCGGGCAAAGCCCATCACGTACCAACTAAAAAAAAGGAAACTACACAAACGATAATAAAGATAATAGATAGTAAAAAAACGCCAAAGCTAAAACCTAGCCTAAGTCGAGCCTGGCCACGTGACCCATGATAACGAGACGATATCTCATCCATAATCGCTCTAGCCCGTTTCTACGGAGGAATTGCACTTTCTTCGCGCGGACCCATCCTATCTTTCACGCTCAGTCGAGGACTGAGCCTTTCAGCTAATGTCGGCCCATCATTGGCCTATGAACCCAACCTTTGCCAAACACTTTAAGTCATAAGGCGAGTCCTAGAATTCTTGTCAGATTTAGGTTCAGGCTCAGGTTGAATCGGGAACGATTCTTTGAAATATGTTTGATTCAGCAGTCTTTCTTGGTGGTATTTCCAATCTACCGCATCGTCCTTTCGCAACTTTCTCCTAGCTTCGAAAGATGGATCGGTAATCCATTTCAAGTAAAAGGGGGGAACCTATATTGACTCTGTTGGTTTGAGGCTTTGAGCATGTGCCAAATAGTTCTACAGTGCCAAGCATGGAGCCAAGCCTGGGATTTAGAATGAGTAACAATGAAAATTGGGCCACGAGCAGCTTCGACTGCCGGGACGGTTTTTCGACGACCGAATTGACGAAGTACTCGGTCTGGATAAATATTGATTGAATGGTCTAGACCCAACAGTGTCATGTACCTCGTCTTGTCAATATCAAGAACGCACGTGAATGAGTTCAGAGGGAGCCAAGGCAAGGTCCAGCGAACATGGGACCCCGAGTGGCCGAGCGGTGAAGTTGCTTACATGATATTTTTTGGATTTAGATGGTTTGTCAGATAATCCGAGTCTTTCAAAAAGCCACGCCTGACAGCCTAAGTAAGGATATGGAAGTGAGTAAAAAAAAGACGAAGAGCGAAAAAAAATGAAAAGAAAAAAAATAATACAAGCTAAAATAATACTCCCTCTTATTCATAATAACTCTCCCCTTTTCCTTTTTCATCTATTCATATAACTCTCCCCCTTTCCTTATTTAGTAAAGTTTTATACATATTTTAATCACCTCATCCCACAACAATACCCCACAATATTCATACTTTATCTTATTTTAATCACCTTACCCCACAACAATACTTATTTTAATCATCTTACCCCACAATAATACCTTCCCTCTCTCCAATTACCTTACACCACCATAATACTTTACAATAAAATAACCCTCCCCTTAATTTGCGTGCCCTTTTGAAATGGGAGAGTTATTATGAATAGGAGGGAGTGCAAGTTGGTTCGAGCGACGACCCTCCATTTGTTCCACAATTCAAATAAGACGAGCCTGACCTTGACAGGATGGACCTTCTATACTTCCCTCGAAATTGTAGAGATGGAGCATGATAAGCCCAAAGCCTTGACGGCGATAAATGGTTGGAACTGCAGGATCATTACCTGTTCATGTTTCGGTTTGATACTAAACATTCCAAGAGTTTTTTGCAAAATTTGGGTCGATGATCCAAGTGGTTGTTTCAACTTCAAGTCCGAGCCGATGGCCCAGCATTTTCATGTTTGTCAAAATTCGAGGTTCGGGTCGATGATCCAATCAAATTTTCAATACGTTCAAGTTTAGAATTCGGGTCGATGACTCAGCCTTCAAAAAGATCTATTTCAAATTCGAGTTTCGGGTCGATGGCCCATAGTTTTAAAATTTCCAATGCTTTCGAATTCAAGTTTTGGGTCGATAGCCCAGTTATTCGAACTTCAAAATGTTCAAATTCAAGTTTCGGGTCGATGACCCAGTTTTTTCAAAATAATCCAATTTTTAAAGATCGATGATCCTTGCTATGTGTTGATGTATGTGCTTTTTCCATGTTTTAAATGTAACAGGAAATACTCCAACTGGGGGCTCTAAAGTCTAATACTTTAGACCCGTCGCAACTGAGGGCTCTGAAGTCATTGGTTTCAGATACCGTTATCAAGAGCATGAAACGGATGACATACATCCATCAAATAAGTTAATTCAAATGATTTTATTCACAAGATTCAATTCAACACAAGAGTCAATTCAACTCACAAGGTTCAATTAAACACAAAAGTCAATTTAATCCAAGGTTCAATTCAATACAAGAGTCGATACAAAGGAGAAAGAATTCCGCAGCTGAAAGCAAATAATGAAAGTGACGGCGACCTCCCTTGGGAAAGTCCCGTCCATTTGGGCATGGATAGCAGAATGGATACCAGCAGTGGTTGAACTACGATGCGGGTTTGATTTCATGTATTAATAGGACAACATGTATTAATCAGTTGGCAATGTTATTATTTGGTGCTTCTTTTATGATGTAGAATGGGTATCGTCGATGGAGTTTATTAATTTAAATGAATGATATTTAAATTAATGTTTTGTTTTTTACTAAATTCATTTTATTTGTTTAAAATTGAATTTATTCTCTCAAGTTTATTTTATTGAAAATAGAATAAATATGTTTGCTTTTGAAATTTATTAAATTTTATTTGAAAAGTCATTTTTAGTTTTTAATTGTTTGATAAAGTTCGATTTGAAAAATCGAGTTTTTTTACAGTTTAAATGCGATTTGAGCTCGATTATAGCTCGAATTGTGGCTCGGTTTTCAAGCTCAATTTGTGCTCGTTTGAGCTCGAGTTTTGATGCAAGCTTCAACCCATTTCCCATCTCCCATAGGCCCATGTTCGAATCCCCATGCTAAGCCCTAATCCCATGAAAACCCACACCCCAAATCTCAAACCAAAACAGACCACTTCGAGGCCTCCATTAGCTTATGTATACCTGTGCTCAACCAAGCCCCATCGAAGCCCCTACTAAACCTCAAAACCCGTGCCCACCGGCTCCAACCCATACCTAGCTATCCAACCCTCATTTCCCTAGCTTGCCCACCACGAAACCCACTCTAAATTTCCCTCAAAATATCTCCCAACCACCCGTGTTCAGCTACCCCTTTCCCCAAGCAACGAACCCGTCCCCATTTCCACTCTAGATCCGTCTCAAATCCCTTTTCCTCAAGCTAAAAACCTACCTCTATTAATCCCTTGCCTCCATCTCCAAGTAACTTATCTTCTAGACCCTTCCAAACCTTAACAAACTCTCGATTTCAGCAGCTACAAACAACCCGACACTCCCCTAACCCTCCTTCAAGCAACCGAGTATAAACCATAATTCTACACTCCTATAAATACAAACCCTATACCACAATTCATAAGGCTAGCATATCCATATAGTCACAGAAAATCCACAAGCAAACACACTCGAAAACAACCCGTCAAACACGTTCGAATCCTCTTGAAAAACAGAGTGTTCAGCACTCTATTTTCGCGAGTTTCCGAACGTAACCCCTTCCTGCTTTGCCTCGTATTTCATGCCCTTAAAACCAAAATGACTTATGTTTGTTTACATATTCAAAATCTAAATTCTTCCACGTTGCCAAAACATATTTCCCATCGAAATTTGGTTAAGAAACGAGTGAGATATTCGGGTTTGAGAAACGCATTTCAGATAACAAAAAAACGTGTTCAATTGTTTGTTTGTTCGTCGGCGACGACGGCCCCTCGAGACAAAATATACTATCAATTACGACCCAAGACAGTGTCAGCGATACATGTAGGCATAGTTGTCAGAATCGCGATTCGATCCAACGATTCTACGATTTTAGGATCCAAAAATCCTTGACCGATCCTGGATCCTAAGATTCTATCATAGTTTTAGAATCTTACGATCCTATTAATTTGAAAATTTCTAGAGTTGGGATCATAATACGATTTTACGATCCGATTCTATAATAAAAAAATTAATATATATTTTTATATAATGACACCGTAAAACCCAAATTTCGTGTATGTTGTTCATACAATGATACTAAAATCATTAATTACCAATATTTTATGAATAAATATTAATAAATAAGTGTTTTGAATTTTAAATTATATGTTTTTACCAAATAAAAAATTATATTTAGTGAGTTTGTAGAATCTTGCGATTCTACGATCCGATTCTACCGATTCGATCCTACCCTCACCCATCGATCCAAAGTAGAATCCCGATCCTGACGACATTGCATGTAGGTTGAGGGTCCATTAAATCTCCCTCCTTCTCCCTTTTGTTTTCAGGTTTATCGTGTTTTTTTGTATTGTTTTTATTTTATTGTTTTCGTTTTATAATATCATCTAACTAGCTAACTTCAAAATTAATCTAATACGATTACGAGTTAAAGTACCATTCTGAACACCCGTGTTCATTTGAGTTGGGACTAAATTCGCTAGATTGGCCGATAGTCCCTTCTCATTTACATATCCTCGTGTTTGGAAGAGGGCATTTATTTAAAATGAGTTTATTTCGATTTTTTTTTTTTGTGTTGACCAGGAGTATCCCCTACCGACGGCTGGGCCAGTCTCCTTCGGGGTACTGAAGGGAATTTAATGGGTTGACCCCTCCCAAGTTTGGCTTTTTTATTCGCAAGAGTCGGAATCGAAACCATGACCACTTGTTTAAGAGATGAGAGACCTTACCAGACCTTACCACTCATACCAGCCAACTTTGGTAGTTTATTTCGATTTGTGAAATGATCTTTCTAATAATTCATATGACTCGTTTTATTCGGCCACTTTTGCTCTCTTTTTGATTTTAATTCATTCAATCGTGACACGATTGTCGAGGCTAAGTTTGATAAATTACATGACTAAATCATGATTCATTTAAATTTGTCAAATTGCAAATCCATTAGACATTTTAGGACATAAAATGGTTTAACTTGTAAATGAATTTACAACTTCTCTAATTCCAATTGAATCCATCTTTCTTCCACTATTTCTCTCTAGTGCGGAAGTGCGTGCTTATCACTTTTCTGTTAACACTCGATGACTGAAATTGACTAAAATTGACCAACAATGTTTCGAAAACCGTGTGACACACGACCCTTCCTCTTCTTTCTCTTTTTCGATTTCTATAATTTTCAACTAATTATCCATCGATCCTATTTGATAAGTATGCGTAGGTGAACAATCATAATGAATTGAGACGATTTAAGAAATAAATCGATTCTGATTTGTTTTAGCATGTTCTCGTTTTCTTAAATTTTTTAATTTGTTTGATACTCGCGAATTCATCTAACTAATTAACCTAATATAGCTTATTTCATTTTAATTTGAGTCAAATGTTTTATAACAAGACCTCGATTTTGTTTAGTTAGACTTGGATAAAATTCTAATTCTACAAAATTGAGTGATGTCTTCCTTCCAATCCCTCCCATCTTCAACTGAACCAATGAGTGACTCCTAAACCTTCCTTGCTTCTTATTCCCAAAATATTCGACTAGATCCATCGTCTATTCTTTAGATAAAAGCACGAATATCCTTAACGTAATAAATTTAGTACGATTACTAAATTGAGGGCTAATAATCTCATTTTGATAGTGTTAGTTAATATCCTTGTGATTTCCCACTTTGTAATATGATTCTCCGTATAACTCAATTCCTCTTGCCTCATTTCAAAAGAGCTCATGACTCTTGTCGGAGAAATAGGAACATATATCGGATATAGTACCTCAGATCTCATTTGTTATTGAGCTTATGTGTATTTTTTCTGAACTTTTTAAAGTTTATAAGTTATATTTTAATTTTTTGTCGTCAAAACTCAAAATTTTACTGAGCTTATATGTAATGTTTTTGAGTTATATTTTAATTTTTTGAGTTTAATGTTTAAGTAAATAAACTCAGAAACTTTATAGTAAAACTCATAAATTTTAAAACAAAACTCAAAAATTTTATTATAATGCTCAAAAACTATAAAACTGGTGGTAGTATGATGAGACGGTTTTACTATGTAATAAGAGGGTTGAATTGGTGAAGTTTAAGTGTCAAAAGCGGTACTTTGTGAGTTATATCATGTAACTACCGATTACACTTATTCTTTAGTTATTTGAAAGAGTTTGTAATTGGATTTGAGAAATCGGTGCCGAGTTGGAGTAACAATGGCGGAACTTGGATCCCAAAATTGAAGATGAAGCTTGAAAACGATAAAGAAGATCGTGTGGGTCGGTTTTGTATGTCAAAGACGGAATCTAAGTGTGAGGATAGGTGGGCCCAAAGACCTATGAACATACCTTGGGAGGCTTGCACGAGCATATGTTGCACTATTCATCCGCGCACACGAAAGAGAAGACAAATTTGGCAGTAGCGTTTTTTTGCGACTGACATTCGACCTACGCGCGACTTACGCGCGACCTATGCGCGACATACATTTGACCATGGTTCGTGCTATTGTCGCGCATATCAGACTATGAAGGCTCGAGATTTGTTTATTTACCCAGTTTGTTCCGAGACTCGTTTTGACTTTGGTTACTAAGTTGACTTTCTTTAGGAGAGTACTTAAACTCTTTATTTCAGTTTTAGAAATAACTTTTGGAATTCTTAAAAGAAAACCTAATTATTTTAGATCTAATATGAGGAACTAATTCCTCCCTTCTTGGTTCAACCTTTGAAGCTACCAATTAATCGATTGTGAGGTTGTATTTATCTTTTATCTTTCAAGTATTGTTCTAATCTCTTGTTCTTTATTCCATTGATTTTTATTTACTTTCATTATCTGAACAATAGTGTTAGTAATTATTAATCTTTTGCTAGTTTAGATTATCGACTCAGTTTGCTTGATATCTAAATGAAAGTAGTAACCTTTGTCCTTGTAATTGATTCAGTTTATCATTATTTGGATTTAGAAAGAGATTGAACATACAATTGAATTACGACTGCGTGGTTGTGGTTATTGTTTCTATCGGTTCCTTTATTATTATTGCTGCTATTGAGTTGAATCTGACACGCGTGTGTTGAATTATTTGATAGTTAGGATCTTATAATATCGTTGATCGAATTATTTGACTATTCTTAAGAAGGAACAGAAATTAATATTTCATATTTATTTCACGATAGATACTTGAATATAAATTGGTATTTGGGACTTTCTATGATCAATTGACTTAATTGGTAGCAGAGATAATTTGACCCAAGACCTTTAATTATCTGAGTTAATCTAAGTTTATTATTTGCTTTAGTCTTAGTTGACCAAACAAACAAATCCCCCCCCCCCCCAAATTGGTTACTTTACTCTACATTATTATACACATTAGTTAACTTAGTCCTTATTTGTGGGTTCGACCCTTACTTCCATTATATTGGTATTTTTAGTAGTGTAGTTGAGTGAGTAAGTGATATAAATTTACTTTGATAGGCATACGAATTTTAGCCCGTCAAATTTGGTGCCGACGCGCCGTTGCCGGGGAAGGCAATAGTTTAATTTTTGTGTACTAGTGTAGAGTGTTTATTATTGCTTAGTTTATTTTATGCATAATACTCGTTCTTCTAACTTGAACCTCGAGCCTTTCGATCAAGAGATTGAGCATACTCTTTTCAGGTTAAGGAAGAACAGGAAAGGTGCAATAGTGGCAATTCCTGAAGGCGGCGATTTCGACGATCTATATTCAAAATCTGACAATTCTAAATATTCTGGAGAATCTGAAGAGTCTTTAGACATGGCTGGTACTATTAATGAACTTACTGCACCCGGTCTCACCCAACAACCTCTTTGTATTACATATCCTCCGTTGGGTGAGAAAGGAACTTTTGAGTTGAAGTCAGGGTTGATTCATCAATTGCCCACTTTCAAGGGTCTAAGTGGAGAGGATCTCAATAAGCATTTGTCGGATTTCCATATTGTTTGCTCAAGTATGAAGCCGGCTACAGTTATTGATGAACAACTTAAATTGAGGGCCTTTCCATTCTCTCTTAAGGATGCTGCACGAGATTGGTTATATTACTTGCCACCTGCAAGTATTGATACATGGGTAAAGATGAAGAAAGCATTCCTTGAAAAGTATTTTCCTACTTCCCGAGCTTCCCAATTGAAGAAAGAGATTAGTAATACGGAATAGGGGGATTGTGAGACTATGTACGAGTACTTTGAATGTTTCAAGAAGTTATGTGCTACATGTCCCAATCATGCATATACCGCTCAAGACCTTGTCATGTATTTTTGTGGAGGTCTTTGAATGGAAGGTGCCCGTAGTGTGTCTGCCGCATGTGGTTGAAATACTATAAATAAAAGCCCGGATGAGGCTTGGGTGATCATTGGTGAGTTAGCTGAGAGCTCACGGGATTTTGCTAGAAAATATACAAAGCGGGGAGTAAATTCAGTGGGTTCTTCATCTTCTTCCCATCTTGAAGAAAAAGTTGACACTTTGACAACTCTTTTCAAGGAGATGATGACGGGATAGAAGATGGCAATGGTCTGTGGAATTTGTTCCACCGGAGGACATCCTAGTGAGCATTTTCCACTTATGCAAGAAGGTTCTCAAGAAGAGGTGAATGGAGTATGGGAGATTACACCTCAAAAGAAGTGGGATCCTTACTCTAACACTTACAATGAAGGGTGGAAGGCTCATCCCAATTTTAGGTGGGGAAATTCTCAAAACACTCAACAATTTGGATAAGGTGGACAATCCGGTCAACCAAAGGTTTAATTTGTACCTCGACCACCAGTTCAACATGTGGCTCCTACATAAAGACCTCCTTCTAGCGGTCAAATGTCAACTGAGGATATGATTCGAGCCTTAGTTACCAGTCAAGCCACTCTTGAAGCGACTGTGGTTCAAAATCAACAAGAAACCAAGGCTAGCATTCAAAACTTAGAGAATCAAATGGGACAAATGGCTACTGCTATTAATAGATTAAAGGCAAGAGACTCGGTGCCGCCAAGGGAGAATGTAAGTGCTGTGTCTTTGAGGAATAGAAGACAGTTGGAGGAGCTAGAGAAAAAGAAGAAGCATATAAAAACTCCTACTATCCATGAAGAGGAAGAGAATATAGTTGAAGAGATCGCTGAAAAGGTGGATGAGAAACCATTGCCAACGTATGAACCAGAAGTTCCTTTTCCAGAAGCTCTCAAATCCACACGAAAGATTGAAAAAGATAGTGATATCTATGAGATTTTCCGCCATTGCGAGGTAAATATTCCACTTTCAAATTTGCCTAAGTCTGTACCTCGTTATGCTAAGTTTTTGAAAGAACTGTGTACCCATAAGAGAAAGCAATGTACCCATAAGAGAAAGCAAAATGAACCGAAGGGTAAGGGTCCTAAGGGGAAGGTTAGTGAGTATGTTTCTGCACTATTTCAAAAGAAGTTGCCCCCTAAATGTAGTGACCCAGGTATGTTTTCTATTCCTTGTACCATAGGAGACCTTAGGTTTGAAAAGGCCATGTTAGATTTAGGGGCATCTATTAATGTCATCCCTTATGTTATTTATGAAAAACTCAAACTTAGACCTTTGAAAGACACTAGTGTAGTATTTCAACTAGATGATAGGTCTAATGTCTGTTCTAAGGTGGTTGTAGAGAATGTCGTGGTTGGTGTTGGTAAGTTAGTCTTTCCGGCTGACTTTTATGTTCATGACATGAAAAGTGAGAATGATGCTATCCCCGTCTTATTAGGGAGACCAATCTTGAAGACTGCAGGGACTAAGATTGATGTCTCAAAGTCTCTTACCATGGAATTCGATGGGACCGTTGTTAAATTTAAAATCAATAGACCCAATTCCCACTCTCCTGCGGTTCATTCTTTGTGTGTTATAGACACTTTTACTAACCATGATTTATCTAAGTGTCAGAAATCTTCTATTCCGAGCAAGGTATCTGAGGTTTTGCAGGGGTCCCCTCCTCAAGAACAAAGGTGTGTCATCTTATGGGATCGTCGTGAGGATGCAGAGGCATCTAGAGGTAAGAAGAAGGCTTGGTTTGATAAACTAATTCGCCGGAAGGGCTCCGGGAAAGGTGTGCAAACTATCCATGTAAAATCTTGATTTCGTTCTTCATCTTATATTCATGTTTGTAAGTCAAGGTAACTTTTCTCTCCAAGCTTAAGTCGGGTGGTTTTACCACTCCGCAAGATGTCGAGCCAACGACGTTAAACAACAGCGCTTCTGGGAGGCAACCCATAGATTTGTGTGTGCAACTTTTGAAAAAAAAAAAAGCAGAAAAAAAAACAAAAAAAAAACGAAAATTCAAAAAACAAAAAAAATTGGAACTGCCTTGACTTCTGGTGTTTGGCTACATAAGAAGGGAGACATAGAAGGTCGGATGGGTAGGATAGAGGCTATGGTGTGGTGTAATCGTGGTGCGTTGTTGTGGTCACCTTGCTTTTGCGGTTGGATGGTTTGTTGAGTTGGTGTAGAGGAGATTAGGATTGACCATGTAAGCTCGGAGTTGTAGAAATATTTTATTAATGTGCAATCTGTTGCTAGCACATATGTTATTAGAGCTACTTGGTCATTTGTTAGGATGGAGCGATAAGGGGCGTTAGTGTGTTTTACTTGTTATCTTGTTGATTTTTGACGTTTCTTTATTGCCTTAGAATTTATTCGGATGATGTCCTATGCCAAGTGTGGGGAGGAGGTGTGGTGTTGAGGATTGATATGTCTATTGAGTCATCTGACTAAGGTTTGTTCTCTTTTTCCCTTTATTGTGTCCTTGCAACATTAAGGACAATGTTTCATTCAAGTGTGGGGAGGGAGAATCGTTCCGATTTGTATACATTTGTAGTTGTGTGGTGTGTTTATTTCAGTTATTTATTTCAAAAAAAATATAATTGAAAAAAAAAAGAACAAGGGAAAAAAAGAAGAAAGAAAGAAAAAGATGAATCCCGGCTAGGTGGAAACCCGCAAGGGCGCCTAGGCAAGATTGGGATGTGGCTGAGGACGGAGTGAAAATCCGAAAGGGCGCTCCGGGTAAAATGAAGAATCGAGTTGCGTGCCACTGAGAGTAGTTGTGAGATGAAAAAAATGATAAGCTAGAGTGAAAACCCGTAAGGGCGGGCGCTCTAGGCAAAATGAGAGATCTAGGCAAAATTAAAAAAATTGATGTCCCTTTACAATATTGGAGCCCCATCCTTACAAGTTTTATTGTGAGTCTTGTTGATTTTCCCATACTTCTGTGGATCGGTGTTGGTTTGGTTTCATTGGGTCCTTTGAGTTTACTTGAGGACGAGTAAAGATCTAAGTGTGGGGAAGTTGATGAGACGGTTTTACTATGTATTAAGAGGGTCGAATTGGTGAAGTTTAAGTGTCAAAAGCGGTACTTTGTGAGTTATATCATGTAGCTACCGATTACACTTGTTCTTTAGTTATTTAAAAGAGTTTGTAATCGGATTTGAGAAATCGGTGCCGAGTTGAAGTAATAATGGCTGAACTTGGATCCTAAAGTTGAAGATAAAGATTGAAAACGATAAAGAAGATCTTGTGGGTTGGTTTTGTATGTCAAAGACGGAATCTAAGCGTGAGGATAGGTGGGCTCAAAGACCTATGAACATACCTTGGGAGGCTTTCACGAGCATATGTCGCACTATTCATGCGCGCATACGAAAGAGAAGACAAATTTGGCAGCAGCGTTTTTCGCGACAGACATTCGACCTACGCGCGACCTATGCGCGACATACATTCGACCATGGTTTGTGTTGTGCGGGAGCGTGAATACCTCGTGTTTGGTCTCTGCTGCATATGTGTCCACAACCCATAATAGTACGATATTGTCCGCTTTGGGCCAAGCCCTCACGGATTTACTCTTGGGCTCCTTCCTAAAAGGCCTCCATTCCCAGAATTTTTCTTGCTGCACCCAAATCTTTCATCTCAAATTCAGCACTGAGAAGACCCTTCAATTTCTGAACATCAGACTTGCTCTCTAAAGCTATCAACATATCGTCTACATATAGGATCAGATAGATGAGAGACCCATTCTTCACCTTGTTGTAATAAACACAACAATCATACTGACTCCTATTGTAGCCAATCTCCAACATGTAGCTGTCGAACCTTTTATACCACTGCCTCGGAGACTATTTTAGCCTTTATAAGGACTTCTTCAGCTTATCAACATAGTCTTCTTTACCCGGAATCTGGAAACCGTCTGGCTGAGTCATGTATATCTCTTCTTCCAACTCTCTATGTATGAAAGCTGTCTTCACATCTAGTTGTTCGAGTTCTAAATCTTGATGTACCACTATTTCTAGTAGCACTCTGATGGAAGTATGTCTGACCACTGGCGAAAATATTTCACTATAGTCTACCCCATCTTTCTGACCGAACTCACGAGTTACCAATCGAGCTTTATACCTTATACCCTCAGCTGCAGTCTCTCCTTCTTTCTTCTTGAAGACCTATTTACAAGTAACAATCTTTCTCCCTTGAGGCTTCTTGGATAATTCTCAGGTCTGATTCTTTTGAAGTGACTCCATCTCATCTCCCATGGCAGCAAGCCATTGGGCAGATTCAGAACATATAGCTGCTTCTTTGAAAGTGGATGGCTCATGTAAGTCAGGATCCACCTCCTCAGCAACCTGAAGTGCATAACCCACCATATCTTCAAAACCAAGTCTATTCGGAGGCTTCCCAAAATTAGGCCTGATTGACCGCTCACGGGCCAAACTCTGCTGATTCGGAATTGGTAATGAAAAATCTGATGGTACAGATTCAGATTTGGACTATAGTGGTTGATCTTCTTCCTGTGGTACACTCTCATCAAGAGTGTCTTGCTGCTCCGCCTGTTTATCAACACAACTACTACTATCTGACAAAATATAAGACTTCACACTAGGATTAACCATACAATTTTCATCAAAGACAATATTTCTACTCAAAATAACCCTACCCTCAGATGGAGACCAGATGCGGTATCCCTTGACACCATCCCCATAGCCCATGAATACTCCCTTTTTAGCTTGTGTCTCAAGCTTACCCTCACTAACATGATAATAAGCAGTACTACCAAAAGCTCTTAAAATGGAATAGTTAGCATACTTACCAGACCACATCTCAAATGGAGTTTTGAGATTCAGACTTGTGTGAGGTCCCCGATTTATCATATAGCATGTTGTACTAACTGCTTTTGCCCAGAATCTTCTTGTTAGTCCAGCATTAGAGAGCATGCACCTTGCCCTCTCCAGAAGTGTCTGGTTCATTCGCTCTGCTACACCATTTTGCTGAGGTGTATCTCGGACTATACGATGTCTAGCAATCCCTTCATTCTTGCAGAACTCGTCGAACTCAAAACAACAAAACTCTAGGCCGTTATCAGTTCGCAGCCTCTTGACCTTCTTCTTGGTTTGATTTTCCATTAATGCCTTCCACTGCTTAAAGTGAGTGAAGGCTTCATTTTTGTGCTTCATCAAATAAATCCAAGTCTTCCTGGAATAATCATCAATAATTGACACAAAATACATGTGACCTCCCAAAGACTCCACCTTAAAAGGACCCCAACGATCAGAATGGATGTAATCAAGTGTGCCCTTGGTCCTATGCCATGCTTTAGGAAACATGCTGCGATGTAGCTTCCCAAATACATAATGCTCACAAAAATCCAGATTCTTGACCTTGTGAACACACAGAAGATCTTCTTTTGACAGAGTCTGCATCCCCCTTTCACTCATATGACCAAGCCTCATATGCCACAGCTTAGTCAAATCTTCTTTATCAACATCTGAGGATGCAACAGCAACAGAACCTGACAGAGTAGATCCCTGAAGATAATATAGAGTACCATGCTTGATACCTCTCAGAACCACATTCGAACCTTTGCAGACGTTTAGAACTCCACCTACACCTTGAAAACTAAAACCCTTACTGTCTAACGTACTTAAGGAGATCAAATTATTTGTCATCAGTCGAACATGTCTAACTTCGTTCAATGTGCAGAATTTACCATCATGTGTCCTTACCCTGACTAAGCCGATTCCAACTATCCTACAAATAGCACTATTGGCCATAGAAATAGTGCCTCCATCTACCTGTTCATAAGTTGTAAACAACTCTCTGCGCGGACATATATGGTAAGATGCTCTAGAATCTAGAATCCACACATCAGTGTGATGCGTGACCCTATCCGTAACTAGAGCATAATCATCTTCCTCGGAATCTGCATTTGTTACACCAGCAGTAGCAGTACCAGACTTGTTCTGTTTATCTTTTTTGGGGAAATCGAATTTTCAATGCCCCTTCCCTTTACAATAGTTACAGACATCAGTAGGTTTAGGACCCTTAAATACATAAGTACCAGAAGTACCAGTATAATTAGAAGAACCTGAATAAGAAGGCCTCAGCTGGGCCTCTGTTGTATCTGTGTCCATAACCCATAATAGTACGATATTGTCCGCTTTGGGCCAAGGCCTCTCGGATTTACTCTTGGGCTCCTTCCCAAAAGGCCTCGTATTATTATATTTTGTAGACAATTATAAAGATGATCTTCCATCTTTATTCTACCGATGTAGGACATGGATTTGCACCCTAACAATCCTCATCTCAAACCAAGGACCATCATCTTGACTCGGACCTTGACCTCTATGGAGAACTCCCACACTTTTACATCCCCAACTTCTAGACACCCGAAACATCACAAGTTTTGATAACCTCCCCTTAGCCGACACACCATGCTACCACGAGCCATGTCTTGCACCACATGTCACCGTCTGGTCAAGTGAGTGCCCTCACAGGCTCCTGAGCCTGCATGTCCATGTGTCCTTCTTAGGGATTTGCTACACATGCATATCAAACATCCTCTGCATCCAATATATCCTGGACCGGGTCCGTCACTTCAGAAGTCCTAGAACACAAACGGTCTCTGGCATCCAACCTGGAAAGGACCCACCAGACCTGTGGCACCCAACCTGATAAGGGCCCACCTGATCAACAGTTCTAGTACAAAAATGGTCTTTGTCCCCACAAGACCTATGACACCTTTCATCCATTTAACCCTGAACCGGGCTTACTCAAGGACTAACCCCGAGCTAGGAGTTCCATGCCTTACAGTGTACAACTTCGATTCTTGGGCCTGCTGATGCATCCTCATGTCTAGCCCAAGTCGAACCTTGGGCTCTGATACCACTTGTTGTACGGAAGCGTGAATACCTCGTGTTGGACCTCTGCCTCATCTGTGTCCACAACCCATAATAGTACGATATTGTCCTCTTTGGGCCAAGCCCTCGCGGATTTACTCTTTGGCTCCTGGTAACACCCTCATCTACCAAGGAGCCTAAACAAGACCTTCCCTAGTAGATAAAGGTGTTACCATCTCTGTTGCCCGAGGTTAGTAATAATCAAATATCGATAAAAGAACAATTATATTAATTACAAGTGATTTAACCAAACAACTGATACAAAAGATACAACTCGTGATAACTATCAACTAGGTGAAACTATCTCTGCCATGACTCGTGATAGACTCATCCCTCCAAGCACCCAGCTAAGATCCATACATCCACCTGCTAAGACTGACTGCTCACCATAGTGGATCACGGCAGACACAAAACAAAGAGACAACACAACAAAACCACACAAGGTCAGCAACTGAGGTAACAAGTACAAAATCAGACTCAACACAATTACAGCAATACACACACACACACCACCTCCTTCAACCAACCACACACCTCTGACTGCCCGAAGGTCCAATCCTGCCAGTGGGGGACCGCAGCCGTTCCCACCTAAGCCTCGCTAATCTTACCGAGCAATAACCCATGTTCCTTAATTTGCACATTCCTTCTGTGGCGGGTTCCACAGAAGGCGAATCAAGGGCGTGAAGCCACTCCCACAAGTGACTCCACTCAGCCGAGGACGCACCTCGAGAACCACAGACAACCAACACAACCAACAATCATTAATTCCTATTCCAACACAATAGTCAATCGACCACAACCAACATCAACAACGACACCAAACCAACTATACAGCAACAGTAGACCCTCTAAACAATCAACAGTACTGAGTAGGAAAACCTACCTTTATCAAGCTACAGCGAATCCGCGTCCGATCATAAGATTACAAGCAACCACCATAACCACCTATAACAACCAGCATAACCATCTATTACTACTACCAAAACCATAACTGAAATCAACGACGACGATGATGATGATGATGACAACATACCTATAGAAAGCAATCCGGCGTCAAAACCGCAACCCGGCTCAAGCATCCCATCCATAAGGTGTAAACACTCTCAAAGGTCTCAAGAATATGATCCATGGTGAAGGAGGAGTGAAATGACGGCATTTAGGTTTAGGAAGAAAGGTAGAGAAATGATTTGGGTTTCACGATCTACGATTTATAATTCCCCGCTGAACTCACATTACTCGATCGAGTAACACACTTACTCGATCGAGTGACCTCTACTCGATCGAGTTCCCAAGCTACTCGATCGAGTAGCCTCTGCTAGATCGAGTAACACAAACTCAAAGGTTCACAACGTCACAAGGCTTAACTCGTAAGGTTTCCGAAGGTTAAGATAGGTGTCTAAGGTCAGTCAACGGGTCTCTAGAAGGACGGGTATTACAGTCTTCCCCCCTTAAAAAGAACTTCGTCCCCGAAGTTCAACTCATCCTCCCCCCATGTCACCAAGAAAGGAACTAAGGCAAACTACCACTATCCATCCCGACACGAGCCAACACAACCGTTCATGAATACCGCCCCGACAAGAATGTTCATCAACCATCATCATCATCTACCTTAGCACGCATTACACAATACGATTTCCTATTAGACCGTCAAACACACAACACAAACAATAGCAACCAACTCAACTATCACCTCCACTTAACTCATGTCATTACTCAACTATAGACCAACGCACCTATCGGTTTACTCTTCCATCAGCTACTTGTCAACGACCATCAGTTACCAAATACTCAAAAACAGTAGATTATCGATCACTTACACACAACAACTACTCGTCAAGAATCATCAATTCCTCAATCATTTACATCAATATTTTTAAGTCACTTATATTATTCACACATGTAACAACAATCCAATTATTATAACAACTACCATTCAACTATATAACAACTTTGTGAACAAAAATTTGGAAACGAGCGGTAACAACATAAGAGATTTATTCAACAATACATTAATCACTATCCATTACTCAAACAACCATCCAAAATACCATAAGATTGTCATACTTTAGTCATAATTACGTCATTTTCCCATGCGACATTATTCTTCCCCTCTTAAAAAGGAACTTCGTCCCCGAAGTTCACCATCAAAACAACTTTAATTATTCCGCAAGGTAATAAATTTTTATTCCATAGTGTCATTACGAACAAATCATATTATACATTGATACTCACAATGACCATGACACATCCTTGACATTACATAGATATGATCCGTTTATATGAAACCATCGGATTAGTGAACCACACAATTACGCATTCTGCCATCCATTATTATACATGAGACCAATTGATTTCTTATGCGACTTTACAAATTATGCAACAATAATTATAACCATTATTAAACATTGCACTTGAGGCAAATTGATCTAGTATGCAAAAGTGTATGAATCAAACCCATATTGTATAGACCACATCGATGTATAACTTCATAAATCATACTGGACATACGAAAATGTTGTCGCTCACCCAAAACAAGAAACATTTATGACAAAAACCACCAACTTGAAGATACAAACAAACATTGAAACGAAATAAACATCCTACAGGGGTACTCGATCGAGCTTGAGGGTTACTCGATCGAGTTGACGTTACTCGGTAGAGTTCATCAGCTACTAGATCGAATACGTCGAGATCAGAATGTATCATTAAACCACTCCTGCAGTTACTCGATTGAGTGAGGGGCACTCGATCGAGTAGCCATAGGTCGATATTCCCCAAATTACTACCTCGTGAAGCTAAGGAATCCTGCACATAAGTCGAAAATCCATTTTCGACACAAGCAACCTACATAGTAAGTCCGAAAATCATCCAAAATACGGCCTTATGGCCAGGATACAAACCAAAGTCTAATGAAAGTACTAACAAATCAAGTGCTAACAAACCAACAAACCACCAAACCGAGTATTAGCTATGACAAATCCACGGGAACGGGTATATGATACGTGCATTTTATATAGTCTTTTTAGGCCTTTTTATGCACGTATTTCTATGCTATCATCGTAGTTTATGCTACGAAATGCTCCGAATATGCTACTTTGGTTTGTTTTGTCTTATTTGCATGAATGAACCAGAAAGTAGTGAAATCAAGCCTTTTACCGTCCGTTTAGCATGCACTTGGAGGAAGAGTGAATTTGGAGCGGGAATGTAGCTATTTTGAGATGCGCAAAGAAGAAAGATAGCTAGGCGAGCAAAGGAAGAACTTCAAATTGCTAGTGCCTAATTTGGAGATCTATATCTAGAGTTCTAGAACAGATATTCAAGTGATTCCAATTGGAGATGAAAGTTTATCCTTTTAGCTTTCCAATGCCACCGGAATCGCCCTGTTTTCCCAAGTAAAGAAGAAATGGCAGCCTTTTGAAGTTCAGTGCGCAAAGCAGGGAATTGTGCGCTGGAAAGTACTCGATCGAGTACAATTATGTTCGATCGAGTCCTTTTTCTACTCGATCGAGTAGTTGCATTTTAGGATTTACTCGATCGAGTATATTTTCTATTCGATCGAGTGGTTTAAGCTTTATTTTACTCGATCGAGTAGTTTTAAACTACTCGATCGAGTGGTTTCTCTTATGGGCTCGGGCTTTTAGCTTTAATCCGTCATTAGGTTAAATAAAATCCTATTTTTCTTATAAATAGGAAGGGGAGACGTCATTTGTAACTCTACACACACGTCACACATTACTTTTTCCTCTGGTTACTGTTGAATACTATTTTCTCTCCTATTTTCCGGATCGTTTTCTACTGTAACCTTCTTCCTTTCCCTTTTTTTCTTAATTTAATTAATGCTTATTGTTTTTTTTCCCTTTATTCTTGTTCTTTCTTTATTTATGTCTAGCTAATTCTCTCTGCTAGGATTAGGTGATTCAATGGACTAATGTTAAATTGCTAATTAGGTTTATAGGTTGTCGTTGTTGTTTTAGTCTATGTTGTTAATCGCTGCTATAATTGTATCCTGCTGATTGAATCGATGCAATTAGCCTTTTAATTTTGGTAAACCTTGACCTTGACCGAAAGGTTGGAATGGGTGAGACTCACAGTGAACAATAGGATGCTTTAGTGAGGGCGAAAGTTAAGCTAATAGCATTTTAGGGCGAATTGAGACCGAAAGGAGATATTCATTGCCCCTTAGACCGACACATCGACTAATTTGTGACCTTGACTGCAATTGACTGACATTCATTGATGAGCCGATATCCTAGTTCCCTCTTTCTTCTGTTAATTTCTCTTATCAATTTTTCTCTTCCTTAATCTTATTATTTTAGTTCAATATTTAAAACCCCCCATCTTGTGACCGTAGACAGACCGAATAGACAAGTAGATAGTGACCGCCTCCCTGTGGAGATCGACCCTACTTACCGCTGACTTCTGTTAGTTGTATTTAGGTATTTATTTTTGGTACAGAAATGACTGTATCAAATTTTGGCACCGTTGCTGGGGAGGCAACTATTTATTTACTTGTTTTTATTTTGTCTGTTTTTAGCCTCAAGGAATTTATTCCTTGAAGCCATTCTCATCTTTTTCTTTAGTGCTGTTTTGATAGGCCCTACAGGTTCTACCTAGATAATTCTAGGTAAAATATCGTCAAAGGGAAGGCTTGAGTACCTTTGACCCATCACCTATGTTCCATTATATGGCACAGCAGGTGGTTTTGTGTGAGAGATGTGGTGTTGAAGGGCATGATGCAGCTGTTTGCTTAGCGGGAAACGACCGTGTCAAAATTTGGCGCGACGAGGTCTATGCGTTCAAGCAGCAAAGACAAGCTAGTCATTCCACTGCAATTGTGCCGCCACATCCGCTTTATCAACGAGGCTATCAACGACCTCCGTTTGTCCGCCACCGCGACAACAAGCTCCTCCTCCCGATAAACGAAAAGAAGAGATGCGGATGAGCTGAAATCTTTGATGAAGGCGTTTGCACTCCAAGTGCAAGAAGGTGATAGACACACTTGTGCGCGATTTGATAAGCTCGAGTCTCAAATAGCTCGATTAGTCAATTTCGATGACCGGGATGACTCGGATTACGAAGTTCTATCGATAATGATGCCTTGCATGAGGATTTCAAGATCAGACAAAGTCTGACAAGAATCACTCGATTGAGTGAAATATATTGGTTGATCGAGTGAAACACCTGAAGAAAGGTTCGATCGAGCAGAAAATTCCACTCGATCGAACAGTTGCTTAGAGGAAGTACTCGATCGAGTTGATTTATATACTCGATCGAGTGATTATCATGAGGAAAGTTCTCGATCGAGTAACATTTCTACTCGATCGACTGATTTGGCCAGAGAGAGCAACAATTTGTCACTTGAGTTCGTTCTAGATGACAATTTTTATGAAGATAATGGTTACGGTGAATCTCCCTTTTTCAAAGCTGAGCTGGATGCGCATGAGGCTGTGATTTACGGGACGGATTCCACAGAGGAGGGTGACGAGAAGGTAGTTGAGTCAGTGATTACTCCTAGCACGGATGAGGTAATACATTCTTTTGTCAATGATTCTGACATTGAGAGCAACCCACCTGAGGTAGTTAGCGATAATTTTATTGTTGTTAATATTAATAGTACGCTACCTCGTATGACTCGTGTCTTTTCTTTTAATGACATACCCCCTCCCAGTTGGTCAATTAATTTACCAGTTTTTCACCGTTCTTGCCATCTTAATTTTGCTAATCTGAAACGATACTCTAAATTATTGATAATTGCTCCCGAGCTCCTTTATTTTGTTGATAAATTTAGGAGCTGTTATAGAAAATTTGTTAGACTCAAACGTTTATACATTTTCTTTTCCTATGCTATTATTCTACCTTGGTGCTACTTACAGTTTCGTGTAGCACATGCGCAGCTGTTTGATTGGTTGCTGCGCGCTTTGAGCTGTTTTGATTATGACTGATTAGAGAGGCTCGAAGAAAAGAAGGTCGAGCTGGGACCAGTCTGAAATTAGCGCTGTCCAGGAGGCAACCCGGAGAGATTTTTTTTTTTAGTTGTTTTTCAAACATTATAGTTTTTATTTTGTTTAATAATCGGTTCTCTCGATCGAGTTTTCTTGCTTTGATTCGCTTCCTATGACGTCACTATGAAGCTGTTTGTGACCTCCCATGTTCTTTGGGCTGGTTTGGGGAGGTCCCTTCTTCGCGTTATCTTGTAAGTTTTCCGCATCTTCACTCTCCTTTTTTTTAGTTTGCATTTCCTTTCCCTATTTTTGGGTACAATGAGGGCATTGTACGGTTTGGTTTGGGAGGTTATGCATCCATATCTGTGTCTGCATGTTGTTCTTACTGCATTCATGTTATCACGTTTAATTTTCGTATGCATTGTTCTTCATTCTTTTCAAAAAAAAATGAAAAAAAACGAAAATTAATAAAAAATTCACGTTTATTTTTGCATATAGGTTGAGTCGGAACGGTATAATTCCGTGATGAAATTGCACTTGAACTTGTCATTTTTACTTGAGCCTTGCACTTTATTGACAGTTATTAGCTGAGTCTTGCGCATATCTACGAGGTTTTGTTGAAATTTAGCTGACTGTTTAGACTTGACCTGATAAATTGGCAACCTACTCTATAAATTCTGAGTTTTAGAGCCTTATAACTGGTGACATTCATGACCGGTTTACATAGGAATTGAGAGTAGTACTCCTTGCATAACATGTTTATTACTTTTGCACATTTATGAAATTCGATTTCTTGTCAAATGCATACATTCGGGTTTGTGGTCGGTGTCACATGCAGGGAGGTTCTTGCAAATTTTCCCTTTTCTTACATTTTTCACCCATTTAGCTCCACTTAAGCCAAATTTAGCCTTTTTGACCCATTAGCTACATCCAAAACTGAGCCTGCCTAGTCAAGCTAGTCTAGTATGTCTTTTGTGGTATGCTTTTTCCATCTGCAGTTTGGCCCGTGTGTATTTTGTTTGGAGTTGGTGGAGGATGAAGAAAGGAAGAAATGAAAAAAAAAAAAAGAATTGAAAAAAAAAAAGAAAAAACATGAGAAAGACGTGAATTAAGAAAAAACATCAAAAATCACGTTCACAGGAAGAAACCAGAGGAAGAAAAGTTTGAAAATTTTGAGCTGGTTGATTTTTGAGACCGTCTGTGCTTAGTTTATTCTTGTGACGGTCTCACTCCTCTGTTTTATCTACATCTTTTTGAGGAGATAGTGTTTTGGGTAGTGAGATGTGTGCCAATGAAGGGCACTTGTGTTTATTTTTCAGTCAGTTGAGATTCGGACGGTCTTATATGGTCTTGTTTAGGAACTAGCTTGACGCTTTACCTTCACATTTCCATAATTTGTTTTGCCTTTTTTTTTCACCTGAACCTCACTTTCCCATATCATTTGTAAGCCCTCAGCTGTGACGGACATTGTTGGTTGGAATGTATGTGTAGTACTTGAATCGTCTATAATTTTTGTTGCATGCATGTTATGTAGGTCGCAGTTTAGGTGAGTGACTGTTTTCTCTTTCTCTCTTATACATATACTTTCACCCTTTGCTTCATGAGAGAAGAGTGACCACGTGAGAGTCTGATTTTGTTGGTCTTGCAGGGTCGATAGGTCAGCTTTATTTATGGACATCTTATAATTCGTTTGCGTAATGACCATTGTAGCTGTAACTGTTGATTTTAGTTTTGCATTAAACTGGTTTAAGTAGACAAGTTATAGCTAGCTCTGAGTTATCTTTTCCGTTCCATTAGTTTTCATTTAGTTTACTCGAGGACGATTAAAGGTTTGGTTTGGGGAGATTTGATACGTGCATTTTATATAGTCTTTTTAGGCCTTTTTATGCACGTATTTCTATGCTATTATCGTAGTTTATGCTACGAAATGCTCCGAATATGCTACTTTGGTTTGTTTTGTCTTATTTGCAGGAATGAACCAGAAAGTAGTGAAATCAAGCCTTTTACCGACCGTTTAGCATGCATTTGGAGGAAGAGTGAATTTGGAGCGGGAATGTAGCTATTTTGAGATGCGCAAAGAAGAAAGATAGCTAGGCGAGCAAAGGAAGAACTTCAAATTACTAGTGCCTACTTTGGAGAGCTATATCTCGAGTTCTACAATAGATATTCAAGTGATTCTAATTGCAGATGAAAGTTTGTCCTCTTAGCTTTCCAATGCCACTGGAATCGTCCTGTTTGCCCAAGTAACTAAGAAATGGCGGCCGTTTGAAGTTCAGTGCGCAAAGCAGGGAATTGTGCGCTGGAAAGTACTCGATCGAGTACAATTATGTTCGATCGAGTCCTTTTTCTACTCGATCGAGTAGTTGCATTTTAGGATTTACTCGATCGAGTATATTTTCTATTCGATCGAGTGGTTTAAGCTTTATTTTACTCGATCGAGTAGTTTTAAACTACTCGATCGAGTGGTTTCTCTTATGGGCTCGGGCTTTTAGCTTTAATCCGTCATTAGGTTAAATAAAATCCTATTTTTCTTATAAATAGGAAGGGGAGACGTCATTTGTAACTCTACACACACGTCACACATTACTTTTTCCTCTGGTTACTGTTGAATACTATTTTCTCTCCTATTTTCCGGATCGTTTTCTACTGTAACCTTCTTCCTTTCCCTTTTTTTTCTTAATTTAATTAATGCTTATTGTTTTTTTTCCCTTTATTCTTGTTCTTTCTTTATTTATGTCTAGCTAATTCTCTCTGCTAGGATTAGGTGATTCAATGGACTAATGTTAAATTGCTAATTAGGTTTATAGGTTGTCGTTGTTGTTTTAGTCTATGTTGTTAATCGCTGCTATAATTGTATCCTGCTAATTGAATCGATGCAATTAGCCTTTTAATTTTGGTAAACCTTGACCTGGACCGAAAGGTTGGAATGGGTGAGACTCGCAGTGAAAAATTGGATGCTTTAGTGAGGGCGAAAATTAAGCTAATAGCATTTTAGGGCGAATTGAGACCGAAAGGAGATATTCATTGCCCCTTAGACCGACACATCGACTAATCTGTGACCTTGACTGCAATTGACTGACATTCATTGATGAGCCGATATCCTAGTTCCCTCTTTCTTCTGTTAATTTCTCTTATCAATTTTTCTCTTTCCTTAATCTTATTAGTTTAGTTCAAATATTTAAAACCCCCCATCTTGTGACCGTAGACAGACCGAATAGACAAGTAGATAGTGACCGCCTCCCTGTGGAGATCGACCCTACTTACCGCTGACTTCTGTTAGTTGTATTTAGGTATTTATTTTTGGTACAGAAACGACCGTATCAGTATACATAAAACAAGACCAAAGAAATAAGCATCACTCCACGGCCTGCTCATCCATCTCCTCATCGCCGCCACCGCTTCCGGATGTGCCCGTTCCAACTGTACCCTCACCCGTGATGCCGCCAGTGCCGAAATCTGGTCCCACCCGCCACGGTGCCAAGTAACCGTAAGGGTAACTCAGAGGCTCTCCCCAAGTAGTCTGGTCCATGCCATAGGAGTGAAAGACTCCGTTGTCATCTCCAACACCTCTCCACCACACCGGCTGGGCTGCCTCGGTCCCAATGCCCTGAACATACGCCATCTCATGGAGGTTCCGGAGTATCAAGGTGGCAGACACTCTCTCCGTGAGCTCACTCACCCTCATCTCAGGACTGAAGAAGGAAGGATAGCTGGGAAACTGATGTTGTGGAGGCACATGCTGCTCTGGCTGGGTCTCAGCAACCCTCCCCCTCACCCGTCGCGGTCCTCTCCCCACTCTAGGCTGCCTATCCTTGGGTCTAGCCTGATCCCTCTTTGTCGGCTCAGGAATCACCTCCAAAAGCTCATCATCAATGAGGTAAAACTGTCGCGTAGGAGCCTCCTCCTCGTCATCGGAATCCGCTGCCACTACCACCGCCGCCAAGGGCTCAGTCGCAGGAAGGTGCTCGGGGTCGGGTATCCTCATCCAGCTCATCCCCCAAACTCTCCAGGCCAACCCACCACTCTCCAAGGTTCTCAACCATTTCTGGTCGAGAAAGTCCTCACGGTCCAAGGTAGGCACAGATGTGGCCAAAGGTGTATAGGCCAAGGAGGCCTCAAAAGTGGTCAACTGCTCCCCCAACCATGTGGCAATGGCACCGCAGCTCAAGAAACGAGTCTCAGAAGTGGTCATCAAAGTTAAACTAGCACTGACTATGGCCGGGGCACTGAAATAAACTCTCGGGGCCCGGGTGGGGTTAAGGTAAGCAACAAGCAACATCACCTCATGTGAGTTAAGCTTACTCACATCTCTCCGGTCATAGGGTAGGCAAGTCAAGGCACGAAGAAAGATCTTCAAGGTGATATGTTGTACATCATTGATTAACATGTTGCTAGAGGTGGGGGCGTTCTTACCGGTGAAGCAAGGCATGAAACTACTGGCTCCACGCTCAGTTGGGATATCCCTAAGGGCTCCCTTCTCCGGCCGGGCAAGGACAAGGTGGCTAGCAAACAAGTCCATGGTCAATATAAAACTAATGTTCATGAGTCGAAATTGGACGGTCTTAGCCGCGGCATCATAAAGAAAAGAACTCATGAACTCCAAGGTCAAGAAGGCATAGGAATGTTTCCTAAGTCGGTACAAACCGGTCAAACACAAAGTCTCAAATATGTGCCTCACATCCGTCTCCACCCCTAGGTCCTCTAAGCTTTTGGTGTCGACACAGCGGGTTGGTTTCAAACGACGTTTCTATAACTCAACAAAAACATATCTTTGCTTGAAATCAGCAAAGATGATGGTAGGGTACTCGGGCACAGGTGGGACCGTAGGTCCCTGACTTCCTTCACCAACCTCAGGCTCAGTAGCCCTCCCTCTCTTACTCTGACAGGTACCAACTGTGGTCTCGCCATCTGTTTTCAACACACATTTTAGGCACACAAACGTACACTTACTTGAATATACATAAACTTTCATGCATAGTTATAAAAGAAAAAACGACTATATACACACTTTCACCAAACAATCCAAAAGGTTCAAGCATACAACTTCCAAATCCTCATCAGACGGTCTTTATAACTATCATAATTATGAAAAGTATGACATCAATTAATAAATCTACTAACAAATTAAAGTATTAATCTTTCAAAATAGTTTCACAAATAGACAAGTATCATAAAGAATTGGGGCGAATTTCAGTTTGGGGCACTTTTAAGATGGAGTTTTAAGACAAAATTTTGAGCAAAACCAAGCAAAATCAACACTAAACATGATACCCATAACATACATTACTCAATTTTCCCCATTTCATATGCAAAAGACAAACAAAAAAATTCAATTTGGATCCCAAACCCTAAAATTTCGGTCCACATAACTCCCATATTGATTCGATTTTTCTACTTCTAGCATCAATAATCAACGATCTAAAGAAACTATACCATGTTACAAGAATTATAAGCAAGAATATATGTATATAAATCAAAATTTTCAGAAAAACACCAACACTTTATATGATTCTAATCAATTAAAAACAAAGAAAAGGATGAACATTCTTACCTTGAATGATTAGCAAATGAAAAGGACGAATTAAACAAGAACACCAAGAAATCAAGCACAAAATCACCAAGTGTTGAGAGAAAGAGAGAGATTAAAGGAAATTAGGCTTTGTGAATGAAAGAATAAAGAAGAAAAGTAATTGGGAAAGGTATATGAATCCCGTATAAACCCGTGTACTGTAGCACATACTCGATCGAGTAAGTAAGGTACTCGATCGAGTGGCCTCTACTCGATCGAGTTGGAGCTACTCGATCGAGTTTTCGCTGGCAGTTCCAACTTTTTCGATCTTATAGCTCCTCAGCTAGATCGAATGAGGTCTACTCGGTCGAGTAGGCACTCGTACTCGGTCAAATAAGGATGGATACACGCATAAAAGTTACGAGATTAGTTATCGATTCCTGCAAAACAACAACTCGTGTCGATTCCAAAGTGTATTTGGAGATCATCACAAATTATTTCATCCAATCACGACACATAATTACTACTCAATCGTAACACAACTATTTCACTTGAACTTTATACATATCATTCCCTCCTATGACAAATATTACGCAAAACAATTCGCTATAATACCAACTTGTACACATATACCATCAACACATTACTTCACAATTGTTTACGCATTGCAAATCCAACTATTCAACCTATGCATACACTACTCTAAGCATCCATCTAACAATGAACCATCCTATATTACTCAAGTTTGCAAAAATTCCGATCACGTCACAACGATTCAACAACCAAGTATCCGACTTAATTATGTCGTAGCACAAAAGTACTCAACAAATTCATCCATTGCAACTCCAATTACTACTTGACAAACGCTATCAACTAGTACAATACTTATAACTCGTTATTATTATCACTTGCAAAGACTTACGATTCCTTTATAAACTAGTACACATACAAAGACTTACAGCTCATTATCATCATCACATTATCCAATACTACCATGCAACTATCAGTATTTTCACCATCTCTACTACATCCACACACACTTCCACTCAACCACAACCCTTCACTGTTCGTCATTACGAATTACACGCACTAAACATTACCAGAGATTCCATCACAGTTCCTAACTTATCTATCATACACACTATGCACATAATTCCCGACTCGATATTCCCGGTGATTGGCTTAAGCATAATGGGGCCATGATTTTGAAATGAGGGCGCCTACTCACCCAAAATCAAGCATCAGCTGGGGCTCCCAACATACATACACCAGGTTCATTTTATTAGACTCACTACGTTCATTGGGCTCATTAGTTACAGGTTCCAAAATCGTTGCTCTGATACCACTTTGTAACACCCCCATCTACCAAGGAGCCTTAACAAGACCTTCCCTAGTAGATAAAGGTGTTACCATCTCGGTTGCCCGAGGTCAGTAATAATCAAATGTCGATAAAAGAACAATTATATTAATTACAAGTGATTTAACCAAACAACTGATACAAAAGATACAACTCGTGATAACTATCAACTAGGTGAAACTATCTCTGCCATGACTCGTGATAGACTCGTCCCTCCAAACGCCCAGCTAAGATCCATACATCCACCTACTAAGGTTGACTGCTCACCATAGTGGATCACGGCAGACACAAAACAAAGAGACAACACAACAAAACCACACAAGGTCAGTAACTGAGGTAACAAGTACAAAAGCAGACTCAACACAAATACAGCAACACACACACACCACCTCCTCCAATCAACCACACACCTCTGACTGCCCGAAGGTCCAGTCCTGCCAGTGGGGGACCGCAGCCGTTCCCACCTAAGCCCCGCTCATCTTACCGAGCGATAACCCATATTCCTTAATGTGCGCATCCCTTCTGTGGCGGGTTCCACAGAAAGCGAATCAAGGGCGTGAAGCCACTCCCGCAAGTGACTCCACTCAGCCGAGGACGCACCTCGAGAACCACAGACAACCAATACAACCAACTGTACAACCAACAATCATTAATTCCTATTCTAACACAATAGTCAATCGACCACAAGTCCACAACCAACATCAACAACGACACCAAACCAACTATACAGAAACAGTAGACCCTCTAGACAATCAACAGTACTGAGTAGGAAAACCTACCTTTAGCAAACCGCAGCGATTCCGCGTCCGATCACAAGATTACAAGCAACCACCATAACCACCTATAACAACCAGCATAACCATCTATTCCTACTACCATAAACATAACTGAAATCAACGACGACGATGATGATGATGATGACAACACACCTATACAAAGCAATCCGGCGTCAAGACCGCTATCCGACTCAAGCATCCCATCCCTAAGGTGTAAACACTCTCAAAGGTCTCAAGGAAATGATCCATGGTGTAGGAGGAGTGAAATGACGGCATTTAGGTTTAGGAAGAAAGGTAGAGAAATAATTTGGGTTTCACGATCTACGATTTATAATTCCCCGCTGAACTCACGTTACTCGATCGAGTAACACGCTTACTCGATCGAGTGACCTCTACTCGATCGAGTTCCCAAGCTACTCGATCGAGTTCCCAAGCTACTCGATCGAGTAGCCTCTGCTAGATTGAGTAATACAAACTCAAAGTTTCACGACGTGACAAGGCTTAACTCGTAAGGTTTCCGAAGGTTAAAATAGGTGTCTAAGGTCAATCAACGTCAGTCAACGGGTCGCTAGAAGGACGGGTATTACACTCCTTCCCAAAAGGCCCCGTATTATTATATTTTGTAGACAATTATAAAGATGATCTTCCATCTTTATTCTACCAACGTGGGACGTGGGTTTGCACCATAACCTTGTGCTATTGTCGCGCATATCAGACTATGAAGGCTCGAGATTTATTTAGTTTACTCGGTTTGTTTTGAGACACGTTTTGACTTTGGTTACTAAGTTGACTTTCTTTAGGAGAGTACTTAAACTCTTTATTTCAGTTTTAGAAATAACTTTTGGAATTCTTAAAAGAAAACCTAATTATTTTAGATCTAATATGAGGAACTAATTCCTCCCTTCTTGGTTCAACCTTTGAAGCTACCGATTAATCGATTGTGAGATTGTCTTTACCTTTTATCTTTCAAGTATTGTTCTAATCTCTTGTTCTTTGTTCCTTTGATTTTTATTTACTTTCATTATCTGATCAATAGTGTTAGTAATTATTAATCTTTTGCTAGTTTAGATTATCGACTCAGTTTGCTTGATATCTAAATTAAAGTAATAACCTTTGTCCTTATAATTGATTCGGTTTATCATTATTTGGATTTAGAAAGAGATTGAACATACAATTGAATTACGACTGCGTGGTTGTGGTTATTGTTTCTATTGGTTCTTTATTCATTATTGTTGCTATTGGGTTGAATCTGACACGCTTGTGTTGAATTATTTGATAGTTAGGGTCTTATAATATCGTTGATCGAATTATTTGACTATTCTTAAGAAGAAACAGAAATTAATATTTCATATTTATTTCACGATAGATACTTGAACATAAATTGGTATTTGAGACTTTCTATGATCAATTGACTTAATTGGTAGCGAAGATAAGTTGACCCAAGACCTTTAATTATCTGAGTTAATCTAAGTTTATTATTTGCTTTAGTCTTACTTGACCAAACAAACAAATCCCTCCCCCAAATTGGTTATTTTACTCTACATTAGTTAACTTAGTCCTTCTATGTGGGTTCCACTTACTGCTCTCGCCGCCTTGTTTCATTGTTTTTTCATTGATTTTGTATTAGCTATATTTCGAGGAAACTTAACGATATAGTGTATAACATTGTTGGTAAAGACAATGATTAATTCGTAGGACTTTCTTTGTCAAAAAAAAAAAAAAAAAAAAAATTCGTAGGACTTTTACTTGACTATTGTCAAAACAGAGAAAAGAAAATTAGATGTAATTTATATGAGGTGATGGATGAGTATACCATTTTACACCTTGTGTCTTAATTTTCAGCTACTAATCGAACAATTTCATCTTTTTATAGACCGTCGTCCTTATGCTATAAACTAAATTCGTTCTAAGCGTTATTTCTAAAATCAAATCTAACAATATGAGTGTACTAACAAGTTGTTTTCCTTGCAATTCTTTCTTTTTGTTCAATTCGATTCCTATAACATTCCCCTGTTATAGAGGAAAAACAATCGATATACGACATCGATCCACATCGTAATGGTAACAAGATCCAAATTATTCACGAATCCAGTAACGATTCATCGCTTTGTGCTTCATCCCCAAGACCCCCCAATGGTTGTTATAAACAGTTTCTAGTGTTGGCAATATGTATTAAAGGATTGTATCTTGTCTACAATGCAGGAGATTGCGTAATGTTGGCTATCATATTCAATGCAACACATGGCTGCTCCAATGGTACCTACACAGTGCACACCAAACAACAATTAAACTACGGAGTTGAGAATAAAAGGTAGCTCAAGTGGTAAGAGCTCTCTTATTCTATCCATTAAACTACAGAGTATCAATTGGTAATTAGCCTATACTTCGAATTACTGTATATTTAACATTCACTCTAGCATAATTAGTCACGGACTCAAATATGCTTGTAATGTATCTAATTTGATGTTATTTTACTCCCTTGGTTTTCACAAAAATGTTTCATATTTCCTTTCCGGGAAATTTTACAATGATATTCCACTTTTCTTTTACGTGTGTGTTTTGTGGTTCCTAATTCGACCCTAAATTATTCGTCTACTTGACTTTTTTTTTTTCAAATGCTACTATGCTCCATAATTTTGGTGCAAGATAAAAGTGGAATATGTGTAGGGAGTGGAGCAATTATGGATACGAGCAAACGAAAACAAAAATATACTCCATCCGTTCCGATTAATAGTTTACATTTTTTTATTCAAGGTGCATTAGTTAATAGTTTACACTTTCTTTTTCTAGTAAATAAATCAACTCATGTAATAAATAATAATTATAAACTTCTTCCCATTTAAATTACTTTTAATTTTTTTTAATAATTATAAATTTATTTTTCTCTCCTTAATTTAAAAATTGCTTACAAAATAATTATAAACTATTTAGCGGGTTAGAAGGGGTAATCAACAGGGGTAAAAATTGTCACAAATTCTCATTATAGACGGACACTATCCGTCTATACGTATAGACGGATACCATTTTTCCTCACAAAATACCCATTTACCATAAAGTTGGAAGCACATGGGGGTGCCCCACCTTGTTCCCCTACCCATTTTATTAGAGGTCTTTACCCGTCTGTTCGCCCCACCCATCTATACCAAGACCTATTGAAAAATTGTACACAAAAAATGGTAAAATTAGAAGTAGCTCGACAACTAGTCAATAGTCTGATGAATAGATACGCACACGTTTGGTCATTGTCAGTAAACTTTGTACTACCAATTACATTGACTCAATGACAGACTCTCTGTCTCGTCTGCTGCTATCAACTGTATTTACGCTTCCTTTCAGAAAAACTTATTTACTCATTACTCTCATCATTTTCTACATGGTACTTTTGTCTTTTTTTTTTTTTTTTTTTTTTTTGGGTATTCTTTTGGTTTTAAAAATATGGTTTGTAACCTAAACTTTATAGATTGTTCGTAAAATACTCAAATTTCGAGTTTTCTATCTATTAAATTTAATAACAAAAATATATTTAAGAATGGGTAGACGGAATTTGTGATAATAGTTTGACAAATTATAGCAAAAAAAATCAATAGATTGTGCATAAACTAAAAATTTAAAAACGGTGAAATAAAGCATTTTGGATATTTTAAGAAGTTTTCAATAAGTTTTAGGAATACTGGTGATATTTTCAAAAAATGAGGGTACCATATAAAATTCTTAAGAATACAGGGACCACTTAGAAAATAGCAATTCATGTGCTTTATGACAAACATTATTAATCAATTTGCGGTTAATAATGATCATTTTATAGTAAACAATGACAACTTTGAAAAAATAATCACTTTCTAGTAATGAAAAGTTACGACCCTGTTCTTTTGGATTGAGACTGTCTGAACTGAACTTAATTGAGCTGAACTGAACTTATTGGAGCTGAACTTATTGGAGCTGAATTGAATTAAACTGAATTGGGGTAAGACCCTCTTCTCTTAGACTGAAATCGTCTGAACTGAACTGAACTTAATAGAGTTGAACTGAACTGAATAGAGCTGAACTGAATTGAAGTAAGAGTTAAATTGTGAAGTGAAAAGGTGAACTGAACTTGAAATGAATGAAGCTGAACTGAATAAAGCTGAACTGAACTTAAATGAGTTGAAATTAAGTCCAAAAGAACAGGGCTTAAGAGTTAATTTGTGAAGAAAAGAGTTTAACTGAACTGAAATGAGCCGAAATTAAGTCCAAAAAAACAGGGCCGCAACCACTATTTAACATAAAATGAACACTATTTTATCAAAAGTAGTCACTTTTTTGTCGTCACACATAAAGATGCTCGTAGAATAGTTTTTGCGCCTTAAAAAAAATATTCTAAGACTTTCTCAATAATGAGTTATTGAGAATTTAGAATTTGCTTCTTTTGTCCTGGTTCTTTGTTTGCCTATTTTATTTTGGGCGTCTCAGTTAATTATTTACCTTTCTATTATAGGAATGTCTTTGATGAGCAATTATATCCTCCACACTCAATTTAGTTCATTTGTCATCTAATAATTGCCCCACTCCTCTTTCCTTGGTCTTTAAACTAAAACCAAAGGCAAATAAATAACCGGAAGGAAGGGAGTAGAATTTTATACAGGATTTTCTCATTATTTTATGGTCAAATGTAATCACAATGATTCACTAATGTTACAGCTTATGGGTAATTTAGTTTTCAAAAACGGTCATATTTAACTGTAAAATAATTTCAAAATATTGTATTTTGGTTTATACTAACGGTTTTTCTAACCTATGCCCACCAGGTATATGATAATAAATCCAAAAAGGAAAGTAATAAATGATATTTTTATTCAATTACTTTTACTTTTATTTACAAAAAAATACATTTATTTCTTTTTATTTTTGGTTTTTTATCCTATGCCTAGTGCGCATTGGATAAAAAAAAACACTTTTTCGGTCATTGCATAATTTGCATTGCTTCAGCCACATGCAAGACAATTAAATAAGAAAGCACATTCTGTTGAAGAGTCAATAATGAAGACTTGAAGAAGGCAATAAGCCAATAACCTCCTTAAAACAAGATCATGGTCCCAAAGCTACTAGTGCATTTAATGATGAACAGACAACTCTTTCACACCCACCAGGCCACCATATATACTTCGTATATTGTATCATGATTATGGGATCATGGCAATAATGATGACACTAATTCTCATTTCAAACGTCCTTTCGTCTGAAGTCCTTATACGAGTTATATGTATTCATTTTTTTGTTCAAATGTAACCATTTAAAGTGTTCTTAATATTTTTATCATAAAAATGGTTAAAATGTTACTACCATTTAAAATGGTTATATAAGACCTGTTTAAAATTTTTAGATGAAAATGGTTATCTGAAGAAAACCTTTGTAATGATGATGCTTAATTATCTTACTCGGCAGTAACCCAACTAAATGATGACCTCTTGGTCCACCACGTTATCTTGATTCGATATTGTTTTTCCATTATTTTTGTCATAAGGTGAGTAATACACTAATCACAAAATCTCATTATAGACGGCACATATCTGTCTATAATTAAAGACGGGTCAAATACAATACCACATTTCTAATAAGACAAGTAACAAGTGTCAAGTGAGGTGGTGGGGGCCAAAAATATCACCATTTTCAAGCTATTTGATTCGTCTTTAGCTATAGACGGATATATCTGTTTATAGCAAGACTACCTCTACACTAATACCCTCACCCATTTAACAAAGGGTATCTCTACCACGGTAGTATAAGCTAAATAAGTTAAATATGTTCTCATTTACGTACAAAATACTCCCTCCGTCCCGGTTAATTGTTGTCTTTTGGTTTTAACACAAAGATCAAAGAAAGAGAGGAAGGTCAATTACTAAATGACAAGTGGACTAATTGTGTGTAAATGATCAAATTATTCATCAAATTCATTCTTAAAATAGAAAAGACAACAATTGACTGAAACACCCTAAAATAGAATAGGATAACAAATGACCGGAACAGAAAGTAATAAACTTCTTGTTAATTTCTAAACTTTTTTCTTTTTGTCTCAGGATGTAATTCATTTAGTATCCTTTAGACTCAAAATAAGAGCTACAGTATAATACGGAGTACAATTTAAAACTCAAGAGGAATGTAAAATTAAAGAGGGACATAATTACTCACAAAGTGTCCTGCGCCAAGAATCCAGTAGAAATGAAAATTCTTGTAGGATCTTCTAAATCCTTTTGTTCCCTTGTCTGCTTCACAATAGAGAGGTGTCCTTTCTTCGCTTAAGAAAGTCTTCAAACCATCCCACCTGTCCAATTTAGATGTACATTATGTCATTATATATACTCCATTATGAGTAATTTTAGTGTAATACGGTCTTTTTCGTGTAAAATGTCAATATGTCACCAATTTTTGGTAAATAGTAAGTTAGTGACAACGAGTACTTTAAAAAAAAAGTTGTCATTTTTTAGTCATAAAAAGTTGTCACTAATTACCCAAAAGTGGTGAGTGTTTGTGCCCCATTATTAACTCAATTCTTAATGAATCTCATCTATATGATAGGAAATTAATGTCAAATGTATGTAGCATTACTCTGGGTTAGAAATACATCGAGCTCGCCTCACATTAGTGAATTATGTATGTAGTAAATACATAAATGCATTGACCTAAGAGCGAGTTTGTGAAAAGTTCATCTCAACCAAAACACTTCCAAAGCCGAATAATATGTCTAAATTGCTTGCTCTACTGAAGTTGAAATTAAAATTATACTTTAAAAGAAGATTAAGAAACCATGCACATTATACCCAAATGTCTATTTCCGTTTTAGAATTTTCATATGGCACAATCATTTCAAATATTAGGTAGAATAGGAACCAATGCCTTTGCTAATTAGTAATGCTAAATATATGAATTGTATAAAAAAAATGTAGGGATTCTCACAGATGTCTCAACTTTTTCGTTTTCTATGGTGTCACTCTTTTTTTTTAAAAAAAAACTTTGACCAACAATAATTCTCTGTTACGAGTTCAGAAACGGTTATTTTTTTTTTCAAACCAATTATCCCGTCAAGGCCTTCAATTTGAAAAAACAATTCGCCGCTTTTTGAACTCATAGCCGGTAGTTATGGTTGGTCAAACATTTTTTAACGAATAAACTTTGACCGACCATAATTCCCGTCTACGAGTTGAGACGTCGGTGAATTTTTTTCAACGGAAGACCTCTTAAAGACGGTCAATTTGGAAAAAAGTTTATCGTATTCTCAACTTGTAGGCAGCTTATTGACAGTCAAATTTTTTTTGCATGAAAAGAGGGGTATATCATAGAAAATGAAAAAGTTGAGGGGTACACGAGAGAATATCCCAAAAATGTATAAAAAACTTACTTGAGCTTCTCCACCCATGCTTGAGTTCCTTTCGTTGCGCATATGAGATCGAGCTTGATAAAAGGAACAACTAAAAAAAGTGAGAAACATAAAAGCTAGAACATAAATTCTTATTTAAAACGGAGGTATCCGTCTTAAATATTAAAACGGGTCAAATATATATTAAATTATAAGGAAAGATTCCTAGAAAGTGTCAAACTTTATGTCTCTATTAATAATATATGGTAATATTTAATCTGTTTTAAAATTTAAAACGGACTATGTGACTCCGTCATAAGCAAGACTTTATGAAGCCAGCAAATGTATGTATGAATGTGATAAGTGATTAAGCAAGTTTAATCATTGCTTATAGAGATTATATTAACAAATGACATAAATATGTTATGTTATTTGAAGGCATATTATGAATTCACACTCCCTAATCAAAAGGGACATCTCATACTAGATCCCCACAACATCATTTGGTTCACGTAAATGATGATGGTCACTTCGTCCTCATACTTTACTTATTCTGTATTATAAGCTTCTAATTACTCCTTCGTCCCACTCAATTGTTTATCATTTTCTTTTTAGGGTATTTCATTTATTTATTTACCTTTCTATATTGGGGGTGCTTTTATAAGTATTTGATCATCCATCTCCATAATGATCCATTTGTCATTCAATAACTCGAACGACAAGCGGTCCCCTCCTATTTTCTTAATAATTGTCCCAAAATCAAAGGTAAACAAATGACCGGGACGGAGGAAGGACATTACGATTATAAAAAAAATAACTGTGACAAATTATTTAGATGACACTACAATGTGTAAGATTTACGGCTTGAATTTGATCCTTATAGATTTTTCTCTTTATTCTCTGTTCCCAAATACTGGTATCAAACATTATCCCATCTAAATATCGGATCATGCGCCAATTGAAGTGGATTTAAATCTTGTGGGAACTTCTGAAAGTAAACCGTTTAAGTTGGACGCTTGGGTTTTGGATCATGAGGTGTGTATGGAACGGATTCAGAGTGCGTGGAATATGGAGGATCTGGGGTCCCCGGCTTTCCGTGTTACCAGGAAGTTATCTAGAGTTAGAACGTGTGTCAAAAAGTGGACTTTAGATAAACGAGCTGAATGGCATGGAAAATGGGATGATTTTGATCAAAGGTTGGAACATGGCATGGTTCTAGCCACTATCGATAGTAGGGAGGAGGAGTATTCAAGAGTAAATGAGGAAGTAACTGATTTTGCCAAAGCCACGGCTGTTTTCTGGAAACAGCGTGCCAAATTGAAGTGGATGGTTGATGGGGATACTTGTACAAAATATTTTTTCAACTGGGTCAAAGGACGTGCCGGAAGGAACTATATCCATGGGGTGAAAGGCTCTGACGGGATTTTGCTATATGATGAGGGCCAGGTCAAGGGGGAGTTCCAGAATGCATTTATGGATCTTTTTCTGGCCTCGGGCGAGGGTCATGTGTGGCGTGACCGATCTGCTTTCCTGCATACTCTCACGCATGTGAAGCGTAAGATTCCCCAGGACGAGACTGACCGCATCAATCGGCCGTTTACGGCTAAAGAAGTCCGGAGGGCGGTCTTCCAAATGGGAGCTCTTAAAGCACCGGGGCCGGATGGCATTCCGGCAGTTTTTTATCAACGATGTTGGTCCATGGTTAAAAGGGATTTCACGAAAGCTGTCCTTTCTATCCTGAACTCAGGAAGGCTCCTAAAGGAGGTAAATCGAACGTTTATTACTCTTATTCCTAAAAAAGAGAGCCCGGAGGGAGTGTCTGATTACCGACCTATCAGCCTGTGTAACGTCATGATGCGGGTTGTTTCCAAATGCATTGCAAATAGGTTGGCAAAAGTCATGAACTCTTTGGTCGGGGAGACGCAAAATGCGTTTCTCCCAGGGAGGAGCATTAGTGATAACATCCTGGTGGCTCATGAGGCAATCCATAAAATATCCAGTCATAAGCAGGGGAGGACAGGTGTAAGCGTGTTTAAAGCAGATATGAGCAAGGCTTACGACCGTATTCGATGGGATTTCTTAGAGGCGGTATTGGAAAAATTCGGGTTCCCTCAACATTTGAGGATGTTGATCATGAACTGTGTAACATCGGTAAGTTATGAAATCCTTGTGAATGGAGTTCCACTTCCTCAGTTTCGGCCCCGGTGTGGTTTACGGCAAGGAGATCCTCTGTCACCTTATCTGTTTATTTTGTGCATGGAGGTTCTAGCCAGTAACATTGATCACGCTCACGACCTGAATAAGATTCATGGAATTCAACTTGCTAGGGATACTCGGCCTATCACTCACCTATTTTTTGCGGATGACTCGGTTTTCTTCTTCAAGGATAAGGGAGACACTGTCCAGCATCTCATGAGTCTTATTCTCGATTATTGCGAGGCCTCAGGACAACAATTAAACCTAGACAAATCTGGAATTCTCTTCAGTCCTAATACTACTTTGATTAAGGCTCAGAGGATGTTGAAGATCTTCAGGATCAGTAAGAATAAGGGCATTGGAAAGTATTTGGGGATTCCGGCAGAGTTTACAAATTCAAAAAAAGGTATTTTTAACGCTCTTATTGAACATGTCACCAAACGTATCTCTTCTTGGAATGGGATTTTTCTATCACCAGCGGGTCGCCTTACCTTAATTTCATCGGTTCTATCCAATCTCTCCAATTATGTTCTATCGGTTTTTAAAATTCCGGTAAGTGTGGCAAAAAAGATTAATTCTCTTTTGACACAATTTTGGTGGACGGGATGTAAGATGGGTAATAACATTCACTGGTGTAGCAAAAATTTTCTGAGTTTACCTAAGAGTGCGGGAGGGCTCGGAATCAGAAATGTCGAGTGCCTTAACCAGGCTCTGTTGGCCAAACATGGATAGAGGCTTGTCTCTGGGGACAACTCTTTATTTTGCAGGATTTTCAGGCAAAAGGTGTTTGGGTCTCAGGTTTTCCAGAACGACATGCATCCCATCAGAGGGACTGGGAGATCGTGGGGGTATTCGTAGCATTTTACACGGCCTGTCTTTTATTCTAGATAATTTTGGTTGGAAAATCGGGACGGGCTCGAGGTTGAATGTGTGGACCGCTAGATGGATGGGGGGCAAGCAACCGTTACCAAAGGATATGTGGCTTGATCTGACCAATAGCCATTTGGAAAGCTTGCAAGTAAGGGATCTTCTTTTTCAGAATGGTCAGTGGAATGCTGATTTGATTAGTACAGTATTCAAGGATGAGTGGTCAACTCGCATTCTTGCCATCCCGCCTTGTGAGTTTAGGGTGAGGGACAAGGTTTTTTGGCCGTTTACTAAGAATGGAACTTTTACGGTTAAGAGTGGCTACGGACTTATTTTTCATAGCTACATGGCCGCAAGAAGTACCATTAAAGACAGGTCAAGAATAAATGATAGAGGGAGAGAGTTCTGTAGGAAAACGCTATGGAACTTACCCGTTCCGGCGGTTTGGAAAATCCTTATCTGGAAGATTATCGTAAAGGCTTTGCCTATTGGTAGTGAGTTTCAGAAACGAAAGCTTGACATCGAACCTTTCTGTGGCATGTGTGGAGGGGGTCAGAAATGCGTGGAATCCATGGAACATCTCTTTCGCGATTGTAGTCTTGTTCAAAGGCTATGGGCGGCCTCGGAGTTGGGAATCCGGGTGGAAAGTGCTGAGGGGCTCTCGGTCTCTGAATGGATTTATGACTGGATGCGCTACTTCTCAAAAAGTGAAGGGGGCGAGGACAAGATGATTACTTTTGTGGCCATCATGTGGGGTGTGTGGTCGTTACGAAACAGGGTTATTTTTCAGGATTTGGATCTAAACCCGTTTACAATTACGGGGTGTTTCTTTAGTTCAATCCGGAAAAATGTTCAGGTGCTATATAGCTCTCATCTTGCACAACTACCCCAGTCAAAGCTCCAAAGCTCTGAGGAAGACTCGACACAAGAGGAATGTGAGGCCATTCGTAATGGTCATCCCATCAATCTCATTGGAAACCACAACGCTTGTGGGGTGGTTAGGATCAAAGTGGATGCTAGCTGGTTACGGAACTTTGAAGCGGCGGTCGGTTGGATTGCTTTCGATCATGCAGGCAAGGAAATCGCGAGGAGACAAGTGCATACCAGGGCTGAATCGGCATTACAAGCAGAAGCACTCGGGGTCAGAGACGTCTTGGCATGGGCACAAGAACAGAGAATACTCCACGTTGCCGTTTTGTCTGACTGTCTACAGTTGATCAATCAGGTAGCAGGGATTGACAAGGAAGATCATCTGATTGCCGGCATCCTGACGGATGTTCGTGAGCGTTTCAGTTCTTTTCATTGTTTGAGTCTTAGTTTTATTCCTAGGAGTCTTAACATTATAGCGCATGGTTTGGCTAAACAAGCCCTGCGCCTGTAGAACCCTTATTTTACAGCTGTAAAAAAAAAAAGATTTTTCTCTTTATTGATAACATTAAAATGTGCTATGTCGAATCTGATCCATATAAATTTTTCAGTTATATTAAAATCTATCTCCATATTGTTAATAGTGATGATGAAATGTTGCTTTAATTATCATATGATGTATATGTATAAGTGTATAACTAACAAATTTTTATGAAGTGAATAATATGGCTGATTTAAAAAGATTGTGTCGACTTACTTGACCATTGTATACAGTGACACTAACCCCTTCTGAAAGCAACTCATCAACCTGCATCAATATTATCAATCAATCAATCAATCAATACTATATATTAATTCCAGAAACCAAGGGACTTCAATGTAAATAAAGAAATCTATACAAATTAATTATACTATATAGTTTTAAATCGATAGCACCGTGTGATGGACCTGATAAAGGGACCTCAATGTAAATATTATATAGTTTTGGTTAAAAGTATAATATAAAGATGCCTTGATTAAGAATATTTATGGAAATTACATTAAATTAAAGTAATTAAATTTAGAAAACACAAGAATATAGTGATTTTCCTTAAAATTAACATGTCCCACTTATGGAATTAATTAGTATCATCATAGAATTATACATTAACTTAATTAAATGTAGTAAAAGTAATAGTAGCAGCAACGAGATTAATAAAATTAACGGTATTAATGTGGGAGTAGTGACAGCGGGGAAGTGGTTACGAATGTATGAAAGTAATAGTGGTAACAATGAGAAAAAGTATGAATAATTAAATAACCAATCGACTCAAGGAAATATTTTATTTATTTAAATATAGGCCGGATAAAATTAACGGGAATAATGAACTTAACAGAAACAAATAGAGGAATTAGTAAAAGAAACAATAGTAACCACGGGAGTAGTGAACGTAATGATACGTAATGATATTAAGAAACAATGTCGTGAAAGTAATAATATTAATAGCGGGGTAGTGAACGTGTCTCATAATTTGAAAATAAATTTTACATTTCATCATAATTACAAGATATGCCGTAGAAAAATATATTACAAATAGTAAACGTGTGAGTTAGACAACTCGAACATAGTTTATTTCATTGAAAATAAAATTTAACGGTAAATAGAGGTAACCCGGGCAAAGCCGGGGCACCAAACCTAGTTTAAGAGAATTAGATTAACTATAGTACTCTGTAGATTAGTTGAGCTGATACAAGACTCGAGTCACTCGGCTACTTAATTTCAAAAGTATTATTATGCATTGTCTCTCTACATAATGGCCTACCAATAAATAAACATTCGCTAATAAAAAAAGCTAGTGAACGGTTAATCAAACAATTCCGAGCTTATGTAAACTAACTTTTACAGTGACGAACCCTTTAGAAGAAAGACTTTATTCTACGAAAAATGAATCAAAATAGTATTGGTTGTACAGCTTGTAATTACCTCAGCAATCCGAGGCTTCATGAAATCAGATTCGAGTGCGGTGAAAACAAGATCACTTTGGCCACCCCACCTGTTTTCCAATCACAGGCAATGAGTTCATTGAAGTCCTTGATAACATATGCTGACATGTCGGGAATTAAAGAAAAACACATACATACTCCGTATAAGATAAAACAAACATACGTGACGTTATGAGGAATGATCTTAAGCTTGGTTTTAATAGGGCCTTCCATTAAATCATCAAGATCAAGGCCATTGGATTTGTCAGTAGATAAAGAATTGATTATATTAAGGTATCTTGAATGTCTGCCAAACACCAGCTTTTGTGACAATGCTTCATTTGTCGTCGTCGTTGTACTCCCAACTGGGTCCATTGACGAATCCAGTAAAAAGTTGTAAAAATCCTGATAAAATTATTTCAATACCATGTGTAGAAAATCAATTTACTCATATTTTTAGTAATTAACTAAAAGACGGAATAACATGAGTATTACTCTTAATGAACAATGGTTTAAATAAATTTAAGTTTTATCACTTTATAAAGTAAGTACTTACCACAGAATTACTGTAACCGGCAATTGTACCTTCAAGTTCACTCCATGTGTTTGTTGCATCAACATAACTCCCATTCTTTAGTTGTTGCTTTATTACCTCTGCCAAACTGTGTTTTACATTTTCACTAAAATTCATAAACTTTGTAATTATTACTCCACTATTTACCTTTATTTGAATTAGCAACATATATACAAATAGGAAAGATAAACAAGTAATTGCGTCCAATTTTTACTCGTAACAGATAATTATTAAGTTATCACCCGTCAAAAAAATTATTGCCAAGTACTCCAAGTAATACATATATAAACAATTCAATTTAAATAAGTGAGAATTATTTCTAGCTTCCATGTAATGAATGAGCTGCGAGCCTACTGTTTCCCCCTCCTCGGATGAAAGGCTCCATAGCCCAAATCATCATCAAGTCTTGATAAATAAGCGAGAAGTACGATAATACCTATTTGCTTGTTTGAATCCGTCATCATCAAGTCTTGATAAATCTTTCAAAAGGGGAGCCCATGAAAACTGTATACACCACCAACCAATGTAGACGTTAAATTCTAGGAAAAATAACAAAGAGTTGATATAATGACATAAACACAACTCAATTTCCATTTGTGTCAAATTATTTATAACATGATTCAGGGAATGTTGTGAATTGTGTATTGTGTGATACCATTCTTGTTTGGTTAAATAACAAAGATTTGATATAATGGTTGATATGAAACTTACTTTTTCAAAAGAAAAATTACCTTTCCACTAGTTTGATTTTAAGCTAATTAAATGAGAATTTTTCATGATTTGTTTTTGAAAGGTACTAGAAGAAAGGAGCAATACAACTTACAACAAAATCTTCAGGAGAAATCCAACTATCTCCAAGAGCAACACCTTCACAGCAAAACATACACGGTTTACGTTTACTATGTTAAACTTCAATGCTTACTTCTGAAAACTTCTTGAAAAATTAAACACCTTTGTATGATTTGGTACCATCATATATATTCAATATTCTTACGGTTACTATCTATCGAGATATATTTGTTGGAAATAGGGGCTACTTTGAGCATAGTCTTTTTTCCATTTTGTCCCACATTGGTGAGGAATAGTGTTTGTGTTGTGTTTATATATGACCACACTCCTTACCATATCACTAGTGGGTCATGGGAGGCTTTTGTGGAAGCTTTGCGAGTCTTAATTCAATTTCGCACACGCCTTGTGCGCGTGCCGTCTTGAGCCCGGCCCGGCCCGTGCCCGTGCCCGAGCCCGAGCCCGGCCCCGGCCCGGATCCGGATCCGGATCCGGGATTCGGGATTCGGCAATCGCCTGCGGCGGGCTTTGCCTATCTTTTACCTGACTGCTGGTGGAGCTGCTAATGCTGCACTTCTACTGGTTTAGTGGCCATTCTTTGCTCGGTGGAGCATTAATCTTTAGACTCCCTTCCACTGTGTAAATCTTTGCATTATTTATGCTTGATGGACTGCTCTTGTGATGACTCGTTGATCTATTTTGCTATAAATAGATCAACATTCTTCAAACATTAATCACAACAACAATCACTCTCCCTTCTCTCTAATCTCTTCTTCTCTTATCTTCTCCTCTATAATTCCCCGGGTGAAGTAATAGATTCTGTCGTTCAAGTCTCACGAGTTAAGTGGGCGGCGAGTTGGAGACTGTAGTGTTATCCTTGGGGAACTACCGCACTAGCTGATCGCCACCACGGTCGTGCAAATCGGAATATAGTTTTCAAGGCGGTGGCTCCCTTACCACGCACTACTAATCGGGTTATTTCTATTCGGTTTTCTTGCTTTTCATTATTCTTTATGATTTACGACTAACAATTTGAAAACTATATATCTGTTGTTGTTTGTTCTTTGTAACAATGTCGTCTGTTTTAGCGAAAACCATTCCCGACTTGACTAAACTTGAGAAACTCGAACGTCATAATTATAAGCGTTGGTCACAAAAAGCTGCGATGTTTTTCGAACAATGGAAATTGATTATGTGTTGTTTAGTGACCCGCTCATTTTATCAAATTTATTATTCTTGACACCGTAGAGAACTCACCCCCGCCTAAATCAGTTGTTAAGTCAAACGAAGAGGATATTAAGAAATATGATAAGGACAATAAACTTGTTAGATGCCAGCTACTAAACAACATGTCTGACACCCTTTTTGACCTGTTTATGGTTCATAAGTCTGCTAAAACCATATGGGAATTGTTAGAGAAAAAATATGGGGCTGACGATGCGGGTAAAAAGAAATATGTTGTGGGAAAGTGGCTACAATTTCGGATGGTTGACGGAAACCCATCATGGAACAAGTTCATATTTATGAGAACCTTTGTCTTTGATGTTGTTAATGAGGGTATGAAATTAGATAACATTTTTGTGGCTAATGTCTTGTTAGAGAAATTCCCTCCCTCCCTCACAGGTCGACTATAGGAACCACCTTAAACATAAGAAAAAAGACTGTCTCTCCAAGAACTAGTAGGACACATGAGGACCGAAGAGGCAAATCGCCTTAAAGACAAACTGTTAGTCAATCGGTTAAAACAGAACGATCTTTGTTGATGCTAATCTGGTTGAGTCACGTGGTCCGTCTTATCTTGAGAAGTTCAAGGGTAAGGGTAAGGCTAAGGTTGGTCAGGGTAAGAACCAGGGTCAGGCCAAGAAGAATGGTCCAGGGAAGCACTCCAAACCGGTTCCTAAGATTCGAAACTCGCTAAGGGTCCTTTTGTCTGCTATGTTTGCGGAAAACCTGGGCACAAAGCCTACCAATGCTCCGAAAAGAAAACTAATGAAGCCAATGCTGTGACTGATGACATCATTGCTGCTGTGGTTGTGGAAGCTAATTTGGTGGGTAATGTTCTTGAATGGGTCTTGGACACTTTGGCGCTTCCCGACACCTCTGTCTTTGATAAGGGGTTATTTACGAGTTCGAGGAAGTAGGCGATGGGGTTGCGTTTTTATGGGTAACTCTTCATCCGCACCGATCAATGGCAAAGGCAAGATCTTTCTCAAACTCACCTCAGGGAAAACACTTGCTTTAAATAATGTTTTGTATGTTCCCTCGTTACGTCGAAACCTTGTGTCTGTGCCTTATTAAACAAAGTGGGTTGAAGCTTGTGTTTGAGGCCGACAAGGTGGTAATGTCGCGTAATGGGAATTTGTGGGCAAGGGTTATCTTCTTTGGGGGTCTTTTGTGTTGAACAACGATTCGTTTTAATAATATTGCATCTATCTACCTTATATTCTTGAGTCTATTGATATATGGCATGGTAGGTTAGGTCATGTGAATGTGGATTATATTAAAAAACTTAGAACTATGAGTTTAATTAGAGTTTGTGAGTCAAGAATTCTCTAAATGTGCTAGGCGTGTGTTGAGGCTAAGTTTACAAAGAAACCTAGTAAACCCGTCACAACTAGGAATACGAGTCTTCTTGAGTTAATTCACTCCGACCAGGTGACTTCAAAAATATTGCAAGTAGAGGTGGAAAGAATTATTATGTCACCTTTATAGGCACGATTTCAAGGTACACCCGTGTTTATCTGCTTAAGACTAAAGATGAAGCAAAACAATCGTTTATAAACTTTAAAAATGAAGTCGAAAATCAACTCGACAAGAAAATTAAAAGGGTAAGGTCTGATAGAGGTGGTGAGTACAAATCTACTTATCTAGCCGACTTTTGTCTTTGCTAATGGTTTAATACATGAGACTAGTCCACCTTACTTACCTCAGTCTAACGGTGTAGCTGAACGGAAAAATAGAACCTTAAAAGAGATGATGAATGCTATGCTTTTAAGTTCTGGCCTATCTGACGACATGTGGGGGGAAGCAATACTTTCTGCTTGTCATATTCTTAACCGTGTACCTCATAAGAAAATTGACAAGACACCCTATGAGATGTGGAAGGGCTATCCTCCTAACCTAAGTTACCTTAGAGTATGGGGGTGTTTGGCTAAAGTGGGCTTACCTGATTTTAGGAGACCTACTGTTGGACCAAAGACCTATGATTGTGTTTTTATAGGTTATGCTCAAAATAGTTCTGCTTATAGATTCATGTCTTTAAGTGATCGTTCTATATCCGAAGCTAGAATCTTTGTGTTTTTGAGCATGTTTTTCCATTACAGAAGAATGTTGATTCATCTCCTAGTTTACCTTTTACATCTGTTGATATCTCTTCACATGCTAGTAGTAGCTCTTCTAGTGGTCATGATCTTTGAACCTAGAAGGAGTAAGAGACCTAGATGTCCAAAGAACTTTGAGCCGATTTTGTTTCAACTTTCTTTGTCGAACATGGATACACTTTGTGTGTGCTAGTGATGAATTTGTTTCAACCTTTTTAATAGAAGATGACCCAAAAACGTATAGTGAGGCAATGAAATCCATTGATGCTAATTTTTGGAAAGATCTTTATTAAAAATGAACTTGACTCTATTATGTCAAATCAAACTTGGAAGTTGACTGACTTACCTAAAGGTAGTAAACCCATTACAAGTAAATGGATCTTTAAAAAGAAAATGAGACCTGACGGTACAATAGAGAGGTTCAAAGCTAGACTTGTAGTTAGAGGCTTTACACAAAAGAAGGGTATTGATTATTTTGATACTTACTCTCCTGTGACCAAAATCTCGACTATTAGGACTCTTGTCGCCTTAGCCGCTATTCATAACCTTATTATACATCGGATGGATGTTAAAACCGCTTTTTGAATGGTGAACTAAGGGAAGAGGTCTACATGTCTCAACCTGAAGGGTTTGTGATTGAGGGTCAAGAGAGTAAAGTGTGTAAACCGAACAAGTCTCTTTATGGATCGAAACAAGCACCTAAACAGTGGTATGAGAAATTTAACAACACTTTAATAAGTAATGGCTATGAGGTTAACCATTCTGATTCATGTGTTTATTCAAAGGTAATAGAATCTGATTGTGTGCTCATATGCCTTTATGTTGATGACATGTTAATACTTGGTAATAATTTAGAGGTAATTATTAGAACCAAAGATTTTTTGTCATCACAGTTTGAGATGAAGGACTTAGGAGAAGTTGATGTTATCCTAGGAGTTAAGGTCATCCGAAACTCCAATGGAATCATGTCTAAGTCAATCTCATTATGTTGAAAAAGTGTTGAAAAAGTTTAACGCTTTGATGATGTGCTGCGCGTAACACCCTATGATTCTAGTGTAGCATTGTGTAAAAACTTGGGCAATAGTGTTTCCCAAGAAGAGTATGCTAAAATCCTAGGTAGTGTGATGTTTTTAATGAACTGTACTCGACCGAGATATTGCTTATGCGAGTTAGTAGACGAAGTCGTTATACACATAACCCTAGCAATGAACACTGGAATGCTCTTCGTCGTTTACTAAAATACACGAAGGGAACAATTGACTTATGTTTGCATTATAGTAATTTTCCCGCGTGTTAGAGGGATACTTTGTGATGCTAATCGGGTTGCGGTAACGATGAGATCTGTTCTACTAGTGGTTATGTCTTTACCATGGGTGGAGGTGCTATATCGTGGAAGTCTTCTAAAAAGACTTGTATTGCACGCTCTACCATGGAATCTGAGTTCATAGCTCTTGAGTTGGCGAGGCAAGAGGCTGAATGGTTGAAAAACTTTTTAGGCGATATACCGGTGTGGGGCGGACGGCTAACACCGGTCTCCTGCACTTTGTGACTCATGACGAAAGAATTGGTGTTGCAAAGAACGATGTCTGATTCGAAAAAGAGACATATTCGAATAAGACACGCTGCAGTTAAACAACTCCAAAACAATGGAGTGATTGCTTTGGAATATGTGAAGTCCGAAAACAATCTTGCTGATCCCTTTACTAAAGGGCTGGCTAGGAGACTAGTCGTTGATACGTCAAGGGGAATGGGGCTTAAGTTCTTAGGTCAAGAGTGAGACTTGACTAGGTATAAAGCTTTTATTCCTATGGCGTTGTATGATTCATAGCCTTAATGGTAGTGCTTTTGAGACGCACTTGATGAATCATACACCAGGTTGGACTTAGGTCCTTAATGACTCGTGAGAAGTCTTTTGAGAAGCACTTGAGTCACCTACGTAGGTGTAACGATCATTAGACTATGAGAAGTCTTCTGAACACATCTATGAGTACCGAGGTAAACGCATAACTCTAAAAGAGCGCGTTGCACTTTCGCGGAACGATCTTAATCTGAAGGTATGATATGTGTTGTGGGGGGTATCGACCGAAGCTCAGCTAGGAATTCAAATCGCAAGATATTCTCTCGCTGTAAGTAAGTTGTTTCCTCATTTCACTAAAGTGTCAATTCAAATCGAAAGATATTGATACCTAAGTATCCAATCCTTCCTTTACCCAGGAATTCTTTTTCTTTCTCTCTGGCGCCCCTAGTGGGGGATTGTTGGAAATAGGGGCTACTTTGAGCATAGTCTTTTTTCCATTTTGTCCCACATTGGTGAGGAATAGTGTTTGTGTTGTGTTTATATATGACCACACTCCTTACCATATCACTAGTGGGTCGTGGGAGGCTTTGTGGAAGCTTTGCGAGGTGCTTAATCGGCTCGCTTGTGCGCGCAGCGCGCGTGCCGTCTTGAGCCCAGCCGGCCGACCCGTGCCGTGCCTGCGTGCCGAGCGAGCCCGGCCGGATCCGGATTCGGGATTTGGGATTTGGGATTTAGCGATCGCTGCGGCGGGCTTTGCCTATCTTTTTGGGCGAACCGTTTTTGTTTTGGATCAAGTGTCACTTTGTCAATCTTGATGTTGTGGAGTCTACATTCTTTGGTGGAGCTGCTAATCTTTGCACTTCTCTTGTTTAGTGGCCATTCTTTGCTCGATGGAGTATTAATCTTTGCTATGACTCCCTTCCACTTTGTAAATCTTTGCATTATTTATGCTTGATGTGGACTGCTCTTGACAATGACTCGTTGATCTATTTTCTATAAATAGATCAACATTCTTCAAAGATTAATCACAACAACAATCACTCTCCCTTCTCTCTAATCTCTTCTTCTCTTATCTTCTCCTCTATAATTCCTGGGTGAAGTAATAGATTCTGTCGTTCCAAGTCTCACGATTCAAGTGGGCGGCGGGTTGGAGACTGCTGTAGTGTTATCCTTGGGGAACTACCTAGCACTAGCGATCGCCACCACGGTCGTGAAATCTTGAATATAGTTTTCAAGGCAGTGGCTCCCTTACCACGGCACTACTAATCGGGTTATTTCTATTCTGGTTTTCTTGCTTTTCATTGTTACTGCAGTTTACGACTAACAATATTAGATGAGGATAGTACTCGTAAAAGGAATTAGGAAAAATGTACTTTTACAAAGTTTTGTTCATACAGATCTTACCTTTTACTTCATTAATTAATTGCCAATTACTTGGATTATCTATCTTATTTACTCCAAGTTTGGATATTGCTTTACTCAATCATTTTAGTCCAAGCTACAAACACTTTTAGACAAAACTACAGCTTACAAGGCTTGTACATTGACGTATCCATGAATTTCAGTCATAACTAAAAAGCTTATACATTACACTAATATAACCATCAGTATTTTTAATCTGACGACGAACAAAATATATTATGAAGAAAATAAATAAATAAATAAATATAAATTTACGGAAATTCGGAAGACAAAGAATACCTCCAAGGGTAGCCTTCAATTGGCCGACTGAAATGGCATGATGGGCAGCTAATGCAAAAGTAACAGCAAATTTACCACCATAAGATTCAGCCACTATGTATAATGGACTCTTTTGCAACTTGTCATTCTTGTTATACAATTCTATCAATAACCTTGTTAAATCTTCTCCTGCTTCCTCATCACTCTTCACCACCAATTTTTTGTCCTCCACATAACTATATCCTGTTCCCACTGGATTATCCTTTTTTTTTTTTTTTTTTTTTGAAATCCAATCATTCAAAAATTCATTAATTAGGTGCTAAATTCAACATGGTGCCTTAAAAAGATCTATTCGATACTTTTTTTATTTTTATTTTTTACCTCATTCTAGAATAAGACCAACTCACACACAAGAGTTGCTGTTTTAGAAATGAATGGGCAAAGAAATTGATTGAAGGAAGAGACGTACAACAAAAAGAAGGTCTGCTTTCTTGAGCCATGTTGTGTTTCTTGGCTTTAAATTGGTGTCCAATGGTCCAACTTCTTGGAAATTGCCTATCCCAGTTCCTGATGCTCCCTTCATTCAATCATACCAAAAATAATACTTAATATTTTCATTAATATTCCTATAATTGTGGAATAATTGAGTACATAATACGGAGTCCGAGTATAATCTAACAGGTTTAGATGTACGCAACCTTAAATCAAATTCACATTTCGGAAAAAATGTAATACAAGTAATACTTACAGGGCCTCCTTGCAGCCATAGAATTGTCGGCCAAGGTTTAGTTGGGTCTTCTACTCTATAAGGACTCTTGTATAGCCACCAAAACATATGTGCTTCTGCAACAATAAGAATTAATTAATTAACCATTTGTTGAACGTTAATTAAAGTACCCTTACCAAGTACTCCGTATAAAAAAAAACCGTAAATAAATGAATGAGACGAACGGAATAATAACTTCTTAATTAAATTGGAAAACTGAAAGTTGGAGAATTGAGATGAACTGACTTGGCCGAACTTGAACATAACCCCATTCTTCTAAACCGTCATTACTTTTAATATGCCTTGCAGTTGTTCCATTAAGAAGAACAAGCAGATAAAGAGTTGCTACAAACAGAGAGTTTAGATTGAAAACAGAGAATTTTGCCATTTGTTTTGTCTAGTCTCCTCAAAGTACCAAATTATGAAAGAATTGAGTGATGTTTGATGGTGTGGGGGTGATTATTTATAAATACACTTGATTTGTGAAAACGTGAATTAGTTTGTCAGTTTACCTTTTCAATATTTTAAGGATAAATAAGGGAAAGTAAGATAAAAGAGGAAAAAAGATTTGCCAGCTAAGATATTTAATTATTGGCTATGGGTTTCTTCAAAAAAAACAAATGGAGAGAAGAAAAACAACGGTAATTCTGGGGTGAGACCGTGTTATATTATGAGACGTTACCTTTATATAAAAAGACAACTCTATTAATAGCGTGGGGATATAGTAAATTACCCTCATAACTTATGTACTATGTGTAAATCAACTCCCTAAGTTTCACTTGTAGCAAATTAGTCCCTTAAGTTTTCAAAAATGTGGAATTAAGCACAAATCAAGTTTTCTACCATTTTTTTAAACTAAAACCTATCTATAAAACCTTATTAAAAGGCTAGTCTCAAAAGGTCACGCAGACAATGCCACGTAGGATAAGGAAAAGTCACGTATGCATCTGCAATGTCACATCTTAATCCGCGTGTCACTCTAATCTATAAAATTTGATTAAAATGCTACTTGAAACACCTATTAAATGTCACGTAGACATCGACTAAAAACCACCTAACAATAAATTATTTTTTAATCCACTCTTTTTTCCTTCTTTAAAAAAAAGCCATAATCGGATTAGTAATCCCTGTTCTTTTACTCCACCACATATGAATCAACTACATATATAATTTTCAAAATATCATCTTCCCCGATTTATTTGCCAAAATGTCTTTGGATTGCTGATGTCTACGTTGAAATATATTTCTATCTATACAATATAGTTAAATGACTAGCTAAATCATCTATAAAATATCATTAAAAGACTAACTTGAGTAGTATTTAATTGTCATGTGACAACTCTAAAAAACCTCCTAATATGCTATAATATTTCATGTCTAATTAAGCTCTAATAATAATAATAATACATTCAAGATGTTTTATTCATTTAGTCCAATTTTGCTTTTCCTCTTCTCCCATTCATTGTAAGTTCATAACCTAATTTCAACCATTCATCTTACTCTTGAATTATTAATCTTAATGAATATTATAGCATTTATATATATATATATATATATATATATATATATATATATATATATATATATATATATATATATATATATATATATATATATATATATATATACTTCATCTCTTTAAGTGAAATTACATATCTTTTGTGTATATCTTGGTATTGATTTTTTTATGGTTTTTTTTTTTTAACATTTCTATTAGTAAATTAAGTCTAACCTCTTTATTTTGTTGTGTTGTATAGGATTCAATGTCATGATCTTCTTTGATGTGAACGCTTTATTGTTATGTTGTAAGTTACTACTTTCACCTATTGTTTTATTTTTCCATTTTTTTATTTTTTTAACCCTTTAATTGTAATACTCCGTATTTATGAGTCTTTGGGTACTCTATCGAGTAGGCCTTACTCTGTCGAGTAAGGGTGAGTTGCGTTTTAAAATAGTTTCTGACCTGTTGGGTACTCGATCGAGTAACTAGGATACTCGATCGAGTAAGGGGGCACTCGATCGAGTACCTTAGCTACTCGATCGAGTAGCTCGGTTAGCGGGTGATAATTCGACGGGTTTTGTTAATAACACGGATTAATATATAAATCTTTCCGTCACTTTCATAATACACTTTTACAAACCTAATAACATTAAAAGGGAGATTCAAGTTACGTTCTTCGCATTCATCCGTGTTGTTGACAAATCCCGGAGCTTGAGAGGTCGGATTCCATCGTTCTTTATACCTTTGTGATCCTTGCGTCGAGGGTAAGATCTACATACCAATTTTATAGTATTTCGTCAAGTTTCGTTAAACCCTAATTTTGGGATTGGGGGTTTTGTGTTAGTTTTGTGATTGTTAGTAATTATGTGATTATATGTTAGGAGGAGGATTAAGTAGAAAAGGATTTGTGATCTGTTGTTGAGGCCCGGTCGATTGTGTTCTTGTTCCGGGTAGGATTTCTACTCGGTATTAGTCCCATAATGGGATATTGGTTGATGTGTTGTGTTTGGTTGGTTGATATAGTAATTGTATTGTGATTGTGGTTGTGATCGTTGTCTATGGTTCGCGGCGTGGCCTCGGGGCGAGTGGGGTCACTTGCGGGAGTGGCTTCACGCCCTAGTTTCGCCTTCCGTGGAACCCGCCACAGAAGGGATGTGCACATTAATGGACGGGGTTATCGCTCATTATGAGGAGCGGGGATTTGGTGGGTGCAGGCTGCGGTCCCCCAGCGCGGGGTCGTCCCGTGGACGGTCGGTGATTGAGATTGTTGGGATCGGCGTGATTGTGTGTGTGTGTGTGTGTGTGTTAAGGCATCTGCTTTTATCTTATTGTTGATATATTGAGTTGTGTGATTAGTCTTGACCCGTTTAAATGTTTTGAAAATCGTGGTGATCCATTCGGGGTGGTGAGCGATTATTGAGCGAGGTATGATATGACGCGTATGGGATAGGCTGGGATGAGTCATCACGTGGCGATTAGAAGTCTTCATTTGTGTCGGACGATGTTTTATAGTTTTGATAGTTTTAGCAGTAGACCGTCTGAGAATCTTGTATTTCTTTTTATCAGTTTGGTATTGCTATGTAGTCACTTTAAACTTTATTTACTTTTAAAGTTGTTTCGTTATTGTCTTATGAATATCATGCCTCGGGTAGCAAGAGATGGTGGCATCCTTATACCTGAGTGGTCCTGGTAAGGCACTTGGAGTATGGGGGTGTTACAAATGGTATCAGAGCGACGATCCTGAAACCTGTAACCAATGAATTTAATGAATATAGGGAGTCAATTAAAATGAACCCGGGGTAAAGGTTGTAGGAGCTAATGCAAAGACTTGGGAGACGTCCTAAAGTCGCGAACTCGCCCTACAATTTTGAACCGGTCACCATGGGATATGAGTCGGGATCGCTATGTGTTTATCTTGTGAATTGTGTATCTATGTAGTGATGTGTGGCATGAATCAGTGGATGTATGTATGTTGAGAGTGGGGAATGTGTAGAAAAGATGGTGATGATGTGATTTCGTATGTTGTTGATTGAAAGCATGTTGCATTATAGTTGGTTTACAATGTTGGTTAGAATTGTTAGAAAAGTGTATGAGAATGATGAGTAATGTGTTGGAAATGGATGAATTGATTGGAAAAGATGGAGTAGCAATTGCATGAGAATATGAATTTTGTGATTATGAATATGTTTAGGTGACGAAGTGTATTTGTAATGTTGTTGTATTAGTAACATGGAAATAGGATTTGTAATGTATGAGAATGTTTTGTGTTACGAAAAGTTATAAAATTTAAAGTATGCGGTTAGTACATGACTAATGAGTTAAATAATATATGTGCATGATGGATGTTGTTGCTTCATTTTTGAAGATGGTAACATGAGATTAGCAATACTGGTTTTATGAGTACTGAGTCGTTTTGTCTACCTTGTTGTTGTTTAAGTCGTTTGGGAAGTAAAAATCAATAGTTGTGTTTTTCGTTTATAAAGAGGTTGTCTTTAAACTGTTATAACTTGAGATGCATAAATGATTTTGATGTGATTCCAATTGGAGGTGATAGCTTGTCCTTTTACGATTCTAACGATAGGTCACACGCCCAAAACGACCAAGTAATAAGTGAGTTATGACTGTTTCTGGACAGTCTTGAGAATTGGGGTACTCGATCGAGTATCCTTGGTACTCGATCGAGTAAGGGGGCACTCGATCGAGTACGTTAGTTACTCGATCGAGTAGCCCTGGTGATTTGTTTTACGTGCTTCTGATCTTCACCTACTCGATCGAGTAAGTCCCTTACTCGATCGAGTGGCTTGACTACTCGATCTAGTGACCCCTGTTTTGGGTCATATGCTTATCTTTTGACATTCGTTGCATATTATGTTTAATTCAAAGTTGTTATTTTACTTCTTTATGCATTGTTTTACATGTAAGTTGGTCTTGATACGTAAGTTACCCAATCTTATGGGGTGGTGAGTAGCACCTTATGGTGAGTATGAGTTTGGTGGGAGGAGATGAGTTATATGTGGTTGTGCTGAGAAGTGGAAAAAGAAAAAGAATATTGATGAGCTGATTGAGGCATGGTGCAAGTTTTGGTGAGACGTGGTGAGTGATTTATTCGCGAAATTGAGTGATGTAAAAGTAAGTGAATATGGACAAGGGATGATGTGAGTCTAAGGAACGTGAGAATGAAAGGATTGAGAGTAAGGATGTGGATAGTGGCAACTTGAGATGTGTAAAGAATTATGGAGGGAGATGGTTAGGAGTCGAGTGAGTCAAGAATATAAGTAGTGAAAGTCCGTTTTAAAAGGGGTTGAGAATAGTGGTATATAGTGAACTTTATGGAGACATGTTGCGAGGTGGATTTGTAGACAGTGAGTGAGTTTGGAAGATTTGGTTTATTAAGAGGTGAAACTACGTGTGATTTCTTTGGGCATTTAACGGTATGAAATAAATTTTGATTTCTAGAGATGTACGAAGGAGATGCAATTGTTTGAACAGTGAACGTTGATTTTATGGATAGATTAGTGGCAAGTATGAGTGATAGCATAATAAGAGAAGATCCATGGTAAGAAAGGATGAGATGATATCGATGTAAATAATGGGATGTGAGTCTTGGAGCAATGAGAAAGCAACCGGAACACTAAAGAGTTAAGAAGAAGCAATAAGGAGTTTTATGGTTAATTGATTTTGTCGAGAGTAAAAGAAAAGAATGAGCGGAGTAAAACTAGGAAAACTGTTGACCGGAGTTATGTGATATAAAAGTAAGGAATCGTCAAGATGTATGATACTATCATGGGGATTTGAGTTAACGGTTACATAGGAGTCTCGGGACAACATGATTATTCATGGGTTTTGAGGAATTAAGGGAGTAAGAAGTTGGTAGAATACCTGCACGATATGAGATTTTTGGTGGAAAGTTAGATGACGATACAATTAAGATAGTATTGGGAATAATGTTGAGGTAATTTTGTTGATGGATTTGATGTTCTTTATTTGGGGATGTTAACCAAAGATAGGAGAAAAACCCTGTTGTTTTGATATGAGTGTAAGAGGTTTGATATACGACGTGTGGTGGTATTGTGGTGTTGTCACTAGTGGTTAAGGGTGATGATAGATAAGAAAGACAAAGATCTAGAGAGGTTGATTTTACAAAGGCGGGATTGATATGTATGGTTGTAAGGGAGTATAAGATGTGGTTATATGAGGCGAGCGCTAGTGGTTGAATATTAATGGTATGGCATGAGGTGATGGTTATGCGAATGGGAAAATATGTTATGAGGGGCATATGAGTTAAGCTCGGGCGACAGGTAACCTTTATCGAGTGGTAACTTACGTGATCAGGATTGACTAGTTGGATGTGATTATGGGTCTATGATGTGTATAAATGTTTGTGTGAGGTTCTGACCTCACGAGACGCGGTATGGTGTGATAGTTATAAAGATGTTATATGAATGTTTGTGATATATGTAGGGTACGACAATCTGATGGAATGAGGCAAAAAAAGTAATAATTTGATTGATTTGGCATGGCTAGTTATAATTTTAGGTGTATTGACAACACATGCGTATTCCGTGAAATGGTGGAGATGATGTTCATGAGGTGCTTATCTGTTTATCCATATAATATGTTGCGTTGTGATTTAATAAAGTGGGTTTGAGTAAGTTTTCTTGTCCTGCGAGAAGTTATCTTTGAGTCGGTGTTTATGGGTTTGAGTAAGTTGTGATGTCTATCGGTGCGGTTGTGGTGCCTCGGGTGGTGATCCGGGCACGGTACTTCGTGTTATGATGCGGGTATTTTCGCACTGCGGTGCGGTTGTTGGTGACGGTGTTGTGATGCCGTCACCGGTTGTGATGGAGTAGGCGGGATGATTATGATACGAGTTTTCGAAAGTGCATACCAGTTATACATAGATTGTTGTTTTGTTTAATGTTGCTTCCAGTGAGTTTCAGTTTGTACGGATAGACAGTTGTTTTGTTTATTGATGTTTCTTACCAGTTAAGTTTTGGAATGAGGGTAGAGTATGATATGAAAGAGAGTTGTACATGTTTTCGTTGTTGTCATGGTATAGTGACATTCTGTTGATGGAACACAGTTGTGAGAAGTTGTTACAGTAATTTTGACCTTGTTGTAGATGAGACATCGGTGCACATAGTCATGACAAGTGATTCGTAGAACATGTGTGGTAATGATCTGAAAGCTACAAGTGGTTTTAATCTTTCGTTGGGCCAGTGAGGGAAGGGTGTTTGGATTTAGTGTCTTGTTAAGTTATGTATGAGTCTTGCGGTAATGAAAGAAAGGAACTTGAAGATCTAGTGTGAGTGTACGTAACAAGTGTGGATCGTGAGTTATGCTTTTGACGATAAGAGTTTTATGTAGTTTATATAGAGAGGTGTGTCATGTTGCGGTAATAGGAAACAAGTGAAGTTTTGGATTAAGTTAAGGATTTTGTGGTATAGCTTAGGTGGTGTGACGAGTGAAGTGAAGTATGAGAGTTGTTTAAGTAAGAGAGCCTTGGATATGTGCATGGCGAGTGTTTAGGTTCTAGGTGGTTATCTTTGACATGCGGTGGTGATGAGGATAATGAAAAGATATATCTAGGATTTAGTATTAGTGAGTTACGAGGACGTAACAGTTATCTTTAGAGGAGTAAGATGCGATAAAAGAGATTTTGATGGTTGTACATATGGTAGTATATTTGGAAGTAGAGTGTTGGTGTAGCATAAGGTATGGATTTGTATATGTTGTGGTTGATAGTGTTAAAAGGTCATGGACGTGCTTGTAGTAGTTCAAGGTTAGGAATGCGAGAATACTTCGATAGTGTTGACAGTTGGATGATGAGGTTATGAGTGTGAGTAAACTTCGAGGACGAAGTTCCTTTTAAGGGTGGTAGAATGTAACATTCCGTTTGATGTTTATGTAGTTGGTTATATATGGAGTTAGTGTCGGGAGAGTTTATGATGTAGTTGATACGACATCGTGAGCGAGGTGTGGAGGTAGGAATAGTTGGTAGAGTTGGTACTAAGAGTTCATGGTTTCATGTTCTGTAAGTTGGAGTTTTGTTTTGAGTTCTTAGTAGCTTTGTTGCGTCTTGACCGAGTTAGTATGTTTGTTTTTTATGTATGGGTTGAACTTCGGGGACGAAGTTCTTTTTAAGGAGGGAAGACTGTAATACTCCGTATTTATGAGTCTTTGGGTACTCTATCGAGTAGGCCTTACTCTGTCGAGTAAGGGTGAGTTGCGTTTTAAAATAGTTTCTGACCTGTTGGGTACTCGATCGAGTAACTAGGATACTCGATCGAGTAAGGGGGCACTCGATCGAGTACCTTAGCTACTCGATCGAGTAGCTCGGTTAGCGGGTGATAATTCGACGGGTTTTGTTAATAACACGGATTAATATATAAATCTTTCCGTCACTTTCATAATACACTTTTACAAACCTAATAACATTAAAAGGGAGATTCAAGTTACGTTCTTCGCATTCATCCGTGTTGTTGACAAATCCCGGAGCTTGAGAGGTCGGATTCCATCGTTCTTTATACCTTTGTGATCCTTGCGTCGAGGGTAAGATCTACATACCAATTTTATAGTATTTCGTCAAGTTTTGTTAAACCCTAATTTTGGGATTGGGGTTTTGTGTTAGTTTTGTGATTGTTAGTAATTATGTGATTATATGTTAGGAGGAGGATTCGTAGAAAAGGATTTGTGATACATTGTTGACCGCAGATCGATTGTGTTCTTTGTTCCGGTAGGATTTCTACTCGGTATTAGTCCCATAATGGGATATTGGTTGATGTGTTGTGTTTGGTTGGTTGATATAGTAATTGTATTGTGATTGTGGTTGTGATCGTTGTCTATGGTTCGCGAGGCGTGGCCTCGGGCGAGTGGGGTCACTTGCGGGAGTGGCTTCACGCCCTAGTTTCGCTTCATGGAACCCGCCACAGAAGGGATGTGCACATTAATGGACGGGGTTATCGCTCATTATGAGGAGCGGGGATTTGGTGGGTGCGGCTGCGTCCCCCACTCGCGGTGGCTGGTCCAGTGGACGATCGGTGATTGAGATTGTTGGGATCGGCGTGATTGTGTGTGTGTGTGTGACGTTAAGTTTCTGTTTATCTTATTGTTGATATATTGAGTTGTGTGATTAGATCGACCCCGTTTAAATGTTTTGAAAACTTGTGGTGATCCATTCGGGGTGGTGAGCGATTATTGAGCGAGGTATGATATGACGCGTATGAGATAGGCCGGATGAGTCATCACGTGGCGATTAGAAGTCTTCCATTGTGTCGTCGACGATATTTTATAGTTTTGATAGTTTTAGCATGAGGCGTCGAGAATCTTGTATTTCTTTTTATCAGTTTGGTATTGCTATGTAGTCACTTTAAACTTTATTTACTTTTAAAGTTGTTTCGTTATTGTCTTATGAATATCATGCCTCGGGTAACCGAGATGGTGGCATCCTTATACCTGAGTGGTCCTGGTAAGGCACTTGGAGTATGGGAGTGTTACATTAATTTTCATATATGTAAAGTTTCTATTCTTAGCAGCTTTGAGTTCAACATGACAAACAAAACCTTATATTTCACCTCATTCATAAATTTTTTAAAAAAATTAAAAAATATAAGTTGCAAAAAAAAAAAAAAAAAATTGATGCAAACCTTTTATCTTCCTCCCATAACTTTGGTTATCAATTTACCCTATTATTTAAATTTATTATCTTCTTAATGATGATCTTTTTACTTTTCCCTCACCTTTATATAACAATAATCATAATTTCCATGTTATTCAAAAAATTTGCATGTAAAGTACAATATTATAAAAAGGCAAGACTAAATATTTCACTAAGTCATCTCACTAAGTCATGTGTCAAAAAATCATTTTTTTATTATTATGTGTCACATGCTTATTAGTAAATAAATTTAAAAAATATAAAGTCTCAAACATACAAAATAAATTAAAAAAAAATTGATTCAAACTTTTTATCTCCCTCTCATAACTTTAGTCATCAATTTACCCTATTTATTTAACGTTATTACTTTTATTTAATGATGATATTTTTGCTTTCCCCTCACCATTATATATATATAACAATCAAAATTTCCATTTTATTCCAAAAACTAGTATGTAAAATTTACATAGATAACAAGAATAATTTTTTTCTTTTTTTTCTTTATTGTATATTGAATTAATTAGAATCTTATTTTTTATTATTTTTGTGTTTTGAAATTGCAGGAGGATGATACATACTCACATAATTTAAAAATATTACCTTAAGCAACTTTTTATTAGTTGAATATGCAACTCTTTTCAATATGAAGTTTCATGCGGCGGCCCTAAAACCCCATCTATAATCTATACAATTTAATTAAATGGGGTACTTAAAATGACAAATTTAATTAAATGTAACATGGAAATTTTAATGTGACGTGGATTATCAATTTATAGTTACATGACATTGATTTTATTCACTAACCTATAAATAAATCTATATAATTTAATTCAATGGTACCTAAAATGACAAATTTTAATGTGATAAAAGAATGTAAATGTAATAAAAATTTTAGTTTTCTCTCATTTTTATAACTATTAATAATTAATACATTCTACTAATTTAGCTGCATATCACTTTTTTCTTAAATGATGAATTTTTGACTTCCCTCCTCATTTATATTACCTATACACATTGCCATATTTTTGTCTACTATCATCATCTTTTGTGTTATCACAATATCTCTACTTGTCTACCTTAAACACCTTTAATATTTTATTTTGTCGGTCTAAACACTCTAATTCATTCAATCAATAAAGAGAACCTAAAATAACGCCTAAATATTTGCTGGAAGATAAACATTCATAATTCATAATCTTTAAGCTGATTAAAACAATGTGTAACACCCCACGTTTATTGAAGAGGTCCAGTGATATGCTTAAATGACTAGTGCTTAAAGGAATTGAAAGTACTACTCATATTAACAAAGTGCACTTTCTTTTATGGTCATCCATGCAAAAGAACTCAATGGTTAAGCGTGCTTGGCTAGGAGTAGTCTTAGGATGGGTGACCTCCTGGGAAGGTTTCCGGGATGCGCATGAGTGAGACCTCCTGGGAAGGTTTCCGGGATGTGCATGAGTGAGGACAAAATGCGCTATAAAGGACCCGTGTTGATTTGTGGGCCATGTACATAGCCTGGTGAGCTATCATAAGTAACCGCTCCCAGCCCGGTTTAGGCCGGATTGTTACACAATAAATTATTAACGATCCCGTGATTTTCACGGACTCCAAAACTAGTTATTTTTTATTATAAATCCATGTACAATATATGTAAGAAAAATTAAATACAATATTTACATATTCAACGAAAAAATGTGAACCAAATTTAATATAGAGAAAAATTTAGTCACATATCTTTTCATTGTAACTTCACTAAAAATTCTCATATTATGTATATTTTTTCACCAAAATGAATAAAAAAAATATTTGAACATGCATTTTAATAGTTAAGAATTTTAGAACTAGTAGTTGATCAATAACTTTGATTTTCCATAATAGTAAAATATTTAATTTAGTATATTTATTCTTAAAAATAAGATATGTGCTTAATTGCACATTGAGAGAAACATAAGGTGCCGATTTGCTACATTTATAAATTAAGGAGATTAATTGCACATAGTATCAAACTTATGGGGGTGATTTGCTATATTTCCCATTAATAGCGCTAAAAGAATAATTTTTAAATAAAATTGGACCGTCTCATGATGTGGGACTGTCATAAATTCTAGAATTTGTGGAAACACCAAAATGGTATTTTATAGAGAATTTTATGGAGTAATACACTACAATCCATCCCGTTATTGGTTTGCCTTTATTTTTGGCACAAAGAGAAAGAAGATCAGAACGCACCATCCGTAGGAAGTGGTATTAGATGACAAGTGGACCTATGTTACTTCGACACTTCATATGAGCTCACGTACCCGTGTCCGACACTCGATCCTTGGACATTGGTATGACACTCTGGGACACTTCTTCTTACACCAAAAACTTGACAAATTTTCATAAAATAACATTGTCCGACACTTGGATGGATACGCACCCGTTTCCGACCCTTCAAGCCGAGTCGGAGTAACATAGAAGTGGACAATAGTTCATATCAAATTACTCATCAAAAAACATCAAATCATGTCCTTTTTCGAGATTTGGTATCAAGTTTGAAAACAAGATTATTTTAAGGAAAAATTACAAATAACCCTCACGTATTTACGCTTTTTTATAAATTATCAGCACGTATTTACGTTTTTACAAATAACACCCAAACTTCAATGTATATTCCCCAATCACCACCTTATTTTAACCCAAGTATCATTTTCTTATTTTCCGACTTGTTACGTGACGATTTATGCGAAATTTCAAGACTACCCTATTAACTTACCTCGACTGTCATTAACATAACATTTGCTGCTGCTGTGGACTGTATCCAACGCAACATTCATGTGAACGGTATAAAATCCGTGTTTGACTTTTCAAAGATACTTGTGAGTGAATATGGTAAATTATACGGAGAGGACTAGAAGAATGAATACTATATTATACTCCCTCCTATTCTTAATAACCCTTCCCTTTTATAGAGGGCACGAGAATTAAGGGAGGGGAGTATTATGTAGTAAAGTATTGTAGTGGGGTAGGAGATTGATGAGAGGGAAGATATTGTGTGATTAAAATAAATATTGTTGTGGGGTAAGGTGATTAAAATAAGATAAAGTATGAGTATTGTGGGGTATTGTTGTGGGGTGGGGTGGGGTGATTAAAATAAGTGTAAAAATTTGCCAAATAAGGAAATAAGGAGAGTATTGTGAATAGACGAAAAAGGAAATAGGGAGAGTTCTTTAGAATAGGAGGAGTATATATATATATATATATATATATATATATATATATATATATATATATATATATATATATACATATATATATATATATATATATATATATATATATATATATATATATACATATATATATATACATATATATATATACATATATGTATATATATATATAGAAATTGAATCGTGTGAGGCACCTTTCTTAGGGTGAGGCAGCTGTACCCATCCTAAACCGTCGGATATAATAACTATAGATTCACCAGATGATGCCACGTGTCCCCTATATTATCCACCAAATGCACAGCTTACATTTCATTTACTCGACTCATTTCACTGAGTCTCCTTCTCTCTTCAACTCAACTCCATCATCTTCTTCTCGTCATTCGCCATTAACGACGAACGAAACCGCCTTCTCAATTTCAATCATTTGAATTTTCTCCATCTTAATTTCTAGGGTTTCCGATTCTCTTCAATCTACAATTATTTTCCCCCAATTTTCACTCAATTTTCACAATTCAAGATGCCGAGCCCTAAGAAACGATTAGATAACAAAGGATTCTTCGCTTCTGTATCTTCTATTCTCTCTATGTTTAGTAATGCCATGCATAGATCTCATTTATCGTATAATTTCTCCTTTTCCTTTTCGGTTTCGTCGAAATCGTTGTCGATTTGTTCAATTATTAGCTGAAGTGCTGGAATTTTTCATTGTTGTTACTGATTTTGAATGGACTTGAGCTTAATTATTTATCGTTGTAGCCTAATTTGTCGTGTTGGAAGTCATTTTTACTGATTTGTCGCTGTAATTTTCTGCATGTTGTTTGATCATATGGAGCTAGTTACGTTTTACTCGAATTAGACAGAAATCGGTTGTCGATTTTTTTAAACTTTAATTTGCATTTTTTGTTGATTGATCTTAGTGAATCTTTGTAATTTTCTCGTAATTACAGATTTTTAATGAATTTGAGCTTAAGTATTGATCTCTGTAGTCGTATTTGTCGCTTAATTGCTGTTGTAGGAAAATTTTAATGTCAATTGATTAGCATTCTTTGTCAAATCATACTAGTTGAAGTGCTAGAGATTAAGATTTGTTCAAGTTTGATTTGCATTTTTACGGATTTTGGATGAATTTGGGCCTAATCATCCATTGACGATTTCAGGATATTTTTAATGGCGATTAGTTTGCATGTTTTTTTGTCAAATCATATTAGTTGAAGTCTTAGAGATTGAGATTTGTTTAAGTTTGATTTGCATTTTTTAAATCATCGTAGTTATATGCTGAATTCGTTGTTAATTACTGATTTTTGTTGAATTTTAAGTTAGTTATCCTTCAATGTAAGTACTCTATCATATGCATTTTTTTATGCTTCCTTTTTTCTCTCTTGATATGTTCTATATGTTCTTCTCTCTTGCGTTGGCGTATGATTCACAAGTTGAAGATAAGAGGCTTCCAAATGATTCAAGAATACCTTTTGAGTATTGCTACGAGATGAAGTTAGTTTCTAGCTTCAAATTTCTAGTTTCTAGTTGTTAAGTTAGATCGTGAATTGTGCTATTTTTCTTATTGCTTACTTTTATTAGTTTTTTTACACCATCAAGCAGTCCGGATGCAAATACTAGTTCAATACCTAGTGTGAGTCTTGCTATGGATGGAGGAAGTCGATTTTACTGATTTACGATCCTATCATAGTCATCTCGACTCGGTAAGAGCCTTATTTCACCCTAAACATTATATCAACATTCAAGTTCCGAACAAATTCTAAACTATGAAAATATACTCAAGTTGTCTTTTAAGCTACTCCCGATTTTTCCAATTTAAATTTGTTGAATGCGATAGAACTTGTATCTTTGTCTTGTCTTTGTTTATCGAGAGTCTGAGTGAATAATATTAGACGTAAGTCATTTACTTGTGACTGATATGTTTGATACTTTTATACTGACACTTAAACATCACTAGAGTGGTCAGTATATGGAACGATTGAAAGAGTAAAATGATTATAGATATAAGAGATCATAGTTTAGTCAGCTCCTTACCCATTTGGTTTATTGCTTGAGTTAATTCTCAATTGCCTACGCTTAATAGTAAGTTGCCTGGATTGGCTCCCTCGTTTATTCACGCTTTTCCCCGGTTTTTTATGCTTTTGAAATTTACGGTCGTTGTAAGTGTGTAACCCCGTATTTTTCACTGTAAAAATTAGGCAGAATACAAAAAAAGGAAAATTGATTTAAGGTGTCCAAGAACCCCATATCTTTTACACCAATTTAGCGGCAATGATATGATGCAAATAATCTGTCCTTTTTTTATTTTTGGCAGCCAATCTTTGTCCTTTAGAGTTTAGATATCTTAGTTCGGCTGTATTTCAGTGTAAAACATCAGCTAGCTAATGTGAATTTCCAAATTTTGACGGACTGCAGCTTTTTTCCTGAGCCTAATGCCTCTGTCGTTTCTAATATTTACGCAGAAAACTTCATGAAATATAAGGATCAACTCCAGCTTCCTTGTAATTGCTTGCTTCAATGTCGGCAAATGAATGCCTTAATATTGAATACCAACCAATCATCTTCCGCCTTATTTTACGTAGTTTATGAATACCAACCAATTTTAGGTAAACACAAAAAATATATTGAGACTAAAGCCATGAATATTTCCTAAATTACTGGAACTTGTCGAAAGAAAATGAAATTAAAAATAGGAAAACACTTGATTCTCATCATTTAACAACATCATCATAATCCTCAAGGAAATAATCTTCATTCTCTATTCTCTGATCATCTTCTTCATCTTTAGACAGCACTCTAATTAAATTAAATTCCTAGCAATGCCCTTTTCAGGTTTGCACCTCCATGTTTTTTCGAAATATTTATAGTATTTTGTTTTAGAATTTATTAATGTAATAACACATTTACATACTACTCTTCCTCTGTTGTACAATTGCTGGCTAGTTTTATGCATTTACATGCGCATCCATCCTGTTACGTATTTCATTTACAATCCATCCATCCTGTTACGTATTTCATTTACACTGCAGTTTTTTTCCTGAGCCTAATGCCTCTGTCGTTTCTAATATTTACGCAGAAAACTTCATGACTGGCTACCGCATAGTATTTGACAGAGAGAAATTGGTGTTGGGGGTGGCTGGATTCCAACTGTAAGACACCATTTGTGTCTACATTTTATCTCACGTAGTAATACCTTGTCTTGATTGTTTAACAAAATACATTCTCTTCTTTTTTTCAGGCTATGACATTCAGGTTCTTAGCACTTCTCGGGGAGGTAACACCACCGTGGTCTCTCCCCGCAGATTCTTTGCACAACCCGAAAATAATACTGCGGACGGGGCTCGTAACTCATTGGCGTCACTGAAACATGTACCAACCTTCACTCGTGATACACGGAAATATATATTTAATCCTAGCATTCATTGTTGCTAGCTGTTACGTACTAACAAATATTACTTGTTTCTTTGTTTCAGATACTCAAGGAACCTTCTTGGCTATGGTTTCTCTGGGACAATAGAAGGTAATATTGTGAAATTTGGCTCATTCCTCCAACAAATATTACTTCTTTCTCTGGGACAAGAATATTGGAGCTAAAATAGAAGGTATTATGAAATTTGGTCACAAAATGGTCGAAATCACCTATTTTGCTCTTTTTATTATTTTGTGAATCATAGACCTTGTTTCGTGAATCCTAGGCCTTATATTGTGAAACTTGGTCATAAATGGTCAAAATCGCCTATTTTCCTCTTTTTCTTATTTTGTGAATCATATACCTTATTTTGTGAATCTTAGAGCTTGTTTTGTGAAACTAGAAGGTAATATTGTGAAATTTGGTCATAAAATGGTCGAAATCACCTATTTTGCTCTTTTTATTATTTTGTGAATCATAGATCTTATTTCGTGAATCCTAGGCCTTATATTGTGAAACTTGGTCATAAATGGTCAAAATCGCCTATTTTCCTCTTTTTCTTATTTTGTGAATCATATACCTTATTTTGTGAATCTTAGAGCTTGTTTTGCTAAAATAGAAGGTAATATTGTGAAATTTGGTCACAAAATGGTGTTTCGATAGGTTTGTACATCAAATCACTAATGTTTCGATAGGTTTGTTATTTGTTAATACATAAATAATCTTTTGACTAATATCATCTATTAGCTCAAAAGGTAGAGCATTGTGCTATAGCGCAAGATGTGAGTTCGAATCTCATATAGATGAACAAATATAAATATAGGATGATCAAAACATTGTAGCTACTAAAAAATTGAGGCTACAATAATGAGGGTGAACATGTGAGTTCGAATCTCATATAGATGAACAAATATAGATATTGTGCAATGTTAGATCCGATAGCTCTTGGAAGTTCATTCAGTGTCTCTTGTTGTTTCATCCCTTTGGTTTTGAATTTGAGACATATGTGAAAGCATTTGATCCTGTATTCTTGGTGGGAGCTGATTTCTAGCAGCGAATTCAGTACAAGCCCTCACAGTATCCCTCTGCAAAACAAGCGCATGCAACATATCATTTTCTGCATTCAGTTTTTTTGAAGATAGGGAGTACGTTGAAGTGACTTACAAAGGTTCTGGTGCGGCTAGTCCAGTGAACAACAAGGTTAGTCATGTTGCCAATGAGGTAAGAAGTGAGGCCTAAGTTGAATAACATGTAGACAATATCAAAGAGCATCTCTAAGGTGTTTTGTGCATGCAAGTCGCCGTAGCCAGTTGTTGTTAGAGTCACAATTGACCAGTACATTGATGCAATATATCTCTTCCATACACTCTGCTGTTTGAAATTTGGATACTCTGCACCAATCCAAGTTTTCCTTGGATTTGGGTACTTGTCTGCTATTAGATAGTAGAAGCATCCCGCACAGTGAACTATGACAGTCACCGCATCCCAAACCAAACTCAACTCGTTTCTTTCTTAATGAAATACATACGGAGTATATATATATATATATATATATATATATATATATATATATATATATATATATATATATATTGTTCCGGGTGTAATTCCAGAGCAAGTATTGTTACCACCCGTGGCTTGTAGAATGATATCTTGAGCTGGATCCCTCGTCTCTATCGTTCCTCTCGGTCTCTCCTGCAACAATGAACGAACTGAGGGCTTGGCTTTGTGCCAAGCGTACTCACTCCGACGCTCAAGTCAGTAAACTTAGAGGGATAAGTTGTTATTACTTGGCCAAGGATGTATTATAGGGAGATAAGGAAGATATTACCAGTTGAATAGTGATTCTTAGGTTAATTTATCGATCCTTTCCTCAATGAAGGTTGAGGAGTATTTATAGACTTTCACCTTTTGTCACGTAGTGGCCAAGTGGCCAAGTGGCTAGCAGGTGGAAAGACCGTTCTACCCTCGGCCGATGGACCCATGGCAGGCCGGCCGAGGGTCTTGGATATGAGTACGCGGATATGTATCCCGGCTGGCTAGTTGCCTAGCCGAGACCCAGGTGACAGGCCGATGGGTTGCATCGGCTAGACTGTCTAAGTCGTTGACTTTGCTGTGGATATCCTTGACCTTGCTCAATATGTTGACTTGGTCAGCGGTGCAAAATATGCCCCATCAATTTGCCCCCAGCGTAGTCTATGCCGTGGTATGGGCTCCGATGTATGCTGAGCGTATATTCTGCGAAAGTAATTTACAAACTTTTTCTCAGATCGGCTTCTTCTATCTCGGCCTGGTTCTTATTAGGCCGTACCATATATATCCCCCCTCCGCATGGATGTGTAAAGGGCATCCGATGTGGAAGAGAAAGTGACGCTGGCCGAGACCAGGGTTGAGAGTGCCGGTTGTTTTTGATTGCCCCAAGGCCGGTGCTTCCTAGCTTGGTCGATCTTGTGGCCGGCGGAGAGCAGATACCTAGGAATTTGTTGAGGAAGATGAATGGGCGAAGAGAGGTGAAGGGGCGTGTTGAAGACGCTTGATCACTGTTGCATTGATTGACGTTTGACTGTTGCGACGATTGACTTTCCATGGTTGCATGTCTGACACGTGTCTGTTAGGTGATTGGCTGGCGCTTCATGGGCTGTTCTCTGATTGGTTCTTCTTCATGGGCTTTTCCCTATAAATAGGGTAGTTATTCCGTGAAATTGGCCACCAATTTCACTCCAAAATTTTCTTCTCTCTAAACTTTCAAGGGCTTCTTTGTCTTCTATTTTTCAGAGTTGTTACTCCGGCGAGTGTTTTTCTTCAAGGTAAACAAACAAATTTCCTTTCTTATTTTGTTAAACACATTGCTATCATGTCTTCTGCTGACGCTGGGACTAGCGCTTCGGCGCCGGGGGGTTCCCCGTCGCGTCTTGATGGGGAGGGGATACTAGATGCCATCCCGATAAGGTTTGGGGGTCCTAGGTCTCCCTCTCCCGTAGTTGATCCACCAATTTTGGAGGAGTGGGAGGATGAGGATGATGATGCTGATGATGATGAGAGGACTCCTTCTGATGGTGAGAGGACTCCTTCTGTTATTGAGAGGCCATCTATCCCGGATCATGGCGAGGCCTGCACAACTGGTCTTGATCGTGCCTGGACTAATAAATTCGCCAGCTGTTCCGTTGGGACTCTTTTCGAAGGCCATTTCTCCTTCGGTAATGGGTACAAGATCGTTATCCCTAAGGAGGGTCAGGCGGTCTGTTGCCCTCCCCCGGGTCACATCGGCGTGTATATCAGGCACCTGGAGTATGGGCTCCGGTTTCCTTTGAATGAATACGTCATGGCTATCATCAAAGCTATGAACGTCGCTGTGGCCCAACTGCATCCGTTGGCCATGAGGACGATAGTCGGCTTTGTGTGGCTCTGTCTCTTTCGGGGGGAGATCCCAACAGTTAACTTATTCCGCCGCCTTCATCATCTACGTAGTCAATCGCCAGAAAGTGGGGTGGTACAGCGTGCGACGAGCCGGGCTTCGTCTCCGTGTCCAAGCTTACTTCTTGTGGGGACCGCAACGGCGGTGGGTGTACGTCCAAGTGCCGGAGGACTACCCATTGCCTCGGTCCTTCCAGAGCCCGTTTACTTGCGGTGTGAGAACCGGAAGAATATGAGAAATGTATCTCCTGGGGTAAGGTTAAGATGGACGCTTCGATGGTCCCTCTTCTCGGAGGAGAAACGGCGATGCAAATGTTTGATGCCGAGAAGGGATGGCTGCCCCGACTCGGATTATCCTTCGTGATGAGCCGCTTTTGCTTGCGTCCCTCATACCGCCCTCAATCGGGGTGAGTGGGGTCGGTATGAGGCCCATCTTTGCTGTTGTATTCTGTTTTAGAGCTTTGTTTTGCTTCCTTTATGTAACTCTTGTTTGATTTCTTGCAGACTGGTTTGGCCAGGACCTGTCCGAGAGGACCTTAAAGAGGTTGGGGCTTGACAAGGACGGGAAGGTTGTTCAACGGCATCCTACGGCTAACAATGTAATACCCGCCCTTTTAGGGATCCCTTTGACCAGCGTTGACTGTCCTTTGGGGGCGGGAGTAGCCTTAGGGAAGTATGCCAAACCATCTTGGGGTGCGTTTTAAGAGTGGTACTCGATAGAGTAGAGGCTACTCGATCGAGTATCTAGGGCACTCGATCGAGTAGGGGTTACTCGATCGAGTATGTTCAGTACTCGATCGAGTGCCTGGTTTTCGACGGGGGTTTTATATCGCGTTTTGTTAAATCCGCAAATCACTTTCGCCACTTCCTCCTATCCTTCAGCCGCCTCTTTCCCTCCCCTTTCACCTCAAAACCCCCATGGATGTCTCTTGAAGATTCTTATGCCTTAGGAGGGCGTCCCTTGAGTCGGGTAGCGGTCTTTTGCCTTGTCTCTCCCTAATAGGTATGTCATAATCATCATCCGTGCCTTTGTTTCCATAGTTAGGGTTTTGCTTGTAGTAATAGATATTTGCATGATGGTAATAGGCTTTGCTTGTGCGCTGGATGCTGTGTTTGTCGGCATGGATTGGTTGCGGATGCGTAAAGGTAGGTTCGCCTACTCGATTCTTTGTCGTAGATCGTCTAGTGTGTCGGTCGTTGTGATAGTATTGTGGTTGCTTGACATAGTAATTGTATTGTGTTGTGGTTGTGGTTGTGATCGTTGTGATGGTTCTCGAGATGCGTTCTCGGCTGAGTGGGGTCACTTGCGGGAGTGACTTCACGCCCTAGTTTCGCCCTTCGTGGAACCCGCCACGAAAGGGGATGTGCACATTAATGAGCAGGGTTATCGCTCGTATGATGAGCGGGGCTTAGGTGGGAACGGCTGCGGTCCCCCATCGGCAGGATCGGTCCAAAGGATGGACGATCGATGTGACAGTTTGGTTGGATTGTTGAGGTTGCAGTTGGGACTGGTGTCATTGTTTGTGTTGTCGTTTGTGGTTGTCTCGTCTTGTCTCAGTACTGACCTTGTGTGTTGTTTGTTTGTTATGTATCTGCCGTGATCCCTTATGGTGAGCAGTCGGTCTTAGCAGTGTTGATGTCGTGGATAGCTGAGTCGGGCGGGGATGAGTCTTCACGAGATATGATGGTCATAGCGTGTAGTCTTTGAGTTGTACCTTGTATTGTATTTTGGTTTGAATCACTTGTAATAAAGCTTAATAGTTCTTTTATTGACGTTTGATGATTACTTACCTCGGCAACCGAGATGGTAACGCCCTTATATGCTAAGGAAGGCCTAGTTAAGGCTCCTCTGAATATCGGGGTGTTACAAAGTGGTATCAGAGCGACGATTTTGGAACCTGTAACAAATGAACATAATGAACGTAGAGAGTCTAATAAAATTAACCTGGTGTATGTGTAATGGGAGCCCCGGCTGATGCTAGATTTTGGGTGAGTAGGCGCCCTCATTTCAAAATCTTGGCCCCATGACACTTAAGCCAGTCACATGGGATGGGAATGTGAGTCCGTGTGTCTATGTGTGCTATGTATGTTAATTGTCTTGAGCTATCTCTGGTTAAGTTTTGTTAGAATTAATAGAGGTGTGATAGTAATGTTTGGGCCGAGTATGGTAGTCATTGACGAGATTATTGAAGCTCGTTGGATGATTAGTGAGCTTATAGGATAGCTAGGAGTTATGTGACGAGATTATACGTCATGGAGATGCGTGAAAGTGTGAATTTGAATGTGTAATATGAATAGCGAACATGTAGGTGTTTGTCATAAAATTAATGATGAAGGAAGTTGTAAGTGAGCTTGTAGATCCTACTGAGATGACTATAATGATAATTATAGTATGAATGAGTAATAATTCGAATCACGGTATATGGTAAGGTGAATATGCTTTATTAGCTAGTTGAAACTTTTCCGCTGCGAAATATTTGAATTATGCAGAATAGATTGCTTAGAATAACATATAAGACATAATTGATTAAGTGAATTGCAAAGTATATAATTGTGTGATAAGTAAATATGGGGAATTAATGTTAATTATACGTTTCAATTTGATGTAAACACGAGTTTAGTAATAGCATGTAAGGTAAGTAAATGTAATAAAATGGCACGGCTAGGTTTATACATAACTCTATGATGACGTAGACCGAGTTGGGTAATTTGTATAACGTAACGTGATATGTCTCTTAGTTGTTGAAGAGTTGTATTTTGTGTGACGGCGGTTATAAAACGTGATTGAATGCGATAATTAGTGTCGAATTCCGAACTTAGGTGGAATCGACACGCCGTGTTGTTTTTGCAGGAATCTTCAAAGTTACTTCGTATTTTTGATCGAGTACTTAACTATACTTGACCGAGTGCAAGTGCTTACTTGACCGAGTAGACCTCACTCGATCTGATTAGGAAGCTATGATGTCGGGATGTGGGAAAATTCCCATGATTACTCGATGATTTAGCTCCTACTCGATCGAGTAGGGTGGTACTCGATCGAGTACCCTGCACTCGATCGAGTAGGTTACTTGCACAAGGATTTCTACGGTTTTCTTAAACCCCTAATCCTCCTATATCTTCTTCTTATTCCTCCCTATTTCGACACAACCATACTACCATCCTATATCACTCTCAAATCCCTTAACCTCTCCCAAATCCTCTCTTTCTCTTGGGTTAGTAGTGATTCTTGGGGTTGATTTTTCTTGTTTAATTCGTTTCTTTATCTTACTAATCAATCAAGGTATGTGATTCTTCTTAATTTATGTGATATGTTACTTTGAATGTGTTAGAATGAGGAGGTAATCTGAAATTTTCGATTCACATGATGTAATAGTTGCTTTAGATAGTTGGAATATGATTCACATGCCTCTTGTCCATGTTTGTTGGTGATTAATTGCTGTAGATTAGATTAGAAAAGTTGCAAAGATGAAATCGAAATTTCTAGGGTTACAAATTTGAAATTGATTTTTTATTGTTCTACATTGATTAGATGATGGAATTAAGTACTATACATTGTTTATATCATGTGGAAAAGTGAATTCTGATGATTATCACCATTAGAAAGTTGCCTTAAAACTCCGTCTTAAAAGTGCCTTATGGGAAATTCGTGACTTAGAATTGGAAAATTGATGTGGTAATTGACAATATAAGTATAAGTTGAACCTCGCATGATAGTAGGAACGATTGATGATGAAAATTATGCCAAAATTGTCTCACCAGTAAGACCGTCTAAAAATTTGTTTGGGTTATTAAACATAATATGGAAGTGATGATGATATGCTATGAAATTTCTTACTATTTCTCTTAATTCAAGAATATGTGATTGGAAATGTGTTTGGAGTAACTTTAGAATCATGCTAGGATACTCAATTTGTCGAACATATGTGACCGCCATGATAATTTCCTTCACCACCGTGGCTTGTGAAGTAGTAGTAATTTGACCTGGTATGTTAAAATTTTAGAAACTGTTGATAAACATGAGTACTTATCCTAATATTCAAGGTTAATAGCATGAGTTATGTGCTTCACATATCAAAATTTGTTGGAAAATTGTATGCTTAGCTGGGTAGGTAAATTCAAATTACATGAAGTATATGCTTGCATGTTTATGTAAATTGTTTGAACTTATGCCTAAAGCAGATGCCGAGACTAAACCTTGGGACCCGTCAGAGTAAACGGGGAAGGGTTGATCCACTTGAGAGGGGGGAGGCTAGTGGACCGGTAGTACCCGCAGTCTCTGAGTACCCTTCTGTTGTTTTTGTTGACTTTAAGCAAAGAGAGCGTTTTGTAGCTTTACAAAAACGCAAGATGAGACCCACAAAGTGTATAGACACCGGTGTGCTAGAAGAGTTGGAAATAGAGACGGATGTCCGTCATATATTCGAGACCTTGGGTTTTACTGGTTTGTACCGGCTGAGGAAGCACACCTACCCTTTTCTTACCCTAGAATTCATGAGTTCCTTTAACTATGACCCAAATAGTCGATCGTGGAGTTCGGACCGATGAATACCGCTTCCTTTTGACCATGGATTTGTTTGCCTCTCACCTTGGGTTGGCCAAGCCTCCCAAGGACTCCATCACCGACATTCCAAAAGTGCGGCGTCCGCGCCTAATGCCTTGCTTGACTCGGGAAGCAAGCTCCCACCGCGAGCAATATCTTTGATTAATGACGTTCAAAGACATCACCTTGAGAATCTTTCTCCGTTCCCTTTCAAACCTCCTCTATGACCGAAAAGATATCAGTAAGTTGAATAACCATGAGGTTTTACTTTTGATGTCGTACCTCAATCCGGAGCGGGCCAAGAAAGTGGTCTTTAATGCTCCTTCCATAGTTTGTGCTGCTCTTGCCTTGATGGCTTCCTCTACTTCTCGGTACCTGAGCTGTGGTGCCATTGCCACTCGGTTAGCTGAAAAGCTAACCTCCTTTGAGGCTTCTTCAGCGTACGTGCCTCTAGCTACCTCTGTGCCTACCATGGATCGTGAGTACTATCTCGACCTGAAATGGTTGAGAACCTTGGCTGACGGTAGCCTAGCGTGGAGGGTGCTTGGCATGAGTTGGATGAAGATTCCAGCTCCCGAGCACCTCCCAGCCCACGAGCCCTTAGAGCCGGTAGTGGTGACTGTGGATGTAGACGATGAGGAGGAGGAGGAGGATGAGGATACACCCCGCCAGCTGCAGACCTATCTCATTGATGGCACGATCCTCCAGGAGATGCCGGAGCCGACGAAGGGCGAGAATGCGGAAGTCCAGAGGGTGGAGAGACCCAGAGTGGTGAGGGGACCCCGTCGAGTGAGGGAGAGGGCCTCGGGGACTAGGCCACGGCGAGGCACCGCAAAGCAGCAGCAGCAGCCTTTCCCGTACTACTCTTACCTCGACACCCCGGAGACGCGATCCGATTTTAGCGGAGAGAGTGTCATCTACCTTGACACTCCGGAACATGCACGAGATGGCGTACGCTCGGGGGATAGGTACAGAGGGACCGCATCCGTTTGGTGGAGTGGAGTTGGGGACTACTCGGGGTATTCCATTCCTACGGGGTGGAGCGATCGACGTGGGGGACACCTCGGTCCTTCCCTTACGGCGGCTTGACTCCATGGTACGCAGCCCGGGAGCGGAGGAGCAGGAGGAGGAGTGGATGCGGGGATTGGGACATCGGGAGCCGGTACATCGGGTGGTGGTGATGATGAGGTGATGTTGGAGCAGCAGCAGCAGGAGGAGTGATACTCCTTGTTCTTACCCTTGTTGATAGTAGTTGATGTTAGATGGTGGTATTGTTGTTAGACGTTGGTAGATGTTTCCTTTTGTTATTAAGACTTAGTTGGATTTGTATGGTTGGCCATAAGGCCGGATTTCATATTCTAACTTTTGCGGGATATTAGGAGTCGGGGAGTCGTCCCGACTCAATTTTATATGATAAATATGCACATGGGTGTTAACTCGTAATAGGTTGTATGAGGAATTGGCCTGTAGGTACTCGACAGAGTACCCCGTACTCTATCGAGTAGCTACGGGATGGAATGAGGAAAAGTTTACGATCTCGTAGGCCACTCGATCGAGTAGCCAAGACACTCGATCGAGTAGCATGGCACTCGATCGAGTACCGCTACTTACTCGATCGAGTGGCACTGTTACAGGAGGTTTTTGAAAAATAAAAATGTTCAATTGTTTTATAATTACGAGTTTAATGTCTAAAGTAGTTGTGAGTACGTAATAACACCTTTGAACCGTTAATTTCATATGTTACAAGTCATGATTGAAGTTTTATAAGCGTATCGGTCACAATTAGTAAGCTGGTAATCATTTCTTGTTACTTTTATTTTGTATACGCCTCATTACGATCTAGTTATCGGAATTTTAGCTTCTCGTACGTTTGTGCATACCATATTAATGGGTGTTATCAACGGTGACTAGTTATTCCGGTGGCGTGTGTATGATTTTAATTTAACGAGGATACAATTAGTGGGTAATGTCCATAATAATGTGGTTCTCTTTCATGTTTTGATGCCCATAATAAGTAATACGTGTTGATATTTGGGTGGTGAACTTCGGGGACGAAGTTCCTTTTTAGAGGGGAAGAGTAATGTCGCGAAATAAAAAGGCTGTTTTTGAATAATGCTTTGTTTATTTATAATGTTGTCGGTATTATGTTTTGCTTGATTATAAAGTCATCGGTAGTTGTTTAGAATGTTGTTGGTATCAAGTGTTAAAAAAAAAAAAAAAAAAAAAAAAAAAAAACGACTTACTTTCCTTCTTTAATGCTTCAAAGTGTGTGTGATCATATTTGAATCATGTTGCCAAGTAACAGGGTGGCATTAGTTGTACCACATGAAAGTTGATATGAGATATGTTCTAGGTGGATGGTTGGACAGTAATTAGTGTATGTTGGAAGTTCATGAGCGGCGATTCGCACTGCGCGTCGGATGTTTTATGTGTATATAAAATAACGGTTGACTGTGATAAAACTTGCATGATAGTGACAAGAGTCGATAGATTTATATGTGGTCGGTGATGATGATGACATGGGGGGGATGGTATTTTCAGGAGGCAATGGTTTGGCCGGGAAGTTTAGTAAGGTCGTGTTGTTTCCATGTCGCGAGCGGGAGAGGTGAGTTGAACTTCGGGGACGAAGTTCTTTTTAAGGGGGGAAGACTGTAATACCCGCCCTTTTAGGGATCCCTTTGACCAGCGTTGACTGTCCTTTGGGGGCGGGAGTAGCCTTAGGGAAGTATGCCAAACCATCTTGGGGTGCGTTTTAAGAGTGGTACTCGATAGAGTAGAGGCTACTCGATCGAGTAGCTAGGGCACTCGATCGAGTAGGGGGTTACTCGATCGAGTATGTTGGGTACTCGATCGAGTGCCTGGTTTTCAGCGGGGGTTTTATATCGCGTTTTGTTAAATCCGCAAATCACTTTCGCCACTTCCTCCTATCCTTCAGCCGCCTCTTTCCCTCCCCTTTCACCTCAAAACCTCCATGGATGTCTCTTGAAGATTCTTATGCCTTAGGAGGGCGTCCCTTGAGTCGGGTAGCGGTCTTTTGCCTTGTCTCTCCCTAATAGGTATGTCATAATCATCATCCGTGCCTTTGTTTCCATAGTTAGGGTTTTGCTTGTAGTAATAGATATTTGCATGATGGTAATAGGCTTTGCTTGTGCGCCGGATCTTTGTGTTTGTCGGCATGGATTGGTTGCGGATGCGTAAAGGTAGGTTCGCCTACTCAGTTGCTGTAGATCGTCTAGTGTGTCGGTCGTTGTGATAGTATTGTGGTTGCTTGACATAGTAATTGTATTGTGTTGTGGTTGTGGTTGTGATCGTTGTGATGGTTCTCGAGATGCGTTCTCGGCTGAGTGGGGTCACTTGCGGGAGTGACTTCACGCCCTAGTTTCGCCCTTCGTGGAACCCGCCACGAAAGGGGATGTGCACATTAATGAGCAGGGTTATCGCTCGTATGATGAGCGGGGCTTAGGTGGGAACGGCTGCGGTCCCCATCGGGCAGGATCGGGTCCAAAGGGACGATCGATGTGTTTTGGTTGGATTGTTGAGGTTGCAGTTGGGACTGGTGTCATTGTTTGTGTTGTCGTTTGTGGTTGTCTCGTCTTGTCTCAGTACTGACCTTGTGTGTTGTTTGTTTGTTATGTATCTGCCGTGATCCCTTATGGTGAGCAGTCGGTCTTAGCAGGTGTTGATGTCGTGGATAGCTGGAGTCCGGGCAGGGATGAGTCTTCACGAGATATGATGGTCATAGCGTGTAGTCTTTGAGTTGTACCTTGTATTGTATTTTGGTTTGAATCACTTGTAATAAAGCTTAATAGTTCTTTTATTGACGTTTGATAATTACTTACCTCGGGCAACCGAGATGGTAACGCCCTTATATGCTAAGGAAGGCCTAGTTAAGGCTCCTCTGAATATCGAGGTGTTACAAACAAGCTTGATCGCAGACGGCTCCCAACGAGTGATGGACAAGCAAAAGGCTTTGGATCCGGAGGCGGCCTGCACGGTTCTCGAGGCGTGCCGAAGAGAACGAAGAAGGCAGCGTCCAAAATGGCGGCGGCGTCGGTGCCAACCCCTCTTCGACCCCAAAGGTGGTCCGTAAGGATCATTTGGAGGTCATCGATATCACCGATGGGGTGGTGACCGTTGCTAAGGTCCTTTCTCCTCTCGAAGAAGAGAAAAGTGCCACCGTCTCGCTTCTACCGTTGCTTAGGGAGAAGATCGCCCCAACCGACCCTCCGACTAAGAGGGTCCGGACCGGTACGGACCTAACTTGCGGTTCGACCTAGTCGGTTCGTTGGACATTCCCGATGACCGACTTTCTGATGTGTCGATGCATGTTGATGTGGATGCTCTGTGTAAATTTTTTGTAGATCCGCCGTCGGCAGCTGTCGTTCTCACTGAGCGGCAGCTCGAGAAGCAGCCTGAGAAGATGGGTGATAGAAATGTCACCGTTGACTCCTCAGTTCAGAAGATTTCTTCCACCGAGCTCGTGGCGGAGGGTGAGAAGATATATAAGAGGCTGGCGAAGTGGACCCGTCTAGCCGGCTCCCACATCATAGAGCAGAAAAAGCCGTGGCCCCATCGCGCCGCCGATCGCAAAGCTTAAGCTTGATCTCTCCGCTGCAAGGGGGAAGCCGGAAGGCTAAGCCGGACCTCTTTGCGCCAAGAAGCGTGTGGAGGAAGCCGAGAAATCGCCGGTGGCCGAGAGGGCCAAAGTTGAGGATGCTGATGCCGCCACTGCCAAGATGATGGAGGAGCGGGACAGGTATAAAGGCGCTTATGACGCCGTGGTTGCCAAGAGGGAAGAGTGGAAGGATCTGTTCCATAACCAGGCGGAGGCGCTCAGGGACACGCAGGCCTCCCTTGCTTAAAAGGAGAAGGATATTGAAATGCTTCAAGATGATCTCCTCCCTAAAATGTGCGCCCAATTCCGGGACCAGGCCGAGGAGGCGACCAGGGAGGCAATCAAAAAGCTCATCCCTGACGGCTCCTTCCCGTGGGATAAATTTGACCAGCTTCTGGATGAGATGGTTGATGCTTTGCGGAAGCGTGCCGGCTGAGAAGGCGGAGGCGCGAAGGCGCCTCGATAGCCGAGGCCAAGGCGGCCTACGATGCAAAGGTGAAGGAGGGTGAGAGGCTAAAGGCACTTGAAAATGTCGAGCCCTCTTCGAGCCGGCCACAAGATGCTTCACCATCGATGGAGGGCAACAGGCATAGGGAGACGGGCGGTCGTCACCAGACTCACCCGGCATCTCGGATAGCTTTAGCTGTTTGGGGGCCAACTATTGAGCCTTTCCTCCCTGCCATTTTTGGCGCTTCAAATGATATGTTTGTAATCTTTTGCTTTTCTTTCCCGTGTTTTGTTAGTAAAACTCTTGGTAGGTTGTGTTTAGGCTTATCCCTATGGGGACGGCCGTCGTCTGTACTCTCTTTGTAATTGTTTTCAATGAAGTTCGTCTTATTGGCCTTTGGCTTGGCCGGGGCTTTGATCACAATTCCTCACTTGTCTTTTTGCGTTATTAATTGAGTGCCTTCGTTTTTACCTTCGGTATGACCGAGGCAGTTTGAATGCATGTCCCAACTGTGTTTAACGTCTTTAGCGTGTCGACCGGCGTATTCCCGTCGCTCTCGGCTTTGGCCGAGGTAATCGGGGTTGCGGCTCGACAGCGTTCGTAACTGTGTAGGCATATTGATCGCTAGATTTGCGTCTCAACTGCACTGAGTATACGTTTCTTCTAGCGTATCGACCGACGTATCCCCGTCGCTCTCGGCTTTGGCCGAGGTAATCGGGGTTGCGGCTCGACAAACGTCAGAATCGTGTAGGCATATTGATCGCTAGATTTGCGTCTCAACTGCACTGAGTATACGTTTCTTCTAGCGTATCGACCGACGTATCCCCGTCGCTCTCGGCTTTGACCGAGGTAATCGGGGTTGCGGCTCGACAGCATTCGTAACTGTGTAGGCATATTGATCGCTAGATTTGCGTCTCAACTGCACTGAGTATACGTTTCTTCTAGCGTATCGACCGACGTATTCCCGTCGCTCTCGGCTTTGACCGAGGTAATCGGGGTTGCGGCTCGACAGCGTTCGTAACTGTGTAGGCATATTGATCGCTAGATTTGCGTCTCAACTGCACTGAGTATACGTTTATTCTTGCGTCTCAACCACGGAGGGGATAAACACTGACGGAAAATTTGGATGTTTCTTCACTAGATATAAACACGCGCCGGGGTGCCGACAATGGTTTTGGACACCTCCGCCGCTTATACAAAGTATTTTCTTAGGTTGTCAGTGTTCCAGTGGCTCATCAAGGGCACGCCCCCCATGTCTGTCAGCCGGTATGTACCCGGCCTCATCTCTTCAACTACTTTGTAGGGTCCCTCCCAGTTGGCCGTTAATTTACCATGAATATTTCCTTTGTTGGTGGCGGCCGACTTTCTTAGGACTAGATCTCCTATTTTTAAGTCCCTTTTGTGGACTCTTCGATTGTAGGCTCTTTTCATCCGGTTTTGGTATACTTTGCCAAGTTGAGGCGTGCCGTATCTCGCTTTCTTCGACCAGGTCTAGGAGGCTCTCGGCCTTCCTCGTTTTCAACCGGGTTAAAGGTAGCCGTTCGAATGTTGGCACCGTCGCTTCGATTGGCGGATCGCCGGGCGAACCGTAGACTAAGTGGAAGGGGGTGTACCCGTTGCTTCTTTCTCTGGGTCCGGGGACCACAGACACCGGTAGTTCATCGCCCACCTTCCCTTAAGGTCTTCAACTGTCTTTTTCAAACCGTTGAGGATTGTTTTGTTGGTCGCCTCCCGCTCGTTGCTCGTGGGTGACAGACGGAGGAGTATGCAAACTTGATGCCAAGCTCTTCTAACCAGTTCATTATCAGGTCACTCCAAAACTCTCGGCCGTGGTCAAATACCATTACTTGGGGTAATCCGAAACGGGTTATAACATTTTCCCAGATTACCTTTCTGACGGCCGCTGTGGTTTTCGCCGGTACTGCTACGGCTTCAACCCATTTGGTGAAGTAGTCAACGGCGACGATCAAGAACTTCCTTCCTCCGGAGGCCGTTGGAAATGGCCCTAGCATATCCATCCCCCACTGTGCGAAAGGGAGGGGATTAAGCACCGGTTGTAGGTCCCGGGAAGGAGCGTGTATCACCGGAGCATGCATTTGATGATTCGTGCACTTCTTGGTTTTAGCCTTGGAATCCGCAAGCATGGTGGGCCATAAGTAGCCGGCTCGGAGAGCTTTGTGGGCCAGCGTTCTTGCCCCATGTGATGACCACGATGCCTTCGTGAATTTCTTCACAAAATTAGCTCTGCGTTACCGGGCCGACGCATTTCAAGAGTGGTCTTATTACGGACCTTCTGTATAATTCTCCTTCAAACAACAAGTACCTGGCGGCGATCCTCTTTATCTTGGCCGAGAGATTGCGGTCCTCCGGCAACTCATTTGCAAGTTTGTATTTCATTATGGGAGTCATCCACGTTGACACGGCCTCGATGTTGCCCACCGCGCAGAGTGCGTCAGTGATGCTTTTAGCGGTCCTGATATCCACTAGCACGGTTCGGCTGATATTCTTGATGGTTGAACTGGCAAGTTTTGAGAGAGCGTCGGCCCGGTTGTTCTCAGATCTGGGAACGCATTGGATTTGGAAAGATTTCAACTTCGCTATGTCGGCTTTTACCCTTTCTAGGTTCCTTACCATTCCGTCGTCCCGAGCCTCAAACTCCCCTCTGATTTGGTTAGTAACCAACAGTGAGTCTGTCTTCAACACAATGTGTTCTGCTCCAGCAGCCCTAGCTAGCTCGACTCCGGTTATCACCGCCTCGTATTCGGATTCGTTGTTCGAGGCCGAGAAGGTGAATTTCAAGGCATACTCAAACTCGTCCCCGTTAGGGCTGATGATAAGGATGCCGGCTCCCGAGCTGTTCGTCGTGGAGGAGCCGTCGGTGTAAACCTCCCATACACCTGGGTTTGGCTCTTCTTGATATGTGCATTCGGCCAGGAAATCTGCAAGTGCTTGCCCTTTTATCGAAGGCCTTGGTTTGTACTGAATGCCGAAGGCAGAGAGTTCCACTGCCCATTTGATGAGCCTACCGGATTGTTCGAATTTTTCCAAAGCTTTCTCCAATGGCTGATCGGTTAGGACCGTCACGGGGTGTGCGTCGAAGTAGGGTTTTAACTTCCTCGCGGCAACGACGACGGCGAAAGCTGCTTTTTCAATTAGTGGGTAATTTCTCTCGGCGGGCAACAGCGTATGGCTGACAAAGTAGATTGGGTGTTGCTGTTTGTCCTCTTCCCTGATGATCACAGCACTGACCGTGGCCGAGGTAACTGCTATATATAGGTATAGCGTCTCCCCCATTACCGGCCTGGACAGAGTTGGGAGAGTCTGAAGATGAGCTTTCAGTTGTTTGAAAGCCGTGCTCTGTTCCTCCCCCCAGCTGAAGTCTTTGTTCCCCTTCAACACTTTGAAGAATGGGGTGCTTTTGTCGGCTGACCGAGAGATGAAGCGGGCGGGAGCCGCCATTCTCCCGGTCAGCATCATAACCTCTTTTCGATTTCTTGGTTCCGGCAGGTCTAGGATTGCTCGGACTTTGTCTGGATTGGCATCTATGCCTCAAGCACTGACAAGTACACCTAGGAATTTACCTGCCCGGACACCGAAGTTGCATTTCATTGGGTTGAGCTTCATCTTGTATTTCCATAGTGAACAAAATGTCTCGTGTAAATCGGCCAAGTGCTCGCTGTCAGACTTGCTTTTTACAATAGCATCGTCGACATAAGCCTCAATGTTCCGTCCTTTTTTATTTTGGAACACTTTGTCCACCAGCCTTGTGTACGTTGCTCCGGCGTTCTTCAAACCAAACGGCATCATTTTGTACATGTATGTGCCGTTAGCAGTGATAAATGCGCATTTAGGCATGTCTTCCTCGGCCATGAATACCTGGTGATACCCTGAGAAGGCGTCCGCAGGCTCAAGATGGTGTAGCTGCCCGTGGCGTCAATTAAACTATCTATTCGAGGCAAGGGATAACAATCTTTGGGGCATGCTTTATTAAGGTTGGTAAAGTCTACACACATTCTCCATGCCCCCGATGACTTCTTCACCATTACAACATTGGCTAACCACTCAGGATAAGTACAAGGCATGATGAAACCCGCCGCTAGTAATTTATCTACTTCGGCTTTGATGGCCTCATCCTTCTCGGCCGAGGAGTTCCTCATTCTCTCGCTTGATCAAGGCGAGCGGTGGAGAGTACGTTCAGCTTGTGAACAATCACCTCCCGGCTCACGCCTGGCATCTCGGCCGCTGAGTAGGCGAAAACATCTTTATTCTTCCTCAGCAGGTCTAGGAGGTCGGCTCTGAATTTTGGTTCCAGGTTGACACCGACAGTTACGGTGCGGCCCGGATCAATCTCTACCTCCTCGGTCTCTGCTCCTTCGACCATGCCGATTGTCCGGTCGTTTCCGGATCTGGGGGTGTACTGTATCCGGAAGGATCTTAATTTTGAAGCGCCAGCTCTCACCCTCTCTAGATACTTTATCGTCCCGTAGTCCCGAGCCTCGTACTCTCCTCTGATCTGGTTGGCCACTAAGAGTGAATCTGTTTTCACCATGACACGCTGCCCTGGCGGCTTTAGCTAGCTCAACTCCGGTTATCACCGCCTCGTACTTGGATTCATTGTTTGGGGCCAATGAGGTAAGCTTCAAGGCGTGCTCAAACACGTCTCCGTTTGGGCTGATAATAACGATGCCGGCCTTCGAGCTATTCGTCGTGGAAGGGCCGTTAGTGTGAACCTCCCATACGCCAGGATCCTCCTCGTTCTTCGAGACGAGTTTATGCGCTTCCCCCCGGTCCGAGACATACATTAATGTCGTGGCCCGATGGACATCACAGCGTCGGCTTCGCTCAAAGTGACCCGGCCTATGAGGACGTTGTAGGCAGACGAGCCGTCAATAACCACGAACTCGGACATAACATTCTTGGCCGCACTTCCCTCGCCGAACATTACTGGCAGCTTGATTGATCCCAGGGGTACCAGGCCGGCCCAGAAAAACCGCACAACGGTTTGGTGTAGGGGCTCAAGTCTTCAACTTTCGACCGAGGCCGAGGAAACATTCTCTCGTACATAATGTTTATGTAGGCGCCCGTGTCAATCGCATCTCTTCACCAAGTGGTTGGCTACATCCGGGTGGACCACAAGTGGGTCGGCCGTGTGAGGAGCGATGACACCCTCGTAATCTTTCTTCCCAATGGTCATATCGGGGATGTTGGAAGCGGGGTTCTTGTGTTGGGCACAAAGTTGATGGCCTGATGTAGTTCATTCAGGTGCCGTTTGTGCCCATGAGCGGACCCACCGTTCTCGTTGTCCCCGATGACGAAATTGACTACTCCTACTCGCTCGTAAACGGATTTCTTATTTGACCTGCCGGCATCTTTTTTTGCCTCCGGCGACGTATTTGCCGAGACTTCCCGTTCGGATTAGATCTTCAATGGCGTTTTTCAAATGCCTGATGCGTTGTTAAGTGGCGGCGTGGCGTGTGTATTCACAAAGATCGCTCGTGTCACCGTCACTCCTCGCCCTAGGGGCCTTTCCCACTTTTGACCTTCGTTTTGCTCGGGCGAAGACCTCGGCGCGGATACGACCGAGAGGGGTGTGATTATTGTACTACTTCCGGTAGTATGGTGCCGAACTCCCCCCGGCGCCCGCCGAGTTCTGTTTCCTGGCAGGCTGGCCAGACCGTGACCTATTATTGTCACGGCGTTCTTCATTCGGGTTGTTCTCCCGATGGCTCTTCTTCTCTGAGTGGTCGGCCTCGCTGGGGCCTACCCAGGTTTTGTGGTAGTCCTCCACTTTAATGGCTTGATCAGCCAATTTTCTGGCGGCGTCAAAGGTCAGGCCGCCGCATTTGATGAGCTCGTTTTTTAGGTCTCCCCTTGGGAGGCCTTTCATCAGCGCGAAGGCTGCCAGTTCGCTGTTCAGCTCACGAATTTGCTGAACCTTGGCGTGGAACCTCTTCACATAATTTCGGAGAGACTCGCCTCCCTCCTGTCTGATAGTCAGGAGGTCCGATGTCTCCACGGCCCTCCTCTTGTTGCAGGAATACTGGGCTAGGAACGCGTCCTTTAGGTCGGCGTAACAGTATACCGACCCGTCGGGTAGCCCCTTGTACCATCTCTGTGCCATCCCATGCAGTGTCGTTGGGAAGATTCGGCACCAAACCTCATCGGGTTGCTCCCATACTGACATGTGAGACTCGTAAGCCTCGACGTGGTCGGTCGGGTCTCCTTCCCCTTTGTATGCTATAGGTGGTAACTTCAGCTTAGTCGGCACCGGGGTATCTAAGACGTAGGCGCTGAGGGGCTGTCTGACCACATGTCGGACGACACGCGGCGATCGGCTCCTCGCATTCCTAGTCCGGCTTCCCTCCTCGTAACGAGAAGGACTTCTCCTCCGACTCTGGTGAGTCGGGCTTCTTCTCCAACTCTGACGAGTTGGGCTTCTTTCGCTCCTCCGGGGTGTGCCTCGTTCGTGCCGCGGCGACGCAGTCTTCTCACGAGTGCGAGAAGGACTTAGGTCTACCACGACCACTTTGGGCTCCTCCGGTGTCTTGACAGGGTCAGCTTCTCCTAATGCTCCGTTCAAGTTTCTTGGGGTCACGTTTCGGGCCCTGGCCTCCTGGACGGTTTCCGCCGCTCTTGTCGGCATGACAGTGTGAGCCGGCGTACTCCCAATTAGGTCCAGGAGCATCTTTAGTTTTGCTGCGTCAACCACATGCCCCATGATGGTGACCTGGTCGGCAGGCAGCGGAGTGTCTGGTATTATTGGCATCCCGTACTCCGGTTGAATCACTTGACCGGCGGAGGGTTGCACAACTCCAGATTTGTGGACGGTATCATCTTGGTAGAATTCGGTTTCGTCAGTCACGAATGCCTCTTGTTGTTTCGACATCTTCTTGGCTTTTGGGGTGGGTTTTTTGTGTGTATATTTTTGTTTGGGAATGAATGTGACTAGCTTCTAGTGTCTTTTCCCCACAGACGGCGCCAATTGTTCCGGGTGTAATTCCAGAGCAAGTATTGTTACCACCCGTGGCTTGTAGAATGATGTCTTGAGTTGGATCCCTCGTCTCTATCGTTCCTCTCGGTCTCTCCTGCAACAATGAACGAACTGAGGGCTTGGCTTTGTGCCAAGCGTACTCACTCCGACGCTCAAGTCAGTAAACTTAGAGGGATAAGTTGTTATTACTTGGCCAAGGATGTATTATAGGGAGATAAGGAAGATATTACCAGTTGAATAGTGATTCTTAGGTTAATTTATCGATCCTTTCCTCAATGAAGGTTGAGGAGTATTTATAGACTTTCACCTTTTGTCACGTAGTGGCCAAGTGGCCAAGTGGCTAGCAGGTGGAAAGACCGTTCTACCCTCGGCCGATGGACCCATGGCAGGCCGGCCGAGGGTCTTGGATATGAGTACGCGGATATGTATCCCTACCGGCTAGTTGCCTAGCCGAGACCCAGTGTGACAGCCGATGGGTTGCATCGGCTAGATCGTCTAAGTCGTTGACTTTGTTTGGGATATCCTTGACCTTGCTCAATATGTTGACTTGGTCAGCGGTGCAGAATATGCCCCATCAATTTGCCCCCAGCGTAGTCTATGCCGTGGTATGGGCTCCGATGTATGCTGAGCGTATATTCTGCGAAAGTAATTTCTGAAACTTTTTCTGTATCGGCTTCTTCTATCTCGGCCTGGTTCTTATTAGGCCGTACCATATATATCCCCCCTCCGCATGGATGTGTAAAGGGCATCCGATGTGGAAAAGAAAGTGACGCTGGCCGAGACCAGGGTTGAGAGTGCCGGTTGTTTTTGATTGCCCCAGTGCCGTGCTTCCTAGCTTGGTCGATCTTGTGGCCGGCGGAGAGCAGATACCTAGGAATTTGTTGAGGAAGATGAATGGGCGAAGAGAGGTGAAGGGGCGTGTTGAAGACGCTTGATCACTGTTGCATTGATTGACGTTTGACTGTTGCGACGATTGACTTTCCATGGTTGCATGTCTGACACGTGTCTCAGTTAGGTGATTGGGTTTGGCGCTTCATGGGTCATTCTCGATTGGTTCTTCTTCATGGGCTTTTCCCTATAAATAGGGTAGTTATTCCGTGAAATTGGCCACCAATTTCACTCCAAAATTTTCTTCTCTCTAAACTTTCAAGGGCTTCTTTGTCTTCTATTTTTCAGAGTTGTTACTCCGGCGAGTGTTTTTCTTCAAGGTAAACAAACAAATTTCCTTTCTTATTTTGTTAAACACATTGCTATCATGTCTTCTCGCGACGCCGGGACTAGCGCTTCGGCGCACGGGGTTCCCCGTCGCGTCTTGATGGGGAGGGGATACTAGATGCCATCCCGATAAGGTTTGGGGGTCCTAGGTCTCCCTCTCCCGTAGTTGATCCACCAATTTTGGAGGAGTGGGAGGATGAGGATGATGATGCGATGATGATGAGAGACTCCTTCCGATGGTGAGAGGACTCCTTCTGTTATTGAGAGGCCGTCTATCCCGGATCATGGCGAGGCCTGCACAACTGGTCTTGATCGTGCCTGGACTAATAAATTCGCCAGCTGTTCCGTTGGGACTCTTTTCGAAGGCCATTTCTCCTTCGGTAATGGGTACAAGATCGTTATCCCTAAGGAGGGTCAGGCGGTCTGTTGCCCTCCCCGGGTCACATCGGCGTGTATATCGTGCACCGGAGTATGGGCTCCGGTTTCCTTTGAATGAATACGTCATGGCTATCATCAAAGCTATGAACGTCGCTGTGGCCCAACCGCATCCGTTGGCCATGAGGACGATAGTCGGCTTTGTGTGGCTCTGTCTCTTTCGGGGAGATCCCAACGCTTAACTTATTCCGCCGCCTTCATCATCTACGGCCGTCAATCGCCGGTAAAGTGGGGTGGTACAGCGTGCAGACGGAGCCAGGCTTCGTCTCCGTGTCCAAGCTTACTTCTTGTAAGGACTGGCAACGGCGGTGGGTGTACGTCCAAGTGCCTGAGGACTACCCATTGCCTCGGTCCTTCCAGAGCCCTGTTTACTTGCGGTGTGAGAACCGGGAAGAATATGAGAAATGTATTTCCCGGGGTAAGGTTAAGATGGACGCTTCGATGGTCCCTCTTACTGCGGAGGAGAAACGGGCGATGCAGCTGTTTGATGCTGAGAAGGGATGGCTGCCCCCGACTCAGATTATCCTTCAGGATGAGCTGCTTTGCCGCGTCGGCCTCATACCGGCCCTCAATCAGGGTGAGTGGGGTCGGTGTGAGGCCCATCTTTGCCTGTTGTATTCCTGTTTTAGAGCTTTGTTTTGCTTCCTTTATGTAACTCTTGTTTGATTTCTTGCAGACTGGTTTGGCCAGGACCTGTCCGAGAGGACCTTAAAGAGGTTGGGGCTTGACAAGGACGGGAAGGTTGTTCAACGGCATCCTACGGCTAACAATGTAATACCCGCCCTTTTAGGGATCCCTTTGACCAGCGTTGACTGTCCTTTGGGGGCGGGAGTAGCCTTAGGGAAGTATGCCAAACCATCTTGGGGTGCGTTTTAAGAGTGGTACTCGATAGAGTAGAGGCTACTCGATCGAGTATCTAGGGCACTCGATCGAGTAGGGGGTTACTCGATCGAGTATGTTGGGTACTCGATCGAGTGCCTGGTTTTCGGCGGGGGTTTTATATCGCGTTTTGTTAAATCCGCAAATCACTTTCGCCACTTCCTCCTATCCTTCAGCCGCCTCTTTCCCTCCCCTTTCACCTCAAAACCCCCATGGATGTCTCTTGAAGATTCTTATGCCTTAGGAGGGCGTCCCTTGAGTCGGGTAGCGGTCTTTTGCCTTGTCTCTCCCTAATAGGTATGTCATAATCATCATCCGTGCCTTTGTTTCCATAGTTAGGGTTTTGCTTGTAGTAATAGATATTTGCATGATGGTAATAGGCTTTGCTTGTGCGCTGGATCTTTGTGTTTGTCGGCATGGATTGGTTGCGGATGCGTAAAGGTAGGTTCGCCTACTCGATTCTTTGTAGATCGTCTAGTGTGTCGGTCGTTGTGATAGTATTGTGGTTGCTTGACATAGTAATTGTATTGTGTTGTGGTTGTGGTTGTGATCGTTGTGATGGTTCTCGAGACGCGTTCTCGGCTGAGTGGGGTCACTTGCGGGAGTGACTTCACGCCCTAGTTTCGCCCTTCGTGGAACCCGCCACGAAAGGGGATGTGCACATTAATGAGCGGGGTTATCGCTCGTATGATGAGCGGGGCTTAGGTGGGAACGGCAGCGATCCCCCACTCGGGGCAGGATCCCAGTGGGACGTCGATGATGTGTTTGGTTGGATTGTTGAGGTTGCGATTGGGACCGTGTCATTGTTTGTGTTGTCGTTTGTGGTTGTCTCGTCTTGTCTCGATCGACCTTGTGTGTTGTTTGTTTGTTATGTATCCGCCGTGATCCCTTATGGTGAGCAATCGGTCTTAGCAGTGTTGATGTCGTGGATAGGGAGTCCGGCAGGGATGAGTCTTCACGAGATATGATGGTCATAGCGTGTAGTCTTTGAGTTGTACCTTGTATTGTATTTTGGTTTGAATCACTTGTAATAAAGCTTAATAGTTCTTTTATTGACGTTTGATAATTACTTACCTCGGGCAACCGAGATGGTAACGCCCTTATATGCTAAGGAAGGCCTAGTTAAGGCTCCTCTGAATATCGGGGTGTTACAAAGTGGTATCAGAGCGACGATTTTGGAACCTGTAACAAATGAACATAATGAACGTAGAGAGTCTAATAAAATGAACCTGGTGTATGTGTAATGGGAGCCCCGGCTGATGCTAGATTTTGGGTGAGTAGGCGCCCTCATTTCAAAATCTTGGCCCCATGACACTTAAGCCAGTCACATGGGATGGGAATGTGAGTCCGTGTGTCTATGTGTGCTATGTATGTTAATTGTGCCGGAGCTATCTCTGGTTAAGTTTTGTTAGAATTAATAGAGGTGTGATAGTAATGTTTGGGCCGAGTATGGTAGTCATTGACGAGATTATTGAAGCTCGTTGGATGATTAGTGAGCTTATAGGATAGCTAGGAGTTATGTGACGAGATTATACGTCATGGAGATGCGTGAAAGTGTGAATTTGAATGTGTAATATGAATAGCGAACATGTAGGTGTTTGTCATAAAATTAATGATGAAGGAAGTTGTAAGTGAGCTTGTAGATCCTACTGAGATGACTATAATGATAATTATAGTATGAATGAGTAATAATTCGAATCACGGTATATGGTAAGGTGAATATGCTTTATTAGCTAGTTGAAACTTTTCCGCTGCGAAATATTTGAATTATGCAGAATAGATTGCTTAGAATAACATATAAGACATAATTGATTAAGTGAATTGCAAAGTATATAATTGTGTGATAAGTAAATATGGGGAATTAATGTTAATTATACGTTTCAATTTGATGTAAACACGAGTTTAGTAATAGCATGTAAGGTAAGTAAATGTAATAAAATGGCACGGCTAGGTTTATACATAACTCGGTGACAGGTAGACCGAGTTGGGTAATTTGTATAACGTAACGTGATATGTCTCTTAGTTGTTGAAGAGTTGTATTTTGTGTGACGGCGGTTATAAAACGTGATTGAATGCGATAATTAGTGTCGAATTCCGAACTTAGGTGGAATCGACACGCCGTGTTGTTTTTGCAGGAATCTTCAAAGTTACTTCGTATTTTTGATCGAGTACTTAACTATACTTGACCGAGTGCAAGTGCTTACTTGACCGAGTAGACCTCACTCGATCTGATTAGGAAGCTATGATGTCGGGATGTGGGAAAATTCCCACAGTTACTCGATGATTTAGCTCCTACTCGATCGAGTAGGTGGTACTCGATCGAGTACCCCAGCACTCGATCGAGTAGGTTCTTGCACAAAGATTTTCTACGGGTTTTCTTAAAACCCCTAATCCTCCTATATCTTCTTCTTATTCCTCCCTATTTCGACACAACCATACTACCATCCTATATCACTCTCAAATCCCTTAACCTCTCCCAAATCCTCTCTTTCTCTTGGGTTAGTAGTGATTCTTGGGGTTGATTTTTCTTGTTTAATTCGTTTCTTTATCTTACTAATCAATCAAGGTATGTGATTCTTCTTAATTTATGTGATATGTTACTTTGAATGTGTTAGAATGAGGAGGTAATCTGAAATTTTCGATTCACATGATGTAATAGTTGCTTTAGATAGTTGGAATATGATTCACATGCCTCTTGTCCATGTTTGTTGGTGATTAATTGATGTAGATTAGATTAGAAAAGTTGCAAAGATGAAATCGAAATTTCTAGGGTTACAAATTTGAAATTGATTTTTGATTGTTCTACATTGATTAGATGATGGAATTAAGTACTATACATTGTTTATATCATGTGGAAAAGTGAATTCTGATGATTATCACCATTAGAAAGTTGCCTTAAAACTCCGTCTTAAAAGTGCCTTATGGGAAATTCGTGACTTAGAATTGGAAAATTGATGTGGTAATTGACAATATAAGTATAAGTTGAACCTCAGTATGATAGTAGGAACGATTGATGATGAAAATTATGCCAAAATTGTCTCAGCTGTAAAGACCGTCTGAAAAATTTGTTTGGGTTATTAAACATAATATGGAAGTGATGATGATATGCTATGAAATTTCTTACTATTTCTCTTAATTCAGTAATATGTGATTGGAAATGTGTTTGGAGTAACTTTAGAATCATGCTAGGATACTCAATTTGTCGAACATATGTGACCGCCATGATAATTTCCTTCACCACCGTGGCTTGTGAAGTAGTAGTAATTTGACCTGGTATGTTAAAATTTTAGAAACTGTTGATAAACATGAGTACTTATCCTAATATTTAAGGTTAATAGCATGAGTTATGTGCTTCACATATCAAAATTTGTTGGAAAATTGTATGCTTAGCTGGGTAGGTAAATTCAAATTACATGAAGTATATGCTTGCATGTTTATATAAATTGTTTGAACTTATGCCTAAAGCAGATGCCGAGACTAAACCTTGGGACCCGTCAGAGTAAACGGGGAAGGGTTGATCCACTTGAGAGGGGGGAGGCTAGTGGACCGGTAGTACCCGCAGTCTCTGAGTACCCTTCTGTTGTTTTTGTTGACTTTAAGCAAAGAGAGCGTTTTGTAGCTTTACAAAAACGCAAGATGAGACCCACAAAGTGTATAGACACCGGTGTGCTAGAAGAGTTGGAAATAGAGACGGATGTCCGTCATATATTCGAGACCTTGGTTTTACTTGGTTTGTACCTACTGAGGAAGCACACCTACCCTTTTCTTACCCTAGAATTCATGAGTTCCTTTAACTATGACCCAGTAGGTCGATATGGGAGTTCAGACTGATGAATACCAGTTTCCTTTTGACCATGGATTTGTTTGCCTCTCACCTTGGGTTGGCCAAGCCTCCCAAGGACTCCATCACCAACATTCCAGCTGAGTGCGGCGTCTGCCGCCTAATGCCTTGCTTGACTGGGAAGCAAGCTCCCACCGCGAGCAATATGCTTTGATTAATGACGTTCAAAGACATCACCTTGAGAATCTTTCTCCGTTCCCTTTCAAACCTCCTCTATGACCGAAAAGATATCGATAAGTTGAATAACCATGAGGTTTTACTTTTGATGTCGTACCTCAATCCGGAGCGGGCCAAGAAAGTGGTCTTTAATGCTCCTTCCATAGTTTGTCTTTGCTCTTGCCTTGATGGCTTCCTCTACTTCTCGGTACACTGAGCAGGTGCCATTGCCACTCGGTTAGCCGAAAAGCTAACCTCCTTTGAGGCTTCTTCAGCGTACGTGCCTCTAGCTACCCCTGTGCCTACCATGGATCGTGAGTACTATCTCGACCTGAAATGGTTGAGAACCTTGGTTGACGGTAGCCTAGCGTGGAGGGTGCTTGGCATGAGTTGGATGAAGATTCCAGCTCCTGAGCACCTCCCAGCCACGAGCCCTTAGAGCCGCGGTGGTGACTGTGGATGTAGACGATGAGGAGGAGGAGGAGGATGAGGATACACCCCGCCACCGCAGACCTATCTCATTGATGGCACGATCCTCCAGGAGATGCCGGAGCCGACGAAGGGCGAGAATGCGGAAGTCCAGAGGGTGGAGAGACCCAGAGTGGTGAGGGGACCCCGTCGAGTGAGGGAGAGGGCCTCGGGGACTAGGCCACAGCCGGAGGCACCGCAGCAGCAGCAGCAGCCTTTCCCGTACTACCCTTACCTCGACACCCCGGAGACGCGATCCAGTTACCTAGCGGAGAGAGTGTCATCTACTTTGACACTCCGGAACATGCACGAGATGGCGTACGCTCGGGGATAGGTACAGAGGGACCGCATCCATTTGGTGGAGTGGAGTTGGGGACTACTGGGGTATTCCATTCCTACGGGGTGGAGCAATCGACGTGGGGACACCTCAGTCCTTCCCTTACGGCGGCTTGACTCCATGGTACGCAGGCCCAGGAGCAGGAGGAGCAGGAGCAGGAGTGGATGCGGGGATTGGGACATCAGGAGCTGGTACATCGGGTGGTGGTGATGATGAGGTGATGTTGGAGCAGCAGCAGCATGAGGAGTGATACTCCTTGTTCTTACCCTTGTTGATAGTAGTTGATGTTAGATGGTGGTATTGTTGTTAGACGTTGGTAGATGTTTCCTTTTGTTATTAAGACTTAGTTGGATTTGTATGGTTGGCCATAAGGCCGGATTTCATATTCTAACTTTTGCGGGATATTAGGAGTCGGGGAGTCGTCCCAACTCAATTTTATATGATAAATATGCACATGGGTGTTAACTCGTAATAGGTTGTATGAGGAATTGGCCTGTAGGTACTCGACAGAGTACCCCGTACTCTATCGAGTAGCTACAGGATGGAATGAGGAAAAGTTTCTGATCTGTAGGCCACTCGATCGAGTAGCCAAGACACTCGATCGAGTAGCATGGCACTCGATCGAGTACCGCTACTTACTCGATCGAGTGGCACTGTTACAGGAGGTTTTTGAAAAATAAAAATGTTCAATTGTTTTATAATTACGAGTTTAATGTCTAAAGTAGTTGTGAGTACGTAATAACACCTTTGAACCGTTAATTTCATATGTTACAAGTCATGATTGAAGTTTTATAAGCGTATCGGTCACAATTAGTAAGCTGGTAATCATTTCTTGTTACTTTTATTTTGTATACGCCTCATTACGATCTAGTTATCGGAATTTTAGCTTCTCGTACGTTTGTGCATACCATATTAATGGGTGTTATCAACGGTGACTAGTTATTCCGGTGGCGTGTGTATGATTTTAATTTAACGAGTATACAATTAGTGGGTAATGTCCATAATAATGTGGTTCTCTTTCATGTTTTGATGCCCATAATAAGTAATACGTGTTGATATTTGGGTGGTGAACTTCGGGGACGAAGTTCCTTTTTAGAGGGGAAGAGTAATGTCGCGAAATAAAAAGGCTGTTTTTGAATAATGCTTTGTTTATTTATAATGTTGTCGGTATTATGTTTTGCTTGATTATAAAGTCATCGGTAGTTGTTTAGAATGTTGTTGGTATCAAGTGTTAAAAAAAAAAAAAAAAAAAAAAAAAAAAAAAAATCGACTTACTTTCCTTCTTTAATGCTTCAAAGTGTGTGTGATCATATTTGAATCATGTTGCCAAGTAACAGGGTGGCATTAGTTGTACCACATGAAAGTTGATATGAGATATGTTCTAGGTGGATGGTTGGACAGTAATTAGTGTATGTTGGAAGTTCATGAGCGGCGATTCGCACTCTGGCGTCGGATGTTTTATGTGTATATAAAATAACGGTTGACTGTGATAAAACTTGCATGATAGTGACAAGAGTCGATAGATTTATATGTGGTCGGTGATGATGATGACATGGGGGGGATGGTATTTTCAGGAGGCAATGGTTTGGCCGGGAAGTTTAGTAAGGTCGTGTTGTTTCCATGTCGCGAGCGGGAGAGGTGAGTTGAACTTCGGGGACGAAGTTCTTTTTAAGGGGGGAAGACTGTAATACCCGCCCTTTTAGGGATCCCTTTGACCAGCGTTGACTGTCCTTTGGGGGCGGGAGTAGCCTTAGGGAAGTATGCCAAACCATCTTGGGGTGCGTTTTAAGAGTGGTACTCGATAGAGTAGAGGCTACTCGATCGAGTAGCTAGGGCACTCGATCGAGTAGGGGGTTACTCGATCGAGTATGTTGGGTACTCGATCGAGTGCCTGGTTTTCACCGGGGGTTTTATATCGCGTTTTGTTAAATCCGCAAATCACTTTCGCCACTTCCTCCTATCCTTCAGCCGCCTCTTTCCCTCCCCTTTCACCTCAAAACCCCCATGGATGTCTCTTGAAGATTCTTATGCCTTAGGAGGGCGTCCCTTGAGTCGGGTAGCGGTCTTTTGCCTTGTCTCTCCCTAATAGGTATGTCATAATCATCATCCGTGCCTTTGTTTCCATAGTTAGGGTTTTGCTTGTAGTAATAGATATTTGCATGATGGTAATAGGCTTTGCTTGTGCGCCGGATCTTTGTGTTTGTCGGCATGGATTGGTTGCGGATGCGTAAAGGTAGGTTCGCCTACTCGATTCTTTCGAGATCGTCTAGTGTGTCGGTCGTTGTGATAGTATTGTGGTTGCTTGACATAGTAATTGTATTGTGTTGTGGTTGTGGTTGTGATCGTTGTGATGGTTCTCGAGATGCGTTCTCGGCTGAGTGGGGTCACTTGCGGGAGTGACTTCACGCCCTAGTTTCGCCCTTCGTGGAACCCGCCACGAAAGGGGATGTGCACATTAATGAGCAGGGTTATCGCTCGTATGATGAGCGGGGCTTAGGTGGGAACGGGCTGCGTCCCCCATCGGCGGGATCGTCCAAAGGGGATGGTCGATGGATGTTTGGTTGGATTGTTGAGGTTGCAGTTGGGACTGGTGTCATTGTTTGTGTTGTCGTTTGTGGTTGTCTCGTCTTGTCTCAGTGCTGACCTTGTGTGTTGTTTGTTTGTTATGTGTCTGCCGTGATCCCTTATGGTGAGCAGTCGGTCTTAGCAGGTGTTGATGTCGTGGATAGCTGGAGTCCGGGCAGGGATGAGTCTTCACGAGATATGATGGTCATAGCGTGTAGTCTTTGAGTTGTACCTTGTATTGTATTTTGGTTTGAATCACTTGTAATAAAGCTTAATAGTTCTTTTATTGACGTTTGATAATTACTTACCTCGGGCAACCGAGATGGTAACGCCCTTATATGCTAAGGAAGGCCTAGTTAAGGCTCCTCTGAATATCGAGGTGTTACAAACAAGCTTGATCGCAGACTGGCTCCCAACGAGCTGATGGACAAGCAGCTGAAGGCTTTGGATCCGGAGGCGGCCCAGGCACGGGTTCTCGGAGGCGTGCCGAAGAGAACGAAGAAGGCAGCGTCCAAAATGGCGGCGGCGTCAGTGCCAACCCCCTCTTCGACCCCAGTGGTCCAGAAGGATCATTTGGAGGTCATCGATATCACTGATGGGGTGGTGACCGTTGCTAAGGTCCTTTCTCCTCTGAAGAAGAGAAAAGTGCCACCGTCTGCTTCTACCGTTGCCGGGGAGAAGACTGCCCCAACCGACCCTCCGACTAAGAGGGTCCAGACTGGTACGGACCTAACTTGCGGTTCAGACCTAGCTGGTTCGTTGGACATTCCCGATGACCGACTTTCTGATGTGTCGATGCATGTTGATGTGGATGCTCTGTGTAAATTTTTTGTAGATCCGCCGTCGGCAGCTGTCGTTCTCACTGAGCGGCAGCTCGAGAAGCAGCCTGAGAAGATGGGTGATAGAAATGTCACCGTTGACTCCTCAGTTCAGAAGATTTCTTCCACCGAGCTCGTGGCGGAGGGTGAGAAGATATATAAGAGGCTGGCGAAGTGGACCCGTCTAGCCGGCTCCCACATCATAGAGCAGGAAAAAGCCGTGGCCCGCATCGCGCCGCCGATCGCAAAGCTTAAGCTTGATCTCTCCGCTGCAAGGGGGAAGCCGGAAGGCTAAGCCGGACCTCTTTGCTTGCCAAGAAGCGTGTGGAGGAAGCCGAGAAATCGCCGTGGCCGAGAGGGCCAAAGTTGAGATGCCGATGCCGCCACCGCCAAGATGATGGAGGAGCGGGACAGGTATAAAGGCGCTTATGACGCCGTGGTTGCCAAGAGGGAAGAGTGGAAGGATCTGTTCCATAACCAAGCGGAGGCGCTCGGGGACACGCAGCCTCCTTGCTTAAAAGGAGAAGGATATTGAAATGCTTCAAGATGATCTCCTCCCTAAAATGTGCGCCCAATTCCGGGACCAGGCCGAGGAGGCGACCAGGGAGGCAATCAAAAAGCTCATCCCCGACGGCTCCTTCCCGTGGGATAAATTTGACCAGCTTCTGGATGAGATGGTTGATGCTTTGCGGAAGCGCCGGGCTGCGAGAAGGCGGAGGCGCCGAAGGCGCCTCGAGATAGGCGAGGCCAAGGCGGCCTACGATGCAAAGGTGAAGGAGGGTGAGAGGCTAAAGGCACTTGAAAATGTCGAGCCCTCTTCTCGAGCCGGCCACCAAGATGCTTCTTGCATCGATGGAGGGCAAAGAACAGCATAGGGAGACGGGCGGTCGTCACCCGACTCACCCGCATCTCGGATAGCTTTAGTCGTTTGGGGCCAACTATTGAGCCTTTCCTCCCTGCCATTTTTGGCGCTTCAAATGATATGTTTGTAATCTTTTGCTTTTCTTTCCCGTGTTTTGTTAGTAAAACTCTTGGTAGGTTGTGTTTAGGCTTATCCCTATGGGGACGGCCGTCGTCTGTACTCTCTTTGTAATTGTTTTCAATGAAGTTCGTCTTATTGGCCTTTGGCTTGGCTGGGCTTTGATCACAATTCCTCACTTGTCTTTTTGCGTTATTAATTGAGTGCCTTCGTTTTTACCTTCGGTATGACCGAGGCGCTTGAATGCATGTCCCAACCGTGTTTAACGTCTTTAGCGTGTCGACCGGCGTATTCCGTCGCTCTCGGCTTTGGCCGAGGTAATCGGGGTTGCGGCTCGACAGCGTTCGTACTGTGTAGGCATATTGATCGCTAGATTTGCGTCTCAACTGCACTGAGTATACGTTTCTTCTAGTGTATCGACCGACGTATCCCCGTCGCTCTCGGCTTTGGCCGAGGTAATCGGGGTTGCGGCTCGGCCGTCAGAATCGTGTAGGCATATTGATCGCTAGATTTGCGTCTCAACCGCACCGAGTATACGTTTCTTCTAGCGTATCGACCGACGTATCCCCGTCGCTCTCGCTTTGACCGAGGTAATCGGGGTTGCGGCTCGACAAAGATTCGTGAATCGTGTAGGCATATTGATCGCTAGATTTGCGTCTCAACTGCACTGAGTATACGTTTCTTCTAGCGTATCGACCGACGTATTCCCGTCGCTCTCGGCTTTGACCGAGGTAATCGGGGTTGCGGCTCGACAGCGTTCGTAACTGTGTAGGCATATTGATCGCTAGATTTGCGTCTCAACTGCACTGAGTATACGTTTATTCTTGCGTCTCAACCACGGAGGGGATAAACACTGACGGAAAATTTGGATGTTTCTTCACTAGATATAAACACGCGCCGGGGTGCCGACAATGGTTTTGGACACCTCCGCCGCTTATACAAAGTATTTTCTTAGGTTGTCAGTGTTCCAGTGGCTCATCAAGGGCACGCCCCCCATGTCTGTCAGCCGGTATGTACCCGGCCTCATCTCTTCAACTACTTTGTAGGGTCCCTCCCAGTTGGCCGTTAATTTACCATGAATATTTCCTTTGTTGGTGGCGGCCGACTTTCTTAGGACTAGATCTCCTATTTTTAAATCCCTTTTGTGGACTCTTCGATTGTAGGCTCTTTTCATCCGGTTTTGGTATACTGCCAAGTTGAGGCGTGCCGTATCTCGGCTTTCTTCGACCAGGTCTAGGGAGGCTCTCAGGCCTTCCTCGTTTTCAATCGGTTAAAGGTAGCCGTTACGAATGTTGGCACCGTCGCCGATTGGCGGGATCGCCGGCAACCGTAGACTAAGTGGAAGGGGGTGTAACCCGTTGCTTCTTTCTCTGTGGTCCGAAGGGACCACAGGACACCGGTAGTTCATCGCCCACCTTCCCTTAAGGTCTTCAACCTGTTTTTTCAAACCGTTGAGGATTGTTTTGTTGGTCGCCTCCGCCTCGTTGCTCTGTGGGTGACAGACGGAGGAGTATGCAAACTTGATGCCAAGCTCTTCTAACCATTCATTATCAGGTCACTCCAAAACTCTCGTCCGTGGTCAAATACCATTACTTGGGGTAATCCGAAACGGGTTATAACATTTTCCCAGATTACCTTTCTGACGGCCGCTGTGGTTTTCGCCGGTACTGCTACGGCTTCAACCCATTTGGTGAAGTAGTCAACGGCGACGATCAAGAACTTCCTTCCTCCGGAGGCCGTTGGAAATGGCCCTAGCATATCCATCCCCCACTGTGCGAAAGGGAGGGGATTAAGCACCGGTTGTAGGTCCCGGGAAGGAGCGTGTATCACCGGAGCATGCATTTGACAGTTCGTGCACTTCTTGGTTTTAGCCTTGGAATCCGCAAGCATGGTGGGCCAGAAGTAGCCGGCTCGGAGAGCTTTGTGGGCCAGCGTTCTTGCCCCCATGTGATGACCACAGATGCCTTCGTGAATTTCTCAAAATTAGCTCTGCGTCGGGGGGCCGACGCATTTCAAGAGTGGTCTTATTACGGACCTTACGTATAATTCTCCTTCAAACAACAAGTACCTGGCGGCGATCCTCTTTATCTTGGCCGAGAGATTGCGGTCCTCCCAACAACTCATTTGCAAGTTTGTATTTCATTATGGGAGTCATCCACGTTGACACGGCCTCGATGTTGCCCACCGCGCAGAAAAGTGCGTCGGTGATGCTTTTAGCGGTCCCGATATCCACTAGCACGGTTGGTGATATTCTTGATGGTTGAACCGCAAGTTTTGAGAGAGCGTCGGCCCGGTTGTTCTCGGATCTGGGAACGCATTGGATTTGGAAAGATTTCAACTTCGCTATGTCGGCTTTTACCCTTTCTAGGTACCTTACCATTCCGTCGTCCCCGAGCCTCAAACTCCCCTCCGATTTGGTTAGTAACCAACGGTGAGTCCGTCTTCAACACAATGTGTTCTCGCTCCGGCCAGACCACTTCTAGCTAGCTCGACTCCGGTTATCACCGCCTCGTATTCGGATTCGTTGTTCGAGGCCGAGAAGGTGAATTTCAAGGCATACTCAAACTCGTCCCCGTTTGGGCCGATGATAAGGATGCCGGCTCCCGAGCTGTTCGTCGTGGAGGAGCCGTCGGTGTAAACCTCCCATACACCTGGTTTGGCTCTTCTTGATATGTGCATTCGGCCAGGAAATCTGCAAGTGCTTGCCCTTTTATCGAAGGCCTTGGTTTGTACTGAATGCCGAAGGCAGAGAGTTCCACTGCCCATTTGATGAGCCTACCGGATTTTTCGAATTTTTCCAAAGCTTTCTCCAATGGCTGATCGGTTAGGACCGTCACGGGGTGTGCGTCGAAGTAGGGTTTTAACTTCCTCGGCAACGACGACGGCGAAAAGTCGCTTTTTCAATTAGTGGGTAATTTCTCTCGGCGGGCAACAGCAGCGTATGGTGACAAAGTAGATTGGGTGTTACTTGTTTGTCCTCTTCCCCGATGATCACAAAGACCGACAGGCCGTGGCCGAGGTAATCGCTATATATAGGTATAGCGTCTCCCCATTACCGGCCTGGACGAGTTGGGAGAGTCGAAGATGAGCTTTCGATTGTTTGAAAGCCGTGCTCTGCTTCTCCCCCACCTGAAGTCTTTGTTCCCCTTCAACACTTTGAAGAATGGGGTGCTTTTGTCGGTGGACCGAGAGATGAAGCGGGCGGGAGCCGCCATTCTCCTTGGCCGGATCATAACCTCTTTTCGATTTCTTGGTTCCGGCAGGTCTAGGATTGCTCGGACTTTGTCCGGATTGGCATCTATGCCTCAAGCACGACAAGTACACCTAGGAATTTACCTGCCGGACACCGGTTGCATTTCATTGGGTTGAGCTTCATCTTGTATTTCCATAGTGAACAAAATGTCTCGTGTAAATCGGCCAAGTGCTCGCTGTCAGACTTGCTTTTTACAATAGCATCGTCGACATAAGCCTCAATGTTCCGTCCTTTTTTATTTTGGAACACTTTGTCCACCAGCCTTGTGTACGTTGCTCCGGCGTTCTTCAAACCAAACGGCATCATTTTGTACATGTATGTGCCGTTAGCGGTGATAAATGCGCATTTAGGCATGTCTTCCTCGGCCATGAATACCTGGTGATACCCGAGAAGCGTCCGGCGAGCTCGATGGTGTAGCTGCGCCGTGGCGTCAATTAAACTATCTATTCGAGGCAAGGGATAACAATCTTTGGGGCATGCTTTATTAAGGTTGGTAAAGTCTACACACATTCTCCATGCCCCCGATGACTTCTTCACCATTACAACATTGGCTAACCACTCAGGATAAGTACAAGGCATGATGAAACCCGCCGCTAGTAATTTATCTACTTCGGCTTTGATGGCCTCATCCTTCTCGGCCGAGGAGTTCCTCATTCTCTGCTTGATCGGCGGCGGTGGAGAGTACGTTCACTTGTGAACAATCACCTCCCGGCTCACGCCGGCATCTCGGCCGAGTAGGCGAAAACATCTTTATTCTTCCTCAGCCAGTCTAGGAGGTCGGCTCAATTTTGGTTCCGAGGTTGACACCGACAGCGATTCTGGTGCGGCCGGATCAATCTCTACCTCCTCGGTCTCGCTCCTTCGACCATGCCGATTGTCCCATTCGTTTCCGATCCGGGGTGTCTTGTATCCGGAAGGATCTTAATTTTGAAGCGCCACTCTCACCTCTCTAGATACTTTATCGTCCCGTAGTCCCGAGCCTCGTACTCTCCTCCGATCCGGTTGGCCACTAAGAGTGAATCTGTTTTCACCATGACACGCTCTCGCCCGGCGCTTTAGCTAGCTCAACTCCGGTTATCACCGCCTCGTACTTGGATTCATTGTTTGGGGCCAATGAGGTAAGCTTCAAGGCGTGCTCAAACACGTCTCCGTTTGGGCTGATAATAACGATGCCGGCCTTCGAGCTATTCGTCGTGGAAGGGCCGTTAGTGTGAACCTCCCATACGCCAGGATCCTCCTCGTTCTTCGAGACGAGTTTATGCGCTTCCCCCCGGTCCGAGACATACATTAATGTCGTGGCCCTGATGGACATCACAAATCGGGCCGCTCAAAGTGACCCGCCTATGAGGACGTTGTAAAGCGACGAGCCGTCAATAACCACGAACTCCCGGACATAACATTCTTGGCCGCACTTCCTCGCCGAACATTACCGGGCAGCTTGATTGATCCCGTGGGTACCAGGTAGGCCCCAGAAAAAAAAAACTGCACAACGGTTTGGTGTAGGGGCTCAAGTCTTCAACTTTCAGACCGAGGCTGAGGAAACATTCTCTGTACATAATGTTTATGTAGGCGCCCGTGTCAATCAGGCATCTCTTCACCAAGTGGTTGGCTACATCCAGGTGGACCACAAGTGGGTCGCTGTGAGGAGCGATGACACCCTCGTAATCTTTCTTCCCAATGGTCATATCGGGGATGTTGGAAGCGGGGGTTGCTGTGTTGGGCACAAAGTTGATGGCCTGATGTAGTTCATTCAGGTGCCGTTTGTGCCCATGAGCGGACCCACCGTTCTCGTTGTCCCTGATGACGAAATTGACTACTCCTACTCGCTCAGAAACGGATTTCTTATTTGACCTGCCGGCATCTGTTTTTTGGCCTCCGGCGACGTATTTGCCGAGACTTCCCGTTCGGATTAGATCTTCAATGGCGTTTTTCAAATGCCGGCAGTCGTTTGTTAAGTGGCCGGCGTGGCCGTGGTATTCACAGTACTGGCTCGTGTCACCGTCACTCCTCGCCCTAGGGGGCCTTTCCCACTTTTGACCTTCGTTTTTGCTCAGGGCGAAGACCTCGGCGGCAGATACGACCAGAGGGGTGTGATTATTGTACTACTTCCGGTAGTATGGTGCCGAACTCCCCCCGGCGCCCGCCGAGTTCTGTTTCCTGGCAGGCTGGCCAGACCGTGACCTATTATTGTCACGGCGTTCTTCATTCGGGTTGTTCTCCCGATGGCTCTTCTTCTCTGAGTGGTCGGCCTCGGCTGGGCCTACCCGAGGTTTTGTGGTAGTCCTCCACTTTAATGGCTTGATCGGATTTTAAAGCGGCGTCAAAGGTCGGCCGCATTTGATGAGCTCGTTTTTTAGGTCTCCCCTTGGGAGGCCTTTCATCAGCGCGAAGGCTGCCAGTTCGCTGTTCAGCTCACGAATTTGCTGAACCTTGGCGTGGAACCTCTTCACATAATTTCGGAGAGACTCGCCTCCCTCCTGTCTGATAGTCAGGAGGTCCGATGTCTCCACGGCCCTCCTCTTGTTGCAGGAATACTGGGCTAGGAACGCGTCCTTTAGGTCGGCGTAACAGTATACCGACCCGTCGGGTAGCCCCTTGTACCATCTCTGTGCCATCCCATGCAGTGTCGTTGGGAAGATTCGGCACCAAACCTCATCGGGTTGCTCCCATGCGACATGTGAGACTCGTAAGCCTCGACGTGGTCGGTCGGGTCTCCTTCCCCTTTGTATGCTATAGGTGGTAACTTGACTTAGTCGGACCGGGTATCTAAGACGTAGGCGCCGAGGGGTCAGTCGACCACATGTCGGACGACACGCGGCGATCGGCTCCTCGCATTCCTAGTCCTGGCTTCCTCCTCGTAACGAGAAGGACTTCTCCTCCGACTCGGTGAGTCGGGCTTCTTCTCCAACTCGACGAGTTGGGCTTCTTCGCTCCTCCGGGTGTGCCTCGTTCGTGCCGCGGGCGACGCGTCTTCTCACGAGTGCGAGAAGGACTTAGGTCTACCACGACCACTTTGGGCTCCTCCTGTCTTGACAGGTCGACTTCTCCTAATGCTCCGTTCAAGTTTCTTGGGGTCACGTTTGGGCCCCTGGCCTCTGGGCGGTTTCCGCCGCTCTTGTCGGCATGACAGTGTGAGCCGGCGTACTCCCAATTAGGTCCAGGAGCATCTTTAGTTTCTTTGCGTCAACCACATGCCCCATGATGGTGACCTGGTCGGCAGACAGCGGAGTGTCTGGTATTATTGGCATCCCGTACTCCGGTTGAATCACTTGACCGGCGGAGGGTTGCACAACTCCAGATTTGTGGACGGTATCATCTTGGTAGAATTCGGTTTCGTCAGTCACGAATGCCTCTTGTTGTTTCGACATCTTCTTGGCTTTTGGGGTGGGTTTTTTGTGTGTATATTTTTGTTTGGGAATGAATGTGACTAGCTTCTAGTGTCTTTTCCCCACAGACGGCGCCAATTGTTCCGGGTGTAATTCCAGAGCAAGTATTGTTACCACCCGTGGCTTGTAGAATGATGTCTTGAGCTGGATCCCTCGTCTCTATCGTTCCTCTCGGTCTCTCCTGCAACAATGAACGAACTGAGGGCTTGGCTTTGTGCCAAGCGTACTCACTCCGACGCTCAAGTCGGAAACTTAGAGGATAAGTTGTTATTACTTGGCCAAGGATGTATTATAGGGAGATAAGGAAGATATTACCAGATGAATAGTGATTCTTAGGTTAATTTATGGATCCTTTCCTCAATGAAGGTTGAGGAGTATTTATAGACTTTCACCTTTTGTCACGTAGTGGCCAAGTGGCCAAGTGGCTAGCAGGTGGAAAGACCGTTCTACCCTCGGCCGATGGACCCATGGCAAGCCGGCCGAGGGTCTTGGATATGAGTACGCGGATATGTATCCCGGTACTGCTAGTTACTGGCCGAGACCCAGTGACAGCCGATGGGTTGCATCGGCTGACCGCCTAAGTCGTTGACTTTCTTTGTGGATATCCTTGACCTTGCTCAATATGTTGACTTGGTCGGGGCGGTGCAAAATATGCCCCATCAATTTGCCCCAGCGTAGTCTATGCCGTGGTATGGGCTCCGATGTATGCTGAGCGTATATTCTGCGAAAGTAATTTCTGAAACTTTTTCTGTATCGGCTTCTTCTATCTCGGCCTGGTTCTTATTAGGCCGTACCATATATATCCCCCCTCCGCATGGATGTGTAAAGGGCATCCGATGTGGAAGAGAAAGTGACGCTGGCCGAGACCAGGGTTGAGAGTGCTTAGGTTGTTTTTGATTGCCCCCAGTGCCGGTGCTTCCCTAGCTTGGTCGATCTTGTGGCCGGCGGAGAGCAGATACCTAGGAATTTGTTGAGGAAGATGAATGGGCGAAGAGAGGTGAAGGGGCGTGTTGAAGACGCTTGATCACCGTTGCATTGATTGACGTTTGACTTTGCGACGATTGACTTTCCATGGTTGCATGTCCGACACGTGTGTCTGTTAGGTGATTGGCTGGCGCTTCATGGGCTGTTCTCTGATTGGTTCTTCTTCATGGGCTTTTCCCTATAAATAGGGTAGTTATTCCGTGAAATTGGCCACCAATTTCACTCCAAAATTTTCTTCTCTCTAAACTTTCAAGGGCTTCTTTGTCTTCTATTTTTCGAGTTGTTACTCCGTGAGTGTTTTTCTTCAAGGTAAACAAACAAATTTCCTTTCTTATTTTGTTAAACACATTGCTATCATGTCTTCTTGTGCTGGGACTAGCGCTTGGCGCCGGGGTTCCCTCAGTCGCGTCTTGATGGGGAGGGGATACTAGATGCCATCCCGATAAGGTTTGGGGGTCCTAGGTCTCCCTCTCCCGTAGTTGATCCACCAATTTTGGAGGAGTGGGAGGATGAGGATGATGATGCTGATGATGATGAGAGGACTCCTTCTGATGGTGAGAGGACTCCTTCTGTTATTGAGAGGCCGTCTATCCCGGATCATGGCGAGGCTCGCACAACCGGTCTTGATCGTGCCTGGACTAATAAATTCGCCAGCTGTTCCGTTGGGACTCTTTTCGAAGGCCATTTCTCCTTCGGTAATGGGTACAAGATCGTTATCCCTAAGGAGGGTCAGAGGCGATCTGTTGCCCTCCCCCGGGTCACATCGGCGTGTATATCGAGGCACCGGAGTATGGGCTCCGGTTTCCTTTGAATGAATACGTCATGGCTATCATCAAAGCTATGAACGTCGCTGTGGCCCAACCGCATCCGTTGGCCATGAGGACGATAGTCGGCTTTGTGTGGCTCTGTCTCTTTCGGGGAGATCCCAACGATTTAACTTATTCCGCCGCCTTCATCATCTACGGCGTCAATCGCCGGTAAAGTGGGGTGGTACGGCGTGCGACGGAGCCGGCTTCGTCTCCGTGTCCAAGCTTACTTCTTGTAAGGACTGGCAACGGCGGTGGGTGTACGTCCAAGTGCCTGAGGACTACCCATTGCCTCGGTCCTTCCAGAGCCCTGTTTACTTGCGGTGTGAGAACCGGGAAGAATATGAGAAATGTATCTTCCGGGGTAAGGTTAAGATGGACGCTTCGATGGTCCCTCTTATCACGGAGGAGAAACGGGCGTCAAATGTTTGATCTTTGAGAAGGGATGGCGCCCCCGACTCATTATCCTTCAGATGAGTCGCTTGCCGCGTCGGCCTCATACCGCCCCCTCAATCGGGGTGAGTGGGGTCGGTGTGAGGCCCATCTTTGCCTGTTGTATTTCTGTTTTAGAGCTTTGTTTTGCTTCCTTTATGTAACTCTTGTTTGATTTCTTGCAGACGGTTTTGGCCAGGACTGTCCGAGAGGACCTTAAAGAGGTTGGGGCTTGACAAGGACGGGAAGGTTGTTCAACGGCATCCTACGGCTAACAATGTAATACCCGCCCTTTTAGGGATCCCTTTGACCAGCGTTAGATCGTCCTTTGGGGGCGGGAGTAGCCTTAGGGAAGTATGCCAAACCATCTTGGGGTGCGTTTTAAGAGTGGTACTCGATAGAGTAGAGGCTACTCGATCGAGTATCTAGGGCACTCGATCGAGTAGGGTTTACTCGATCGAGTATGTCAAATACTCGATCGAGTGCCTGGTTTTCATGAGGGTTTTATATCGCGTTTTGTTAAATCCGCAATCACTTTCTTTCGCCACTTCCTCCTATCCTTCAGCCGCCTCTTTCCCTCCCCTTTCACCTCAAAACCCCCATGGATGTCTCTTGAAGATTCTTATGCCTTAGGAGGGCGTCCCTTGAGTCGGGTAGCGGTCTTTTGCCTTGTCTCTCCCTAATAGGTATGTCATAATCATCATCCGTGCCTTTGTTTCCATAGTTAGGGTTTTGCTTGTAGTAATAGATATTTGCATGATGGTAATAGGCTTTGCTTGTGCGGCTGGATCTTTGTGTTTGTCGGCATGGATTGGTTGCGGATGCGTAAAGGTAGGTTCGCCTACTCGATTCTTTGTAGAGATCGTCTAGTGTGTCGGTCGTTGTGATAGTATTGTGGTTGCTTGACATAGTAATTGTATTGTGTTGTGGTTGTGGTTGTGATCGTTGTGATGGTTCTCGAGATGCGTTCTCGGCTGAGTGGGGTCACTTGCGGGAGTGACTTCACGCCCTAGTTTCGCCCTTCGTGGAACCCGCCACGAAAGGGGATGTGCACATTAATGAGCGGGGTTATCGCTCGTATGATGAGCGGGGCTTAGGTGGGAACAGTTGCGATCCCCCATCGGCGGGATCGTCCAGTGGACCAATCGATGTGAGTTTGGTTGGATTGTTGAGGTTGCGATTGGGGTTTGGTGTCATTGTTTGTGTTGTCGTTTGTGGTTGTCTCGTCTTGTCTCGTCATCGACCTTGTGTGTTGTTTGTTTGTTATGTATCTGCCGTGATCCCTTATGGTGAGCAATCGGTCTTAGCAGTGTTGATGTCGTGGATAGCCGGAGTCCGGCGGGGATGAGTCTTCACGAGATATGATGGTCATAGCGTGTAGTCTTTGAGTTGTACCTTGTATTGTATTTTGGTTTGAATCACTTGTAATAAAGCTTAATAGTTCTTTTATTGACGTTTGATGATTACTTACCTCGGCAACCGAGATGGTAACGCCCTTATATGCTAAGGAAGGCCTAGTTAAGGCTCCTCTGAATATCGGGGTGTTACAAAGTGGTATCAGAGCGACGATTTTGGAACCTGTAACAAATGAACATAATGAACGTAGAGAGTCTAATAAAATTAACCTGGTGTATGTGTAATGGGAGCCCCGGCTGATGCTAGATTTTGGGTGAGTAGGCGCCCTCATTTCAAAATCTTGGCCCCATGACACTTAAGCCAGTCACATGGGATGGGAATGTGAGTCCGTGTGTCTATGTGTGCTATGTATGTTAATTGTCTTGCGAGCTATCTCTGGTTAAGTTTTGTTAGAATTAATAGAGGTGTGATAGTAATGTTTGGGCCGAGTATGGTAGTCATTGACGAGATTATTGAAGCTCGTTGGATGATTAGTGAGCTTATAGGATAGCTAGGAGTTATGTGACGAGATTATACGTCATGGAGATGCGTGAAAGTGTGAATTTGAATGTGTAATATGAATAGCGAACATGTAGGTGTTTGTCATAAAATTAATGATGAAGGAAGTTGTAAGTGAGCTTGTAGATCCTACTGAGATGACTATAATGATAATTATAGTATGAATGAGTAATAATTCGAATCACGGTATATGGTAAGGTGAATATGCTTTATTAGCTAGTTGAAACTTTTCCATTGCGAAATATTTGAATTATGCAAAATAGATTGCTTAGAATAACATATAAGACATAATTGATTAAGTGAATTGCAAAGTATATAATTGTGTGATAAGTAAATATGGGGAATTAATGTTAATTATACGTTTCAATTTGATGTAAACACGAGTTTAGTAATAGCATGTAAGGTAAGTAAATGTAATAAAATGGCACGGCTAGGTTTATACATAACTCGGTGACAGGTAGACCGAGTTGGGTAATTTGTATAACGTAACGTGATATGTCTCTTAGTTGTTGAAGAGTTGTATTTTGTGTGACGGCGGTTATAAAACGTGATTGAATGCGATAATTAGTGTCGAATTCCGAACTTAGGTGGAATCGACACGCCGTGTTGTTTTTGCAGGAATCTTCAAAGTTACTTCGTATTTTTGATCGAGTACTTAACTATACTTGACCGAGTGCAAGTGCTTACTTGACCGAGTAGACCTCACTCGATCTGATTAGGAAGCTATGATGTCGGGATGTGGGAAAATTCCCACAGTTACTCGATGATTTAGCTCCTACTCGATCGAGTAGGGTGGTACTCGATCGAGTACCCCAGGCACTCGATCGAGTAGGTTACTGCACAAGTGATTTCTACGGGTTTTCTTAAAACCCCTAATCCTCCTATATCTTCTTCTTATTCCTCCCTATTTCGACACAACCATACTACCATCCTATATCACTCTCAAATCCCTTAACCTCTCCCAAATCCTCTCTTTCTCTTGGGTTAGTAGTGATTCTTGGGGTTGATTTTTCTTGTTTAATTCGTTTCTTTATCTTACTAATCAATCAAGGTATGTGATTCTTCTTAATTTATGTGATATGTTACTTTGAATGTGTTAGAATGAGGAGGTAATCTGAAATTTTCGATTCACATGATGTAATAGTTGCTTTAGATAGTTGGAATATGATTCACATGCCTCTTGTCCATGTTTGTTGGTGATTAATTGATGTAGATTAGATTAGAAAAGTTGCAAAGATGAAATCGAAATTTCTAGGGTTACAAATTTGAAATTGATTTTTGATTGTTCTACATTGATTAGATGATGGAATTAAGTACTATACATTGTTTATATCATGTGGAAAAGTGAATTCTGATGATTATCACCATTAGAAAGTTGCCTTAAAACTCCGTCTTAAAAGTGCCTTATGGGAAATTCGTGACTTAGAATTGGAAAATTGATGTGGTAATTGACAATATAAGTATAAGTTGAACCTCGCATGATAGTAGGAACGATTGATGATGAAAATTATGCCAAAATTGTCTCACCAAAGACCGTCTGAAAAATTTGTTTGGGTTATTAAACATAATATGGAAGTGATGATGATATGCTATGAAATTTCTTACTATTTCTCTTAATTCAGTAATATGTGATTGGAAATGTGTTTGGAGTAACTTTAGAATCATGCTAGGATACTCAATTTGTCGAACATATGTGACCGCCATGATAATTTCCTTCACCACCGTGGCTTGTGAAGTAGTAGTAATTTGACCTGGTATGTTAAAATTTTAGAAACTGTTGATAAACATGAGTACTTATCCTAATATTTAAGGTTAATAGCATGAGTTATGTGCTTCACATATCAAAATTTGTTGGAAAATTGTATGCTTAGTCGGGTAGGTAAATTCAAATTACATGAAGTATATGCTTGCATGTTTATATAAATTGTTTGAACTTATGCCTAAAGCGATGCCGAGACTAAACCTTGGGACCCGTCGAGTAAACGGGAAGGGTTGATCCACTTGAGAGGGGGAGGCTAGTGGACCGGTAGTACCCGATCTCTGAGTACCCTTCTATTGTTTTTGTTGACTTTAAGCAAAGAGAGCGTTTTGTAGCTTTACAAAAACGCAAGATGAGACCCACAAAGTGTATAGACACCGGTGTGCTAGAAGAGTTGGAAATAGAGACGGATGTCCGTCATATATTCGAGACCTTGGGTTTTACTGGTTTGTACCGGCTGAGGAAGCACACCTACCCTTTTCTTACCCTAGAATTCATGAGTTCCTTTAACTATGACCCAAATAGGTCGATATGGAGTTCAGGACGATGAATACCGTTTCCTTTTGACCATGGATTTGTTTGCCTCTCACCTTGGGTTGGCCAAGCCTCCCAAGGACTCCATCACCAACATTCCAGCTGAGTGCGGCGTCTGCCGCCTAATGCCTTGCTTGACTGGGAAGCAAGCTCCCACCGCGAGCAATATGCTGATTAATGACGTTCAGCACATCACCTTGAGAATCTTTCTCCGTTCCCTTTCAAACCTCCTCTATGACCGAAAAGATATCAGTAAGTTGAATAACCATGAGGTTTTACTTTTGATGTCGTACCTCAATCCGGAGCGGGCCAAGAAAGTGGTCTTTAATGCTCCTTCCATAGTTTGTCTTTCTCTTGCCTTGATGGCTTCCTCTACTTCTCGGTACACTGAGTCAGTGGTGCCATTGCCACTCGGTTAGCTGAAAAGCTAACCTCCTTTGAGGCTTCTTCAGCGTACGTGCCTCTAGCTACCCCTGTGCCTACCATGGATCGTGAGTACTATCTCGACCTGAAATGGTTGAGAACCTTGGCTGACGGTAGCCTAGCGTGGAGGGTGCTTGGCATGAGTTGGATGAAGATTCCAGCTCTGAGCACCTCCCGCCCACGAGCCCTTAGAGCCGGTGGTGACCGTGGATGTAGACGATGAGGAGGAGGAGGAGGATGAGGATACACCCCGCCACCGCAGACCTATCTCATTGATGGCACGATCCTCCAGGAGATGCCTGGGAGCCGACGAAGGGCGAGAATGCGGAAGTCCGGGTGGAGAGACCCGAGTGGTGAGGGACCCCGTCGAGTGAGGGAGAGGGCCTCGGACTAGGCCACGGGGAGGCACCGCAGCGAAGCAGCCCGCAGCCTTTCCCGTACTACCCTTACCTCGACACCCCGGAGACGCGATCCGATTACCTAGCGGAGAGAGTGTCATCTACTTTGACACTCCGGAACATGCACGAGATGGCGTACGCTCGGGGATAGGTACAGAGGGACCGCATCCGATTTGGTGGAGTGGAGTTGGGGACTACTCTGGGTATTCCATTCCTACGGGGTGGAGCGATCGACGTGGGGACACCTCGGTCCTTCCCTTACGGCGGCTTGACTCCATGGTACGCAGCCCGGGAGCGGGAGGAGCGAGGAGCGGGAGTGGATGCGGGGATTGGGACATCGGGAGCCGGTACATCGGGTGGTGGTGATGATGAGGTGATGTTGGAGCAGCAGCAGCATGAGGAGTGATACTCCTTGTTCTTACCCTTGTTGATAGTAGTTGATGTTAGATGGTGGTATTGTTGTTAGACGTTGGTAGATGTTTCCTTTTGTTATTAAGACTTAGTTGGATTTGTATGGTTGGCCATAAGGCCGGATTTCATATTCTAACTTTTGCGGGATATTAGGAGTCGGGGAGTCGTCCCAACTCAATTTTATATGATAAATATGCACATGGGTGTTAACTCGTAATAGGTTGTATGAGGAATTGGCTGTAGGTACTCGACAGTACCCCGTACTCTATCGAGTAGCTACGGGATGGAATGAGGAAAAGTTTACGATCTGTAGGCCACTCGATCGAGTAGCCAAGACACTCGATCGAGTAGCATGGCACTCGATCGAGTACCGCTACTTACTCGATCGAGTGGCACTTTATTAGGAGGTTTTTGAAAAATAAAAATGTTCAATTGTTTTATAATTACGAGTTTAATGTCTAAAGTAGTTGTGAGTACGTAATAACACCTTTGAACCGTTAATTTCATATGTTACAAGTCATGATTGAAGTTTTATAAGCGTATCGGTCACAATTAGTAAGCTGGTAATCATTTCTTGTTACTTTTATTTTGTATACGCCTCATTACGATCTAGTTATCGGAATTTTAGCTTCTCGTACGTTTGTGCATACCATATTAATGGGTGTTATCAACGGTGACTAGTTATTCCGGTGGCGTGTGTATGATTTTAATTTAACGAGTATACAATTAGTGGGTAATGTCCATAATAATGTGGTTCTCTTTCATGTTTTGATGCCCATAATAAGTAATACGTGTTGATATTTGGGTGGTGAACTTCGGGGACGAAGTTCCTTTTTAGAGGGAAGAGTAATGTCGCGAAATAAAAAGGTGTTTTTTGAATAATGCTTTGTTTATTTATAATGTTGTCGGTATTATGTTTTGCTTGATTATAAAGTCATCGGTAGTTGTTTAGAATGTTGTTGGTATCAAGTGTTAAAAAAAAAAAAAAAAAAAAAAAAAAAAAAAAAAAATCGACTTACTTTCCTTCTTTAATGCTTCAAAGTGTGTGTGATCATATTTGAATCATGTTGCCAAGTAACAGGGTGGCATTAGTTGTACCACATGAAAGTTGATATGAGATATGTTCTAGGTGGATGGTTGGACAGTAATTAGTGTATGTTGGAAGTTCATGAGCGGCGATTCGCACTGCGCGTCGGATGTTTTATGTGTATATAAAATAACGGTTGACTGTGATAAAACTTGCATGATAGTGACAAGAGTCGATAGATTTATATGTGGTCGGTGATGATGATGACATGGGGGGGGGGGATGGTATTTTCAGGAGGCAATGGTTTGGCCGGGAAGTTTAGTAAGGTCGTGTTGTTTCCATGTCGCGAGCGGGAGAGGTGAGTTGAACTTCGGGGACGAAGTTCTTTTTAAGGGGGGAAGACTGTAATACCCGCCCTTTTAGGGATCCCTTTGACCAGCGTTGACTGTCCTTTGGGGGCGGGAGTAGCCTTAGGGAAGTATGCCAAACCATCTTGGGGTGCGTTTTAAGAGTGGTACTCGATAGAGTAGAGGCTACTCGATCGAGTAGCTAGGGCACTCGATCGAGTAGGGGGTTACTCGATCGAGTATGTTGGGTACTCGATCGAGTGCCTGGTTTTCAGCGGGGGTTTTATATCGCGTTTTGTTAAATCCGCAAATCACTTTCGCCACTTCCTCCTATCCTTCAGCCGCCTCTTTCCCTCCCCTTTCACCTCAAAACCCCCATGGATGTCTCTTGAAGATTCTTATGCCTTAGGAGGGCGTCCCTTGAGTCGGGTAGCGGTCTTTTGCCTTGTCTCTCCCTAATAGGTATGTCATAATCATCATCCGTGCCTTTGTTTCCATAGTTAGGGTTTTGCTTGTAGTAATAGATATTTGCATGATGGTAATAGGCTTTGCTTGTGCGCTGGATGCTGTGTTTGTCGGCATGGATTGGTTGCGGATGCGTAAAGGTAGGTTCGCCTACTCAGTTGCTGTAGATCGTCTAGTGTGTCGGTCGTTGTGATAGTATTGTGGTTGCTTGACATAGTAATTGTATTGTGTTGTGGTTGTGGTTGTGATCGTTGTGATGGTTCTCGAGATGCGTTCTCGGCTGAGTGGGGTCACTTGCGGGAGTGACTTCACGCCCTAGTTTCGCCCTTCGTGGAACCCGCCACGAAAGGGGATGTGCACATTAATGAGCAGGGTTATCGCTCGTATGATGAGCGGGGCTTAGGTGGGAACGGCTGCGGTCCCCCATCGCGGATCGGGTCCAGTGGGACGATCGATGTGAGTTTGGTTGGATTGTTGAGGTTGCAGTTGGGACTGGTGTCATTGTTTGTGTTGTCGTTTGTGGTTGTCTCGTCTTGTCTCAGTCCTGACCTTGTGTGTTGTTTGTTTGTTATGTATCTGCCGTGATCCCTTATGGTGAGCATCGGTCTTAGCAGTGTTGATGTCGTGGATAGGCCGGAGTCCGGCGGGGATGAGTCTTCACGAGATATGATGGTCATAGCGTGTAGTCTTTGAGTTGTACCTTGTATTGTATTTTGGTTTGAATCACTTGTAATAAAGCTTAATAGTTCTTTTATTGACGTTTGATAATTACTTACCTCGGGCAACCGAGATGGTAACGCCCTTATATGCTAAGGAAGGCCTAGTTAAGGCTCCTCTGAATATCGAGGTGTTACAAACAAGCTTGATCGCAGACTGGCTCCCAACGAGCTGATGGACAAGCAGCTGAAGGCTTTGGATCCGGAGGCGGCCCGTGCACGGTTCTCGGAGCGTGCAAGAGAACGAAGAAGGCGGCGTCAAAATGGCGGCGGCGTCGGTGCCAACCCCTCTTCGACCCCGGTGGTCCGGAAGGATCATTTGGAGGTCATCGATATCACGATGGGGTGGTGACCGTTGCTAAGGTCCTTTCTCCTCTCGAAGAAGAGAAAAGTGCCACCGTCAAATGCTTCTACCGTTCTTAGGGAGAAGATCGCCCAACCGACCCTCCGACTAAGAGGGTCCGACTGCACGGACCTAACTTGCGGTTCGGACCTAGCCGGTTCGTTGGACATTCCCGATGACCGACTTTCTGATGTGTCGATGCATGTTGATGTGGATGCTCTGTGTAAATTTTTGTAGATCCGCCGTCGGCAAAATGCGTTCTCATCGAGCGGCGGCTCGAGAAGCGACTTTGAGAAGATGGGTGATAGAAATGTCACCGTTGACTCCTCAGTTCAGAAGATTTCTTCCACCGAGCTCGTGGCGGAGGGTGAGAAGATATATAAGAGGCTGGCGAAGTGGACCCGTCTAGCCGGCTCCCACATCATAGAGCAGGAAAAAGCCGTGGCCCAGACTGCGCCGCTGATCGCAAAGCTTAAGCTTGATCTCTCCGCTGCAAGGGGGGAAGCCGGGAAGGCTAAGCTGGACCTCTTTGCTGCCAAGAAGCGTGTGGAGGAAGCTGAGAAACTGCTGGTGGCCGAGAGGGCCAAAGTTGAGGATGCTGATGCCGCCACTGCCAAGATGATGGAGGAGCGGGACAGGTATAAAGGCGCTTATGACGCCGTGGTTGCCAAGAGGGAAGAGTGGAAGGATCTGTTCCATAACCAGGCGGAGGCGCTCAGGGACACGCAGGCCTCCCTTGCTTAAAAGGAGAAGGATATTGAAATGCTTCAAGATGATCTCCTCCCTAAAATGTGCGCCCAATTCCGGGACCAGGCCGAGGAGGCGACCAGGGAGGCAATCAAAAAGCTCATCCCTGACGGCTCCTTCCCGTGGGATAAATTTGACCAGCTTCTGGATGAGATGGTTGATGCTGCGGAAGCAGCGGCTGCGGAGAAGGCGGAGGCAGCGAAGGCGCCTCAGATAGCTGAGGCCAAGGCGGCCTACGATGCAAAGGTGAAGGAGGGTGAGAGGCTAAAGGCACTTGAAAATGTCGAGCCCTCTTCTGAGCCGGCCACCGAAGATGCTTCTTTACTGCGATGGAGGGCGAATGCGGCATAGGGAGACGGGCGGTCGTCACCGGACTCACCCGGCATCTCGGATAGCTTTAGTCGTTTGGGGGCCAACTATTGAGCCTTTCCTCCCTGCCATTTTTGGCGCTTCAAATGATATGTTTGTAATCTTTTGCTTTTCTTTCCCGTGTTTTGTTAGTAAAACTCTTGGTAGGTTGTGTTTAGGCTTATCCCTATGGGGACGGCCGTCGTCTGTACTCTCTTTGTAATTGTTTTCAATGAAGTTCGTCTTATTGGCCTTTGGCTTGGCCGGGGCTTTGATCACAATTCCTCACTTGTCTTTTTGCGTTATTAATTGAGTGCCTTCGTTTTTACCTTCGGTATGACCGAGGCAGTTTGAATGCATGTCCCAACTGTGTTTAACGTCTTTAGCGTGTCGACCGCGTATTCGTCGCTCTCGGCTTTGGCCGAGGTAATCGGGGTTGCGGCTCGACAAATGTTAAATACTGTGTAGGCATATTGATCGCTAGATTTGCGTCTCAACCGCACCGAGTATACGTTTCTTCTAGCGTATCGACCGACGTATCCCCGTCGCTCTCGGCTTTGGCCGAGGTAATCGGGGTTGCGGCTCGACAAATGTTAGAATCGCTATGTAGGCATATTGATCGCTAGATTTGCGTCTCAACCGCACTGAGTATACGTTTCTTCTAGCGTATCGACCGACGTATCCCCGTCGCTCTCGGCTTTGACCGAGGTAATCGGGGTTGCGGCTCGACAACGTTCGTAACTGTGTAGGCATATTGATCGCTAGATTTGCGTCTCAACTGCACTGAGTATACGTTTCTTCTAGCGTATCGACCGACGTATTCCCGTCGCTCTCGGCTTTGACCGAGGTAATCGGGGTTGCGGCTCGACAGCGTCAGAATCGTGTGGCATATTGATCGCTAGATTTGCGTCTCAACTGCACTGAGTATACGTTTATTCTTGCGTCTCAACCACGGAGGGGATAAACACTGACGGAAAATTTGGATGTTTCTTCACTAGATATAAACACGCGCCGGGGTGCCGACAATGGTTTTGGACACCTCCGCCGCTTATACAAAGTATTTTCTTAGGTTGTCGGTGTTCCGGTGGCTCATCAAGGGCACGCCCCCCATGTCCGTCGGTATGTATGTGCGGCCTCATCTCTTCAACTACTTTGTAGGGTCCCTCCCAATTGGCCGTTAATTTACCATGAATATTTCCTTTGTTGGTGGCGGCCGACTTTCTTAGGACTAGATCTCCTATTTTTAAATCCCTTTTGTGGACTCTTCGATTGTAGGCTCTTTTCATCCGGTTTTGGTATCTTTGCCAAGTTGAGGCGTGCCGTGTCTCGGCTTTCTTCGACCAGGTCTAGGGAGGCTCTCGGGCCTTCCTCGTTTTCAATCCGGTTAAAGGTAGCCGTTTCAAATGTTGGCACCGTCGCTTCGATTGGCGGGGATCGCCGGAATCCGTAGACTAAGTGGAAGGGGTGTACCCGTTGCTTCTTTCTCGTGGTCCGGGACCACGGACACCGGTAGTTCATCGGCCCACCTTCCCTTAAGGTCTTCAACGTCTTTTTCAAACCGTTGAGGATTGTTTTGTTGGCGCCTCCGCTTTGCTCGTTGCTCTGTGGGTGACAGACGGAGGAGTATGCAAACTTGATGCCAAGCTCTTCTAACCAGTTCATTATCAGGTCACTCCAAAACTCTCGGCCGTGGTCAAATACCATTACTTGGGGTAATCCGAAACGGGTTATAACATTTTCCCAGATTACCTTTCTGACGGCCGCTGTGGTTTTCGCCGGTACTGCTACGGCTTCAACCCATTTGGTGAAGTAGTCAACGGCGACGATCAAGAACTTCCTTCCTCCGGAGGCCGTTGGAAATGGCCCTAGCATATCCATCCCCCACTGTGCGAAAGGGAGGGGATTAAGCACCGGTTGTAGGTCCCGGGAAGGAGCGTGTATCACCGGAGCATGCATTTGACAGTTCGTGCACTTCTTGGTTTTAGCCTTGGAATCCGCAAGCATGGTGGGCCAGAAGTAGCCGGCTCGGAGAGCTTTGTGGGCCAGCGTTCTTGCCCCCATGTGATGACCACAGATGCCTTCGTGAATTTCTGTCAAAATTAGCTCTGCGTCGGCTGGGCCGACGCATTTCAAGAGTGGTCTTATTACGGACCTTCTGTATAATTCTCCTTCAAACAACAAGTACCTGGCGGCGATCCTCTTTATCTTGGCCGAGAGATTGCGGTCCTCCGACAACTCATTTGCAAGTTTGTATTTCATTATGGGAGTCATCCACGTTGTCACGGCCTCGATGTTGCCCACCGTGCAGAGTGCGTCAGTGATGCTTTTAGCGGTCCTGATATCCACTAGCACGGTTCGGCTGATATTCTTGATGGTTGAACTGGCAAGTTTTGAGAGAGCGTCGGCCCGGTTGTTCTCAGATCTGGGAACGCATTGGATTTGGAAAGATTTCAACTTCGCTATGTCGGCTTTTACCCTTTCTAGGTACCTTACCATTCCGTCGTCCCGAGCCTCAAACTCCCCTCGATTTGGTTAGTAACCAACGGTGAGTCCGTCTTCAACACAATGTGTTCTCGCTCCGGCTGACCCTAGCTAGCTCGACTCCGGTTATCACCGCCTCGTATTCGGATTCGTTGTTCGAGGCCGAGAAGGTGAATTTCAAGGCATACTCAAACTCGTCCCGTTAGGTGATGATAAGGATGCCAGCTCCCGAGCTGTTCGTCGTGGAGGAGCCGTCGGTGTAAACCTCCCATACACCTGGTTTGGCTCTTCTTGATATGTGCATTCGGCCAGGAAATCTGCAAGTGCTTGCCCTTTTATCGAAGGCCTTGGTTTGTATCTTGAATGCCGAAGGCGAGAGTTCCACCGCCCATTTGATGAGCCTACCGGATTGTTCGAATTTTTCCAAAGCTTTCTCCAATGGCTGATCGGTTAGGACCGTCACGGGGTGTCTTGTCAAGTAGGGTTTTAACTTCCTCGCGGCAACGACGACGGCGAAAGCTCGCTTTTTCAATTAGTGGGTAATTTCTCTCGGCAACGGGCAACAGCGTATGGTGACAAAGTAGATTGGGTGTTACTTGTTTGTCCTCTTCCACGATGATCACAAAGATCGACCGTGGCCGAGGTAATCGCTATATATAGGTATAGCGTCTCCCCATTACTGGCCCGACGAGTTGGGAGAGTCGAAGATGAGCTTTCGATTGTTTGAAAGCCGTGCTCTGTTCCTCCCCCAAACAAGTCTTTGTTCCCCTTCAACACTTTGAAGAATGGGGTGCTTTTGTCGGCTGACCGAGAGATGAAGCGGGCGGGAGCCGCCATTCTCCCGGCGATCATAACCTCTTTTTCGATTTCTTGGTTCCGGCAGGTCTAGGATTGCTCGGACTTTGTCTGGATTGGCATCTATGCCTCAAGCACTGACAAGTACACCTAGGAATTTACCTGCCCGGACACCGAAGTTGCATTTCATTGGGTTGAGCTTCATCTTGTATTTCCATAGTGAACAAAATGTCTCGTGTAAATCGGCCAAGTGCTCGCTGTCAGACTTGCTTTTTACAATAGCATCGTCGACATAAGCCTCAATGTTCCGTCCTTTTTTATTTTGGAACACTTTGTCCACCACCTTGTGTACGTTGCTCGGCGTTCTTCAAACCAAACGGCATCATTTTGTACATGTATGTGCCGTTAGCGGTGATAAATGCGCATTTAGGCATGTCTTCCTCGGCCATGAATACCTGGTGATACCCTGAGAAGGCGTCCGGCAGTGCTCGGATGGTGTAGCTGCCGTGGCGTCAATTAAACTATCTATTCGAGGCAAGGGATAACAATCTTTGGGGCATGCTTTATTAAGGTTGGTAAAGTCTACACACATTCTCCATGCCCCCGATGACTTCTTCACCATTACAACATTGGCTAACCACTCAGGATAAGTACAAGGCATGATGAAACCCGCCGCTAGTAATTTATCTACTTCGGCTTTGATGGCCTCATCCTTCTCGGCCGAGGAGTTCCTCATTCTCTGCTTGATGGGCGGCGGTGGAGAGTACGTTCAACTTGTGAACAATTACCTCCCGGCTCACGCCTGGCATCTCGGCCGCCGAGTAGGCGAAAACATCTTTATTCTTCCTCGGCAGTCTAGGAGGTCGGCTCAATTTTGGTTCCCGAGGTTGACACCGCGATTCTGATGCGGCCCGATCAATCTCTACCTCCTCGGTCTCTGCTCCTTCGACCATGCCGATTGTCCGGTCGTTTCGGATCCGGGGTGTCTTGTATCCGGAAGGATCTTAATTTTGAAGCGCCAGCTCTCACCCTCTCTAGATACTTTATCGTCCCGTAGTCCCGAGCCTCGTACTCTCCTCGATCGGTTGGCCACTAAGAGTGAATCTGTTTTCACCATGACACGCTCCGCCCCGGCGGCTTTAGCTAGCTCAACTCCGGTTATCACCGCCTCGTACTTGGATTCATTGTTTGGGGCCAATGAGGTAAGCTTCAAGGCGTGCTCAAACACGTCTCCGTTTGGGCTGATAATAACGATGCCGGCCTTCGAGCTATTCGTCGTGGAAGGGCCGTTAGTGTGAACCTCCCATACGCCAGGATCCTCCTCGTTCTTCGAGACGAGTTTATGCGCTTCCCCCCGGTCCGAGACATACATTAATGTCAGGGCCCGGATGGACATCACAGCGTCGGCTTCGCTCAAAGTGACCCGGCCTATGAGGACGTTGTAGGCAGACGAGCCGTCAATAACCACGAACTCGGACATAACATTCTTGGCCGCACTTCCCTCGCCGAACATTACTGGCAGCTTGATTGATCCCAGGGGTACCAGGCCGGCCCCAGAAAAACTGCACAACGGTTTGGTGTAGGGGCTCAAGTCTTCAACTTTCGGACCGAGGCCGAGGGAAACATTCTCTGTACATAATGTTTATGTAGGCGCCCGTGTCAATCAGGCATCTCTTCACCAAGTGGTTGGCTACATCCAGGTGGACCACAAGTGGGTCGCTGTGAGGAGCGATGACACCCTCGTAATCTTTCTTCCCAATGGTCATATCGGGGATGTTGGAAGCGGGGGTTGCTGTGTTGGGCACAAAGTTGATGGCCTGATGTAGTTCATTCAGGTGCCGTTTGTGCCCATGAGCGGACCCACCGTTCTCGTTGTCCCTGATGACGAAATTGACTACTCCTACTCGCTCAGAAACGGATTTCTTATTTGACCTGCCGGCATCTGTTTTTTGGCCTCCGGCGACGTATTTGCCGAGACTTCCCGTTCGGATTAGATCTTCAATGGCGTTTTTCAAATGCCTGGCGATCGTTGTTAAGTGGCGGCGTGGCCGTGGTATTCACGATCGGCTCGTGTCACCGTCACTCCTCGCCCTAGGGGCCTTTCCCACTTTTGACCTTCGTTTTGCTCGGGCGAAGACCTCGGCGCGGATACGACCGGAGGGGTGTGATTATTGTACTACTTCCGGTAGTATGGTGCCGAACTCCCCCCGGCGCCCGCCGAGTTCTGTTTCCTGGCAGTCTGGCCAGACCGTGACCTATTATTGTCACGGCGTTCTTCATTCGGGTTGTTCTCCCGATGGCTCTTCTTCTCGAGTGGTCGGCCTCGCCGGGCCTACCCGGGTTTTGTGGTAGTCCTCCACTTTAATGGCTTGATCGGCCATTTTAAAGCGGCGTCAAAGGTCGGGCCGCCGCATTTGATGAGCTCGTTTTTTAGGTCTCCCCTTGGGAGGCCTTTCATCAGCGCGAAGGCTGCCAGTTCGCTGTTCAGCTCACGAATTTGCTGAACCTTGGCGTGGAACCTCTTCACATAATTTCGGAGAGACTCGCCTCCCTCCTGTCTGATAGTCAGGAGGTCCGATGTCTCCACGGCCCTCCTCTTGTTGCGGAATACTTTGGGCTAGGAACGCGTCCTTTGGTCGGCGTAACGATTATCCGACCCGTCGGGTAGCCCCTTGTACCATCTCTGTGCCATCCCATGCAGTGTCGTTGGGAAGATTCGGCACCAAACCTCATCGGGTTGCTCCCATACTGACATGTGAGACTCGTAAGCCTCGACGTGGTCGGTCGGGTCTCCTTCCCCTTTGTATGCTATAGGTGGTAACTTCAGCTTAGTCGGCACCGGGTATCTCTAAGACGTGGCGCCGAGGGGTGTCGACCACATGTCGGACGACACGCGGCGATCGGCTCCTCGCATTCCTAGTCCGGCTTCCCTCCTCGTAACGAGAAGGACTTCTCCTCCGACTCGGTGAGTCGGGCTTCTTCTCCAACTCGACGAGTTGGGCTTCTTCGCTCCTCCGGGTGTGCCTCGTTCGTGCTTGCGGCGACGCATCTTCTCACGAGTGCGAGAAGGACTTAGGTCTACCACGACCACTTTGGGCTCCTCCGGTGTCTTGACAGGGTCAGCTTCTCCTAATGCTCCGTTCAAGTTTCTTGGGGTCACGTTTCGGGCCCTGGCCTCCTGGACGGTTTCCGCCGCTCTTGTCGGCATGACAGTGTGAGCCGGCGTACTCCCAATTAGGTCCAGGAGCATCTTTAGTTTTGCTGCGTCAACCACATGCCCCATGATGGTGACCTGGTCGGCAGGCAGCGGAGTGTCTGGTATTATTGGCATCCCGTACTCCGGTTGAATCACTTGACCGGCGGAGGGTTGCACAACTCCAGATTTGTGGACGGTATCATCTTGGTAGAATTCGGTTTCGTCAGTCACGAATGCCTCTTGTTGTTTCGACATCTTCTTGGCTTTTGGGGTGGGTTTTTTGTGTGTATATTTTTGTTTGGGAATGAATGTGACTAGCTTCTAGTGTCTTTTCCCCACAGACGGCGCCAATTGTTCCGGGTGTAATTCCAGAGCAAGTATTGTTACCACCCGTGGCTTGTAGAATGATGTCTTGAGCTGGATCCCTCGTCTCTATCGTTCCTCTCGGTCTCTCCTGCAACAATGAACGAACTGAGGGCTTGGCTTTGTGCCAAGCGTACTCACTCCGACGCTCAAGTCAGTAAACTTAGAGGGATAAGTTGTTATTACTTGGCCAAGGATGTATTATAGGGAGATAAGGAAGATATTACCAGTTGAATAGTGATTCTTAGGTTAATTTATCGATCCTTTCCTCAATGAAGGTTGAGGAGTATTTATAGACTTTCACCTTTTGTCACGTAGTGGCCAAGTGGCCAAGTGGCTAGCAGGTGGAAAGACCGTTCTACCCTCGGCCGATGGACCCATGGCAGGCCGGCCGAGGGTCTTGGATATGAGTACGCGGATATGTATCCCGGTGGCTAGTTGCTGGCTAGCCGAGACCCAGGTGACAGTAGATGGGTTGCATCGGCTAGACTATCTAAGTCGTTGACTTTCTTTGTGGATATCCTTGACCTTGCTCAATATGTTGACTTGGTCAGCGGTGCAGAATATGCCCCATCATATATATATATATATATATATATATATATATATATATATATATATATATATATATATATATATATATATATATATATATATATATATATATATATATATATATATATATATATATATATATATATATATGTTGGAATAAAGTAAAGTTTATGATGATGGCTTACTGAGATAAGTTTGGTGCACCTGGTCCAAAAGTAGTCAAACCGAGTATCTTTCTCAAGCCTGATAAAAACAAGTTATTATTTATTAACTATATATATATGCATGCACGGTAATAAGTAAGTCCTAATTAAGATGGAGTGGATATATAGGAATTTGGTGTAATAATAATAATAATAATAATAACCTGGCAAAGAGGGCGCTGACACGGCGTAGTCGCCATAACCTGAGCATGTTAAGAGCTTTAAAACCAAGACCACCGTTGTGCTTTGTAAACACAAGGTTTGAAAGATCAAGGGTGCTTTGTTGAATGTACATCAAAGATAAACCAGACTTGACAGTACACAGAATTCATCATAACACCCCATTCCTGTCATTTTGAATCATTAATGTATGTATGTATGTATGTATGTATGTATGGTGGGTGCTCTTTCAAGTTTGAACCCACGTGCTAGGACGTAAATTGTTTAGTAGCTACAATGTTTTGATCATGGTATTAAATTAATGTCGAGATCTATATTTTTTGACACAATGAGGGTGAACACCTCGAACAAATTGAGGCTCAAGTTTCACATAATAAGGGCCAAGTTTCACAAAATAGGAAAAATAAACTTCATGCAACCCATTTATGACCAAGTTTCACAAAACAAGCTTTAGGATTCACAAAACAGACTCTAGGATTCACAAAATAAGAACAAGAGCAAAATAGGTGATTTCAACCAATTTATGACCAAGTTTCACAATATTACCTTCTAATTTCACAAAAGAAGCCGTAGGATTCATAAAACAAGGTCTAGGCTTCACAAAATAAGAACAAGAGCAAAATAGATAATTTCAACCATTTATGACCACGTTTCACAATATTATTTTTTGGTTTCACAATATAAGCTCTAAGATTAACAAAACAAGGTCTAGACTCACAATATAAGCTCTAAGATTCACAAAATAAGGTCTAAGATTCACAAAACAGGCTCTAAGATTCACAAAATAAGAACAAAAGCAAAATAAGTGATTTCAACCAATTTATGACCAAGTTTCACAATATTACCTTCTAATTTCACAAAATAAGCCGTAGGATTCACAAAACAGGCTCTAGGATTCACAAAATAAGAACAAGAGCAAAATAGATAGTTTCAACCATTTATGACCACGTTTCACAATATTATCTTTTGGTTTCACAATATAAGCTCTAAGATTCACAAAACAAGGTCTGGGCTTCACAAAATAAGGAGAGCAAAATAGATAATTTCAACCATTTATGACCACGTTTCACAATATTACCTTTTAGTTTCACAATATAAGCTCTAAGATTCACAAAACAAGGTCTAAGATTCACAAAACAGGCTCTAGGATTCACAAAATAAGAACAAGGGCAAAATAGGTGATTTCAACCAATTATGACCAAGTTTCACAATATTACCTTCTAATTTCACAAAACAAGCCGTAGGATTCACAAAACAGGCTCTAGGATTCACAAAATAAGAACAATAGCAAAATAGATAATTTCAACCATTTATGACCACGTTTCACAATAGTGTCTAAGTTTCACAAAGTAATATGTAGGATTTACAAAAAAACGGGTGTAGAATTCACAATTTGTGAATCCTACATCTTTGTATTAAGGCAAAAATTCAGACCCTTGTTCAAAGTAACGACTTCACACATTTAAGTCTAGGTTTCACGAAATCATCTTCCAGTTTCACAAATTAAGGTCTAAGATTCACAAAATAAGGTCTAAGTTTCACAAATTAATCGTGTACGCTTCACAAAATAAGAAATTAAAAACTTCGTAAGTAAACAATTGCACACATTTAAGTCCAAGTTTCAAGAAAACACCTTCCAGTTTCACAAATTAAGGTGTAGGATTCACAAAATAGGAAACAAAAAAAACTTCGTAAGTAAACGAGATTTCACACACATTAAGGTCCAAGTTTCATTAAAAATGACCTTCAAGGTTCACACAATTGCGTAAAATCCTGGACAATAGGTCTTAGGTTCGATTCCCCGACCCCCCCTATTGTAATGCGATTAAGTGCGCGCTTCGTTGAACCAAAAAAAAAAAAACAATTGCGTAAAATCCTTCGCTAAACAAAATCAACTGACCAAATGCTTAAGTTTACAACCAAAAAAAATCAACGTAGAAAAGAATAAAACATATTTAAAACTTGCGTGTCTTCGATCGTCATCATCCTCACACGTACATCATTCTCTATTCTCTACTTCTTCCACTTCTTCCTCTTCTTCCGATGTATCCCCTGTGAAGAGTTAAACCTTAAATTAGATACTTTTTTGGAAAAATTATAATTTCTACGAATATACATAATTACTATTAAAAAGGGGCATAAAGAATGAGACTGCTATGTGAAAATTCACGTAGTTTCGGAATATTATCTTCTAGTTTCACAAAATAAGCTCTAGGATTCACAAAACAATGTCTGAGATTCACAAAATAAGAAAAAGAGCAATTAGGTGATTTCAACCACTTATGACCAAGTTTCGGAATATTGTCTTCTAGGTTCACAAAACTAGTTCTAAGATTCACAAAACAAGGTTTGAGATTCACAAAAAAGAGCAAAATACATAATTTCAACCATTTATGAATAATTTTTACAATATTGCCTTCTAGTATCACTAAACAAGCTGTAAAATTCACAAAATAAGGCCTATGATTCACAAAATAAGAAAATGAGCAAAATAGGTGATTTAAACCACTTATGACCAAGTTTCAGAATATTATCTTCTAGGTTCACAAAATAAGCTCTGAGATTCACAAAATAAGGTCTAGGATTCACAAAATAAGGAAAAGAGCAAAATAGGTGATTTCAACCATTTACGACCAAGTTTCAGAATATTAACTTACAGGTTCACAAAACAAGCTCTAAGATTCACAAAACAAGGTCTGAGATTCACAAAAAAAAAAAAAAAATAGGTAATTTCAACCACTTGTGAAGAATTTTTACAATTTTGGCTTCCAGTTTCACAAAACAAGCTGTAAAATTCACAAAATAAGGCCTAAGATTCACAAAATAAGAAAAAGAGCAAAATAAGATTCGTATCTAGTACTTCATGAATTTCTGATTGAATCATGTAATTGCCGACAAAAGAGTTATCTTCTAGGTTCACAAAATAAGTTCTGAGATTCACAAAATAAGGTCTAAGATTCACAAAATAAGGAAAAAAGCAAAATGGGTGATTTCAACCATTTACGACCAAGTTTCAGAATATTAACTTACAGGTTCACAAGACAAGCTCTAAGATTCACAAAACAAGGTCTGAGATTCAAAAAAAAAAAAAAAAAAAGCAAAATAGGTAATTTCAACTACTTGCAATGTAAAACCTCTCGCCAATTAGGGGGTTATTCGAACAAAACATTATTCTCCCATCCTTCATCAGCAAAAATTCAATCAAAAAAGAGAACCATCTGTTTTCTGCCTAAGTCTATCTATTTGTGAATTCACTCACCTCCTCCACCCTTTCTCTTCCACCTACATGGTTGTGTCCCGATCGACCCTCTTTTTTCTTCCTCTACCATTACATTTTTCTGCCCTTTAAAACGAACTTGGGCAGGAACAAAGTAGTCAACCTTTAAATATATATCTTTTACTTGAGGCTGACAAATTGGACAAATCAAAGTTGATAACAGCAGGCCAATGGTTGTTGATTCTAATGAAACAAAAGCAAATATGAAGAGCAACAGTAAAGGTAATCAAACACCCCAAATAATAACGACGACAACACACAATTTCACAGTAAACCTCCATTCCCTGAACACAGAGTATTTATTACACAAAATAAAGCTAAAGATACCAACTTTATTTGGCAAATTCCACCAACCAATCCAATTCCAAACAAAATTTCATACCCTCATAACAACAAATCAATGATTGATTCAAAGAGGAATATAACGCTTGATAGCCTGTTTCGCCCCGACAATCATTCCAACCATGATCCCACCAGCAGCACCAGCAATAGCAGCAACTTTTGGGCCAAATGAAAAAAAACAAGTTCTAAGATTCACAAAACAAGGTCTGAAATTCATAATTTCGTCAAAATTCCTAATTTCGTCAATTGAATTACTTATTTCAGACGGGAATCAATGATTCATATAGCAAAAATGAAGACAGTCATTTATAATACAATAACAATCCACAAAATCAAACTAATTCGAGAGAAAAATCAAACGATTATCAGCGAGTTATCAACAATTAGCAGCAAATTGCTTATTTCAGGCGGAAATCAACTAAAAACCTGGAATTTAACCTGGAAATTAATCAAAAAATTATGAAATTACCTGGAAATTAATCAAAATCTTCTTCGAAAATTGCTTTAAATCGCGTTCTCAGTATGTCGCTTACGATGAAATCTACGAACAATTTTGCCGGAAATCGCTGCAATTGATGTTGCTGATTGGATTTTTGGAAACGAGATTTTGAAAATCACTGCAACGTTGTGTGTTATATTTTTTAGAGAGAGAGTAAAGTATTTGTGCTCTTAATTGTCTATTTTAGATAGAGAAAATATTTGGGTCAAATGAAAAGTTAAGAATGACCCCAAATATCCAGCCCAATGAACATTGATAATCAGTCCATGTTAATCAGTCCGCCCAAGTTTAAGGAATTTGGTGAGGCCGTCCGCCTCGCCATAATTAACGGCCTCACCGGATCCGGCCTCTATATATATATAGAGGCAATATCCGGTGAGTCCACCTATATATTTGAGTCCATGAGTCCATAACACAATATCACGCACTATACAAAACAATATCACGATTTTTTTTTTTCCGAAATTTTTTTTTCGAATTTTTTTTTTCAATTTTTTTTTTCGAAATTTTTTTTTTCAAATTTTTTTTTTCGAATTTTTTTTTCAATTTTTTTTTTCGAATTTTTTTTCAAAATTTTTTTTTCGAAATTTTTTTTTTCAAATATTTGTTCCGAAAAAGTTTTTTTTTTTTTTTTTTTTTTTAAGTTTTGATATTGTTTAGTATAACGTGTGATATTGTATTACAAAATAATATCACGTTTTTTTTTTTTCAATTTTTTTTTTCGAAAAAGTTTTTTTTTAAAAAAAAAAAATTTTAATGTATGCTGTGATATTGTTTAGTATAACGTGTGATATTGTATTACAAAACAATATCACGATTTTTTTTTCGAATTTTTTTTTCAAAAACTTTTTTTTTCAGTTGTGATATTGTTTAGTATAACGTGTGAAACTGTAAACTGTGATATTGTGTAGTATAACGTGTGATATTGTATCATGGACTCACGGACTCAAAAAGATAGGGTGGACTCATGTGATCCTAATTATATATATATATATATATATATATATATATATATATATATATATATATATATATATATATATATATATATATATATATATATATATATATATATATATATATAGTGGAGTTCTAATGAGTCCATCACTCTCATTGAGTCCCCAAGTCCTTCTAAGGGTCATTGGATGGACTCAACGGATGGTTGAGATGAAATTGATTAAGGGCTATTAAAAAGAAGGACTCAATGGATGGTTGAGATGAAATTGATTAAGGGCTATTAAAAAGAAAAGGAAAAAAATGTGGATGGTTGGATTGAGATGGATGGTTGAGATTGAAAATAAAAATAAATAATTATCACTAATCAAATTTCTATACACTAATTAAATGTTCTTTCTCTCTCTAGCCCCTAATTAATCAGTTTTGATTTTCAGATTTCATGAGTGTAAATGTAATGTTGTATGAGTTTTACAAGTATAACTCTAACATTTTACGAGTATAACTTTGAAGTTTTTTTAGTGTAATTTTTATTTTTTTATGACGGAAAATTTAAATTTATATAATTTTAACATTTTACGAGTGTAACTTTGATGTTTTACGAGTGTAAATGTAATATTTTAAGAGTGTAATTTTGAATTTTTTGTGACGGAAAATTTGAATTTATATAATTTTAACATTTTACGAGTGTAACTTTGATGTTTTACGAGTGTAAATTTAATATTTTAAGAGTGTAATTTTGAATTTTTTGTGACGGAAAATTTGAATTTATATAATTTTAACATTTTACGAGTGTAACTTTGATGTTTTACGAGTGTAAATTTAATATTTTAAGAGTGTAATTTTGAATTTTTTGTGACGGAAAATTTGAATTTATATAATTTTAACATTTTACGAGTGTAACTTTGATGTTTTACGAGTGTAAATGTAATATTTTAAGAGTGTAAATTTGATTTTTTTTACGGAAATTTTGAATTTATATAATTTTAACATTTTACGAGTGTAAATTTGATGTTTTACGAGTGTAAATCTAATATTTTAAGAGTGTAAATTTGATTTCTTGTGATGGAATTTTTGAATTTTTATAATTTTAACATTTAACGAGAGTAAATTTGATGTTTTACGAGTGTAAATGTAATATTTTAAGATGGTAAATTTGATTTTTTTTTACGGAAATTTTGAATTTATATAATTTTAACATTTTACGAGTGTAAATTTGATGTTTTACGAGTGTAAATCTAATACTTTAAGAGTGTAAATTTGATTTTTTGTGGCGGAAATTTTGAATTTTTATAATTTTAACATTTAACGAGTGTAAATTTGATATTTTACGAGTGTAAATGTAATATTTTAAGAGTGTAAATTTAATTTTTTTATCCTTTAAGTGTAACTTTTGTCCTTTAAGAGTGCAACTTTTGTCCTTTAAGAGTGTAACTGTAGTCCGACTAGCGACAAACACCACCACCGTCCTCCTCCACCAACTCATACCCACAAAAAAAGATCTATAGCAGATCTGAAAAAAAAAACAAAAAAAATGAGATATTTGACGAGTCTGTAAGGAAATACGAGTGTAACTGTAAAAAAAAATACGAGTGTAAATGTAAAGAAATACGAGTGTAACTGTAAAAAAATACGAGTGTAAATGTAAAGAAATACAAGTGTAACTATAAAGAAATATGAGTGTAAATTTAAAGAAATATGAGTGTAAATTTAAAGAAATACGAGTGTAACTGTAAAGAAATACGAGTGTAAATTTAAAGAAATATGAGTGTAAATCTAATAAATATGAGTGTAAATTTAAAGAAAGACGAGATCTGAAAAATGAAAAAGAAACCCAACAAAACCAGATCTAAAACATAAATCTGAAAAAAATATATAACAAGACGATTTTTTATTAGACGAGATTTGAAAAATTATAAAACAAGATGATATTTGAAAAAAAAGACGAGATTTAATGAAAAATTGAAAACAACAAACTACAATCTGAAAAAAAAAAATAATAAAAACGAAATATAAAATGTAAAAAAAAAAACGAAAAAAAAAACAAAATTTGAGAGAAAAAAAGACAAAATCTTAAAATTCAATCAACTGAATAAAAAAACAAAAACTATGAAAAACAAAAAAAAAATGGAAAAAGAGAAAGGCAGGGAGAAGAGGCCGTGGTTGTCGGTCGTTGGTTGTCGGCGAGGGTGCGGCTGGGCTGGAGCGTGGTGTGTGGCGGGGCTGGAGCAGATCTGGGGTTGTTGTTGTAGGGGGTGTCGGGTTGCAGATCTGGTTGGAGGGAGGAGTCGGGTGAGGGACGTCGGTTCGAGAGTCGGGTGAGGGAGGGAGGGCGTTTGTTGTCGGCGGCTTGGATCTGGACAAAAAGGGAGAAAGGGAGGGAGTTGGTCGGTCGGTTGGTGTCGGGTAGTGGTGGTACGCGGTGGTCGTTCGTGTGTCGGGGGTGAGGATGAGAGGAGTCGGGTGAGGACTTAGTGGTGGTGCGTGGTGGCGGACATGAGGGAGGAGTTGGGTGAGGGACGTCCGGGTAGGTGGGGTGGTGGTGGGGGTGAGGATGAGAGGAGGGATTTATTTTTTGGATTTTTTGATTTTTTGGGTTTTTAGAGAGATGGAGAATGATATTTGTGTGATAGGAGAGAGAAGTGAATGGAAAAAGAAGGCTTATATAGTGAAATTAGGGGTTTGATTAGTGATGGTAGTGAGGGAAAGTGATTATTTAGCATCAATCCCCTCCTTTTAGCATTAATCCCCTCCTTTTCTCCTTCAATCTCAGCCTTTCATCTCATATTTTCAATGGCCCTAAAGAGGACTTATGGACTCAAGGAATTTGGGTGGACTCATTAGATCTCATTTATATATATATATATATATATATATATATATATATATATATATATATATATATATATATATATATATATATATATATATATATATATATTAGAGGCGGGATCTCGTGAGTTTGGTTCTTATGGTGAGTTGTGAGTTTGGAAAATCTAGACCATTAAATTATATTAGAGATCAATGGTTCAGATCTCATCACTCGCCCATATATATACTGCTCCCCCATTCTCATCATGTCATTTAGTTACTGACGACAAGTTAAAAAAGCCTCTGCGTTTTAGCATCTCTCTTTCCCTCAAGTCAAAATTTTCCGATTATTAAACCCTAATCCCCAAATTCAGGAACCAATTTTCACTCTCCCCCTCTTCGATTCGAAATATCAATGAGCTAATCAATGACGGCAGAAATAACGTTACCATCTCTACTTGAACAAGATTCCAAGCTTCTAATTCCCCCATAGATCAGATTTAATTGTTTTTGTAGTTACAATTGCTGGAGTAGAATTCATGGTTTTTGTACTTAATAGTTAATTTAGAAGACTAATTATAGTTAATTTATTGTTAATTAATGATAAATCAGGAGAGTATTAGAAAAGGATGTCAATTGCTGTAATAAAAATGCGACGAACTGATCGCAAAGATAGGGTTGTTCTCCTCAAATGCAACTGTCAATTGTTGTGCGTAGCTTCCGGAGAGTATTAGCACGGAGGTACTGCTTATGGGTGTGAGAGACCGAGTTTGAAGTGGACACGTCGTGGATGGTTGTATGACTTCTGCTGCGAATCCGAGCTCGGGGTGTTGACATGGTGCGACGGTCTAGAGTTGCCTGGTCACGCGCGTGTCTTCTTGGTGTCGGGTGAAAAGCATGGCAGCCCTGAGCTGCTCAATTGGTGATAGGTGGTGTGAAATTGGGTGGTTTGCGGTAGGAAGGCAGGTTGATTGAGAGAAGATGAAGGTTTGTGTTGGTGGGTTGATTGTTCATTGTTGAAGGAGACGAATAGAGCTTTGTTAATCAGACGTTGTGGAGCCTCAACTTCATGGCCATGACTAGTCATGATTTCCCAGGGGACAATTTCACCGAGTAAATTCAGTACATGGGGGCACACTGGTACCTATCACTTTCAGCTTCCTATGTTGGCCATTGTTGATATTTTGGTTTGTTGTTAAACTCCAGGCATTTTTTCAAGAGTTGGGAGTGAGCATAATTTCTTATGATAGGCCAGGATATGGAGACAGCGATCCTGATCCAAAGAGAACACTAAAAAGCATGTGTATGGACATTCAAGAGCTTGCTGATCAGTTATAGCTTGGCCAACAATTTTATTTGTCCGGATTTTCCTTGGGTGGTCAGATTGTTTTGGGCGCTCTAAAATACATTCCGCATAGGTATATTCTCTTTTTAGAATAATAAGCCGACTCTAATGTTGATTTCTCAACTTCATAGCCATGACGAGTCATTGTTGCTTCATAAATATGAGCATACCTTCAGTTAGACTATTCTTTGGTGGAGATGGAGATTCATGGAGCAAAAAATATAATATTCCAGGAAAATTTTACCGTTGTGTTTTTGTTGCCCCTTTAACGGAAAGGTCCCGTCGTTTACTGTTTATGGACTGCTATTTAGGCGCTTATAATCTCATCTGGTACGATCCACAGGATGACACAACTGAAGCATTTGAACTAAAAACATACCCATGGGATAGTAGACTCTAGCTTTGTATTACAAGCCTCGTTTCTATACCAGGGAGGTCTTTCAACCCTGGAACAACTTTTATTCTCTAGTCCCTCACTTTTACTTAACCATGTAACCAGACATGATTGCTAATAGCCTAATATAGAGTCCGACTGTCCGAGTGATCTATTAACAGAATGTTTTTGTGTGTGCATTGCTTATTTAAGATATTACTTTTGTCAGGCCATCAGTTGTACACTAGCTGCTCTTGAATTGCGATGTTTGACAACTTGTTGGCTATTTCTTTTTAGCTTCCCTGTAAATACGACTCACTTGCATTTTTCAGCTGTTATTTCTTAGATATGCTTGGCATTGAGTAATCATATAGAAGTCAGTATTGCCGGGTTAGGCAGGTTGTCTTAAATTACTTCTAAATCTGTTTCAGAGAGTATATGCTCTATGCCAAGGTCAAAAGCCATTTGGAGTCTTTTGAACACGCGTATTGCTCTACCTGAGTAGCAGTCAAGCTATAATTGCCTTCTTTATTAAAAAAAAAAATAACCCAGATGAGGTTGGAACAACTATTGTGGGGAAATAATGACTTCTTTATTAAAAAAATTAGCATAATGAGAAAATTAGAGAAACATGAGAATAACATCACAATAACAGTACAATAACATCAGAGTACTACCACAATAACATAAGAATAACACTACAATTACACCAAAATAACACTACAATAACAGCACAACAACACAGGAAAAAAAAAAGTAAAAAAATCAAAGCAGTAAAAAAAAATCAAAGTCGTAACAGCACAATAACATGTGGTAAAAAAAGGTTAAAAAAATCAAAAGTATTAAGAAAAATCAAAGTGACACCGGAATAACATCACAATAATAAAGAGAATAACAAATAGAATAACAAAGACAATAATACGTGGTAAAAAAAGAAAAAAAATCAAAGTCGTAAAAAAATCAAAGTAATAAAGAATAACATCACAATAACAAATGGAATAATAATATGTGGTAAAAAAAAAAAGAGAAAAAAATCAAAGTCGTTAAAAAATCAAAGTGGCACCTAATAATATCACAATAACACCGGAATAACAAAGACAATAACATGCGTAAAAAAAGTAAAAACTCAAAGTAGTAAAAAAATAAAAAAAAAAAATCAAAGTGACACCTAATAACATCACAATAACAATGAGAATAACGGTAATAACGGCGCAATAACACGTGGTAAAAAAAAAAAAAATCAAAGTCGTAAAAAAATCAAAGTAATAATGAATAACATCACAATAATAAATAATACCAATAACATGTGGTAAAAAAAAAAGGAACAAAAATCAAAGTCATTAAAAAAAATCAAAGTAAAAAAAGCACAATAACAACATAATAACACGAGGTAAAAAAAAATAAGAGTAAAAAAAATTTCAAGTAAAAAAAATCCGGTACAAAAAGAAAAAGAAAAAAAGGTAACATAATGAGTAAATTAAAGAAAAACATAAGAGAAAACAAAAATCAAAGTGGTAAAAAAAAGCATAATAACACGAGGTAAAAAAAAAAGAGAGAAAAAATTAAAGTAAAAAAAAAAAAAGTAACATTAGAAAAAAGAGAAAATAAGTAAATGACAATGGTTTTATATGACATGTAAGATTTGATCTTGGCCACTCATCTTTAATATAATCTAGTGGCTGAGATTCCTCCAACTCACAACTCACCATAAGAACCAAAATCACCAAATCCAATCTCTCTCTCTCTCTCTCTCTCTCTCTATATATATATATATATATATATATATATATATATATATAGGCGGGATCCCGTACGAACTAAAGTACGGTGCGAACCGTACGAACCAACTTAAAAACACAATTTCAAAAGACAAAAGTCAACCCCAGCTTGTCTTTCTGACGCCCTTTATCCATCAGACATTCACAAACCACCTTCCCTCTCCCTAATCTACCACCACCACCGCCACTGGTGGCAGAAGCCCAGACGACCGCCGGAGTCGGCTCTCTCCTACGCCGGCGACGCAGACCACGCCAATTAGCTATCCTCCTCTCCGTCGCTTCCTTCGTCGGTGACCTCGTATGTATATGCCGACAACGGTGATGAAGACCTCTTTTTGGCTTTAAATTTCCCGACTAAATCGTCTGTATAGTTAGTTTTATGAAATTTTACTTCCTTTTTTTTTGTAGATCTAGCACTTAGAAGAACTTTCGAATAATGGTGACGCGGTGGTTTAGTGGTTTCCGGTGGGTCTGTGCCGAGGTCGCGGGATAGTTATTATGGGGAAATCAGTGGTTTGGGGATTTCCGGTGGGTGTGATAGATGTTCCTGGTCTTGTGAATTTTGGTCGTACTACAAATGGCAACATTGGGGTGGTGGTTCGTGAAGGTTTTGAGTGTGGATGACGGTAGCCGACTTCTTACAAGGTGCCTTGAGGGTGGTCAAGGATGTCGTCGGCGTTGTCTAGGGTTGTATTGTAGACGACTAGCTTGGTTGCACATTCGAATCCATGACAGGCAAATTGGTTCTAAATCTGACCGTAGACATTTTACAATAAATTTGTGGAACGCCGCCTTACTAAAACTGAAATCAGAAAATATTGCACCGAATTCAATTCTAACAAATACCCAATTCACATATGATCATAACTAATAAAAAACCATACTTAAATATAAAAAAGATGGCATCTTTACCAAGTGGGTAGATCTGAAATGTGATCAGTTAGGCTGAAGAACACAATTTGGGTTATATTCTGGCAAAAAGTTGAAACGTATAGCATCAGTTGGACAAAATTGGTAGATGTGTTTATAAAGAAAGATTACAAAAATAAACTCTGTGAACAAAATGACAGAAACAGAAATCATTCAAGCATTAACTCACCAATGAATGAAGAGATGACACAAAATTATAATGGTGAGGTTACGACATTTTTTGGGTTTTTTGTTGTGTGATTTGGGGAACTTTTCAGGGTGGTATATATCTATCAACTTAAATGAGTATATCTAGTTAGCTAAATGTATGTGATGGGGCATATTCTACACCGATGACCAAGTCAACACATTGAGCAAGGTCAAGGGTATTCACAGCAAAGTCAACGACTTAGAGATCTAATAGCGGTGAAGCCCATCGGCTGTCACTGGTCTCGGCCGGATTAACCGGCGGTAGGGACACAACCCGCGTACTCATATCCAAGACCCTCGGCGAGCCCGCCACAGTCCATCGGGAGGGTATAACGATCTTTTCACCGATAGCCACTTGGCCACTACGTGACAAAAGGTAAAAGCCATAAATACTCCTCAACCTTCATCGAGAAAGGATCCACAAATCGACCTAATAACCACCGCTCATCCTGTAAATATCTCGCTTATCTCTCTACAATACACTCTTAGCCAAGTTACAACAACTTCTCTCTAAGTTTACCGACTTGAGCGTCGGAGTGAGTACGCTCGGCCAAAGCCGAGCCCTCGCTTGTTCATCGTTTCAGGAGACCGCAAGGAGGATTCAAGCAAGGACATCATTCTACTAGCTACGAGTGGTAACAAACACCTGCTCTGGAATTACACCCGGAACAATTGGCGCCGTCTGTGGGGAAACAAACTAGAAGCTAGTCACATTCATTCCCAAACAACAAAAACAAAAACACAAAAAACCCACCCAAAAAGCTAAGATGTCGAAACAACAAGAAATAGTCGCAACCGACGAAGCCACATTCTACCAAGATGATACATTTCATCATTCTCGAGTAGTACAACCCTCCACCTATGAGTAGTCCAACCGAATTCGAATGCCGATAATACCGGACACACCGCCGTCCGCCAACCAGGTCACCATCATGGGACGGGTGGTTGACGTAGCAAAATCGAAGACACTCCCGGACCTAATGGGAGTACACCGGCCACATAGGCACGCCGACACGAGCGGCGGAAGCCGTCCCAGAGGCCAGGCCTGAACGTGACTCCAAGAAACTTGAACGAGCACCGGGGAAGCAGACCCTACCAAGACGCCGGAGGAGCCCAAAGTGGTCGTGGTAAACGTAAGTCCTTCTCGTACTCGAGAGAGGACATCGCCGCCGCAACACCGACGAGGCACACCCCGGGGAACTAGCCAATGGCCCGACTCAGAGAGCCGAGAAGAAGCCCGAGCCGGAGAAGAAGTCCTTCCCGCTACGAGGAGAGAAGCCGGACTAGGAACGCGAGGAGTCGGTCGCCGCGTGTCATCCGACACGTGGTCAAACAAACCCCTCGGTGATTATGTCCTGACACCGCCGTGCCAACCAAGTCCGAAGTTGCCGGCGTTCACATATAAAGGAGACAATGACGACCCGACCGACCACGCCGAGGCTTTCGAGTCTTACATGTCGGTATGGGAGCAGCTGATGAGGTCTGTGCCGAGTCTTCCCAACGACTCGCATGGGATGGCTCAAAACCGGTACAAGGGGCTTCCGACGGTTCGGTATCTTGTTTCGCCGACCTAAAGGACGCCTTCTTAGCCCAAGACTCTTGCAACAAAAGGACGGTCGTGGAGACGTCGGACCTCCCGACTATCAAGCGGGAGGAGGGCGAGTCTCTACGAAGCTATATGAAGAGGTTCGACGGCAAGGTCCAAAGGCAGATTCGAGAAGTCAACCCCGAACTTGCGGCTTTCGCACTGATGAAGGGCCTCCCAAAGGGAAACTTAAAAGACGAGCTCATCAAGCACGGGGGTTTGGGCCTGGACGCCGCCAGGAAGATGACCGATCAGGCCATCAAGGTAGAAGATTACCACAAGACCTGGGTAGGCCCCAGCGACGACAATAAGTCACGGTCCGACAAGTCCGCCGGGAAATGAACTCGGCGGGCGCGGGGAGTTCGGCACCTCACTACCGAAAGCGATTGACGATCACACCCCCGGTTGTATCCGCCGCAAGTCTTCGCTCCGAGCAAAAGCGAAGGTCAGAAGTGGGAAAGGCCCCCTAAGCCAAGGGGCGACGGATACACAAGCCAATATTGCGAGTACCACGGCTACACCGGCCACTTAACAAACGATTGCCGACATCTGAAAAATGCCATTGAGGAACTGATCCGGAAGGGAAGCCTAGGCAAATATATTGCCGGAGGCCGAAGAGCAGATGCCGGCGGATCAAATAAAAAACCCGTCTTAGAACAGAAAGGAGTAATTAATGTCGTCATCAGGGGCAACGAGGGCGGCGAGTCCACTCGTGGATACAAACGGCACCTGAATGAGCTATATCAAGCCATCAACTTTGTGCCCAACTTAGTAACCCCCGCCTCCAACGTCCCCGATATGACAATCGGGAAGAAGGACTACGAAGGAGTCGTCGCACCTCACAGCGATCCACCGACAAATCCACCTGGACATAGCCAACCACTTGGTGAAGAGGTGCCTAATTGACACAGCGCTTACACAAATATTATGTACGGGAATGCTTTCTTAGCCTCGGTCTGAAGGTTGAGGACTTGACCCCCTGCACCAGCCCGTTGTACAGCTTCTCTGGGGCCGGCATGGTACCCCTGGGGGCAATCAGGCTGCCAGTAACGTTCGGAGAGCGAGGTGCAGCCAAGAGCGTTATGTCGGAATTCGTGGTCATTGACGGATCATCCGCCTACAACGTCCTCATAGGCCGAGACACCCTGAGTGAGGTAGACGCGGTGATGTCCATCCGGGCTCTGACATTGATGTATGTCTCGGACCGGGGGGAAGCGCATAAGCTCGTCTCGAAGAACGAGACCGATGAGGTGGTCAATATCCAAGTATCCGCCAGAGGGTGCAACCTGCAATCCTTTAAAGCGGCGAAGAAATCAGAAAAGGGGAAGAGCCCATCCTTACGACAGGGTGGCAAACACACGGATACCACCGTCGGCATGGTAGAGGGAGCGGAGACCGAGGAGGTAGAGATTGACCCAGGCCGCACCGTGACTATCGGTGTCGACTTGGAGCCAAAGTTCGAGCCGCTCTCCTAGATCTCGCGAAGGAAAACAAAGACGTCTTCGCCTACTCGGCGGCCGAGATGCCAGGGCGTGAGCCGGGAGGTAATCATTCACAAGTTAAACGTACTCCCCACCGCTCGCCCTGTCAAGCAAAGGATGAGAAACTCCTCGGCCGAGAAAGATGACGCCATCAAAGCCGAGGTAGATAAATTACTAGCAGCAGGCTTTATTATGCCTTGTACTTATCCTGAGTGGTTAGCCAACGTCGTAATGGTGAAGAAATCATCGGGGGCATGGAGAATGTGCGTAGATTTTACCAACCTTAATAAAGCATGCCCCAAGGATTGTTACCCTTTGCCCGGATAGATAGCTTAATCGACGCCACCGCAGGGCTACACCATGCCGAGCCCGCTAGACGCCTTCTCAGGATATCACCATGTATTCATGGATGAGGAGGACATGCCTAAATGCGCATTCATCACCGCGAACGGCACATACATGTACAAAATGATGCCGTTTGGTTTGAAAAACGCCGGTGCAACGTACACCAGACTGGTGGACAAAGTATTCCAAAGTAAAAAAGGGCGAAACATTGAGGCTTACGTCGACGACGCTATCGTGAAAAGCAAGTCCGACAATGAGCACCCGGCCGATTTACGGAAACGTTTTGTTCGCTAAGGAAATACAAGATGAAGCTCAACCCAATGAAGTGCAACTTCGGTGTCCGGCAGTAAATTCCTCGGTGTACTCGTCGGTGCCGAGGCATTGATGCTAATCCGATTAAAGTCCAAGCAATCCTAAATCTGCGGAACCAAGGAATCGAAAAGAGGTTATGATGCTTGACCGGAGAATGGCGGCTCTCGCCCGTTTCATCTCTCGGTCGGTCACCGACAAAAGTACCCCATTCTTCAAAGTGTTGAAAGGGAATAAAGACTTCAGTGGGGGAGGAACAAAGCACGGCTTTCAAGCGGCTAAAAGCTCATCTTCGGACTCTCCCAACTCGTCTGGCCGATGCTTGGGAGACACTATACCTTTACATAGCGAGTTACCTCGGCCACGGTCGGTGCCGTGATCATCGAGGAAGAAGACAAACAAGAACACCCAATCTACTTTGTCACCATACACCGCTGCCCGCCGAGAGAAATTACCCGCTAATTGAAAAAGCAGCTTTCGCCGTCGTCGTCGCCGCAAGGAAGTTAAAACCCTACTTCGACGCTCATCCCGTGACGGTCCTAACCGACCAGCCTTTGGAAAAAGCTTTGGAGAAATTCGAACAATCCGGTAGGCTTATCAAATGGGCGGTAGAACTCTCCCAGCTTCGGCATTCAGTACAAACCAAGGCCTTCGATAAAGGGGCAAGCACTTGCAGATTTCCTGGCCGAATGCACATATCAAGAAGAGCCAAACCCAGGTGTATGGGAGGTTTACACCGACGGCTCCTCCACGACGAACAGCTCGGGAGCCGGCATCCTTATCATCAGCCCAAACGGAGACGAGTTTGAGTACGCTTTGAAATTTACCTTCTCGGCGTCCAACAACGAATCCGAATACGAAGCGGTGATAACCGGAGTCGAGATGGCCGAGCGCGGAGCAGAACACATTGTGTTGAAGACAGACTCACTTTTGGTTACTAACCAAATCAGAGGAGAGTTTGAGGCTCGGGATGACGGGATGGTGAGATACTTGGAAAGGGTAAAAACCGACATAGCAAAATTGAAATCTTTCCAAATCCAATGTGTCCCCAGGTCCGAGAACAACCGAGCCGACGCTCTCTCAAAGCTTGCCAGCTCAACCGTCAAAAACGTCAGCCGAACCGTGCTTGTAGACATCAGGAATGCGAAGAGCATCACTGAGACCATCGGCATGGTAGGGGACGTGGAAACCGAGACGACGTGGATGACTCCGATAATGAAATACAAACTCACAAGTGAGTTACCGGATAACCGCAATCTCTCGGCTAAGCTCAAAAGGATCTCCGCTGTACTTGGTATTCGAAGGGGAACGTACGGAAGGTCCGTAATAAGACCACTCTTGAAATGTGTCGGCCCGACCGACGCAGAGCTAATACTGACAGAGATTCACGAGGGCATATGCGGACACCACATGGGGGCATGAACACTAGCCCACAAAGCTCTCCGAGCCGGCTACTTCTGGCCCACCATGCTTCAAGACTCCAGAACAAAGACCAAGAAGTGCACGAACTGTCAGATGCATGCCCCGGTGATACATGCTCCTTCCCGAGACCTACAACCGGTGCTTAGCCCCCTCCCTTTCGCACAGTGGGGGATGGATATGCTAGGGCCGTTTCCAACGGCCTCCGGAGGAAGGAAGTTCCTAATCGTCGCCGTTGATTACTTCACCAAATGGGTTGAAGCTGTAGCAGTACCGGCAAAGACCACAGCGGCCGTCAGAAAGGTAATCTGGGAAAATGTTATAACCCGTTTTGGATTGCCCCAAGTCATGGTATTTGACCACGGCCGAGAATTTTGGAGTGACCTGATAATGAACTGGTTAGAAGAGCTTGGCATCAAGTATGCGTATTCCTCCGTCTGCCACCCACAGAGCAACGGACAGGCGGAGGCAGCCAATAAGACAATCCTCAACGGTTTGAAGAAGACAGTGGAAGACCTTAAAGGAAGATGGGCCGATGAGTTACCCGGCGTCCTGTGGTCCCTACGGACCACCGAGAAAGAAGCAACGGGGTACACTCCCTTCCATTTAGTCTACGGATCCGAAGCAGTCCTACCAATTGAAGCGACGGTGCCGACATTCGAAACGCTACCTTTAATCCGGTCGAAAATGAGGAAGGCCTTAAAGCCTCCCCGGATCTCGGTCGAAGAAAGCCGAGATACGGCACGCCTCAACTTGACAAGATACCAAAACCGGATGAGAAGAGCCTACAAAATCAAGAGTCCACAAGAGGGACTTAAAAGTAGGAGATCTAGTCCTAAGAAAGTCGGCCGCCACCAACAAAGGAAATGTTCACGGTAAACTAACGGCCAACTGGGAGGGTCCCTATAAGGTGATTGAAGAAATGAGACCGGGTACATACCGGGCCGACGGACATGGAGGGTGTGCCTTTGATGAGCCATTGGAACACCGACAACTTAAGAAAGTACTTTGTATAGCGGCGGAGGTGTCCAAACCCAATGTGGACACCCCAACGCGTGATCTTAAATGAAGAAACAACCAAGTTTTCCATCCAAGTGCCTGTCCTCCATAATCGCCACCCAAAAAGAAGAATTGCTACCGAGCCATAACCCCGTTACCTTGGCAATTGGCCGAGAGCGACGGGGACACAATGACCGGTACGCTAGAAGAATTGCTAACGAGCCATAACCCCGTTACCTTGGCAATTGGCCGAGAGCGACGGGGACACAATGACCGGTACGCTAGAAGAATTGCTACCGAGCCATAACCCCGTTACCTTGGCAATTGGCCGAGAGCGACGGGGACACAATGACCGGTACGCTAGAAGAATTGCTACCGAGCCATAACCCCGTTACCTTGGCAATTGGCCGAGAGCGACGGGGACACAATGACCCGTACGCTAGAAGAATTGCTACCGAGCCATAACCCCGTTACCTTGGCAATTGGCCGAGAGCGACGGGGACACAATGACCGGTACGCTAGAAGAATTGCTACCGAGCCATAACCCCGTTACCTTGGCAATTGGCCGAGAGCGACGGGGACACAATGACCGTACGCTAGAAGAATTGCTATCGAGCCGAACCCCGTTACCTCCGCAACTTGCCGAGAGCGACGGGGACGCACCGGTCAATACACCAAAGACGTTACGCAGTTGAGATATACATTCGAACTGCCTCGGCCATACCAAAGGTAAAAACGAAGGCACTCAATTAATAACGCAAAAAGGACAAACAAAGATGGTTGATCAATGCCTCGGCCAAGCCAAAGGCCAAAAGGATAAACTTTGTTAAAAGAGTTGTAAGAAGAGTACAGACGACGGCCGTCCCCATAGGGGTAAGCCTAAACACAACCTACCAAGAAAGTTTTTACAAACAAGGGAAAAGAAAAGCAAAAGGTTACAAGCATGTCAATTGAAGCGCCAAAAGATGGCAGGGAGGAAAGGCTCAATAGTTGGCCCCCGAACAGCTAAGGCTATCCGAGATGCCGGGTGAGTCTGGTGACGACCGCCCGTCTCCCTATGCCTGTTGCTCCCCTCCATCAGAGGCAGCAGCATCTGCGGTGGCCGGCTCAAGAGAAGGCTCGACATTTTCAGGCACCTTTTGCCTCTCAGCCTCCTTCTCGGCCTCCTTTGCATCATACGCCGCCTTGGCCAACGCTTCTCCGAGCCGCTTTCGTCGCCTCCGCCTTCTCGGCGCAGCCATTCCGCGCAGCTTCAGCTATCTCGTCCAGGAGCTGGTCATATTTATCCCACGGGAAAGTGCCGTCGGGGTCGAGCCTTCTGATTGCCTCCTTAGCCGCCTCCTCGGCCTGGTCCCGGAATTGAACGCACATTTTAGGGAGGAGATCATCTTGAAGCATGTCAACATCCTTCTCTTTTGAGCAAGGATAGCCTGTGTGTTCCTGAGCACCTCCTCCCGCTTCTGGAACCGATCCTCCCACTCGTCCCTCTTGGCAACCACGGCGTCATAGGCACCCTTATACCTCTCCGGTTCCTCCATCATCTTGGCCGTGGCGCCATCGCCTCCTCAACCTTGGCCCTCTCGGCCTTCAAGCGGCTTCTCGGCCTCCTCCGCACGCTTCTCGGAACACGAAGATCCAGCTTAGCCTTACGGCTTCCCCTCTCGCGGCGGAGAGATCAAGCTTGAGCTTTGCAATCCGTGGCCCGGGATTGGGCCACGGCCTTTTCCTGCTCCATGATGAGGGAGGCGGCTAGACGGCTCCATTTCCCCAACCTCTTATATATTCTCTCACCCTCCGCCACGAGCTCGGTAGGAGTAGCCTTCTGGGGTGAGGAGTCAACGGTGACATTCTTGTCACCCGCCTTCTCAATCGTCTTTTCAGTCGCTTCCCCTTGCTTGCCGTTCGGTGAGAACGCCGACGCTGCGATGATGTATCTACAAAAATTTTACACAGGGCATCCATGTCACCGTGCATTGGCACATCGTAAAGTCTGTCATCGTGAACGCCAACGAACCGGCTAAATCCGAACCACAAGTTAGATCCGTACCAGTTTGGACCCTCTTTTTGGAGGGGTCTGGTAGAGGCGAGCTTCTCTCCGGATCGGTAGAAGCGACGGTGGGTCTTTCCTCTTTTCGGAGAAGGGACCTTAGCGGCGGTCACCACCTTAGCAGCGGTCACCTCCTCCTCGCAATGTTGATCACCTCCACATGATCCTTTTGGACCACCGGGGGCGAAGAGGGAGTTGGCGTTGAAACCGCCGCCGACTTGGACGCCGCCTTCTTCGATCTTTTCGGCACGCCCACAAGAACCCGTGCATGGGCCGTCTCCTGATCCAATCCCCTAGTCTGCTTCTCCATGATTTCGTTGGGGGATAGCCTGCGATCTTCGAATCGGCCGTAGGACGCAGATTGACAACCTTCCCGTCCTTGTCAAGCCCTATCCTCTTCAAGTCCTTCTCAGACAGATCCCGCCCAAACCGATCTGCAAGAAATCAAACAAGAGTTACATAAAGGAAGTAAAACAACGCTCTGAAAAAGAAACATAACAAGCAAAGGTGGGCCTCACACCGACCCCACTCACCCCAGCTGAGGGCCGGTATGAGGCCGACGCGGCATAGCACTCATCCTGGATAATAATCGAGTCGGGGCAGCCATCCCTCCTTAGCATCAAATGACCACGCCCGCTTCTCATCCGCATTAAGGGGGACAAACGAAGCGTCCATCTTAACCTTGCTACCCCGGTGATGTGTTTCTCATACTCGTCCCGGTCTCACACCGTAAGTGAACGGGGCTCGGAAAGACCGAGGCAATGGGTAGTCATCCGGCACTGGACGTACACCCATCGCCCTTGCCGCCTTTGCAAGAAGTGAGTTTGTTCACGAGACGTAGCCCGCTCCGCTCGTACGCTGTACCACCCCACTTTGCCGGATTTTGACGGCCGAAGACTATGGAGGCGGCGAAACAAGTTAACCGATGGGACCTCCCCCTAAGAAGACAGATCCACACAAAGTCGACTATCGTCCTCATGGCCAGCGGGTGCAGTTGGGCCACGGCGACGTTCATAGCCTTGATAATGGCCATGACGTGCTCATTCAAAGGAAACCGAGCCCATACTCCGATGCCTAATATACACGCCAATATGACCCGGGGGAGGACAGCAGACCGCCTGACCCTCCTCAGGGATAACAATCTTATACCCCTCACCGAAGGAGAAATGATCTCCGAAAAGAGTCTCTCCGGAACTGCTTGCGAATTTATTTGTAAATGCACGGTCGAGGCCAGTCGTGCAGGCCTCACCATGATCCGGATTAATCGTCCTTCCACCATCAACGGGAGCCCCCTCATCATCGTCATCATCCTCATCCTCCAACTCCTCCAGGAGGGGCAGACCAACAGCGGGAGAGGGAGACCTAGGGCCCCCAAACCTTAACGGGACGGCTTCTAATATCTCCTCCTCGTCAAAGCGCGACGGGAACCCCGGCGCAGAAGTACTAGCCCCGGCATCAACAGAGGACATGTTCGCAAATTACTAACGAAATAAAAGAAAATTTGTTTGATTACCTTGAAGAAATACACTCGCCGGATCGAAGACCGAAGATTGGAAGAATAGAAAGCCCTTGAAAGTTTAAAGAGAGGAAGATTTTGGGAGAATTTTTGAAAATTTGAGGAAATGAAAGTAATGGCCAAAATCACGGAGTACTTACCCTATTTATAGGGAAAAGCCCATGAAGAAGGACCAATCAGGGCACAGCCCATGAAGCGTCAACCAATCAGCAAGCGGACACGTGTCAGACATGCAACAGTTGAATGTCAATCGACGCAACAGTTGAATGTCAATCAATGCTACAGTTACCAAGCGTATTCAACACGCCCATTCACATCTCTTCGCCTGTTCATCTCCCTCAACAAATCCCTAGGCACCTGCTCTCCGCCGGCCACATGATCGACCATGCCAGGAAGCACCGGCCGGGGGCAATCAAAAGTGACCGGCACTCTCAGCCCTGGTCTCGGCCAGCGTCATATTATTTCCCACATCGGATACCCTTTACGCATCCATGTGGAGGGGGGATATATGGTACGGCCTAACAAGAACCACGCCGATGCTTCAGAAGAAGCCGATACCAAAAATTTTGCAAAAATACTTACGCAGAATATACGTTCACATACATCGAAGCCCATACCACGGCATAGACTACGCTGGGGGCAAATTGATGGGGCATATTCTGCACCGCTGACCAAGTCAACACATTGAGCAAGGTCAAGGGTATTCACAGCAAAGTCAACGACTTAGACAGTCTAGCCGGTGAAGCCCATCGGCCTGTCACCTGGGTCTCGGCCAGACAACTGGCCAGCCGGGACACAAATCCGCGTACTCATATCCAAGACCCTCGGCGAGCCTGCCACAGGTCCATCGGCCGAGGGTATAACAGTCTTTTCACCTGATAGCCACTTGGCCACTACGTGACAAAAGGTAAAAGCCTATAAATACTCCTCAACCTTCATTGAGGAAAGGATCCACAAATTGACCTAATAACCACTGTTCATCTGGTAATATCTTGCTTATCTCTCTACAATACACTCTTAGCCAAGTTACAACAACTTCTCTCTAAGTTTACTGACTTGAGCGTCGGAGTGAGTACGCTCGGCCAAAGCCGAGCCCTCAGTTTGTTCATCGTTTCAGGAGACCGCAAGGAGGATTCAAGCAAGGACATCATTCTACTAGCTACGAGTGGTAACAAACACCTGCTCTGGAATTACACCCGGAACAGTATGTATCTATTAACTTAAAGGAGTGTATCTAACGCGCTAAATGTATGTATACTAGAAAATTTTGGGTAGAGTACTATCAAAATATAAATTTATTTGTAATAACCTACTGTCTAAATATAAATTGATGTAGTTAGCAACAAATCTCATCCCAAGTTGTGTTGCACTCATACACAAAACAAGGATAGTCTTCGAGTGCAGTGTCCTATGGCATCAAAAACCAAACAAGTCAGCCGCGAACAGGTTCATCAAAGATCCAAAGTTTAAAGGCGAGACCATTTTAAGAAGACATGTAAAAGGTGAGATTATTCCTATCAATTAGTACATTATAAATTAGTACATGTATTTCACTTTTCAGTGGAATTAAAACATATCTTAATTCTCCCATAATTTAAAAATATCATGTGTATATACCAATCTAAGGAAGTGTATCTAACATGCCATAAATATGTATCTAGCAAGGTAGAGATCTCTATCTAGATATCTCAAGGAGTGTATCTAGCCTGTGAAATATGTGTATCTAGCAATGTAAATAGTGTACCTAGCAAGGTAAGGGGGTGCATCTAGGAATATGTATCTGGCAAGATAAAATAGTGTATCTAGCTTGTCAGAGATGTGTATCTAGCAAAGTAAAGAAGTGTATCTAGTATGGTAGAAATGTGTGTATCTAGCAAGGTAAAAGAGGGTATCTAGAAATCTAAAAAGTGTATTCCAAATGAGAGTTCATTTAACTATAAGTAGTCATCCTTATTTAGTCAAATTACATATGAATGTGTTAATGATAGCATTCCCTTGATCGTTCTCTTGATAATGATCTTATATTTTTATGAATGGATAAGAGGAGGCGTAAACGACATAATTGATTTTCCCAAATGCTTTCATCTCTTTGACCGTGTTAAAAACCCCAGAGTTATCCATAAAGTGAGGTTCAATTTTCCACGAATTCCTGCTGTTCTGGAGCTCTGTATACAAGCTGGTGTTAATCTCGAGAAGTATCCTGCAAAACGAAGAACGAAACCAGTTTACTCTATTGAGGGAAGGATTGAAGATTTTGAAGCACAATGTGAGGAAACTGTGGATTCAATCGAAGATAGTGCTAATAGTTTTGAGCACCAGATTAATTCGTGGGTACAATTGAACTCTGAGGAGGGGGAAACTTGAAGGAGTTGAGCATTGGGACAATGGCCTCTTGGGTTGAGATGTTATCAGGTGTGAGAAAGATCATGGAGAAATACTCGGTATGGACATGTGGATATTGCCCTGAAGTTCAGGTGGGTTCGAAAGGACACAAAGTCAGGTTGTGCAAGGCGTCTAAACACTAGTCTCGTGATGGTATGCACGCCTGGCAGGAGGCAACTCTCGATGATCTTGTGGGTCCTAACTATGTGTGGCATGTTCGAGACCCGTCAGGTCCACCTCTGTGCAATAACTTAAAGAGGTACTATGGAAAGGCTCCGGCCGTGATAGAGTTGTGTGTGCAGGCCGGCGCGCCTTCATATGTGTATCAGGATGCATTGATATGTGTATCTGGAGGTGTAATACATGTATCCAGCACTTTAACACCACCATCCTCTTCCCCTGGCGTGAATGTTTAGCTAGCGCTCCCCTTAATTGACATCAACATAGCCACCTTACACCACCACTACCCCTATATCAACCACCTGATGACGTCGGCGTCGAGTACTCTCACCACAACAACTACTCAAATCAGCCCCCAAATTCAGGTTGGCGACTTCTTATCTTTCGGATACACAAGTCAATATGAATATCTACAAGTAACACAATGTGTATCTGGGGTGCTGCTTTATGTATCCACCTCCCATATCACCACAACACATTCACCAGTACCAGCGCCTAACACCATACCACCACCAACAACAACAAAAATACCACCACCACCACCACCCTGACAAATAGCACACCTCCACATGCCCAGCCATTCCACTTCCGTGCACCACCGCAACCACGATCGCTCATAACCGCCTGACCTCCACCATCTTTAACACCAACTATGTTTTATTTGGTCGACGGGAACGTTTTCCGGCTCGGAATTCTTCGACATGAACTCCAGCGTACTTATATTTTTAAAATACCTCTTCATTTGTTGTAGATCTACAACTTAAAATCATAAAGTTCAACAAAAAAACAAGTGCACCAAGAACTTCGCACTTCCTCTTTAACTAACCAAAAATGGAGGCCTTACCGCGCGGAAACTAATTGATACTGACGACGGAGTGGTGTTCGATCTCCGGCGACATTCACGAAGTGGATGGTCAAGACTTCATATGAGTGTTGAAAGAGGAACACAGATAGAGGGGCTTCAAATCCATCGGAAATCCGACAGCATAGACATCGTTAGCGACCGCACGGCCGACGGTGGAGGCAATCGGAAGTCGGTGCTAGCATCAGTTGGTAAGGGGAGGGCAGAATGGGTGTGTTCAAGTGATGGGGAATAGTTACGGGTGAGTGAGTGATTGAGTTTAGGGACTTTTTAATCTTGACCGTTGATATGGTTTAATCTGATGGTTTTTATTTAGTTCGTAAGTTCGCACGAGATCCTATTTCTATATATATATATATATATATATATATATATATATATATATATATATATATATATATATATATATATATAGGTAAGATCCTGTGAATCCACCTATATATTTGAGTCCATAAAACAATATCACGCACTATACAAAACAATATCACGAATTTTTTTTTTTCGAAATTTTGTTTTTCTAATTTTTTTTTTAGAATTTTTTTTTTCGAATTTTTTTTAAAATTTTTTTTATTTTTTATTTTTTTTAAATTTTGATATTGTTTAGTATAACGTGTGATATTGTATTACAAAATAATATCACGATTTTTTTTTCAAATTTTTTTTTTCGAAGAAGTTTTTTTTTTTTTTTTTTTTTTTTTTTAAATTTAATGTATGATGTGATATTGTTTAGTATAACATGTGATATTGTATTAAAAAACAATATCACGATTATTTTTTTCGAATTTTTTTTTCAAAAACTTTTTTTTTCAGTTGTGATATTGTTTAGTATAACGTGTGAAACTGTAAGTTGTGATATTGTATCATGGACTCACGGACTCAAAAAGATAGGGTGAACTCATGTGATCCTAATTCTCTCTCTCTCTCTCTCTCTCTCTCTCTCTCTCTCTCTCTCTCTCTCTCTCTATATATATATATATATATATATATATATATATATATATATATATATATATATATATATATATATATATATATATATATATATATAGAGAGAGAGAGAGAGAGAGAGAGAGAGAGAGAGAGAGAGAAGAGATCAACTAAGGCCAAGTATATGTATTGAGTCCCTAAGTTCTATTAAGGGCCATTGGATGGTGAAAATGGATGGCCAAGATCAAGCCCAAAAAAGTGTGTTTAATAGCTAATCTCACCATCTCTCTCCTCCTTCACTAATCCACTCTAATTAATCACTAATTTACTATATATTTGTTTTCCACTCATCCATTTCTCTTTCATCTTACACATTTCACTTCTCTCTTCTCTCAAACTCTCAAAAAAAAAACCCAAAAAATCCAAATAAATAAAAAACCCAAAAATTCAAATAAATAAAAAAAACCCAAAACACCCAAAAAATCAAAAACCCAAAAAATCAAAAATCCAAACAAATAAAAAAGTTCTCTTCCTCTACACCACCACCCCACCCGACACCACCCACCGCCACGACCCACCGTCTCACAACCACCGCCGCAGCCAACCCCCACCGTCGCCGGAACTTTTTTTTTTTTTTTTTTTCGTTTTGGTGTTATTTTTTATGTTTTGAGTTGTTTTTTTCATTCGTTATTTTTCTTGTGTTTTTTTCATTCGTTATTTTTGTTGTCTTTTATTTTGTTTATTCTTGGTTTTTTTTTTTTATCTATTTTCTCATTTCTCGCTTTTTTTTTCATTTTTTTTCTTAAAATGTTGGGTAAAATAAATCTCATATAATAAGTTAATTTTAATATTTTGAAAAAATAACTTTATTATCTCGTTTTGTAGTGGTAGTTTGGTGGTCTAAAGTTATACAAAGAATGGACTAAAGTTATACAAAAATGGACTAAAGTTATACAAAAATTGACTAAAGTTATACAAATATGGACTAAAGTTATACAAAAATGGACTAAAGTTATACAAATATGGACTAAAGTTATACAAAATTGGACTAAAGTTATACAAAAATGAACTAAAGTTATACAAATATGGACTAAAGTTATACAAATATGGATTAAAGTTATACAAATATGGATTAAAGTTATACAAAAATGGACTAAAGTTATACAAAAATGAACTAAAGTTATACAAATATGGACTAAACGTATAACTCCACTCAGTAAATGTATAACTTATACTCAGTAAATGTATAACTCTAGTAACGATATGAGTAACTTCTACTCAATGAATGTATAACTCCAGTAGGAATGTGTGTAAATTTTGTATAACTTTAGTCAATTTTTTGTATAACTTTAGTCCAATTTTTGTATAACTTTAGTCTATTTTTGTATAACTTTAGTCCATTTTTGTATAACTTTAGTCATTTTTTGTATAACTTTAGTCCATTTTTGTATAACTTTAGTCCATTTTTGTATAAGTTTAGTCCATATTTGTATAACTTTAGCCCATTTTTAAATAACTTTAGTCAGTTTTTGTATAATTTTAGTTCTTATTTATATAACTTTAGTCAGTTTTTTTATAACTTTAGTCTTTATTTGTATAACTTTAATCCTTATTTGTATAACTTTAGTCCTTATTTGTATAACTTCAGTCCAAATTTGTGTAATTTTAGTCCAAAATTGTATAACTTTATTTCATAAGAGTATAACTTCAGTCATTTTTTGTATAACTTTAGTCTAAATTTGTATAACTTTAGTTCAAAATTGTATAACTTTAGAACTATAAATTCAAATTTGAAACAACACATAAGAAGATGATATTAAAAAAACCAATAAGTAAAAAAAGTACAATAAAAAAACTTCAATAACAATAATAAAAAATTAACCAATAATAAAAAAAAAAAAAAAAAAATAACAAAAAAAAAAAATCAAATAACAAAAAAAAAAACCAAAACCAAACCAAACAAAAAAACCAACAAAACAAACTTGAATGGTTGTATAACTTCAATTTATACAATGTATAACTTTAGATGTTAGTAGTGTAACTTTAATGTAAAAAGTGTATAACTTTAGTCGTAAATAGTATAACTTTAATGTTTTAAGAGTATAACTTTAGTCGTAAATAGTATAACTTTAACGTTTTAAGGGTATAACTTTAGTCGCAAATAGTGAACTTTTATAAAAAACAAAAAACAAAAACAAAAACAAGTAAAAAATAAACCCATAAAAAACAACTCTTAACTAAAAAACAAAAAAAAAAAACAAAAAACCAAAAACAATATATATCTAAAATCTGAAATAAATGATCACTGAAGTTGCACATAAGGGCATTGAAGTTGTACACAATGACCACTGAAGTTGTACGAAATCTGAAATAACAAAAAATTTTATATATCGTGTGTATAACTTTAATGCACGCAGTGTATAACTTTAGTTCAAAATTTGTGTAACTTTAATTTATACAATGTATAACTTTTAGACATTAACAGTATAACTCTATTTTGATTATTGTATAACTTTAACCCAAAATATGAAACTTAAAAAAAAACTTGAAAAATAACAAATAACCAAATACCAATAATAAAAACCAAATACCAATAATAATAATAATAAAACAAAAAACCAAATAACAATCACAAAAAAACAACAACCTCAAATCCTAAAGCAAATCTAAAATCTAAAAAAAAAAAACAAAAAAGGTTAATAGTATGAATGACCCATGACAATAACAAATTATATACATAAATAAAAAAAAAAATCTGAAAAAAAAAATCAAATAACAATAACAACCAAATAACAAAAACCGAAAAACAATAACAAAACCAAATACGTAATAATAACAACCAAATAACAAAATTAAAAAAAAAAATTAAAAAAAAACAAAGATCTGGGAGGCTGAAAACAAAACACACGAAAAGGGAGGCATGCATCAAATCTAAAAATTTGAAAATTTGTTTTAAAAAAAAAAAGGAAAAAGGAGAAAGGAAGAGGAAGAGGGGACATTCATTGAACACCAACGACAACGACAACGACAACGACAACGACAACGACAACGACATCAACAACACCAACACCAACGACAACACCAACGACATCAACAAAAAAAAACACTCGAAAAACAAATCAAAACCCGAAAACAATCCCGTCTTTTTTTCAGATCTGAAAAAAAAGGTGAAGCGGCAGGGGTTGTGGGTGGTGGCGTCGGGTCTGGTGGTGTTGGCGCAGGGGTTGTGGGTTGATGTCGGTGTTGTTGTTGTTGGTTGTTGTTGATGCTGCTGTTGTTGGCGGGTTGTTGTTGTTGTTGGTTGTTGTTGCTGATGTCGGTGGTGTTGGCGGGTCTGGTGGTGTTGGCGGGTTTTGGGTCGAGTGTGGTGTGTGGTGGGGTGGTGGTGGACAGCAGGTGGGTCGGGTGTGGTGTTTGGAGGAGGGGTTGTTTTGGGTTTTTTTTTTGTTGTTTTAGTTTGGTTTTTTTTTTATCAGTTTGGTTTTTTGTTTTTGTTTAGAGAGGGTGGGAAGAAAATGAGAGAGAAAGAGTGAATGTGAGAAATGAGAGAGGATGAGTGAATGAGGAAGTGAGTTGGGAGATTAGAATGGTGGAAGAGTTATACAAAATTAGGAGGAGTTATACATAGTTAGGGAGGGAGATTAGGGAGGTTCATTTGTGACCCTTGAATGAGATGTAATCTCATCCCTCCATCCCTTCCATCCTAAGGTCCTTATAAGACTTTCAGGACTATAAGATGTAAGGCGCTTATAACCCTCTCTCTCTCTCTCTCTCTCTCTCTCTCTCTCTCTCTCTCTCTCTCTCTCTCTCTCTCTATATATATATATATATATATATATATATATATATATATATATATATATATTCGAGTCGGTCTAACTAAAGACGGTGCAGATTTAAATCGAATCTTTAACTACTTTATAGAAGGCTGAATTTTATTATCCACTCAAAAGCCCAACCTCGTATAACTCACATACGACCCAAAATTCATAACCCAATGTTATTTTCAACAAGCATTCCACCAACCATAACCTTCACCACCACCAGCTACCGCCGGCAACCGCCAACAGACGCCATTTCTCCCGGCGACACCTCCGTTAACTCTGCCATCGACAGACATCATATCGGCCTCTTTCCTTCTCTTCCTCTTCCCACCCTCGATCTGCTGCCGCCGACGATGTCGTGCACCATGACGCCGATAATAGATAGGTGCATCTCCGGCGAACACGGTGGTGCTGGGCTCGTAAGCACGGCGGATTCTGGTCAGTACGGTGGTGATGTTCACCTGAGATACATGGAACTCGTAGGGCTCAAACTAAAACGACCATATTTAGCTTGATTCGGCTTGGGTTTCGGTGTGGTGCTTGATCTGGTCATGTCATTTTGTCTTATGCTTTCTATCCATATAGATGGTTTCAAATTTTCTACCGTATCTTCCTTCCGATTAATTAACATAGCTTACGAGCTAAAAAGCGGATCACAAGTTTGGCGCAAGTTTTCAATTCACAGCTTTAAAAGCTACCCCAAATGATCAAATGGTTGAATTCTCACCATATTCAACTGTAACATACTATAGGTAGTTTAAACTTTGCAGATAGGTATCCAAATTGGTTAAATGGTCCTGTGCTAATTTATTATGCGAATGTCCGCCGCCACCATCTGCTGTATAATCAATCAAATGGGTATCCTCATTGGTGAAAGTGAGTGTTGGGTGGATTAAAAGAAATCTTAGATTGCAGGAATGATAGCTGAATGTTTGAATGTAAGCTATCATCATCGGTGAAAGTGATTCTGAAATCGGTTGGTTTATTTTTGATAATTGAAAGATTTGTAAGATTGGCTACACTGTCAGGATTGCAACTGTTTTTTCACTTGGTCTGGTTGGAAAGAACATTAGAATTAGCTTGATGTTTCGAATGAATTTATGCTTGAAGAGAGTGTAAGCTATCAATTGTGCTGAAATGGGACTTATGTTCTGCTAAATTGTTGGTGGTTAGGTGATATGATGTATGAAGAAAGATGAAAAGTTGAGGATAAGGTGATTAATACTCCTAGTCCTAGATATACATGCTCATTTGTTTGAGTTTTGAGTTAGATACTTATTTTTGAGAATGTTTGTGATAGATATTTGAGGATGAGATAATTTGTAATGAGATGCTCAATCTGTGTTTGAATGGACGAGCCTTTGGTGTCTTTGTACTTCATGTCTTAAATTGAGTGTATATAGAGAGTATATAGTTATATACTATCCGTCTTCAATTTGTGACGATAGTGCCCGTCTTTAATGAGAATTTGTGATTAAAGAGTACATATTTAACTAGTTAAAGATATCTAACAACTCAAAAAAGTGTATTTAGATTGTTAAAAATATGTATCTAGTAACTTAAAAGAGTGTATTTAGTAACTTTAAAAAGTGTATCTACCTTGTCAAAGATGTGTATCTAGCAATCTAAAGAAGTGTATCTGACTTGGCGGAGATGTGTATCTAATAAGGTAAAGGAGTGTATCAAGCAAGGTAACTGAGTGTATCTAGCTTGTCATAGAATATTAATCTGCTAATATTTCCTAGACGTTTTTCTTAATTGTCCTTTGAATTTATGTGATGAAGTTCACATTTTTTTACCAAAAAAGGGGACCCATAAATAATCATTAAGAAGAGTAGTAGGTCTTGTGTAAGAAGAGACTTTGCCTGCTTACGAATTGATATGATACAACTGTTGTATATAGGAGTAAGCATATTGAGCTAAGAAAGAATATGGCATTTTCATTATGAAAACAATATTGTTGTTTAATTCAGAATTGAATATTTTGCCTTCTTTCATTTCCCTCCATATAGTCTCAACTCTCAATTCCACATCTAAAAAATGCCATAAAAAAAAATGAACATTTCAGCTTGATCAAGAGTCAATACAGCTAGAAGATGAAACTTCAACATGTGAGATATAACACACCCATGTATTAGAGATAAGACAGTTAATCAAGTTATGCCCTCAAAGCACTAACATTATCCTGCAAATTAATATGATCAGTGTCAAGATGTAAACATAGACTGTACTAGGCTCATACTCTCATTTCCGTGTCAATGAGATTAAGCAAAAATATGTAAATGAGATTAAGCCACATCCATGAAGATAATCAAGACTCATATGCTTGCCAAATACACAAATCGGTACTGTAAGATACACAAATCGGTACTGTAAGATACACAAATCAGTAAGGCCTAAACTATTAACTATCAGCATAACCAAACACAGCACCACCATACACCACAGCGCAAACGAACACCACACCCACTTCTTCAATCCTTGCCACCGTGAGCCACTCCACCACATTATTAGTCCGACCGTCGCTGATTCATCACCGATAATGGCACCTTTCTCTAACTTCCTTCTCCGACACATACTCCTATTTCCGTTTGCCGTCGATGCTCCCCTTTCATTCCAATCGACCCACCCCCGTCTTGTAGCATCCACGCGACCGACCAGACACCATTTTGAGACTCCATACTTATTACGGGCGACCATACCACCTTCACCTAACGCCGATGGGTTCGCTGATTTAAAAAAATATCAGATCTAAATGGGCGTCTGAGGAGAGTTCAATGGTGTCACTATGATGTAGTCGTTCGTCGGCTAGTAGAGGGCGCATGGTCAACCATATGTGCGCTAATGGTGGTGGTCAGAGGATGTGGGCTGTGATGGCGATCTCGCATGGTGGTGGGTGGAGATGAGAGAGATGTCTGACTAATGATAATAGTAAGTTTCATGCCGACGCCGTTGAGGTCGTGTCAAACTTCCGGCGGCACGGTGGCTAACCAGCGTGGTGGGCCCGACAATAAGGGATGGCAGGGAGTTTGGGTAATTTGGTGCGTGGGAGGGTTTGACTAAGGTAGAGGTCCTTAATATTAGTCAATTGATTTTTTCAGTCTAACAGTCACCAGTTAGTTCGTTCGTAGGTTCGCACCGAACAATTGGTTCGTACAGGATCCTATTTCTCTCTCTCTCTATATATATATATATATATATATATATATATATATTGAGTCCATAAGGCCATGTATATGTATTGAGTCCATAAGTTCTATTAAGGGCCATTGGATGGTGAAAATGGATGGCCAAGATCAACCCCAAAAAAGTGTGTTTAATAGCTAATCTCACCATCTCTCTCCTCCTTTACTAATCCACCCTAATTAATCACTAATTTACTATATACTCCCTCTTATTCTACATAACCGTCCCATTGTGAAAATGGCACAAGAATTAAGAAAGTGAGTTTAGACCACACAAAACGGACAATGGGACAATTATGTGAATAGACGGAAATGGAATTGAATTTGGACCACACAACACTTACCAAAAATAGACAATGGGACAGTTACCCGACTAGTCGAAAATGGACAATGGGACGATTATCTGGAATAGGAGGGAGTATTTGTTTTCCACTCATCCATTTCTCTCTCATCTTACACATTTCACTTATCTCTTCTCTCAACTCTAAAAAAAACCCAAATAAATAAAAAAACCCAAAAAATCCTAATAAATAAAAAACCCAAAAATCCAAATAAATAAAAAAAACCCAAAACACCCAAAAAAAATCAAAAATCCAAAAAATCAAAAATCCAAACAAATAAAAAACTTTTCTTCCTCTACACCACCACCCCACCCGACACCACCCACCGCCACGACCCACCGTCTCACAACCACCGCCGCTGCCAACCCCACCGCAGCGGTTTTTTTTTTTTTTTTTTCGTTTTGGTGTTATTTTTTATGTTTTGAGTTGTTTTTTTCATTCGTTATTTTTGTTGTGTTTTTTTCATTCGTTATTTTTGTTGTCTTTGATTTTGTTTATTCTTGTCTTTTTATCTATTTTCTCAATTCTCGTTTTTTTTACATTTTTTTCTTAAGATTTTGGCTAAAATAAATCTCATATAATAATTTACTTTTAATCTTTTGAAAAAATAACTTTATTATCTCGTTTTGTGGTGGTAGTTTGGTGGACTAAAGTTATACAAAAAAATGGACTAAAGTTATACAAAAAATGGACTAAAGTTATACAAAAATGGACTAAAGTTATACAAAAATGGACTAAAGTTATACAAAAAAATGGACTAAAGTTATACAAAAAAATGGACTAAAGTTATACAAATATGGACTAAAGTTATACAAAAATGGACTAAAGTTATACAAAAAATGGACCAAAGTTATACAAAAATGGACTAAAGTTATACAAAAATGGACTAAAGTTATACAAAAAAATGGACTAAAGTTATACAAAAAATGGACTAAAGTTATACAAAAATGGACTAAAGTTATACAAATATGGACTAAAGTTATACAAATATGGAGTAAAGTTATACAAAAATGAACTAAAGTTATACAAAACTGGACTAAACGTATAACTCCACTCAGTAAATGTATAACTCCAGTAGGAATGTGTGTAATTTCAATGAAAGTATAACTTTTGTTTTTTCATTTCTCTTTGTTGACAAATAAAAAAAATATAAGTATAACAACAAAAAATAACAAATAAAAACCAACACTATAAATTTGAATTTGCATAAGTACTCTTTGTATAACTTTAGTCAATTTTTGTAGAACTTTAGTCCATATTTGTATAACTTTAGTTCATATTTGTATAACTTTAGTCCATTTTTGTATAACTTTAGTCCATTTTTTGTATAACTTTAGTCCATTTTTTTGTATAACTTTAGTCCATTTTTGTATAACTTTAGTCCATTTTTGTATAACTTTAGTCCATATTTGTATAACTTTAGTTCATTTTTGTATAACTTTAGTCCTTATTTGTATAACTTTAATCCATTTTTGTATAATTTTAGTCCTTATTTGTCCAACAACACTGACACACAAATACCAAAGAAATACAAGTAATTAGAAATTTTTTGTCCAACAAACTTGTATAACTTTAGTACAAAATCGTATAACTTTAGTCCAAAATCGTATAACTTCACTGACAAATTTGTGTAAGTTTTAGTCATATAGTCCAATCAACATCATTTTTTGTATAACTTCCGTCATTTTTTGTATAACTTTAGTCCAAAATTGTATAACTTTACGAATATAAATTTGTATAACTTTAGTCCAAATTTGTATAACTTTAGTTTAAAATTGTATAACTTTAGGAATATAAATTCAGATTGAAAACAAACACAATAAGAAGATGAGATTAAAGTTACTTTAGTCATATAGTCCAAATTTATGTAACTTTAATGTTTGAAGTGTATAACTTTAGTAGTAAGTAGTGTAACTTTAGTAGTAGATAGTATAACTTTAGTTGTGTTCACATATAGATCTGAAAATTCAAAATAAAAAAAAGAACACAAATGTAAATTGTAAACAAAAACTATAAAGGAGAAAAGACCGTAAATCTCGCCAATACTAGATCTAAAATAAAAAACCGAAAAAAAAAATTAAAATAAAAAACAAAATTGAGAAGAAGAAAACTAGATCTAAAAACTAATAACTTTAACCCATAATAACAAAAACCCGCCAATCTAACAAAAAAAACCCGTCTAAGAAAAGAACCAAATAACTAAAAAAAACCAAATAACAATTAAAAAAAAAACCAAATAACAAAATAAAAAACAAAAAAAACAAAAACCAATCAAAACAAACTTGAATGGTTGTAACTTCAATTCATACAATCTGAAATAATAAAAAAAACATTGTATAACTTTAGAGGTTAATGGTATAACTTTATTTTATTTATTGTATAACTTTAATATTTTAAGGGTATAACTTTAGTCGTAAATTGTATAACTTTAATATTTAAAGGTATAACTTTAGTCGTAAAATACATAACAAGACGAATTTACAAGACGAAATTTTGAAAAAATAAATACTAAGACGAGATTAAAAAAACAATATCTAACTTTTTTTTTAAAAAAAAAAACAGATTTGAATACAAAATCTGAAAAAAAAATACATAAAAAGACGGTTTTTTTTGAGACGAGTAACTTTAATAGAAACAAGATAAAAAAATTTGATAAAAATCAACACAAACAAAAACCCTCAAAAAAAATAAAATAACCAAAAGAATAATAAAATAACAAAAAAACCAACCACCACTTATCATACACCTACCAAACAAGACGAATTAATAAGACGAGATTTGAGAAAATCAATAATAATACGAGATTTAAAATACGAAATCTGAAGTTACACGTTTAAATAATTAAGTTATAAGACGAGATTTAAAAATAAGTCATTGAATAAACAAGTCTTTAAATAAATAAACTAGTTTTGTGACCCGTGAATTTCACGGGATATTTTGTTTTTAGTGTGATATTTTTAGTGTTTCTAGTAATGAAGACTTTATAAATATCAAATCACATAGTAAGATTACCTCATGAATAATTCATGATAGATCGTGTACTAAAAATACGGGAATTGACATGTTAACATAAAGATCAAAGTCGATAAATTAAAGAGTGCTATTTTTTCAAAGGTAAAATGATGGGAAAAAAATCAACAAATACCAAAATAAAAAAATACAGTTGAAAAAAAAAACTAAAAAACTATTACTCATTCACGTTGATGTCGTCAATCTTATACTTAGTTTTTAATATATAGTTCTTTAAGCAATCCTAATATTTTACTTCTCCATATAGCCTTCTTTCTCCAATGAATCGTCCCTATAAAAAAGTAACTCAGTAATTAGTGCGAATTAACCAACAAAACAGTGAAATTTGTTTTATACAATATTATCGTTATTAACTTAAACTTCCTCATAAATAGAGAAAGAAAGAAGGAATATGAATCAAGTCTTGGAGAAAGAAGGCTATATGGAGAAGTAAAATATTAGGATTGCTTAAAGAACTATATACTTGGAGATGTAAGTATGTTAACCTTTGAATAGGTCAACACCACAAATCTTGGTAGACCCTAAATGAAAACAAAACAAATATATACGATGAAGTTGAAAAATGTGATCAAAACTTCATACCAATGGAACTTGCACTAAAAAAGAAATAAATTTGTTAATAATCTAAAACCTTAATACATTTACCTTAATTGGAACAGAATCATAGGAAGATTAGTGACACATTTAGTTCTACGAACAATAGGGATGAGAAAAATTTTGGTTTATAAATTTTGCCTTCGAAATAAATATATAAACAATTGAGGATGTGTTTATGACTTTTGAGCATCATTTTTTCATTATTATCAAATTTAATATAAGTATAAAATGAATCAAGGTTCATGACTTTTGAGTTTTGAGCATCATTTTTTTCATTATTATGAAATTTAATATAAACATAAATAAGGATTAAGGAGAAATGGAATGTATAAGGTTTGCTTGATTACTAATAATTATAATTTTTATTTTTTTTTACAAAATCTACTTTATACAAGAGTGGTTTAAGATATTATCGTATGTAATTAAATATGACATATAGATTATGGTAGATAGTTTGGCTTGCCTTTTAATTAGATTTATAGATTATAGATTTTTTATTTAGATTATAGAGTTTATAGATTTTTCTCATAATTATAAAGTCTAATATAGACATAAATATGGTGTAAGGAGAAATGGAATGTGAAAGGTTTGCTTTATTATTATTATTGTTGTTGTTATTATTATTTTTTTACACAATCTACTTTACATGAGAATAGTTTAGAAATTATCTTCCGAAATTAAAATATGACATGCAGAATAATAATGGTAGATAATATCGCTTGCTTTTTAATTATCTTATGGAATTAAAGTTAAATAAATAGGTAGATTAATAACCAAATTTATGAGAGAAAAATAAAGAGTTTATATTAGTTTTTTAGTGATTGCAACTACTATTTTTTTTTTTAATTTTTTTGGTACTTATAAGCAAGTGACAATTTTGGAGATAATTAACTTTTTAATACATAGTTTTGCTTTTTTATAATATTGTATAAAAATAAATAATTAAGTAATTAATATAGATGAATTAGTATTAACCTCTATAAAAATGCCATGTGAAATTAAATGTTTTAAGTAGCCTTTTAATTATATTGTATAGATAGATTTTACCTCAGTTTCGTGCCTTTTGTATTTCTTCCCTCTTCAGATTACCCACGTGATGCTTTGTCTTATCTGCATTCACATACATTTCACGATGCTTTGAAATTCATATAAAAAATAAATTGACCAAAAGGTAAAACATCAACATGGTAAAAACTTCACAAATGAATCAATATTGTCACATGTAAATCATTGAAATTAAACCAAATGGAAAACACGAATTTAAATATAAATCAAAGGATTTATAAAACCAATAACATAACAAATTAAAATATACTTTATTGGACATAACAACAACAATACTCAATAATAATACTCAATATACTCTCTATAATCAAATAACTAAATTAAACCATAAAATATAATCCACAACTTAGAAACTCGTGGGAAAATGAGAAATAGATTTAAATAAATATTGTGAATAGAAACTATCATAGGTATTATAGGTTTTATAGCCATCACACAACCATAGACTCTCATATTTTAATTTTATTTTTAATTTATTTTGTGGTATTATTAAATTATATAATTGATTGCTGAACAACTCAAGAGGTGAATTAAATAGGGAAAAATGTTAATGAAATTATGGGTATTAAGTAGTATAAAGAAATCTAATCAATTTATTAGCATATTATATTACAACAATTAAATAGATAGGAAGAAATTTTAATTAATTTGGTGGATGTTAAGTATTATTAAGAGTTTTAATCAATTTATTATAATGTTTAATTAAAAAAATGAATTAAATTGGAAAAGGTGTTAATAAAAATGGTGGGTGCATGTTAAGTAATATGAAAAGTTTTAATTTATTAACATGTTTTATTACCAAAATTTCAATTAAAATCTCAATTTTAATTATAAATTATGACATTTATTAACATGTTTTTATTATAAAAGTTCTATTAAAATGTTAATATTGATTGTAAGTTATGAAATTTTGATGTAAATGTGTAAGAGTTATATAAATTAAATTAATTTATAGAAAAATGAATTAAATCTATAAAATAAGACAATTACGTGGCAATGAGTTTTGATGCTCACATTTACGTGGCATTTACGTGGCATTTTTGGATCCTACGTGGCTTTGTCTACGTGGCGTTTATTAGTCATTTTAGGGTAGCCTTTTAATTATATTTTATAGATAAAAAAAAAACAAGAAACAACACCACCCAGCCGTAAAACCCAACAACAATTATGTATTCCCAAAATCTTTGATGAGTTCTTACAACAATTTTGGGTTATGTTTTAGAAGCAACAACAATCCCCAACAACTCCACCAGCCGCAACAACCAACAACAATCCCGTCTTTTTCAGATCTGAAAAAAAAGTTGAATGGCGGCGTTGGAATTTTTTTGTGGTCCCGTCTTTTTCAGATCTGAAAAAAAAAGGTGAATAGCGGCGTCGGAATTTTTTTGTGGTGTTGATGTTGCCGGTGTTTTGTTGTTGTCGTCGGGTTGTGCAATGGGCGGTTGCATGGTGGTGTGGTGGGATTTGGGTTATTTTTTGGGTTTTTTTTGCTTGTGGTGGCTGGTGAATGTGAGGGAGATAAGTGATAATTTTTGTTTTTGATTTTTGTTTTGTTTGGGTTTTTGGGTTTATTTATTTGGTTTATTTTGTTTTGGGAGAATGAGAGGAAAATGAGAGAGAATGAGGGAATGAGAGAAGTGAGAGAGAATCAATAATGAGGAAGTGAGGAGGGAGATTAGAATGGTGAAGGAGTTATACATGATTAGAAGAAGTTGTACAAGATTAGGGAGGGAGATTTATGGCCATCCATTGAGATGCAATCTCATCCATCCATTCTCTTCATCCAAAGGCCCTTATAAGGACTTAGGGACTCATATGATATGAGGGCCTTACTAGAACCCCCCCTCTCTCTCTCTCTCTCTCTCTCTCTCTCTCTCTATATATATATATATATATATATATATATATATATATATATATATATAGAATTAGGATCACATGAGTCCACCCTATCTTTTTGAGTCCCGTGAATCCACTTATGTATCACACGCTCTACACAAAAATATCACGATATTTTTTATGAAGAAAAAAAACAATTTTTTTTATGAATAATTTTTTTTAAGTCTAAGCTGTGATATTGTTTAATATAACCTGTGATATTGTATCTGAGTCTATGAGTCCAGTAAAAGAGTATCACAAGTTATACAAAATAATATCACACCTTACAATAAACAAGACCACTGGTTGTATTAAACAATATCACGGGTTATACTATACAATATCACATCACTGAATCTAACTCCGCCTTTCACCATCTTCATTGTCAGTCATCTTGTCCACCATTGTAGTCCGCCATTATTTGCGCCACCCATTCTAGCGAAATGTAGCAGTGGTTGGTTGGTTGGTTGCGCTCGTTTTGAGTCCATAGAAACAAGTTTCGATATTAGAAATGAGAATCCCCACTTACACATTATTTATTAGCGGTTTTATGCCATTAATTTATATAGTCTGTATGTAGAACAGTTCTCCAAAAAGTATTCCGAGGAGTTCTTGAAATGAAATGTGGTAAGAGTACTTAAAGACGGAAGTACATTAGAAAGCAACATCTATCTTCATAAATACACCATCCATGTGCAAAAGTAGGCGTTTATTGCATAACAGAGTCAAAAGACCAACCTAAACTTCCCTTAGCATTAGCTAATCTTAGCACTTCTTATTAATTTAACTAAATTCGGACAGCTGGACATATTAAATGCGTACGACAATCATTAAGTTCTGGTCTGAGTAACTAATCACCTACAACTCGAAATTACATACTGTGATAGGGAAACATACAAATGTTGCACCACTAAAAAAAGATATCATCTTGTCTCAAACATTTTTCAAACCCTCACTACTACAGATACAGGCTATAACAACGGGTAAAAACCGTTGTAAAAACAAAAAGCAGACGTTGTTAAAGCGGCCGTTGTAGAAGGTATTTACAACGGTTTGGTTATTTAATGAAACCGTTGTCTAAAGTATTAACTACGGTTAAAAGCCGTTGTTGTCGGGTGTTCTCCGTTGTGGAAAGTGTTTCAAAAATTTGGAGGGAATAATATAACAACGGTTGTCATATGTATAACCGTTGTTGTAACTTTCCCTCCAAAATTGTGAAGTCTTTTGACAACGGGTTTATGCAACATACCCGTTGTTGAAATTTTTAGTAACAACGGTTCTTAGTTTAATACCCGTTGTTGTAATTTTACCTCCAAAATTGTGAAGACTTTTAACAACGGTTCTTCGTTTAAAACCTGTTGTTGAATATTATGCGCGGGTATTTGTGAAAGTCATTCACAACGGTGTTATTTTTATTAACCGTTGTGAAAGATATTCACAACGGTTTTTTTTAGTAACCGTTTTTATTACGAACTCCTAATGTTTTGAAAAATTAAATTTATTTCATGTCATTCAAAAACCTGCATATATCAGCAGCATCAGCATAAATCACAGCTGGGTTCATCAGAACTCAATAGATTCAATTCAACCACAACAGCAGCATCATATGTATATATATACTTACAAGGAGTTGAATTTACATGAACTAATCATTCCCTAACTTCAACAAAAAATTTACTAATAAGCTGATCTAAGCTCTGAGTATCATGCATTTTCTAAGACGTAGTTGCCCAACATGTCCCTTACCTCGTCTATATCTATACTTGAGTACTCCTCAATCTGTTGTGACGGGTTGATTACATACTCACTGGAAAAAACAAAGAGAAGACATTATTGTAACAACATCAATTACTGCATAGCAACATCATGGTATATATAGCAGCAAGCAAGACAACATTAGCTCTAATTTAAAAAAAGTAATAAACACATTATTAAATTACTAACATTTTCTGGAATAATGATATATCTTCGCCGAATAATCTCCAACATGAACCGACAAGCGTAGTATCCACATTGTATGCTATCCGGCTGGCGAGGGACCTATTATTACATAAAAAAAAAACAGACGAGAGAAGGCTCACATCAGAATCTTGAACTTTAGGTATTGTATTAGTATTAAACACAGATTTTTGCACTTAATGTTATTGTATTTGAGCACGTACCCCTGTTATCGTAATAAAATCGGGGCCAACATCGAAATCTTTCGTGGGTTGATCCTGCTTGTTTGCTCTTCTCTTCTCAAAGGCCCTTTTTTTAAAAATAAAAAAGGAGGCGAAACTCATTTTTTAGGGGCAAAAATGAGCTTTTTTCTATAAATAAAAATTAAAACTTAATGTTATTATAAATAAATCAGTATTATAAACTTACTTATTAATCAAGCGCTTAAAAGTCTCGCTTGGTTCATGATGTAAAGAGTCCAACCGTAAAAACTTTATTCCTTGTCGGCATGATGGCTGCTAGCACCCAATGAGTCCTACATCAAGAGACATCATCATTATTAACAAGTACATATATTAGTTATGAAAATGCAATTGTAGGGGGAAACGTAATATTAATTTGTTTATTACCCTTTTTCATTATAAGCGCCAAAAATCAGCTTCTTGGTTGTCGCCAATTGCTGAGCAATATAATCTACCCGTTCTTCGAACGAGAAATCCGCAATAAATAAAGATAAAACATAGGGGCACAGGAATCCGTAGTGGTCAGATGGAATATTCTTCTCGGGGATCACTCTCAATTTCAATATCCTACATTATTACGGTATTAATTCCGGTATTTAAAACACTATCTAGTAGTCAGAATATTAGAATATGAAATTATTTATTAAGAAACTTACTTCATCCAAACAAATACGTGTTGGATATCAATCTGGTCTAGGCCAGCCCAAATGGCTAGCATATCCCATGATAGATATGCTTGGCGCTCAACCCCTAGAATATCCTCCTCGAGCGGAATAACTATCAATTGCTCGGTGGCTATGCGATGGCCAGCCTCCTCATGCAGTTTCCTCATCGTCCCCGTTCTTACTTTTTGCATGTAATCCTTCCCTTTATATTGTGTGGAGTTTAAACTCCTAACTTCTTTCAGGTCCGGGAAAGAATGAGTCTTTGATTTTGTGCTACTACCACCAAATTCTACACACATGTAGTAGATAATTAAAATAATAAAAAATCCAAAGGTAATTAACATATCCTAGTTGGAGTAATAAAAATAAAAGCGTACTTAATTAAATACCTCGTCAACCCGCTCTTTCAATGATGAGGTAGTAGTAGCAGGTAAGACTGGGGACTTAGGCTTATCAGTCTTTTTTGTCCCCTACACAAAATTACCATGTTTTTTATAAATACAGACAAAATATAAATAAAGGGAGCGAGGTTTTTAAAAAAATGGAGAAGTTAATTAAATACCTCATCAAGTTGTTGTCTCGACGAGGTCGTTGACATGTCTGTGGACTTAGGCTTATCCGCCAAAGCCGGCTTTTTTGTTCCCTACAAAAAAAAAATAACATATAAATTTAACATATAAAAACATTCAACAATTAAAAATTTAACATATATATAAAGGTATTTCTTCTAACCCCAACTGCTTTCCGCTGAGGCGGAGATGGCCGAGCCAAGTAGATGTGAGTTTCAGGCCATTGGATGAAACTTCCAAGCGCATCTCCCAGAATGGTAATGTCGTCACGAACTGGGACAGGCAGTTGAAAGTTTTCATGGCCTGGAAAGACTGTAGTTATCTCTACTTTGGTATGATTCGGCAAAAGTTTTTCGCCATGAACTACGATTTCATTTTTGCAGATTTGGTGTGCATTTCTACGAGACCCCGACCAACACGCACATGTGGCTTTTCGGTTCTATTAGGGTTAGCAAGAATAACTGGCCTCTTGTTTACGGCCTGAAGAATATACACATACATTATTATATATCCCAAAATTTAATAGAATTCATATAAATTTAACTAATTAAACACTTCATGCATACCTTACTGAAAACAGGGAACTGACTTGAAGGGGATGTATGCTGTTTTCCATCAGCCGTCTTCTTAAGTTGCATCTCCTTTTCAGACCCATTATTTACCTAATAAAATTAACCAATGGCACCATTTCAGAAGTTATAGCATTAGAGCTGGCAGGGAACACACCCCCTGATCTTACCCAAAAAAAAAGAAAAGAAAAATAAGGAATTATTAGCTAGGTACCTGATCGGCTTTAGTTGTTACAACTTCAGAAGCATTATTAGGTACCTGATCTTTCTGAATCTCGTTGGCCGATACTTCCTTCTCATGTATTGTCAAGGTAGTAGTGGCCTCTTGACCAATCTGTTGTACCTTATTATTACCCCCTTTAGAAATGACATTCTCCATCATCTTCACTTCTTCTTCGGAAAGCTTACCTCCAAAGATTCAGCTTTAGTAGTACGGATGCCATTAATCAAGTCGCTTGCCAAGAATGTAATGTGTCAGCAATTTTTATCCCAACAATAACATGTGAATTGAACTTAAATGAAAATAATAGAATAAATGTTACCATGTCAGCCTTCTCAGACTTAGTCTTCCTTTTCTTCTTTATCGGGGCAGTTTTCCCATAATATTTCGTTACTCCAACCTGTAACGGGACACCCCTCAAACGACCTGGATGTTCGGGTCGGCCGATCGCTCTAGCAAGAACGTCATTACGACCACTGGGAGTGAATTTCCCTTCTTCTACCTCTTTCAATACGTTGTCCTATAATATATTAAATAAACTTCAAATTATATTTGTGACTAAAATAATAAAGTTAGTAATGAACTCGTCTTAATAAAATAATGCTTACTATGTTGGCCAACACTTCCTCATCATATTTGTCACGCGACCGGGATCCTTTAGGCGTGTGCCCATCTTTATAAGTTACATGCCGATCCACCTCTTTCACTCCCTTTGCCACCTACACATTAACATGGTAACATTTATACACGTAAATGTGTATCAATGCAAGTCCAAGTGTGATTAAAAAATAAAGTCTCACAGGGGAATAATGCATGCTACTTACGAGGTTCTCTTCTATCTTTCAGAATCCGCCTCGAGAACCATACCATTTCCCCTTCTTGCATGAAATGTTAGCACGATTTCTTTGCTAACGGCCTTCAAATAATTATATAAAAGCGCAAGTAGATGAGATAATAAAAATATTATATAAAGGACTCATTAATTAAAAAATGATAGGTAAATCGTTAAAAGGCGAGGATATTTAACCCGAAACTTCTCGCAGTTCTCATCTTTTTGAAAAGATCCCATTGTTCTGCTTGATGGTGGGACACTTGTTTTCCGGTGGGCTCTTATGCATCTCCCCCGTTGCCTTGTCCACATACAACCAATCCCTAGCAACGTCACACCTCCACTGCCTGTGGACATCCGCTGCCTTATGCATTAAATACTCATCATGGCTTTCATCGGGTATAATAATGTTGGGGTTGGTGTCCTTAACAGTTAGTGCAAGGACTTATAAATCTCTAAAAGGATCAAAGGGTATACTTTGTATCATAATCAGTTGATCCACGTTTATCAATAACGGTTGGCTTGCTAGATAAGTTTGACGTTATTGTCATACAGATGGCGGTGATCAACTGGTCCCTAAAAGTCACACCTATAGGATACGTTTTGAGTAATGTGACGGTATGAAAATACAGTCACATAGATGCCAATTTTGACTAACCAGTTAGTCCGAGTTATTTGACTAGTAATTAGTCTAATATGGGATGTTGAGATATTATATTTAATACGGATTAAATATCATGTGCTAAAGGCGAACTAACCAGTTAATTCGTAAAATTAAATATAAGCGTTTTATATTTAATTAAAATGTATATTGAATATAATTATACAATACTGTTTTGTCGGACATGTATTAATAATTCAACTAACCCGTATTATTAGTTGATGCTTTAATTTCCGATAACCGATAACAGTTTATAATGAAACCGCGTCGTATACACTTAGCGAGCTATGGACCGGACCACGAGTTTAAGTGAAGAGGAAATGAAAAGCCCATTTCCCCTCTCTCACTCGGTTTGGCCGAGACTTACATAGACAAAAGGAGAGCTTCTCCTCTTGGCTAACCTAATTGATCATTTGCTAATCAAAAATTAGGGTTTTGGGAATTGTGCCTCCTAAATCCCGGATCTCTCATCCAACTAAAAACTCACAAAACAATCCCCTCGATATTGCAAGGCAATTAGGGGATTCTCTCTAGCACAAGGGCATTACTCGGACATCTTGGGTGCAACGATTAGGAGGAGATCTAACTTGATCTCTCATTGCCTTTTGCACTAGGACCGAAGGTTATTTCTATATCTTTATCGTTTCCTTGTTGTTTTCGTTTTATGACTATAAACTACATATAAATTTTACGTTATAATCCTTAATTCGAAGGGTAGTATACGGATATTAACCTACAAGTTGTATCAGAGCGAGGCCACGTAAATTTTTATATGTGTTTTTCATCAAACGATTGTTGAAACGATGATTTTTGGTTAAAAAAATGTCACGGCTCACATTTTTTTCCCCGGCAGAATTTTTTTTCTTGCTGCGTTTTTTTGTTGCTTTGTGCATTGGGAACCGTGTCCATGTACACGGTTGTTGGTTTTTGTTTTGTTTTGTTTTCATTTCGATCTTTGCATTTTGTATTGTAATCGATATTCATTGCAATATGTTAAAGATCGATCAAAATGATTGCATAAAATTTCGTGTGGCACAAATTTTTTTGTCTCGAAAATTTCTGAAAACCGTGTGGCCTCATGTCTCGGCCTGTTTTTCTATTTTTGCATTGATTTGCGTGCCACACAATTTTGTTAGATCGTTCGATCTCTTGTTTTCGTGTTGTTCTTAGCGATTTGTTGTTTTAATCGATAATTACAACAAAATGTGAAGAACATGTCAATTGTATTTTTATTTTAATCCGGATTAGAGTAAATTGCAATTGTGTTTTAATCAAACCGTTTTGTTTTGATCTTTCATTGCTCAAAAAAATTGAGCCGTGTAAAATTTTTTTTTGGCCTTTAGAGGCTCTCGGCATTTCTGCCTATTTAAAAAAAAAAAAAATTTTTTTTTTTTTTTGGCCCCTGGTACTGTTCACGTACAGTACAGAGAAGAAAAAAAAATTCTTCTTTGTTTTTTTTTTCCGGCCTTTTATGCATAAAGTGTTTTTATGCTCTCGCTTGATTAGTGAAACGGTTCACCCACGTAAAATAAAGTTACTTTAACATGATTTATTGTAACGGATTATCTCGGATTAAAATTAACTTGACTAAAGCGGTTTTGTCATGTAATTTTAATTATCTTTGGTGGTTTGGATAAAAATTTAACATAATTACGGAATTATGTCACGAATAAATTTAATTTTTAGTTGATGCATTTTATTTTATCGTTCTTGTTTATATTTTGAATGTTTTGAATGCCTTTTAATTACGTATTTAATTATTTTGCAAACGGTTGTAACTTAGTGTGGCCTTAGTAGAACGTGTTACCGTAATGATGGAACACGGTCTTGGTTGTATTTTGAGATCTCGTATCTCCATTTTTATTTCTTTTAATTACAGTTTTTATTTAGAATGTAAATAGGTTTATATTTGTAAATTTTAAATTGTAATTCTTGAGAAGACTAAAGATGGAGACCGGATGCTCACTCCCGCTACTTGGATAAAGATGGAACATCAAGACAAGCTTTTCGGGTCCAACGGTGGATTCCAAAGTTGTATTTTGTTCTTTTTACTAGGATAGGCCACACTAGGAAATTTTATTTACGTATTGCATTCATTTGTTTATTTTATCTCAACACTATGGTCACTCGTACGATCCTGTGACTATGGTGGACTATAGATAGGATTTACGGAAATCTATCGACCAAGAGTTCTTCCGGAAGAATTAGCTAAACAGTTGGCTTATCAATTTACAGAAATTGAGTCTTGGGATCACTTGTATCATTCTTGAGGGAGATCGATTATGCAAGTGCATTGAGTCTACATGTTAAAATGAATTTTAAAATAGACTTAAATCACCTCGATGAGTTGCTTATTTCGTTTTGTTTTTCTTTCTTTTTCAGTGTAGATCACGTTCTTTAACTGCAAAATAACAAATGGCT